>NC_051067.1:120269317-120947671 GCF_004664715.2 Peromyscus leucopus | reverse complement strand
AAGACTTGATGGCATCAAAATGCATAAATAACTGCACTATCGCATGCCAAGTTCAGCAATACTGCAGTCTCCCTGGCCAGTCTATGAATAGCATAGTCATTGCTGGGACAGAGCCACCGGATGACAAGGACTTACATGCCCTGTCTCCTGTGACAGGGTCTATCTCTGTCACTAAAGCATCTGTGACTGGAGTATTTGTGACACCATATTTTGTCTTCATATCGTGGAAAAAGATGAGGTGGAATTAAAGTGAACCACAGCCATCTACAGATCACACGTGTTGGATTCGATTTTTACATAGATCGAATCCTTGGAAATTTCCTTACCCTTCTTGCTTCTTTCTCAAGGTGCCTCTCTGTAGCAATCTTAGGTCATCGATGATATTTGAAAGTTCTTTAAAATATGTTCAGGGGCTTGGGAGAGAGATTAGCTAGTGAAAGCTAATTGCTATGAAAGCATGAGGTTTGGAGTCCCACCCTTAGGACTCGCGGTGGTGGTGGTGGGAGCCAAACACGGTGGTACACGATTGGATGGGCAGTACTGAGAAGGTACACTGGGACTCACTGGCCAGCCAGCCTAGAATGCTTGACAAGTCCCAGGTGTTCAAAAAATGAAGCGGAGAGCTCTTGATGAGTAGCATCCAAGATTGGCCCCTGATTGCCACATATTTGTGTACACACATACCATGTGGACATACACTCACATGAACATGTACAAACATGTGCACATGCATGGCATTTTAACATGAAACAGCCACAGGTGACGTGCAACAGAACGGACCAGGCTCAGTTAAAGGGGAACTCTATGATACAAGCCACGGGCCATACTATATTTTAGTATCGTTTGCCCCTACACTCGCTGGAGTCAGGGGTGCCTACCCTTCAAATGATACCATATGACTTCTCCCTCTGCAAATGCATTGTTCCCTGTTTGTAACTACCCTGCCCATGCCCTGAATGTAGGTCCTCCTGCAGGCCTGGCAAGCACGTTGCTGACTAGGTCATCTTCCTAACCTTTGACATTATATCTTAGTGAGTAAACAAATCCTCGGTGGATCTGAGACTAGCTGCGGGCTGTATGTCAGAATCTCAGCCAACATTTAGAAATGAGAAGTGAAATCACTGTGGTCAACAGCATGTGGTCCAGACAATCACCTGGGATGGGTCACCCGTAAGCCGGCCACTCATTTCTCCAGCTAGGGTGAAGAGGGATAACTCTCTCTCCAACATCCCTTGTTCTTTTCCATTCTTCTTCCTGCCTGACATCATTTACAACAGCTTGAGAAATAGATTTGTCCTGGCTGATCTTTAAAGAGGCTGTCAATAACAATATGAAAAATAATTACTATACCTAGAGAAAGTGGGCATTGATTTCGGCAGCTATCAGGGCCTCCAAACTGGATTTCAAGTACACAGTGGTACAGTGGAAGCCGCTGTTTGCTTAACTTAGTGAATTTGCACTTAACTTTTGCTAGATCAAACTGAGGCTAGAACTTTAAAATACAGACCTCTTCTAAAAACAATAATAACCACAATTCAATCTAGCTGGAGACATATCAAGCGATGACTACTTTCAAAAAGTGTCTGAGGCTCACGAGATACAATGATAAGGGAGATGGACTGTCCCTGCCTGAGGACACTTGCATTCTTTTGATAAAGGGTGATAATAAGCCAGCACATACTGCATCATTTAACTATAATTAAGGCAAGTGTTATGAGTCAAAGTGTGCATCACAGAGGGAACTATCATGGTCTTGGGAGAGGTCAAGGATTTCTTCTTAAGGGAAGTCACATGGAAGCTATAAGTCAAAAGGGTTGCAGAATGGGGAAAGGAGCAAAAGGAACAGGACTCATTTCAAGAAGTCCCATGTTCAGGGGTTGAAAAGAACCAGTGGGCAATGGTGTGCTAATATATATATAAACTGACACTTGACAAAAAGCACCAGGTACATTGCTAGACACATAAATATATTATACACATTTCTGATATCTAAGATAAATAACATATAATTTATGAACAACAGAGAAGTATCTAACAGTCCCCACTCAAAACTGTAGGCACAGCCAGTTGACTTTTACAGAATGATTTTGTTATTTTTTTTTTTTGCCACATTCAGCTCCTGTATTGATGATTCTTTTTATTAAAGATTTATTTACAGGGATGTGTGTGCATGTGTGTAATATATACACATGAGCACAGTGTCTACTGAGGACAGACAGGAGTGTCAGATCCCCTGGAGCTGGGGTTACAGGTGGCTGTGAGCTCTCTGAGGTAGAGACTAGGAACCGAAGTAAGGTCCACCGTAAGAACAGCAAGCATTCTGAACCACTGGGCCAGCTCTCCATCCCTGAGATTGACCCTTTTAAGTAAACACACATGATTAAAGCTCAACAATGATGTCACTCCCCTGGTTTGCCAATGCTGTAGCATCATCTCTGTTGGATCATAAAGTTTCTGAACACTGGGAGAATGCGTCTTTGTTTCTTGAGAAAGAGACTATGTACAATGGACCATCTACTACACACAGCACATTTTAAATTTGAGATTGCATCGTTAGCATTTTTGAAGTGATGGGGACTGAACCTAGGGCCTTGCATATGCTTGGTAAGCGCCTGACTACTGAGCCAGATCCCCAGCTCATGTTATTAACACTTTTCCCATCAATTTTTCAATTTTACACATCTAGACAAGATACCAGCAAACCATGACGCTGCTGTTTCAGTAAATAAAGTTTTATTGAGTCAAAGCCTCTCTATGCTCCTTTCACAATATAACTGCGGAGGAGTAATTGGAGAAGAATCTAACACCCACCCAGTCTGAGATATTTACAGTCAAACTTTGTAAAGCTTTGTATAAAAGAATATTGGCTGACTGTCAATCATAATCATCAACAAGCTGGGAGGCAATGGTGCACACCTTTAATCCCAGCACTTGGGAGGCAGAGCCAGGCAGATTTCTGTGAGTTCAATGCCAGCCTGGTCTACAAGCAAGATCCAGAACAGGCACCAAAAAAAAAAAAACCTACACAGATAAACCCTGTCTCAAAAAACAAAACAAAATCATTGACAAAACAAGAAATTACACCCTGACATCATTACAGTGCCTGCCAATTCCTGCAGTATAAATACCTCATGACTAATTTCAAGCTCCTGAGTTCATTGAGGTGTTGGGAAGACAAAAGGGGTAGGTCCCCATTTGATTTCATCATGTAGAAACAGATTTATGCAACATCAAGAGCCAAGACAGCAATGAAATATTTTGGTGGTGATGTCTGTGAAGTGTGTATTACTCTTGTTTATAATGTAACTTAATTCATTGGATGTTACATAATTCTGTTTTAATATGCCTATGAATCAGCTGTTGGTGACCATCAGTCTGCAAGGCTCTAGCAAATGTAATCAGGTGGCACATCTTTGCCTTAAACCCATGGAAATACGTTGTCCATGTTCGGGGTGCATAGATGGGTGGATGGAGTAACGCTGGACAAGGGCGTTGGGATTGAATGAGAAATGCCCCATATTTGAACATGGTCCCTATTGGCGGTGCTGTTTGGGAAGCTTACGATTTAGGAGATGGTGCCTTGCTGGAGGAGGTGTGTCTTCTAGAGGGCAGGCTCTGAGATTTTCTAACCTGGCCGTACTTCCTGTTCTTTCTCTCACTGCTTCTGCTGTGGTGATGCCATGTGATCTCTGCTTCCTGACTGCCTGACCAGCCTCACACTCCTGCTGCAACGCCTTCCCCCAACAGGTCCTTTCTCCTTTAAGCTACCTTTCGTCAGAGTATTCTGTCCCAGCAGCAGAAAAGGAACTGATCCAGGAGTCAGTCACAGCCTGCGCAAAGGCTGAGGAGATGGGACCTTCTCCTCCAAGAAGCAGGGTACCAGGACGTCTTCCAGATGGGCGGAAGCAGAACCGCTCCCAGATCTGGATAGCTGAGGATGTAAGCATCACAGAAGCTACTCAGAGTGACTGTTATGTGTCGGGCACCATTTGAGACAGGTCATGAACATTAGTGTTCATAACAACCCCATAAGATGAGGTCTCATTATTACCCTCTCCCATGGGAGGTGGGTAAGAGTAGAGTAAGCAACTAAACAATTTATCCAAAGATTTGCCTTGTGAGCAACACGGCTTTCATACGTGGGGAAGATTCTTTTATCTCATTCAAGAGAATCGGAATCTGCAGAGGGATGGGGCAGTATACAAACATGCATAAAAGCTTCTGTACCCAGTGCCTGCGTGATGGATCAGTTGGTAAAGTGCTTGCCTTATAAGCACTAGGACCTCTGTTTGAGTCAGCAGAACCCATTTTAAAGAGACACAAAGAAAGGCAGGACCTGGTGCTGCCTGTTTCTCATCCCAGTACTGAGCAGTGGAGATAGGAGGATGTCCGGGCTGCCTAGGTAGCCAACCTGGCCTGTTTGGTGTGTTCCAAGACTCTGAGAGATGCTGCCTTAAAAAAAAGGTTAGATGGTACCCAAAGTTGTCCTCTGGTCTACACACACACACACACACACACACACACACACACACACACACACACACGGCAGATCTGTCCAGTGATACAGACCTGGATAGCTAAGATAGGTAAAGCAGTCTTGGTTGGGAATATTTAATAGGTTGGGGCTATTTTCCGCAAGGAAGGCCTTGGACCACACAGGTGCAAACAGAACAAACCACCTGCATGGCTTTTCTCTATTCTAGTAGGTGAATCTCTTGACAATTTATTCCGGTACTTCCCTAAGTGACAGGAGCAAGAAGGGAAATGGAAAAGATGCCATGTTCTAAATGTGATGGACTCCTACCATTTCAGTCCTGGGGAGCTTCCTCAGAAGCTGAGGTTGGTCCCTCAGCTCTAAGAGTAGCTAATGCATCCCTCAATCACAGATCTGATTACCCTCTTGGGGGGTGGAGGAATAAGGAGAAATGAATGCCTGTTAGAAGCTGTCATGGCTGCTAAGTGCATTGCAGACATTTGTGATTTAAGTTGAAATTTTACTTTTTTAGGGAAAATGAAAATCAGACAATCTTCTAATTTGGTGCATTAGGGAAGAAGAAAAATGTGATCAGGAGGGGGATAAGTACCCCTCTCTCAAGCGTCACCTCCAGCGACTGGCAAACTTCACAGGCACAGCCCATGCAAATTCCAGAATGTAACCAGAAAGAGCAACAGGGAGAAATGCGATCCTGCAGCCTCTGCTGCTCTGTTGCTGTCCTCTCACTGCTGGTCTCTCCTCAGGACCACCTGCTGGCTCTGCCACCCTTCCCCGCTACTGTTATCTCCAACATGGCAGCTTCTGATAGCCAGGGCCAGAGTTTTATGGATGGGAGATCCTTGGACATCATCAAAAAGAAATGGCCCTGTAGTAAAGTACTTGCCACACAAGAGGGAGGCCGGGGTTCAGATCCCCAGAACCTACAGAGAAAGCAAACACAGTTGCACATGTTGGTAATCCCAGCACTCTTGAGGTGATAGGGGAGATGGAGATAAGAAAATCACCAAGGGGCTATGGCCAGAAAGCCTGCTGTATGTAGCAGCAAAGTAAAACTGCCTCAAACAAGGTGGAAGGCAGAAATGGACACCTAAGGTTGATCTCAGGCTGCCACACACATGCTGTGGTACTTGCACACCCATATCCATACACTCAAACACACACATATTGTAAACACATATGATGTCATACACAGAGAGGTTTTTAAAGCAATTTGGGGTGTCACTCACCCAAGATGGGCCTTTGTGGTTTGTATCAACTGGGATTAGTCTGACTCTGACGTCAGAGATATGACTTAACATTTCTGTGCCTCAGTTTCTTTATCTGGTAAGGCAAGCATGCTATCTTCTGCCCAGTGTGGTCCTTCAAGAAAAGACATAAAAGCTAATGCTTTTCAAGGGCACATAATGTTTTATCTGCAGCATTTTGCCTCTGCAAACCTTCCAAACTCTATAGTTGTTTGTAATAGGTGCTATTACTGTTTTGTCTACTCTGTAGATGTGGAGATGAGAGCATGGAGGAATCAAGGAGCACATCCTGGGTCATGCTCTAAATCGTAAAAGGAATAGGCATACTATACCCAAAGCGTTGAGATGCAGAAGTATGCATCCACCCCAAGGGCTGGCATGCCGACCCACCAGCAAGACCTCCTCCGTTGCCCGTTCTTTCATAGCTTATAAGAAGGTGACAGTTCTAACAAACACAAAAGGACAATAATACTTTGTGGGCCACAAACATTATATGAAATTCAATTTCCCACACCCACAGGACAGGCTCTCGGGAACACAGCCACACTCACTGACTTGTGCATAGCCTTTAGCTGCTGCCATGCCTGCACCAGAACTGACCAGCCATAACTGGCCCTGATGAGCCACAAAGATGAAGCTAATTTCCAGAAAGTTTGTTGACGCCTGCTCTCACCCTCTCCAAGACCCAGCTAACTAGTCTCTTTGCCCATCGGGTGCTTCCAGAGCTGAAGGTGAACTATAGGGCCCCATCTCCCCATTTGTGTGGAAATTACTACATGCAGGCATATACGTACACACACAGTCGCTTTTTATTTCCACACATCTCTGCTGCAAGTGACATCTCCCAGCATTCTGGAAATGTCACGCAATTGATGAAATCTTGCACCAGTCCCATGCTGGTGAGGCCCTCAGACTGTAAGGGTGTTTGTCCAAGGTAACCATTCTCAGGTGCATCAAAGTGTCACACCACCTTTACCCGAGAGTTTCCATAATTTCCCCTTCTCACCCTTTCTCCGCCAGAAAAACTCCACCACACATGCTCAGGGCTTATTAAGTCTGTTCACGGAGAGACAACTAGAGATCCACAATAATTATCTTGGTAATGAGTTAAAAACCACTCTTGCCTAAAATAACCCAGTTAATGGGTGAGTCCTGCCACCGTGTTCAGGAAAGATGAGCCTTTCTCGGGGAGCTCACTGCAATAGAGACGGTGTCAAATTAGTTTCTATATCAAGAATGCAATACAGTGTGGGTGGGGGGTGGGCAGTGAATAGCATTTGCCTAAGTGAAAACATAGGTAAAAGACATTTAAAAAAAAAAAAAAAAAGTTCTGAGCCTGGGCCAGAGAGATGGCTCTGTGGTTAACAGCACTGGCTGCTCTTGCAGAGGACCCAAGTTTATTTCCTAGCATCCACATGGTGGCCCACAAACATCTGTAACTCCAGTTCCAGGAGATCTGATGTCCTCTTCTGGCCTCTGAGTGATTTCACTCATATGCAGAGACCCACCCACAACACACAGAATGCACATAATTAATATCTCTTCAAGAAGTATCAAGCAAAGCCAAAAGGGTGTCTTAGCACCTGATGGGAACACGCATCATTCATTGAGCAGGTACCATGTCCTGGGACTAGGCTTGGGACTTTGTGGACTTTTGTGGGCTATCTCAGAGATCCTTAGAACACTTCAGAGGGGTAGTTCTGGCTTCATTCTAAGTTTGAAAAACTGGGTCCTGAGAAGTTAAATTACCTGGCCAGAGAGGCACAGCTGGTAAGTAACTAAATGTGTGTGTAAATGGAGGTGGTAGTGCCTCTAAGGCCCATGATCTCCCCTCCACATAAACAGACCATACAGGCACATACTATGTCCAGGATCCCAAAGCTGGGGCTTTAGGGACAATGTGGATATGGGCTGGAGGAGGATACAGGCTCACACGTGTCTTTGGCTTGGCCTAGGGTCCAAATCACTTTGCTGTCCTTTGTTGACATTTAACAGGGCCTTTCAAATAGCATGAGCTTCCACAAGGCACATGGAAGGCTCACACAAAATACCTGGGTTGAAAGAAGCATGGTGGTCATTTTAGGGCCAGAGGCTCACTACTAGCTGGGGGTAACTCCCCATGCAATTGCCCATCTTCCCTGGATTATACTATTCCTCAGGTCTGCCTGTTCTGTTTTCCAACAGTACAGATGTTGGGTTAGACGACGGATCCAGTGCTATTTCCAAGGGCCAACTTTTGCTCTTACCATTATTGCTAGGAGATAAGAAAACCACCCCACCAGATTTAGTTTCTAGTTAAGGTATCAGCGACAAGTTATTGACTTTAAAAACAGAAACATGAGAAAGCATGGATGAAGCCCGAGGTACTAATTGAAAAAGCAGTTAGATCTTTATGCAGCAAGAGCCATTAAGTCAGGACACGTATCATAGGTTGACTTCTGCTAAAGAGGCTCTGGTGTTCACCTCTGTAGACCTGATGCACCTGTGTGGCTGCAGGGTGGGGACTGAGTTGGATAGGATTTACATGCAGTGGCAGGTGCCCACAGAAACACCTGTCCCTCCGGTCCATCTACTCACCCCCAGCATCTCCACAGCCCAGGGCCCCGTGTCGCCTCTTGGCAATCACCCTACTCTCCTCATTTGTCCCGTGAAATTAAGGGTGACTTCATTACAAGCTGCAGAGGTGGCCGGTCACGTGACCTAGCTCGGCCAATCCCAGCAGTTGACCTGGCACAGGGCCTGGTCAGGAAATGCTCTCAGGACTCAAGCTGGGTGCATCTTGGCTAGAGAAGAACTCTCTTTCTGCCAGGGTTGTGAAAGAATGCAGGACTGTCAACAGCTAGTTCCATATGTAGGATTCTACCCGAGAGTATGGGTACCACTTTAGAGAGCAGCCATTCCAGCCAAGAGAGCATCCCTACGACTACACCCATGTCTTGTATTCAGTTGTCCCTGAGGCAGGACTCACGGGACCTTTACAGGTAACTGAACTGTATAGTTCTCATTTTGAGATGAATGTTCATCTCTTGAAACCAAGAAGACTGTGACCATTTATCTCAAAATGCCTATTGAACTAAGTTGAAAGAAAGCTCAGAAAATTGGGATTCTATGAAAACCTCATTGCATTTAAATCTAAACCAAGAAGCCTGTCTTGGCCTAGGTCTTTGCCTCCTAATGGCCCAGCTATAGGTATGCTCGGCTTAGAAGGGGAGGAAGAGGAGGAGGAGGAGGATGAAGAGGAGAAGGAGAAGGAGAAGGAGGAGGGTGGATGAAGAACTGAGGCAGGCGATATGTGCATGTGTCCTTCCATCTCCACAGCCCTCAGCTTGGGCCAGCCTCGCTGGACTACATCCTCTGCCTCCTGAAGGCTCTCCTCCCTGGAGACCTCTCTGCCCCACCATGGTAAAAAGACTGACCCCCAAACTTAACACCCGAATACCACCTGCTTGCATTTCCTAATGGCATTGATTATTTACAATATCTTGAAAAAGTATTTAAATATTTAAAATAAAACCCAAACCCTACTATGGTCTATAAGAACCAGGAAGGTCCGCCTGTCTTCCTGTCTGCCAAAACACTCTCTAGCCGTTTCTCCTCCACCCACAGAGTTTATCTTTCCATCCTTCAAACTTAGGCATCTCTTTGCTGCGGTGACATCGTGGGCTGCACTTCTCCCAGCCGAGATAAACAAGTTCAGAAACTTTAGCCCTCTGCTCTAACCTCATGAGGCCATCCATCTAGTTCCGTGACCTTCCGCATGTTTATGCTCTTTCTATGCCTTCTATCCCTGCCGGGGAGTCTTCTGACCTCCCTGTGCCCCACATTTCTAAATGTAACTCTCACAGCTGTCCACTGGCCCTAAGGCAGGGTGGACTCTCCTCTTGCAATCCTTTGGCATATCATGTGTGCTGGTATTAGATCATGACCCACCGCATTGCAGTCATTTTTAATACATCTGAGGCCTCCACCAGACCATGGGCTTATCAAAGGCTGGGAAAGTGTTTTATTGGTTTTAGTTGTCCCTTTACTCTGGGGATGTGACTCTGTGACGTGGCTCAGATTTATCACTGAGAGGGAGGCAGGAAGATTTGCTTGGCCAGGTAAGCAGGGCCTCACACTACCTGGTGTAGGTGGACACACTGGGTGAGGAGCTGGTTCTGAGCCCAGCTTCTGGCACCAGCCTTGTTCCTCTAATACACGATCGAGAAAGGGGCACACTAGGCTTTTGATCTGATAACGGGTGTTCGAGGTTAGTCACTGAACCAATGTTTGCCACTCACAGAGGACTTGCAGTGATCCAGACAGCCTGACAGTGCACACCTTAAACACACCAGGTTCCTTCCCTGCTTTCTGTCTCGCATCATATAAACTGCTCAATAAACTGAGGATGCTGTGGTTACCTAACTTCACAAAGGAGGAAACTGAGCCTCAGAGACTCACCCCAGACAGTCAGTGATGAAACTGGAGTAAACTGGAACCCAGGACCACCTCCTTGTAGAGACAGCATGGAATTTGAATTTTCAACAGGACAGCTTCACTAGTTACGTCCCTCCACACTTCTGTTCCGGAAAGCCTCTGACCACAGGGACAGCAACTTAGGAGTGTCCTGCTCATGCAGACTCCTGGATACAGGCGCCATGGCTGGACCCTTCCGATTCTGTCACACAGAGCCCTGCAAACAGCCCCAGCCACTTCACAAATTACAAACAGCTGTCACACACAACCTCTAACTCAATCCTCACAGCCAGTGTTGACCTCAGCACCCAGGGTATCCAAAATATTTAACAATTGTCACAGCTGGAGCTAAGCCATCCATGCAAACCCCAGCCAAACACAAGCGATGGGGCCATACCAGGGCACAGCTGCCAGCTCCAGGGTCTCAGTGAGCCCTTCCGCCATGAACTAATTTCACACTCAAGAATGGACTGTGGCCATCTTACTTCAGAGTGTCACCCCCTCTTTTCCTCTCCCAGAGGAAATATATATATATATATATATATATATATATATATATATATATACACCCCCTTCATCCTCAGGTGACTATCCAGAGGACACGTGCAGAGATACCTGGAACACAGATGCTCATGGTGATGTACACACACCTAATTAAGACCCGTTAACCCATCCTAGCCTGATCCTTGCTTCTTGGGCTCTCAGTGCTCAGTAACCTTGGTATCTGTGCAAGCACTCAATTCTTAGCATTTTCAATGCAACAGAAAGCCCTTGGGAACCTGCTTCAGGTCCTTTTCCTTGTGTGAGGGTAAGTTTTGCAGAGTTGTGACGGACATGGGAATCCACGATGAAAGATCGGACTGTTCATGGATTAAGGATTGCTTCGAAGGCTGTGACTCATGGACTGGAAAACTGGGTCAGTCCCTAAGAGTGTGAACTATTCTTGAAGAGGACCTGAGTTCTGTTCCCAGAAACCACATCAAGTGGCTCACAACTGCTTATCACTCCAGCTTCAGGAAATTCACTGCCCTCTTCTGGTCTACACACACACACACACACACACACACACACACACACACACACACACCCTGACAGAAGCTGTCTACAATAAGTACTCCAAACCACTCCAGAAATAGCTTTCAATTACTGACAGATGGTGAGCAGTCAGTAAATATCTTAGCTTGCTGGAATGCTAGTGGAAGTCACTGTGAGACAGTGTGGTACCATCTTCCAGGCTCCACCAAAGGGAGGCAGCTTCAATTGCCACAGGGACAACTGGCTGGGCTGATAGCAACTTCTTTTCATGGCACTGCTGACCTCATGAAGATGGCAGCCTTTTTGCTCAGAGGATGACAGTACTATGCAACATTCATTGAAACTGACTTGGGCTTCCTGAATTAGAAGAGGATACAACATTGCTTTAGATACTAAGTCTGTGGTTGATTACTTACTACAGAAGTCCACAGAAAACTCATACACCCTTGAAGGTGATTTCTGCTTTGGCATGGTGCTTTATTCTTCTCCTGAGCCCCCTTACCTAAGGCTGAACCAACCAAGTCAGCTTCCAAAAATCAATTAAGGCTTAAATCCTGTCTACTAAAATCACCTGTCAAAGTCCTAAGCCTCAGAACCGAAATGTGGCATTTGTGGGTAACCAGGCAGAGCTGGAGTCTGGTGTGCGTAGGTGGGTGTTGTTAGCCCAATATGGCCAGTGGTTCTTATAAGGAAAGAGAGGGGACAACACACAGAGAAGTCTTATGATAAAGCAGACACTGGTGACATAGCCATGGACCAGGGGACACCAAAGACAACCATCAGCAGAAGTGGACAGGAAGGAAGGGGGCACAGTCTCACCCACAGCTACCTGAACAAACAAAACTGTGCTGACATGTGGTTTTAAGTGGGGAGCTTCTAGAACTCGGAGCCTACAGTTTTGGTTGAAAGCCACCCAGTTGGGGGATACTTTGTTCCAGTGGCCCCGGGGTCGCTATGCAAAGCCCCAAGCTCCTCTCTACTTCTGGATCCAAAGTTTTCCAGAGTTCTAGCTCCAGGAAGCTTTGGGGACTAAGAAGCCTGGTGTGTGGATCAGCTTCCTGTCACTGTAATACATAGCTGACACAGTAGCCTTGGGAGAGAAACTGTTATGGAGACAGGAGAGGATAGCGAGAGCTAGATATTAGTAAAGGATCCATGTGTGAAAATGTCATAATGAAATCCCTCATTCATACAGTGAGGATAGGCCCATTAAATTTTAGGGGGGAAATGTCGACTTTGGCGAACACTTTTGAGGGTTTCTATCTCTGATTAGTTGTCCCTGTTGTTTTGTGCTCAAGAGAGGAGAAACACAGGGTCAAACCGTGTAATGAGGAAAACCATTCACTCCAAGGCTGGGATGTTGAAAGAGAGAGAGGAACTCACTATACCCATCAACAATCTGCCTTCAATGACCTGAAGACCTCCCTCCAAGCCCCGCCTTTTAAGGGTGCTGCCCCCTCTAATCACAGCACTCTGGGGAGCAAGCCTTTAACCCCTGGGTCTTTGGGGGACACTTAAGATTCATGGCCGCTCCTAGTTCTGTTCATTCCTGTGATAAGAAGTATAATCTGTTATAAATCATACAAATCATGATTAACTCACCCAGTGAATGCTTGGTCAGCCAGCATGATGAAACGCTTTAACCAGGACACGGCTTTTTCTGAAGATTTGTGTCCTTCGCAAGAATTTCTCTCATGAGGCTGAAGACACCCCTCTCTGTACCCCACAGGGCAAGTCAATTGTGACCACAAGAGAGCTAGCAACTTGGCCGTCATCAATACCAACCCTGCACTGTCTACAGAAAAGCCAGGCTATCTTTCTGGTGGGAAGTGCAAGGTCTCTTTCCCTGCTCTGGCTTCAGCTCACTCATGATTAATGTATAATGAGGAGTGGGTTCTACTTTATTGATCTCCAAACCAGAGCGACGTGAGAGGCTATGTAAGAAAAATCCCAAAGGACTGTATTTGATTTTTGTACTGAGCAATGATCTCCCTCACCAAATTAGGTGCTGAGTTGGTGAGTAGAAGTTTCACCATGAAACTGTTGACAGAGCAGCCAAATAGGAATGTCTATATTGCTAATCCTTCCTAAAATACACACTCCACTGTTTACACCCTGTCAAACGGGTCCCTGGGAAATAGCAAGCCACACCATGGAAGAGAAGGGGGAAAATCCAACCAGTACAGAACACATTCGACCCAGGAGGGGACAAGTATGAGCAAGACAGAGAACACAAAGGGGTGGGTCGTGTCTTTCCAATGACAGCTCACAATCTCAACTCAGTCCCAATCCTTTTCTGTTTTGGTCCACTCTCAAAAATAGTCCTGCCCCCGAGAACTCCAGAGATGCCCACTTTTCCCGGCTGTGTTATAACTGCCCCAGCTGCCCTTTCTGGACTCCTGGGTGGTGGTGAAGCCCTGTGCTGGCTGCCACTGAGAACTGAGAACTGAAGACTCAGTTGACAGCCATGTACTCTGCCGCCGCTTGGTTCTTTGGCTCAACCTGGTGTCGGGTAAGAAAATGGCCTTCCAGGGACAGTCAGATAAGGCCTCGAACCAGCCTGGCCTCAGGAGACTACAAAGGCTGTCACTGTCAGAGAGACATTGGTATTCCTTAGCTCCCTTGGTACACCTGGGATTCAGGATCTGCTACTCAGCAGGACATAGGTTAAGCACAGTCTGGACTCCTGAGCCTTGAGCTCTGAGCCTGGACACAGAAATGGCTAAGTGGATTCTTACAGCAAATTAGAAAAAAAATAATATTAAGGGCCTTATTAATGCTAGTAATATCTCACAGAGCTTTTAGTGAACACTTGTTCTGTGTAGGCCCTCAAGGCCACACAATGAGGATTGCCAATAACTTCTCTCTGCAACAGACCCTGGTATCCGCTGAGTGCCACCTCCAAATCCAGTGAATAAAGATTTCCCTCATGGGTTCAGGTGGTCTTTGGTTTTATCTTCATGGAACTGGCTTTTCAGGACCTTGGAAGACATACTTTAGGGTGGATAGCTAACAGTACCCCAATTTTAGCAAAAAGAGTATCCAGAATCCTCCATGTCAAATTCACAGACAGGGAGAAGATGACAGGGATCCAAATGAGAGACAGTCCCGGGTTCTCATGGATTCATCTCTCCTAATTGCAGTTTGTAGCACGTCTGTTAAATTTAGATAAGGCTTAAATAGGGCCAAAAGAAAATCCAGGAGGGAACCACCAAAATGATTAAAAGGTTGTAAAATTGAGGCTTATGGATGGAGGAATTGGGGATTATTTATCCTGGAAAAGAGAAAGCTGAGGGGGGACAAATAAAGACTTCATACTAGATTAATTATGTAAATAAGCAGACACCCAGCTGGCCTGGAATCTCAACCATTTGGCAGGAAGAGTGGGTATTGAGGGGGGTTCCTGGTAGTTTTACCATCATCAGTCGTCTGTACAGATTTCTGGAGGGGTGCACTGTGGCAGGGTAATGTGAGTGATGGGCAATGCCAAGCCCATTTGAATCCACCCATCGGAAGTCTTTTCCAGAGAAGCACGTGATGCAAATGCTCCTTCTTTGTTCACTGCCTGCGAGTGGAGGGCATTCAGAGTCTTCATATGATGAGAACCAGGACCCATCCCTTCTGCAGGTCCTCAGGTAGGGCCAGGAGGCGCAATCAGGGCTTCTGTCACCTACGCTAATCATTGAGTCAAATGTCAGTGAATGTAGCCTTACTCAAGACATTCACAACCTGGCTGCTAGAGAAGTCTGCCTTCCACCAGGTAGGTCTCCATCCTGTGCACCCTGTGGGCTGTCTGGCTTTTTATTCAATCAATTGCACATGTGTTGAGCACAGCCTGGTCCTTCTGAACCCTGGTCTCTAGGCCTTGGATGGACATGGAAAAGAGAATGCTAATCACACAATGAACACAGCATGACTGGAATACTGATGGTGTAGAATGCAATCACCACAGGCAGCAGCAGTGAGTGCTAACCATGCCCAAGCCCTCCAGAGTACATCACACACCTGACCCAATGCCATCACATCCCTATTCCAGGGGTGTCATTTCCCACACTTCAGTGACCGAAGCCCTGGAAAGACTAAGAGAGTTTTCCCGAATCAGTGTGGAACCTAGGCGAACTCTGAACTGGGATTCTCATATTTAAAGTCCCTACCAGTTTGTTTGGTGGCTCTTGGCATTGTTGGCTTTTTAATGGAGATTTTCTTAAGATACTGCTGTTTACACAGAAGATTTAGTGAACATCAGTCCAAATCATCTCTTCACAGCCTTGCTAAGCGAAGATACTCAACTCTTGACATTGTGTTCCACCTCAGCACACGTTCCAGAGTGATGGTAGTGGAAGCAGTAAGGAAGAGCTCTCAACCGTGCTTGAGGATAGAGTCCCCGGAAGGAGTCACACGAGGCCCCTCTAGGTCTCTCCCAACCCTGGGTCCCATGCGACTGCTTCAGACCAGACTCAGTGTGCATCCTGGATCTGAAGACATTGTCCCTTAGACATAAAAAGTGTGTTAAAAATATGATACTTGGACCTCACATGCAGAAATCCTTTTAGATAGGCCTTGGATATGTTGGGAAAACATGCATATTTATTTGTAACCTGCAAGGTGGTTGAGACAGAGACCACAAATTGAAGCAAGTACTCTACAGTCATGAGTCCATGCAGTGACTCAATTTTCTCTCCAAACATCTTTTCACACACACACACACACACACACACACACACACACACACACACACACACTGTTCACTAGATAAACATTTACAAAGCATCCAGGTAGTAGGTCTCACAGGCTCAAGGCTGTGAGAATGGGAACCCTCAAAAAGTTCATAATCTTACAAACAAAACAAGCAAACATCTGACCCACATGAGACTAAAAGCCATGGTGGCAAAACCCTAGGGAAATATAAAGGGAACACTGATATGGTGAAGCGAACTCCAGAGAGATACTCTGAAGGTAGGTTGACCTGGATCAGGAGGCTATGCAAACCAACATGAGATGAATGAACAGGAAGTCTGTTCTCTTAGCTGGAGCTCAAGGAACATGATGGAGAAGGGGAGAGGGAAACCAACAGAGGTGTGAATGGTAGTTCTGGGGATTTGAACAACAGCTGCATCAGAAAGGCTCTGAGATGGGGAAGATATCTTGGGCAAGGAACAGGCCAATGAGATAATGATAACTGGTGAGAGATAATTGTTAAGAGATAATGAAACTGCTCAATTGGTTATTGGGCAGGATGTATGAGAACAGAGAGGACAAGCCGGGTGCTCATATTAAGATTTATTTTCATTTACATATTAAGTGATATTAATGTTAATAACAAGCCACCAAAATGAGTCTCAGAAGGGAACATCCTTACATAATTTGGTGGGGGGGGGCTCTAAGGTATGTTCGAAAGTAATAAACTAAAATGCATTCTATAATTTAGTCTCTCTCTAAATGACACTAGCCTTTAACTAATTAGTAAAAAAATAATGAAGATTGACTGTCCTATAAGCAGGGTTATTATCCTCATCAAGGTCATGTAGATAACGACATCACACTGTAGAAATAGATCATGGAGCAGAGGAGATGCGGCTGGCTGCCTTTGATGCTACTAAATCTTTATCCCAGTAGATGCTCAGGCTAGAAGACATAACCAAATAGTAACAGTCCTCTGAGAAGTTTCGAGTGTGACAGACACACTGAAAGGCCAAAGGACTGAGGGGTCACAACCACCAGACTTCACGTCTAGCACCCTCTGCTTCTAGCTGTGTGCAGCTCAGCAAGTCCCGTCTCTTCTTTGAGTCTCATTTCCCCCAGCTTCTCAGTGGGATGAGAGCCTCGCCTGTCCACTGTCACCAGGATGTGCGTACCATGTTTGAGCAGGAGTCATGGGGAGTGGGAAGAGCCACACCCTTAGCCAGGGTGAGTCTAACTCATCCAAGGAGGCCTGTTGGCACCTCTGGGTTTGAACCCTTCATGCAATGGCAAGTTGGGTCTGTTAGGACACCCGGCCATGCTTATTAAAAACCGTCTGGTTCTATTCAGAAAAAAAATATCCCTTTAGACCCTTAAAAAATAATCTTTGAGTGGTCATGCACCTGCAGGTACACATGTGTGTACTTGTGGAGGCCAGGGGACAAGCATGTATGCCATTTCTCAAGGATTCACCTTGTGTTTTGAGGCACGCTCTCTCACTGGCCTCACATTTGCCAAGCAGGCTAGGCTGGCTGGCCAGTGAGCCTCAAGGATCCACTTGTCTCAGCCTCCACGGAGCTGGGACTACAGGTGCCCATCACCATGCCCCACTCTTCATGTGAGTGAGGAAGATTGGATTAGGTGCCCGTGTTTCCTCTGTAGCCAGCACTTTGCTGACCCAGTCACCTTTCTAGCTCCTGGACTCTCGTATCTAAAACAGATAAAAGCAAAAACCCTTGTTGGGAGCCTCTCCCAGGCCTTGAGCCCTAGATGTTTCCTCAATCTGTTCTCCAACTTTCCCTACCTCGGGGTCTCAAATTCCCCATTTCTCGAGGCACTAGAACTCTGTGGACCAAGCTGTAATGGCTGCCAGGGTCATTTGAGTTTCTGTGATCCTATCCTCAGGGTACAAATAAATGACCAGGCTCCTTGCTGGGGAGATGAAGTGAACTCTTGGGGACCCTGCACTCTCTTCACCATGATCCCAGTGCCCTGCAGACTGTCACTAGAATATCCATATGTGGCCGGCCCTTCAAGGGTAATTCTCCCTGAGAAGTCTTGGGAAAGGAAATGGAAAGGGCCGGAGGGTGTTTAGAAACAATGAGTGCTCCTGACAAGCAGCCTGGACTTTCTGCTGCAGGGTCTGCAGAAGTAAGACTGTCAGACCGGAAGGAAGGGACTGCGTGAGGGGTTTCTTCCTCCACCCTGCTTGTGCACCAGCTGTTTTTCTTTCAAAGCTTTAAAAAACACATAAAAAAGCAGATGACAACTGCTAAGATACGTTAAATCGGATTGTTCTTTCAGCCATGCTTAGAATGAGATGGGTTGATTATGAATTTTATATACAAATAAATATATATGCCCACATACATATATGTGAATATATAAATGTAATATGTAAACACTTTTTATTTATATATACACATAATATATAAATATATGAGGAGTAAATAGTAGATAAGGGCAATCGTTCTCAGCCTATTCTAATTCTACTTTCAGCAAGACCAGAAGGCAGTGCCGACTTGGAGACAGCCCTTCACAGGTTGTTCTGTCTTACCTGGATCCTTTGGTGATGAAGGACTTGGTACTCTATAATACCACACCTTATCTGGAGAGCCACGCCCCCAATTCCCTCAACTTCCCCTGACTGTCCACATCCTGACAATATCCATTATTCTAACAAGGGCATGTGCCAGTTCCTGGCCAGAGGCTTGGGGTACATCACCTCACTCTCTCCTTCAAAATCCACAAAGTGACTACCAGCATCCGCACTGTCTGTGAATGAAGCAACAGAAACTCTGGACACCAGAAAGAACCAGCCAAGAGGCACACACTTAGCAACCCCAGGAGCCAGAATTGGAATTGAAGCCTTCAAGTTCCAGGGGCTGGAATGGTCAACTACAGACTGCTATGAGTCTGTCACTTTAAATAAAACACATGACTGGATCTGGCTTAAATGACTTGCTTAAAAATCATCCCTGTGGAATAAACTATAAACTAGAGAAAACAGTGAGTTCAGCCCAGAGTTTTCATGGATGGGTATTACATTTACTGGCAGTGTGGGAGGTAAGCAGGAGATGAGAGCTAATAAGGAGATACACTCACTGTGGCTCACAGACAGGATGAATCAGTCTGGAATCCACTGTAACGGCCTCGACATCCATTCCGGTAAAGAGGCCAAGTGTGAGGACAATGACCACTCATGCTAGGTCTCGCCCTTCAGCTGTCCCACTTCTCAGCTCAGAGGTGGAAGCAACTGTAAGCCATGACGTCAGCACTCAGGCCTCCTCGGCCTCTCAAGCCCAGAGTGGCGGTGACCAAATGTGGACACAAATAAGAAACAAGTCACCATGCACAGGAGATTCACTTGGCAGAACTCCTGATGCTGCCCAGCTACCTGCATGCTTTCTCCTGGCCTACCTGTGTTAATATCTGTGTTATGCTAGGATCTATATCTAATATGGATAGCCTATGCCAATATCTATATGGTAATATTTATATCCTAGGCTAATATTTATATTAATATCTATGGCCTATGCTACACCTATGCTATACCATGCTGATAGCCGTGGTGCTGTGTCATGCTTAGGTCAATTAGGAGGAAGATGTATCAGAAAATGTACCTGTTGTCCATCTACTGAGTCTCCTGTGATTGAGCCATTGTAAGCAGATTGGGTCCCTCCCCTCAAGGCGGCATGGCCAGTTGTTCTTGAGTACTTAGGGTAATTGAGATCTTCTCTAAATAATAGCAACTAGGAGATGTAGCAAGACACTGTTCAGATGTAGGCAGCCCAAGTACAGTAGCGTGGAGGAGAGCATTTGAAGCCAGGTCCAAGGCAGGCGACCAGGAAAGGATGGGTAGGAGACAGTAGAGTCTTCTTCAGGTAAAAGAGACAGTATGAGAGGAAAAGAGTGGGAGACAAGAGACAGGGAACAGAGACTCCTCCGGAACACTTGCAGCTCCCACACTCCAATACTCAGCTAGCTGGCTTCTCGCGATGGTCTTAAGCCCGCCTCCACTGACTTCCTCTGGTCTACTAAAATACAGATTCTTCCCTTCACTCACAGCAGAAAAGTGCAAGACAGCTCACAGTGCCAGCCTCGCCAGCTAGACTGTCTAGCTCCCTAACAGCCATGTGGCTACATGATCAAGTTTGGATGCATGATCTGGGAGCTGGAAATTGTATGCAGCACTCACACCATCCTTTATCAGCAGATAAACCACTTGTCCTTAGCCATGTACCAAAAAGCCGACACACAAGAAAGCCAACTGCCATGATACAAAGATCATGCCCAAGGGAACATCTGCACACCATTCAGACAGAGCAAAGTAGGATGGTTACACAGGGCAGAGTCAGTCACTAGCCACCACTAACCTAGGGACCAAATCTATGAAGAGAAATAAGTCTGTCCTGTGGAGTGTGAGGTCCCGAGGCTGCAGCTGAGATTCCTGACATATATCCTCCTTTCCTTTGAATCCATTTCAGCAAGTTTCTATTCTCTATAACCAAACACACCACTGAATATCATATAAGTGTTATTTCAAGAGGTTGCTGGGTGATGAGTTACATATGCAACTCACAGATCCTTAGTGAGAAGCTTTATGCTAATTACATGCAAATATACACAAGCTGGCATGTGACCAAACCACTTTGGAGCTAGTTCTGCTAAGATGCCCAGACTGCTCTTTGAATCCACTCCCGGTTGAATCCGCCAGCACCACAGTCATGTTATCTTGCTCAGACCCAACTCCTGGGATGACTATTCTTCTTTCCATTTCTCTAAAATAGAAGAAAGATCTCGCCTGGGATGAGCCCTGTGCTGGGCTCATCTGCCTTATTACCTCATGTTAGAATGATACATCTTCTTCCTTTTCTTCCAAACAGCCAGCATACTGTTGTCCGCTCTGATTGGTCAGTGCCCTTATGCACTGGTTATTAAGTACACTGAATATTATGTCTGCCCCTCTCTAATTCCTACACATGTTTATATTTTTTTTCTCATTTTAAATCTCTCCAACAAGGTCAGTCAGATGGCATTCTGTGCTTGCCTCATTAGTAATGGCTTTTGTTCAGTTAATGGGGAAAAATTCAAGCATGGAATTGGTGTTAATTAGTTAAACAGGGTACAACCAATCCAACTACTCAACTAAATTGCTGAACTTCCAAGTCTATACTTAGAAAGCAAAGCAAGAGTCTGTAACAGAAGCCACTTCCCCATTGAACAGTGGATGGGCACACCTTGGGCCTCCTCTTCAAGGCATCTACGACAGTGCCCAATGGGAGCAGCCTTTTCCTTCTGACCATAGAGGACACACTAAGTACAGAATGTGGTGATATTGTGTTCCCCAAAATATTGCCCTTCACTAATAAACTTATCTGGGGTCAGAGAACAGTACAGCCACTAGATACAGAGGCCAGAAAATGGTGGCACTCACACCTTTAATCCTAGCCTTCTGGAGGCATGGATCTCTATGAGTTTAAGGCCACATTGGAAATAGCCAGGCTGGTGACTCACGCCTTTAGTCCCAGGAAATGATGGCAGAAAGCAGAAAGGTATATAAAGCTTGAGGACCAGGAACTAGCCTCGGTAAGCTTTCAGGCTTTTGAGCAGCAGTTCAGCTGAGACCCATTCAGATGAGGACACAGAGGCTTCCAGTCTGAGGAAACAGGATCAACTGAGGAACTGGTGAGGTGAGGTAGCTGTGGCTTGTTCTGCTTCTCTGATCTTCCAGCATTCACCCTAATACCTAACCCCAGGTTCGTTTTTATTAATAAGACCATTTAAGATTCATGCTACAAAAGAATGGGAGAAAAACCAATTTTATAACTTTGGGAGAGTGACTTTAAATTAAAAGATTCGAAAAAGAGCTGATTTCCAAACTATTTTTTCTATTTTTCTGAATATTGAATGGTGTGTGTGTGTGTGTGTGTGTGTGTGTGTGTAGTATGTGTGTATATGGTATGTATATATGGAGGGTGTATGTGTGTATAGTGTGTGTGTGTGTAGGGTATGGTATGTGTGTATGGAGTATGTATAGGGGTGTGTGTGGGATGGGGGTGGGGGTGTATGTATGGTGTATTTGTGTATAGTATGTGTGTGTATGGTATGTGTGTGTGTATGGAGTGTGTGTATAGGGTGTGTGGTGTGTGTGTGGGGGGGGGTGTAGGTGTGTATGTAAGCAACTGGCAACCTTTGATCTGGGTCTCACTGAGCAGGCCACAGTGGCTGACCAGTGGTCTGCAGGGATCCTTGTCTCCGTCCCCCCAACACTAAGATTTAAACTCATGCTAGTGTCCCCAGCTTTATTTTTTCAAATGTGATCAGCCCAAGTACATAATTCACCAACAATATTGTTAAGCAGACATGTCCTCTGCCTTCCCAAACATGGCAGTGAATTATGAATTCCCAGCAACAAGGCACATGGTCTGGCCCCATTCACCCCTACAGTTCCTTACTTCGATAGCTGTTGGCAGCTTGGGTGTCCTCCTCAACCTGGAACATAGGGCTTGCTCTTCCTTAATCCAGAGACACAGTTCACTTCAAAATGACTCTGTCATGTGTCTCTGTTTCTTCAGAACGCTTATTGGAAACCACTTCTTTCTTGTTAACTATTTGTTGTTGTTTTTTAAGATCTATTTATTGTGTGTGTGTGTGTTGAGTTTATGTGCACCACATGTGTGCAGCTGGTTGAGGGGACCAGAGGTCATGAGATTCCTCTGAAATGAAGTTCCAGGCAGTTGTGAGCTGCCTGATTCGGGTGTTGGGAACCGTATCTGGTTCTCTGCAACAGTAGTAAGTGCTCCGAGCCATCTCTCCAGTCCATCTGGTTGTTAATCAGCAGGCTTCACATCACCACGGCAACTACATCCGGCCTGTATGTAGTGCATCTGAAGCCCCCAGTATTGCCCAACGTGGAGTAAGAGTTGGGTGTAAATTTAGTGTGATATGGGGAATAGAGGGAGAAAAAGAGAATCAGAAAGGGAGAGAAGAGAGAGGAGAGAGACTAAGAGAAGAAGGAAGGAGGAAGGAAGTAAAGGGGAAGAGGAAGGAGGAGAGGAGGGAGGGAGGACAGCATGGCTGGCAACTTGACACAGAGATTGCACTTCAGGCCAAAGTCTACAAAGGCCGACACTGAAGAATCAATCCAGTGAATGGTTTTCCAGGTAGCCATGCCTGTGGGAAAAGCAGCCACGTGATCCCTATCGAGGCAGGATTGGCAGCAGAGTCATCATTCCCTCCCTCCCTCAGAAGACCAGAAAAAAAAAAAAAGGGAGGCACAGCCAAGGCCAGCTCTCTCCAGAACAACGCTGGCCATCCAGAAGCCTCTGAGTGTGCTTGGACAGTGGTCCGTTTCATTCTAACCTTTCTGCAACTTAAAACCTTGAGGGCTAAGTCTAAACATGATATTCGCAAAGAGGAAGGAGGCCCGTGTGGGGGGCAAAGCCTGTCTCTTCCACCCCCACCCCCATCCCCCAAGAAAAAAATAAAGGAAAGGAACACTTTATAAAATTTAAAAAATGAGTTTAGGGATCCCCTGCCCAGCAAAATCCCTACTGCTAGAAGTTACTTGGCCCCTTGCAATCAAAATGTAGTTGAGGACAGATTCTGATGGGGACGGTAGGAAGCTGCGCTAATTTCCGGAACCGTGGGGCGTTGCACATTTGCACGCGGAGCACTGGAGGCGACTGCGTGGTTCCACTAATCAGACATTGAATTTGCATATTGAATTCTAATTGTTACAAGTCTGGAGACTTGGCTGGAGAGAAGGTCGGAGGAAGCCGGACCGGAAATAAGAACACAGCGAACAGTGTACCTGCTCAGTGGGACCTGGCGAAGGGTGGCCCTGCCTGCTCCTCCTTCCTCTGTGATACTGAGCTGACAACGCATCATGAAATAACGGCCCCAGAAGCAATCTATTTGCCTGGATCCTGCTGGTTTTGTGGCCAGTGAGATTGCTACTATCTCTTGCTTTATTTTTGATAAATTGCAGGCTTTGACATAGGTATATAGTGGGTCTCAGAGGCGCCTACAAGAATCGACACAGGAAACCATCTATTTGCCTGTCCAGCAGCAATGGGCTGTCACCTGCTGTCCTTGCGTCAAAGCAGCAAGACGTGGAATCCGTGTTAGGTGTTGTGACATCCTGGCTTGTTTAATTGTGAAAATTGACAAGCAGGCCTGGCAGGCTGGCTCAGCTGGGGGAGTGCTCAATTGCAAACACGGAGACCTGAGCTAAATTCCTGAGCCCCTACATGACAACATGGGACATGGTGGTAATGATTTATAATCTTGATGCCGGGGAGGTGAAGATAGGTGGATCCCTGGGCTTCAGCCGGTCAGTCGAACTGTGAGTTCCAGGCCAACACAATACCTTGCTTCACAAAGTGGAAAAAAGTGATCAAGGGCACTAACACTGGAAAAGCAACACCTGAGGTTTGTGAGGCTGATCCCTGGCCCCCGTATACACCTGTACATGTACACACGCACACACCCACACGTGTATACACACACAGGGAGGGCAGTTATTGACAAACAATTATTGAGTCATGTGTGTGTTACCACTTACACTGAGCACAGTTTAGACACCCTCCCCCTTACATCACATACTCCATAAGGTGGGTATTATTCTACCCACTTCACAGATTGGGAAATTGAGACTGTAAGCAGTCGGTCAATTTAGTGCAAACACACTCTTAGGGGCCAGGCTGATCTGGTTCTTTTGACAGCCGAGGCCTGCTTCCTCCTGTAGAAAAACTTCTTGGTTTAACCAGACCAGGACAAGGGAGCAATGTGTTTGGTCCTGTGTCACTTCCTCTGAGGTCTTCCCCACCCCCACCTGATAGTGGGCCCGAACCCAGGGAATTTAAGCCCCTGGTTTCCTTGCCTATCTCCCTTAGCTTTTGAAGTCTTTGAGAGTAAATAATGGACCGTAGATGTCTTTGTAGCCCCAGTACTTACAGGCACTGAATGAATGAATGAATGAATGAATGAATGACATCCTCCCCACACTTCCTGCAAGGTATGAAAACAGGCTTGGATAAACTGAACAAAGCTTTGAGAAAGCTAACAAACAGAAGAGCCAGAATGGCCTCTGAGGACGCAGACCTAATGTTTCATTCTGTAACATGTATAATTCAAAGTCAGACTCAGACTGACGCCCAATCAAGGCATTCAGACCATGCTAGGGGCAGCAGCGAGACGAGGCCTTGGGAGGCTCAGAGAGCCTACAGTGGCCTGAGGATTGTTTGCAATCTGGGCTGCAAGCCCCCAGCCCCCAGGCCCCAGCCCACTTTCTGATTTGTCTGTTCCTCGCAATTTTAGTTTCTGAGTTTAGAAAGACTTGAGCCACATGGGCTGCCTTTCTCTGGGCTCTTTCAGCTCCGGCTGCATGATGGGTTTTTTATTTGGAACTGTTACAGAGGAGGGGCTAGGATGAAATGAAAAGAGAAACCGGGAATGCTTTGGAAGAGAAACTAGAAACAGATAAAAATGGAGCCAAATGGAAAGCCATGTGGAAGCCTCTGGAATTTCTGAAGCTATCAATGTCTGACTCATCTAGATCCCGAGTCAGGCTCTCAGCAAGAGGCCTCTATGCACCCTGGGTTACAACGGGCTAGCTTCAAGGGCAGGTCATTTTTATTGTCATCTTGACAAAACCTAGAACCAACTAGAGAATCTCTCAACGGGATACTGTCTAGCTCAGGAAGCCCTGTAGTCACGTCTGTGGGGGATTACCTTAACTAAATGAAACTAATTGATGTGGAAGAACCCACCCATTGTGGTGCACCATTCCCTATGTTTAGGTTCTGGGCTGTGTAAGGGGGGAAAGTGAGCAGAGCAAAGCATGATATACAGTTATTCTCTCTGCTCTTGACTGTGGATGCAGCCAGCTGCTTCATATTCCTGCCTCGACTTCTCCACAATGATGGATTGTAATCTGGTATTGTAGCCAAACACTTTCTGTTGCCCTTGTCAGGGTATTTTACCACAGCAACACAAAGAAAACGTGAACATTTCCTGGCAAGAAGCACAGCAGAAAGGGGCTGGAGATGAGGCGCTGAGCAAAGCAGCCTCTGCATGGAGTGGGCTAGTGTGGGAAGCAGAGATGGGTGTGGGCCAGGGGTGAGGGCAACCACCCATGGGGTGTGTGGGGTGGAGTCAGTTGTCTGAAGAGAGTGGAGAACCATGTTCCCAGCTTCTGAGACAGAAGACCTGTGGAGAAGGAAAGCAAGGGAGGAAGACGGAACCATTTCAACAGGCTGTGAGTGCATCATCTGCTCTCTCAGCAGCTGTTCCCTTGTTCTCAACAAAGCTTTAACGTGCTTGGGAACTGTACACTCCCTGCCAGGGAGAGACGACAACCCAATTTGTCTGACTTGAGAAAAGGGCATTTGAGTAAGGTTTGTACAGCCTGAGCATCCTGTCCTCTCATTCAGAGAAATTAGTCAAACATGAAAGCGAACTAGTGAAAGCTAACCAAATTCCTCTCTGAGCGATGCCTTAAGTAGAGGGAAGCAAGAACTCCCTCCCCACTGGATGATGCTGAAGGCAGAACCACATCATTACCACACGGAGCAGCAATACTACTTCAGAAGAGAGCCATGAAGACTCCAGGCTCACCAAGACAGGACTCAAATATGACACTCCCTCACTGAGAACTCAAGGTCATCTCCAAGTTGTCCACTAACCACCTTTATTTTCTCTGAGCTAATTTGTGGAAGATTTCTATACTTTTTTGTGATGGTTCATTTTAATCATCGACTTGACACAAATTATAACCATGTGGGAATATAGTTTCAATGAGAGATTGTTTACACTGAGTTGGCCTATGGACATGACTGTGGAGGATTGCATTGTTAATTGATGTGAGAACACCCAGCCCACTGAGGGCAGCACCACTCCCTAGGCAAGGGGTCCTAAACTGTGTAAAAGATGAAAAAGCAGGCAATGGGATTTGCACATATTTATTTCTCTCTCTAGATAAGGTGTCACAAACATTTTTCAATTCCTGACACTGTGTCTCTGCTATGTGACCTGGAATTGTAAGTTGAATAAGGGTCCCTTTCTCACCCTGTTGTATTTTGTCCCAGCAACAAGCATGAAAATAAAACACTACTAAAAGTTTAAACAATGATGCATGTAAAATACTGGAGAAATCCACAAAGAAGGAAAACTTAGAAACAGACCTAGCCACCAGAAACGCCAAAGGTCTCAGCTAAGCTTGCGGCCCAGAAAGTGCTCATCCAGCATGTCCAAGGCCCAAAAGATATGAGAGTTTCTCATTTCTTAGAAATAGTTGTAGGAGTCAAGGCCATAGCAGAAGTAGCTATACGATGAGGAAAGAAGTCTGGGTAAAGGGACCATATGTTTCATCCACAAAAAACAGGACCTAGGAGCTGGGAAGACACTCAGCCAGAAGAGGGCTTGCTGTGCAAGTGTGAGGACCTGAGGTCAGTACCCAGGACAGCAGGGTATGGTGGAATGGTGCTTATAATCTCAGTGATGTTGGGGGGGGGGGTGGCGGGTAGAGATGGGAAGATCTCTGGGGATGCTGGCCAACCAGTCTACCTGAACTAGAAGCTCCAGTCAATGAGAGACCATATCTCAAAAACAAAAACAAGCAACAACAAATAGTAGACAGTACCCTGAGGGACGACTCCTGAGGGTATCCTCTTACCTCTGTACACATACCACCACCACCACCACCACCACTACCACCACCACCAGAACAACAAAAAGACCTATGAACTAGGGCTATGTTGACATAGAATGAAAGAGAGCTGGGGATGTGAGATGGACTTCAGAGGCAGGGTCAGTAAAATTTATCAGCTCATGGGTTATCAAGGAAAAGGAAGAAATAAAAATGTACTCAAACTTTCTAACTCTGAAGGCTGATGGGGCTGATAATGTCATTAGCTGGGAGAGAGAAAAAACAGGAAGAAGTTCTGACTCAGAGGTGATGAGATTCCTTTGGGCCACATGGGGCTGGGGCTGCCCATGAAGCTGCAGGCTGGAGATGACCAGGACTAGGGAAAGGCAGAATTTGCAGTGAGGGGGACCTTGAAACCTCTAAGAGGCTAAAAGATTGGTCACCAGTAGAAAAATGCACATTGCCTGATTTGGTCAACTTAAGAGACTAGAATAGTGTCCCAAATTGTAATCATTCTGTCACCATATATGGGGGTGGGGGGGACTGGGACATTGGGAAGTCACATCAGAAGACAGTGAAATCCTGTAGCAGCTGCCCTGGATGAAATCTTGCAGGAAGACCAAGAGGAGGAGGAGAGACTCAAAGCAAGATGAAGAACCATGAGGTTCTGATGACTTTTCCCTACTGCTTCCAAAGACCTAGGAAAGGACTCACAGTCGCTGAGGCTTTCAGAGGGTTAGATTTGAACGCCATTCAGTACCATTAGTTCCCAGAAATGGACATAATGGACTGACGGACACACACACACACACACACACACACACACACACACACACACACACACACACTGTGACTCATTCCCAGGGAAAGGGGAGCCAGAATTCTCTGGCATAGATATGAGTGGCATTCCATGCGTGAACTGACTCTCGGCTTATATTTCAGCATGTTATTTCATGGTTTGCCCTGTGAACAGAAGCTCCAGGTCACAATGATTCAGAAAGTGTGGCGGGCGTGCTCCAACCAGGGTTGGGGAGATGGCTTGATCAGTGAAGCACTTCCTGGGCATGCGTGAAGCCCTGAGTTTGAGTCCTAGAACCCACCCAATGAAAATCCAGCTGTAGTGTCATGCTGTGATCTTGGTACTGAGGAGGCTGGGCCAGGTGGATCCCTGGGGCTCACTGCTCAGCCAGCATAGCCTGTTAGGTGAATTGCAGGCCAGTGAGAGATCCCATCTCAAAAGAACAAAGTGGACAGAGCAATACCAGAGGTTGACTGACCTCCACAAAAGCACATACATGTGCGCGCGCGTGCGCGCGCGCGCACACACACACACACACACACACACACACACAATTTCTGCAGTAAAAAAAAAAAAAAAAAAAAAAAAAAAAAAGATCTCATCTGTTTTAACCTTAGTGCTCCCGGTTTATTTAGTCATATGTGTCTTTGAACTCATAATGCCCCTCAGCACATACATGCCCATGTTGCTACCCATAACTAATGTGCATAAGTTGCTCTGCATGTCACTCTGGGAAATACTGCCATGAGACAAACTTCTGGAGTAAGCCAACTGCTAAACAAGCTGGTCTTAGCTTGAGAATAGATCAACAAAAACTCTCTTTAAGCATAGGCACGTAGTTGGGTTGAGTCATGGGCTGAGTCATTTTATAGGAAGCTCTTTTCCAGAGGACTTCCTGTTAGTATCACCCTTGTGAGCCCATGCAAATACAAACCACATGAGATTAGATGTTCTCCTCGAGACAGCTAAGTGACGTTTGACACCGACAGGTGACCGTCCTAACATTCCATTTCAGTTGCTCAGTGGCATTGTCTGACTCCTGGAGAAGGGCAAGGGCACAAACTGTGCTCATGGATTTTAGCCTAAGGGTGTGAGCCATGTGCTTCCTGGTAATGTTTCAGTTTAGAGATAACAGTGTGGTGGTTGCCAGGTAGACTTACGTTAAACACTCTGTCTGGAGAGGTCTTTATGGAGAAGGTTGCTGAGAAGACTGAGGGAAAGGCCCACATTAAGGGCCGCCATGCTGACGCAGTGGAACCTGGGATGGGCCTTGGGGATGTTCCTCACTTTGGACGTCCTTGAAATCAGCTTCCAATCAACCTAGGCTGGGCCACAATTAGCATAATGTGATCCTCACCAACTGTGGAGCATGAATTCTCCTCACTCTGCTTCCTCAGAGAAGCTCAGCCCCAGGGGCAAGGGAGGCAAACTCTGGCAGGAACACCATGGGTGAGCATTTATGTCCTTCCAGGCTGGGTCCAGTTTCAGCCAAACACTTCACCTCTCTCAGTGTGAAATAACGGCCGTCACTTACCTCTGCCTTCAACAACCAGACTGTGGAGCAGATCAAAATAAATGGCAAGTGGCAGGTGTCTTTTGTCAACAGGACACAGGACATTGCTGGGCGTACAAATAATTTTTCCTTTCAAACCATCCGTTTACAACCTATGACTCAGAGCCATCCAAGTTTTGTACAACCCGCAAACAAAGACTGTTTATGAAGGATTGTTAAAGAGGGAGGGGTTTATAATACGAAGGGTAGAAAGAAGGAGACACAAAAGGAGAATGTGGGTTAGGCTAGGTATGCGGTCTTCAAAGCCTAAAGTATTTATTATTGGTCTCTTTTCAGAAAGAAAGTTTGTGCACCCATCTTAACTCCCCCCCACCAAAAAAAAAAAAAAAACAGTCCTTTGCTTTCCTATGGGAATTGCAACTGCTTCTCAGTTCCTCGTGTCCACTGTGCATGTTTAGTGTCCCCCTATCAGACCCTCAGTGGCGGGAACTTGCAAGGAGCCTTGAAAGCATCTGCAGCCTGGGCTTGGCCCTCTTGTGTCTCTGCACTGGCCCTGAGAGCATGCCCATGCTCAGGAGGACCTCTCCAATAGGAGAGGCGTGGAGTACTGCCTGCCTTCCTGTCACCACAGCCAAGACCAGAATAGACCAGAAACTGTCATTGGACTCCAAGAAGGGTGAGGAAGATCAACCAAGATCAAGCCACCTAGATGACAGCTGGCCTTACCCATGATCAAGAAGGATCATGTGTTCGATACTAACCCAAATCTATGCATTTCCTTTCCCCCACCTCAGACCGAAATCTTCAAGGAAGATACAACTGTCTACTCAGTCTTGACTAAAAGCAAGTCACAGCTCTCAGTTTTGCTTTTAGATGCAAACAGCAAATAGACACTGGATGCCTGGACTCTTTCCACTTGATACAGTATACTACAAAGACAGAGACCGTATTGCCTTCAAATTACAGTTCTTAGCTATGCTCCAGTCTTTCCTGTTCCGGGCATGGTATTAGGCTGTTAACTACAGCCATTGGAAACTGCTTGTTCAAGCTGAACTCTACAGTCTCCATCTACCCACTAATCTGCCCATACATACAGCCATGCATGCATACATACATAAACACATACATACCCCCACCCACAGACATCCACACACCCATCAAATAATCCTTTATAGTTCCTGTGTGCCAAACATACAACCCAGCCCTCAGGGGCCCAACTATGGAGCAGTCTTTCAGTCTTATTCAGTATGGCAGACCATATGTTTCATAACCTTATTATAATGTATTCTTAGTAATGAAACACAGATTTCTAATATTTAAACCATTTAGGTATGTTTAGAATGAATGATGACGTTCAAACACATATACAAATATGAATGCATACATAAATAGCCCCTTTAAAGTTGAGGAGTTGATAAGGACAACCTGGAGTGGGTGTGGCAAGCCTTGTCTTTGTGCATGCAGACATCTGCCACCCCCGGGGACATGTTAACTTTGCTCAGACTATCTCTTAATGGGAACACAAACATACAATTCTTTGATGACAGACCCTTCTGAGACTCTGATAAAGTCTTTGTACAACTCTCTGACTGAAAAGGAGGTGATGTGGACACTTATGGTGGTTTAAAAGACATCAACACGTTTAACGACACTCTTTCCTTCAATGCATGGACTTGAATAATTCTTTACCCCTTAAGTGTGGTGCTGCCCCCAGTGACCAACTTCCTACATCTGGAGTGTGAGGAAATAACTGTGAAATATCTGAGATTAGGACCTATGTGGCATGCTAGTTCCTCCTTTGCCTGCCATTGTGGGATGCTTCAGTGAAGATAATTTACCATGTCATGTCGGTGCCCCTGGAGTACTGCGGAGAGGCACACTTTGGCAAGGAACTGAGCCACATGAGGTACCATCTTAGAAGTGGCTCCTCAACGCCAATGGGGCCTGCAGCTGACTCCTTCCTTGACCAACATGTTAGACTAGATAGCAATATCACAAAAGACTCCAAACTAGGAATCCTTCATGATACCATTCCTCAGACAGTAAACATTTGTTTTGTAAGTTGCTACATTTTGAGGCAGTAGATAATTACTACACATAGCACCAAGTTAAAATCAGCTGTGGTTGGCCTAATTGACTCAAGAACAAAGAGACGAAGAGATCTTGGGATGTGAATGGAATAGAGTGACCTATAGATTCTGCAGTCCTGGGCACGCAGACTTTTCTCCGGCCACGTGAGCTATGGGAGTTCTCCCATCAGTTCTTCCTGTCTGGCATCTTGTATCCATCAAACCAAAGGTGCATAAGTTGGCAGGATGTTAGCAGTGACATCTGTGTTATCACATCAAAGATTTTGTGATGATTAAAATCCCAATGCTTGCAAAATGACCATGGCCTTGTTCCTTTTTGGGTATAATCAGCATTTTCTTTTTGTTTAACTGGCATAGTTTGTGGTTTTGCCTCATTTGTATCAGAGAAATGAAGAAGTAACCCTGCTGTGTAACAAACGTTTACAAAGTTCTATGACATGAAATGGAGTCAGTCTCGAATGTCATGCCCTAGATTGAACAAAGCATGTCTATGGGTGTTCCTAGACTCTCTTTTCTAAATAGGGTGCTGGGCAAAGATTTTTATCAGAGTCCCAAAAAAGCCCATGTTCATAAAACATCTACCCATCCCAAATCTAAGGGCTTTCCCTCATCCAGTTTACAGACAGTAGATGTCACCTGCATTTCATGCTTGGGGGGAAAGAAAACCATTGCCTGGGACGCATTAGAAAGGCTTAGTGTTGTGAAAAGTCATTGACAGATGTGTGTAGATAAGGGATACATTCAGTAGGCTAGTAGATTTGAGACCTTTATCTGCAAGGCTGCTTTAAATGGGTTATGGCTGATTTAACTCTATGTTTAATGTCACTCAGTATCGCGTATATAATCTGTTAAAAATTAAATGTACTCTTATAAATCCCAAAGTCACTGAGCTCAACTGTGCCAGACTGTGCCTCCCGTATACCCTCACACCCCTCCTTCCCTTTCAGACCTCTTGCGGTTCCAACTCACAGAGGGCCAATCAATGTCCTGAAGAATATGCTACCTGCAAAATTTCAGCTGGGCTTTGTCAAAAAGTCACCAAGGCAGCCTCCTGTTCCCAAGCACAGTGCTGTGAAGGACAGGTGGCCCTAGGCAAAGGGTCTGCAGCCTGCTGAGGCTCTCAGGTGCTCCTCTCCTCAACTCTTAGCAGCAGCACACAACTTAAGGAAGGGACAAAAGTTCCCCCTGCTCAGAACAGAGGCCACGTTCTAACCCCACCACACTACAGAGATGGGGTAGAAGGCAGAGGCAGTGGTGAGATGTGGTGTGGAAATAGTTTATCTTCTGGGCAACCAAGTGCTGAGTGGGAGACCAAGAGCTAACAACAGACTGATTAGTGCTTGCATTCAAATATCTTCTCCCAGGAACTCAGAAATATCTGAAGAATGGTGTGCAGGGATGATTTGAGATTCTGTCAATGTATGTGGATTTTTAAGAGTTTGTTCTTACAGCGGGGAAAGAGTCTGGCAGGAATAAAACCGACTTGGCTCATCTGACCCCGTTTTCCTTTCCTGAACCCATGACAGACATTACTAATTAATCCCAGAACGCCTTCCTGCTGGGCCCAGCTATGCTTTTAGATTCCCCCTTCTACACAGCACACTAGGTGGTCACTACCACTTAACATCAGCTGTCTGGTGAAACAAAGCATGTTTATCTGCATTCCTTGGTCCAGTGGCTTCTGAAACAGTACACAATCACTTTCTAAAACATTGGGGGTTTTAAGAAAGTGTTCATACAAGGAATGGGAAGTGGGGGGTAAAAGCACACTTGAAAAGGGGTAGAATTTTTGTGGCAGAAAAAATGGGAAGGTATAACCTGGCTCCTCCAGGTGTAAGAAGGGAAAGTGATGAACTCACAGACGTCTGCCCTTGCTCCTGGGATCACCTTTAGTGAGACAAAGACAGTGTAACCCGGCTAGCACAGACTGCTGGAGGCATGCTGCCTTATGACTGAGGTGGGGTAGAGGTGGCTCTGGGAAAACAGAGCAAGATCAGCTAATAACCATAGGCTTTTTCAGCATCTTGCTACCACACAAGCTTTGGCCACCTCAAGTCCCATCACTCTTAGAATCTAAGCTACTCCAGGTGGGACCCAGCCCGTCTCCCCTAATCTGGGCTTCTTCTAGTGCTTTCTAACAACTGGATGGCAGTCAGAGGCAGCCATGCCATGAGGGGAACTGCCAATGGAGACATCACCCTCTATGCCCATCCTTCTTGCACCCTCCCATGTTCAATCTACCATCGTACTTTGTGGGGGTTCCTTTCCATGCTAGCTGATTCTCAACACTCACTACCTCACTGTTCTTCTGTAGCCATATTGGTTCCAGATTAGATCCCATCCGACCTGAATATGGCAGCCCTGCTTCCACACTGCTTCCTTCCAATCCCTTCCCGCCCCTCCAACCAGAGAGCCTACTGTGACGCCAAAGTCCATTTCTGACAACGCTCTCTCCCCATTTTCCTTGTACAGATCTCTCCACTCCCTCAGACCTAGGGCTGGAACACACAGTTACATCTATGAAGATACAGGTGTGTGGGCTCTGCCTAGCAGGATCCAGGTCCAGGAGCCCTTCCAACGGATCTGTTCCCCTCCTCCGGCCTTCAGGACCTTGCACTTCCGCCTTGATAAATGTGACCCTTCCCTGGTGCCCTCTCCTGTGATTTCGTGTGGTTTTCCCTTCCCACCTTGAGTGGAAGGCCACGCCATCAGAGAACCTTCCCTCTTGACTGTTCACTTTCCTCAGCGATTCTCCTGAATACTCAAGCGGCCCCTCTGCAGAAATGTCCCCCTTCGGGAACACATCCCAGCTATATCCCCTTTATATACAGGAATAGCGATATCCTCCCCCCCATTCCTCTCTCTGGTATCCTCCAGGATCAGCTCGCTGTAAATAAACCCCCAAAGAATATTTCTTGAATGAGTGACTGGGTGACTCAGAATAGTGGCTCCCTCATCCAGCAGGCCTTTATTCAAACTTGGGATGCCGCCAGCAGAGAGAAATATTTGGGTAGCAGGAGGCACGGCAGTGGGAGAATTCACAAAAGAGCTGAGTGTGCTAGAGGTTTTGGAAGATGGTGGAGAATGGGCCAAGGAGGGGGGGTGGGGAGAAGGGGAGATGCCATTTAATAGTCTCAGTATAATCATAGAATAAATAAAGTTGAGATAAAACCGCCTCCTTCTCATGCCTGCAGGCCATTGATTCAGCTGCAAAGGCGATTGCCCAAGAAGAATATGAATATTGCCTAACACATCGACAAGGAAAAAAAGTGCTGAACTCTGCAGCGATGGTGAGCAGTCCATAAAAGAAAATTCGGGTGGTAAAATACCAAAGTCTGCCTGTCACATTTTATTATAAGTAGTTCAAATAACGCTGATCAATCTCATCTTTGTGGAGCCAAACATTATCCCTTATTGTCAGGCAGATGACAGGAGACGTTTTCTATCTAAGTACCCCAAACTTGTATTTGTCACACAAACTTTTCTGCATAAATACCTCTAATGTGTGGATAAATTGGGGAGGAAGAGCCACTGAGTATGAACTAAGTACCAGGCACTGACTTTTTATGATATTGTTTAAGTGTGCTCTTGCTTCTCATTTCTCTCAGATGTGGACATTGAAATTCAGAGAGTGTTTCAATTACTTACTCAGGGCCACGTACTTAGTCAATGGCGGCATTTTAATTCAGGCCTTTGTAATTCCCTGGTGCCGCCCAGGGACTCACACATGAGAAGTCAGAACCCAGGAAGGTATAGGATTCTCTAGGGATGCCAGAACCTAAGAGGTCACTGGAATTTAAGTGGGGACTTCAGAGCTCAGACACTATTTTAGATTGATAATGAACTACAGATGTCTTTTCCTATCCCAGGTTTCCCATGAAAGAAATTTCAGGATGGAACTGAGCCCGTTAGTAGGAGGTGTTATGGAAGGCGGTGCTCATTAATGAGTTACTGCTAGCCAAGATCCTCTGAATGGGGCTTGAGTTCTGATGAGTCAATGCCACTGTCTGCCTGGAGACTCTTCCAGAGCACTGAATGTAGGAGATGGGGAGTTGCCTACAGTGTAGAACTCAAGTCAACATTGTGCCTGGGTTAGACTCTGCTGTCTTGAGATGAAGGACATTGCTAAGGGATGTCTTATACAATTGCATGGTTTTGAACAAGGATTCTATGGATAGCCTCCAGATCTGTTTTCACATATATATTAGTTACCTGTCTCTATAAAATTATTACAAACTAAGAGACTTAAAACAGCACATACTAGTTCCTCCATGTCTCTCTGTGTGTGTATGTGTGTGTGTGTGTGTGTGTGTGTGTGTGTGTGTGTGTGTGTGTGTGTGGTGGTGGGGGTGGGGGTGGGGGTGGAGGTAGATATCTTAGCCTATACTGTGTTGCAAAGTCCCTCAAGTGGCTTCAATCAAGGGATTGTCATTTGGCCTGCACTGGGTCCACGTGACAGGTCTTGATATGACAGTTGGCAGATGCAGACTTTTGGGGTTGCAAAAAACGAAATCCTCAGTTCCTAGCTAGCTGTTAGCAGGAGGCCTCTCTGAGTTCCTGGCCGTGTGGGTCTCCCTAACAATGGTGATTTGTTCATCAAAGCCAGCCATGGAGGAGGAAATCAAGAGCTTTTGTGACCCTGTCACAGAAGGGACTTTCCCCAGTGCTAAGGCACTCCAGTAGCAGTGCTTTGCATCCTCGAGGAAGAGTGGGGCCAGCCATGAGCTTCAGGAGGTGACAATCACTGGAGCCACATTGGAGGCTGCCCACCACACACACTAAGAGCAATGCTTTGCAGGTTCCTTCCAAGCTGCTGAGAGCTACTTGGTCTTCTGTTGATACTAGAAATACAAGGCCATCACAGCTGACCCCTCATCCTCTATTCTCTAAAGGTCATACTATGATGGTGGTCACCTGTTCAAGGCATCCTCCCAGAAGGGTTTCAGTGACTTACTCTGGGGACAGGATGAGACTGGTTTGAACCCAAGAACCTGGGTGTCACCATGTTGGGTGGAGCATTCTAGCTGCTCTGACTATATATCTCTGTGTGGCTGGCTGACTTTCCTTCAGCATCTCAGAGGGTGTCTGCTCCCACAACATACCTCAGTTGTTTCTGTCTAAACACAGATACTAGAATTGTCCCAACCACAGCCACACTCCCTGTCTCAGAGGCCACCTCCACACAGTTTCCATATGTGCCAGTGGCTTCCAACTTTTTTCTGCTGAAGGCTATTCCCTGATGTCAGCAGCAAGGCCCACTCGTCATCTTTAGCCATTAGAGGTGAGGGCTGGCATATGAGTGCCCAGCCTCTCAGCCCTGTGACAGGACAACTCCGGTCTATGCCATCTTGCATGGGAGTTTCTCTCAAATCAGTTCAAGAACACTCTCCTTGCATCTAAGTGCTCTCTGCAACCCAATCAGCGAGAGCACAAGCAAATGGCACATACGATGACCTGTGCCACTTTATGGGCTGGTCAATTCTAGAATTTAAGAGCCTTCTTTTGCCTGGGAATCAGAAGGCACTGTGGATAACTGGAGGAAGGGGTCTGGGAAGATTCCCCATCCCTGGTTCTCAGAAGAGGGGTCAAGCAGACAGATCAAGACACAACGTCTCAAGTCTGGTGTTAAGTCATTCATTGAGCTGACTGAAGCTTCCCAACAAGCTCATGAGACAAGCACAGTCACCATACCAGGAAGGAGCCTGTGAGCATCTACTGAACTTGCTAGGAAGGTGTAGAGGTGTATTCTGAACCCAGCCCTGCCTAGAATTTCAGTCACATCCACTTCTTCTCTACATCTCGTCATGAGTTAAGCTGTACCGCCACATGATCCCAAACACCACCATTGTGCCCTCCCGATCATATCAAGTACCTTAACACTGGACTCTGTGTTTAAATGTCCTGTTCGTGCCACAACAAATGACTGAGAATTCAAACCAACACAGAACAATACAAATGTATTCTCTTACAGTTCTGAAGGTCAGAAAAATAAAATGAGTCTCATGAGGGTAGCCAAAGGGCTTACCAGAGTCGCTTCTTTCTGGAATCTCCAAGGACGAATTGATCCCAAGTCTATCCCAGATTCTAGAAGCTGCCCACACACCTAGGCACCTTTTAGCCACCTCACTCCAACCTCTGCTTCTATCACCCCATCCTTAAATCTGACCTCCTGGAAGGAGCCTGTGACTATTCTATCCCTATCTGGGTAAGATATCTCTTACCAGAGATAATATCTTATCATATATAGAATCTCTTCATCTCACCATCCCCCTGTGTCCATATCTGTAAAGTCCCCTTTTCCCATGGAGAGTGACATTTACACATTTGAATATGCCTCTTGGAGGCCACTCCTCAGCCTACCGGAAATACAGTTGGCTTTCCCACAGTCAAGGGATTTCTTCGAAACAGATCAAAGTTGTCATGTCTCTAGTCAAACCCCACTGGTGGCTTCCCACCAGCTTCTGAAGGGACCTCAAGCCTCCTGCAGTTCTTTTTGACCTGCCCTTGGTACCCTGTCCGGAGCTGCCCCATCCCACCTCCTCTGGACCCTCCCTACGCCCTGAAGGACCCATCTCCTTGGGATCTCTCAGCTGCTCTTCCTTCTGTGCATGGGTGGACTCTCTCAGGATGCAATCAAGATTTGGCCTGAGCATCAGGACCCCAGAGAGGCATTTCTACTTGCAGTCTTAGTGAACTGGTTGCCCTGGAAACCTTCTCTAAGACAGAGCTATATCCAGAAGGATGGGGGGGGGGTGTGGAGCAGAACATTCCCTTGAGATGGTCCATAAGGCAACAAGGAAGGCAGGGCTGAACACAGGGAGAAGCAGACCAACAGGGAGGTTGTATATATGCTTCTTCAGGTACCAGAATGAGATCCGAACTTGGGTGGCCTGTTAGAGTTGTTCTGAATGGAGGTGAGAAGTCCAGGTCATGTGCTGCCATGAGGTTCCAGTGGGAGACTCTTAGCCTTGTTCTTCCATTTCTAGGCCCAGAGCCATGCTTGCTACAGCACAGTTCCCCAGAAAACATCTGCTAAAGGCAGGAAAGGATCCCAAACCCAGGTAGCCGCTGGCAAATCCCGAGTCAGCCATTCCCTGTGTGTCTTTACAGAACTTGACAGTCTTTCCTCCACGCTTTGACCTTGGTGACTGATTCTTCGTCTGCCACTCGCAACTAAAGCATCCTCCCTCACCCCAGCTCTGCTACTGTTCCACGAGGAGACATGCAGATGCAGAGCTGTCAGTCAGCTCCGCCAAGGCCAGGCTGGATCAGCCAATACCCAGCTGGCTCTGAGACCTGTGAGTAGTGTTATGCCAGGTGTGCTGCATGCTTGCTCACACACTGAGATATTTAGAGGTTCTTTTTTTTTTTTTTTTTTATTCCCAAGCAATGCTGGAGGACATTTTGGATTCTGGGCCGCGCTGGCTCAGGGACACCACTGTAGCTACACTAGCCATCTTCATGCCAAGCTCTTGAGAGCAGATGAAACACCTCAGGTGCTTCTGTGCAAACTTCCTTAAGGTGAACTCCCCGCCTGCGGACTGGATTGGAGAGCTGTGTGGTTTTGTTCTTGACAACTACAGAGTAACCTGCAGACGTGCACTCTCTCTAGCCGAGTCACTGATAAGGGTGTAAAATAAGACCAGCTCTATCTAGCACCACACTATTCTTAGATGCTAAAATTTTAAAAAGCGGTATTCCTGCGCCTAAGCCAGATTCCTTATTTATAGCTCAATATTAAAATACAACTAGACCTTTAAAAATATATAAACTTCAGGGTGGAGATAGTCCCAAAGCTTTCTGCTATATAGATGGTGCATACTGCTGCTTTTCTTGTACTCTGTGTTTATTCCCCCTCCCCAACTCTGAGCAGCTCTTGAATTATTATTTGTGAGGATGGAACATGCATTGCTTCCCCTCCCCCAGAACCATGTTTGCTTCATTTTGTGGTGGGTCTGCTCTCTCAAACCTATAGGCCAATGTGTCCAGATTGCATATGAGAAATGGAGTGTGCAGACATCAGGGTCTCTTTATGGCACTTTACAGGCATGGGAGGAGCTGTGTGCAGCCCTGGACCTGACTCATGACAAATGTCAGAGCAGCAGATATACTTGTCATGCCAAGCAGCAGCCCAGACAATAACCTTCAAGCACACACAGACACCAGGAGGGTGGCAAGGACTCAAGGGAACACCTTCCCGCAGACCTTTAGAACAAGTGGCCTCCGTTGTACACTTGAATTCCAAGATCCGGTCTTGGAGACATTTGAAATCAAAGCAACCAGCCCTACGCCAAAGGAAATTAATAAACTGACTATAATTATGGTGATCTCAAAAAAAGGGCCAAAATGATAAAATGGCCTTTTCATAAGGATGGAAAGCTGGGGCTCGTATCTGCTGAGCAGGACAGTCCCACGGGAACCTCTGTGGGCCCATCTCTAATTCAGATTCTTCTTCTAATTCAGACATTTTTCTCTGGCCTCCCAGCAAATGCCAGCTGAACAGCATGCCATGCCCGGTTTATGGTGAAAGTAAAAATGCTCAGATGCAGGTTGTTAGAGGAATAATCTGAACAGGTGTGTTAATCCGTAGCCCAGCGCCCTTGACTTCTTCAGCTCCCACCCCCTCAGGCACAAGGGCAGTGGGTATGTCAGACAGCCAAGCCGCTTCCTACACTGGAGCATTCGGATGCAGTCTGGGGAATTCAATCCTGGGCCCTGGTTCCCTGTGTCTTCTGAATCTGTGAGTTCTCTGCAGCAGCCACAACCCGATGCAGGGGCCCAGCCAGGGCCTTCTTCCCGCCACTGTGGCCCCTTTCCAAGAAGCAGATGGCCCCATGACCTGCCTAAGTCCTTCTCCTTCAGCTGTGTATCTGGCTGACCCTCACACCACAAACCTGGCCTCCTTTCCTCTTTCACTGTTTCTTTTTAACTGCAAACATCTGAAAAAAAATTCAGAAATTAAAAGAATGATTGCTTGACTACGTACCTCCTTCTTGGATCCTTATTTCTTATTATGGAAGCTTCCAGAAACATCCCAAAGTACGTACATAGAAGTAACATCAAATGAATGATGTGCTTGGCATTAGTCTTTAAAACACCTTGTCATAATTAACAGATTTTATTTTTGTTTAGTTAGGTTTGGTTTTTCATTTCCTGAGTCAGGGTCTTGCTTTATAGCCCAGGCTAGCCTGGTGTTCATTATGACTAGTCTAGGCTAGACTCAAACTCACAGTATTTCTGCCCCAGCCTCTCCAGTGCCAGACGGTAGGCATGTACCACTGTGCACAACTCTTAATTGATGTGAGTCCCCACCAGAAAGCAAGTTGGGGACTGGAGAGCTATGCCCAGCTAAGCACAGACTGTGCGCTAATGACTTCAAGGTCTGGAGTAATAATAGTAAGGACCAGAGGTGAACTTGTGGCAGCTGTCACTTGACTTAGCAAACACACACCTCCTTCACAATTGCCAGCGCTGAGGCTCAAAGCTTTTAAATTCGCCCAAGGTATGCGGTTGGCCTTCACTTAGGTCCTTGACACGTTTAGGTGCTAGGATCTGCAAGCAGAGACCACATTCCCAGGCAGACAGGGAACCCAGCAGCTCATGCAGGACACAGCCAGCAAGGAGCAGGGGCTGCTAGGTGACGCTGGCACTGGACAAGAGGAGCCTCAGCTGATCTACTCGAGGCAAAAACAAGCAAGTAGCTTTCCCAGACTTTGTGTTTTAGACATGCCAAGGCAGAAGTCCCCATAACACACACAAAATTGTAAAGCTGAGAGCCAAACACTGGCCATCTTTCTGTTGGGGCCATTGCTACCATGGAGAGCAATGTCCAGAGGCTGGAGCCTCCATGGCACAACCCCCCACTGTATTCCTCCAGCATTTCAGTGTTGCAGTGAGCAGGCAAGGCTTCCCCCTGCACTTCTGTACTGTTGCAGTGAGCACACAAGGCCTCCCACGGCACTCCTGCAGTGTTACAGTGAGCAGACAAGGCCTCTCACCATACTCCTGCAGTGTTGCAGTGAGCAGACAAGGCCTCTCACCATACTCCTGCAGTGTTGCAGTGAGCAGGCAAGGCCTCCCCCTGCACTCCTGCAGTGTTGCTGGGATTGGGCAAGGTCACTCTGCCATTTGAGTCAAAGCTTGTCTGATCCAGAAAACAAATGCCTGCCAGGAAGCCACCTTGCCTGTTCCCTGATAGTTTGCACTGTGTCTGTTCTTTCCCCAAGATCAGCCAGTGTGCAGAGCCTTTGCTGGGCCACCATTTTGGGATCTCCTGGTGAAGTGAGACCCAAACGAAAGGGTCCAGATGACATCTTTATCCTTCAGAGTGTAACTCTGGCCTCTCGCTGTACCTACACACTCAGAAAAGTCAAGTCCCACTGTGGAAGGCCCCACACCCTCAGGACTGAGCCACTCATGGTGCCAAACCCTCTTTCTTCCTCTGTATATCCCTCACCTAGCGTTAGTCATAGGCACTGGCCTCTCTCTAACACCACTTTGAAGACAGTCTTGTGGCAAATGAGAGAACCTATGTCATAATTAAAGTGCTAGCACACACCCTTGACGTCTCCTACATGCAGCATATAAGACCAGAGCCCTTTCTCTCTCTGATGTGGACCCTGTTTGTGGAAGAACCCTACAGTTACATGGAAAGCAAGACAAAGGGTGACTTCAGTTCAAGGTCATGATTGAAGTTCTAACCTGGATAAAGGACAGAGAATCTCTACTGTACGTGGGACCCACCTGGGCAGCTTGAGCAGTAAGCTGCCCTCCCTACATTGCCCCATACCATGGGGTATGTTCCAATCATGGGCACTGGCAGCATTCAGCACAATGCCTATAAATAAGCTCTCCGTATTACAGCTCTCCTCCATCACTCAGTTTTCTGTGTGCATTAAGCCACACTCTGGACTGCCAACAGAAGGCAGAGGGTCCTGGGTGTTGGAATGCTTCACACACGTTATCACATGGAACCCTCCCCACCACCACAGAAGGAAATGCATATTCTCATTTTCAGATGTGAAAAACTCAAAGCCTAAACTGTTGAATAATTTACCCAGGGGAGCAGCAGCGAGAGAGGGAATGCCTGGTTGTTTCTAAGCGTCATTGTCTGTTTGCTGCAACACGTTGCCCACAAGGAGGCATGGACCTGCATGCATCAGCACCTCACCCAGCCTGTAGTCTCTGCCTATGCCAATAACCAATCACACAAGCAGGACTAGTAAACACCTGTGTGCTCAGACCTCTGCATTTATTCATGTGCCCATGCTAAGGAACCAGCAACCCCCATTTCCCACTGTCTTCTGCAGGACCCCCAGGGGAAGTGTTCCAAGTTCTGTCTCAGCTAGGCTGACTTCATGTCCAACAAGGAAAGTCTTGGTTACTCTTGGGGCTACTGTGGTTTAAACACAAGTTATGGAGCTAGAGAGATGGCTCAGTGGTTAGGAGCACACGCCGTTTTTGCCGAGGACCCAAGTTTGGTTCCCAGCACCTATGTTGGATGGCTCACAACCACCTGCAACTCCAGCTCCAGGGATTACAATGCCCTCTTTTGGCCTCTGAGGTCACCTCATGTGCACATATCCCCACGTGTACTCATATACATAATTAAACATAAAGCTAAATATTAAAAAAAAAAACTACAAATATTGTGTGGCTGCTCCATGGTCTCTGCAAACACAAAACACATGTGTTCTTCCAAAGCTGGTGGCTCAGCTGATGGTGCATTCCTGAATTTCTGAGAAGGATGTGGAGGGGCGCTAAGGAGGGTCAATATATTCCTACTTGCAGTTGGGAGGAGAAAGGTAGCTCTCATTCACCACACCACATAGAAGGAAAACACTGCACTTTCTTTCCACCTTAATTCTTAGCACTCTGTGCTGGCTCGCCTTGACATAGCCATGAGAGGTGCCATGATGGGGACAGGTGGACTCGTGCCCAAGAGGAACGCCGGAAAGCCACTTACATGTATGATGGGGAAGTAGAAGTAGGGCCACCTGGGGGAAGGGGGAGGTGGGGTACGGAGGGTAGGGGGAGTGGATGTGGATATAGTAGAACAAAAGTGTTTTTGTGAAACCCAGTACTGAGTATGTCTCACACACACTCATTCTCATACACACTCACTCTCACACATTCACACACTCATTCTCACACTCACTGTCACACACACTCATTCTCATACACACTCTGACATGTTCACACACTCATTCTCACACTCACTGTCACACACACTCATTCTCATACACACTCTCACATGTTCACACACTCATTCTCACACACACTCACACACACATACTCATTCTTACACACTCTCACACACTCCCTCTCTCACATACATTACTCACTTTCACACACTCACTCTCACACACTCATTCTCACACACACTCACTCTCCCAACTCACTCACACATACTCACTTTCATGCATACTCACTCCCACACATACTCACTCTCACAAACATTCACTCACAAGGTAGTCTCTTTAAAACAGTGGTTCTGTTTGAAAACCTCTGACATAGTACCTAGGCATGGTAGAATTTTCTAGGCTTGGTTAATCCTCCTGGGAGTGAATGGTTGGGGGTGGGGGGAGGTAGAGACAGCCCATAGAAATGAAAATGTACTGGGCTGGTCCCAGTGGGACACCCACTGGCTTCACAGACTGAGAGGTCTTATGTACCAGTGTGCACACCTGAACACGCACATGTATGTCTCTGCTGACAGCTTAGAGTTGTCTATTGATTCGCTGGTCGTTTTGGTTTTGCTACATAAATACTCCCACGTGATCTTTGTCATGTTTTCAGTATCTGTGTTTCCCCAAATCCACATGTCAAGGACTCTATGGAGATGACTTAGTTGGTCAAGTGCTTACCATGCCAGAATGAGGACCTGAGTTTGAATCCCAGAACCACATTAAGAAGTCAGGCATGGTGGCACATGGTTTTAATTCCAGTGCTGTGGAGGCAGAGACAGGGGGATCCCTGGAGCTCACTATCCAGCCAGACCAGCCCATTGTGCAAGCTCCAGGTCCTAGGGAGAGGCTGTCTCAAAAAGCAAAGTGGACAGTTTCTGAGCAATGATACATGTGGGTGTCCTCTGACCTGCACATACAGGCATACACATGTGCATGTACACATGTAACATGCATATATTACATACAACACACACACACACACACACAGAGTCCTTCTGTGCATTGAACCCTTCATATTAGGAGGAAGAGGCTTTTGGAAGAAATTAGGTCATGAGACTAGAGACCCCGAGCATAGTCTAAAGTCCCTAAGGAAGAGGCCCCATACAGCCCCCTCGCCACTCCGCAAAGTGAGGCATCGGAGACAGCCCGTTATGAGGCTGCAGCTCTCATCAGACACAGATCCCTCCAGGGCTCTGGCCTGAGGCCACCGAGCCTCTGAGCTGTCCTTGTTTATCACCCACTCTTTCCTTGGTATGTTTGCAAGACCAAGAGGCTTCTCCAATAACGCCAGAGCATTACCTGCTTCCTCGGACCATTTCCCCCACAACAGGCCTTGCTGTGAAGGACTTGACTTTGAATCACGTGTGGAGACTGGACAACTCCTGTGTGGCTCTGTAGTGAGCAGCACACCCATTATCATAAGCTGCGTGTCTACCTAGGATATATGTGCCCCAGTTCAGAATATCATATTAAGTATAAATGGCCATTGAAAGTCATTTTCAAGCAACTTTTAAGCACTTCTTTAAGAATGTGGTAATTATTCTCAGCTTCACCTTCCTCAATTCAGAGAAGCAGGCCATACCCAGGGAAGTAGAACTTAGACCTGGGCTGAAGTTGGGGCTCTGAGTGGCCACTGATATGCCTATACGTTGGTTTTGTAGAAGATAATCCACATGGTGCTCTGTTTTCTGGACCTTATCTTCTCATGCCAAATGACTCAATCATTTAGACAAAGAGTCAAGAGCTATTGTAGGTACTTCCATTCTGCAGAATCAATATAAACTCGAGATAGGATCTACCCAGTGCTCACATTTTTAAGAGCAATCCTGAAATAGCTCCTTGAATCACGACTTCATTGCATATTTGTTAAGCCGTCATGGTGAACATAAGGTGCGTACCACACACTTGCTTTACCTATGTCCATGGCAGACATCACTCACTGACTGCAGTTTCAGACTCTTACCACAGAGATGGAGACAGTGAGTATAGAACAGTGACCCCACACAATTTTCTATCCCAGACACAGTGGTTGTACCTACCTAAGGGGTGATGACCTAAGACACTCATATCTGGACCCTATGGGATAAGTTTCAGGAACACGTACATGAGTCACCTTTTTCTTCTGAGCTCTAGAACAGTGCCCTGCAGACCTGACAGCTGGGAAATGTGTAGGTGTCTAAACCCAGGCATTGTCCCTAATACTTGACTGTTTCCCCAAAAGTCTGGAGTCCATACCTCTCCTGGATCTGCTCACTTTGACCTTAGCTCTCCATGAATTCTCTCCTGCCCGCTTCCACTGCCTTGGTATAAAGGCTGCCTCTAGGAAAGGGCAGAGAGAAGGACAGACATTCCCCATCTGACTCCCTATCATAGATTTACTAAGAAGATGGAAGGTACACAAGTGTTATAGATCTGCTGGTCCTACCAAAGGATACGAAGCACATACTTTTATCAACAGAGAAAACAAATGTCTCTCGGTGCCAGCTCCTGATGACACCTGATGTAATATCTGCCACCACCAGAAAGCAAAAGCATCGTCTGTAACAGGTCTCTGCCTCCTTGGCTTGGGCCACAGCTTCTCTCTTATTCAATAACTATTGATTGAGCACTATGGTGTGGATAGCTGGTGGGTAAGACAAACAAGCCTCTCCCTGGATAATGGATGCATTCTTCAACCCAGGAGTGCTTACATGCCTTTGCCTGTGACCTCCATGGCGCGACCCCCATCTTCCAGATTCTGAAGGACTGAAGGGCTGCTGGTCCTTCAGGTCCAACATTATTTGTGGGCATTTAGATTCTAAGCATACTACAGGTTCCTTGGCATGGCTGACCCTGAAGTGCTCAGACTGTAAAAGACAGGGTTAAAGGACCAGGATGAGATCCCTTACTGCTGGGCTGCCTTTGGCTCCCACTGGGTGGCAAACCATAGGCCAAAGATGGGAGGTTGAGGGTCAGCCATTTGAAACCACCAGGAGTGGACCCAGTAACCAGACACATTAAGCAAGAATGCCTTAGTTAGTATTTGGAGCCAGAAAAGACCAGGATGGGGCTAACGAGTAGGCAAGCCAGGAAGATCAGTCCAGGATGCAGGTTCTTTCAGCTTAAACCTGGGCAGAAAAGGGTCACAAAGGGAGCCCAGGGGAGGAACCAAAGTCCAGGGCCTCCACAGAGAAGGTTTAGGGAGACAGCCAGGGCAGTTCCCTCTGATCCCCAGTTCATTTTCTGAAGAGCAGATTCACTAGGTGCTTATTAGTGCATTTATCATTACAAGTCCTGTGTACAATCAAGGTACCAAGCCCCACGAAGGATAGAAAACGTGGCCACATCCAGAGAGCTTACATAGGGAAGCTGGGACTCAGACCCTGCCTTATCCAGGAATGTCTCCTCCATGTGGAGGATTCTTAGTGCCAAACCTCTTTAGGGCTAAAAGCTGTAAGCAAGAGCTATGTTCTGGTCCCCTGGTTGTTTTTGGTTTTGCTTTCTACTTTTATTCTTTCCTTTCCTTTCTTCCTTTAAAAAACAAAAATAAAAACAAAACAAAACAATAATATTATGGATATCATTTTTTCTAAGACAGGGTCTCATGTGCACTAGCCTAACCTCCAAATCAAGATGCAGCCCAGAACGACCTTGAACTTCTGCCTCCTAAGTGCTAGGATTAAAGGTGTGCACTCCCACACCCACTGGGGACTGAACCCAGGGCTTTTTTTGTGTGTGCTAAACAAGGGTTCTACTAACTGAGCTACATTCCCAGCCCAGTAATGAGGACTTAATCCAGGTCCGTGCACATGCTAGGTAAGTACTCCACACAGTGCTTCATTCTTAGCCCTCTAACTCACTCTCCAGGCTCATCTTGAACTTACTCTGTAGCCTAGGTAGGCCTTGAAATGGTGATCCTCCTGCCTCAGCTTCTTGAATAGCCAGGACTACAGGCCTGCAGCACTGAGCTAGCTCTCTGGCCTTTGAGTTACTCTATGTGGCTGCGCTGTGACCCTCTGGATGTCACTGATTTTAGCAAGAGCAGAAGGCTAAGCCTTCTGGGAGATCCTTCCAATAATTTTCTCAGAAGTGAGAACATCCATTTCTTAATTAATTATCTCCATTAGCTAAGCTCAATTACTTTGTGTCCACCTCCAAGAGTACAACCTTGCTCCTTGGAGACTTCCTGTTTGAATTTCCAAGGGGGCAAATATTGCCAGAAGCATGTTTTATGTAATTACTTACTGTAGATATTTCACTCTCTTTACTTAATGATTATTAAATGCTGAAATTAACTCCACACATGGCTATGGATCCCATCAGTTTCAGAGAAAGTAAATAGAGAATAGAGACCACAGAATTCTGGGGACCAGAGTTACGGGAGTACTATCCAACTAGATGCTCCCGTAAGCCTCCAACAGGCAACCTTTCATGACCGCAGAACTGTTTCCACTCCGCCCTGTAAAAGAAGCACCTGGGAGCTGGAGCGAGGACTCATTCAGTGAGGTGCTTGCTGCACAAGCATCAGACCTTGAATGTGATCCCTAAAATCAGTATTAAAAGAAAAGCCAGGCCTGATGCTGTGTGCTGGTAATCCCCGTGCTGGGGAGGCAGAGACAGGCAGCTCCCCGAGTATTTCTTTTTCTGTTGTTGTAATGAGATATCATGAAAAAAAGCACCATAAGGGATAAAGGGATTTCTTGGGCTCATAATTCAAGATTACGCTCCATCCTCGTAGGGAAGGCATGGAAGTGGGGCGTGAGGCAACCAGTCATGGTGTGTTCATAGTTAAGTAGAAAGCAGTGAACGCTGTGTTCAGTTCACTTTCTCTTCCTTTCAATGACTTATTATCCTAGCACAGGGAATGGTGCCACCCATAGTGGGCAGGTCTTCCCACCTTAACAGACCTAATCAAGACAGCCCCCACAGACATGCTCAGAGGCCCATTTCCCAAGTGCTTCTTCATCTCATAAAGCAGACGATTGAGATTAAATACCACCCTTGGGATTGCTGGCTGACAGCCCAGCTGACTTGGTTCATTCTGAAGTGAAGTGAGAAACTGTCTTAACAACAAGATGGATAGGCTAGCATCATGAGAAGTGACACAACACTAGACACTGATCTCTGCCTTCCACACACAGGAGTACACACACACACACACACACACACACACACACACACAAAGCTATGAGTTGTCATTATGCAGTGGAGGGGTGGCGTAGGTATCCCACACATGCAGGGAAGCATGCTGGTATGCTGTGGTGAGCTGGGTAGATGCATGCCAGGTGGGCATGGTGGAGGCAGCCAGTAATTCACAATTCAGATGCTGCATCCACATGGAGAGTTTATTATGAGAGATGATGAGAAAGATAGGAGAGAGAAAGAGAGAAAAGAAGAGGAGTGAGGTCCAGGTTGAGGGTGCACACCTTGAGGGAGGAAAAGCAGAAGAGAGAGAGAGAGAGAGAGAGAGAGAGAGAGAGAGAGAGAGAGAGAGAAAGGGAAGGACTTTTACATCAGGACACAGGTTGGTGCCAAGGGATGGGATTTCAAGGGGTGGGTCAGAATATTAACACACACACACACACACACACACACACACACACACACACACGGGGAGACACAACTTGGTCATTGCAGATTCCCAGGCCCTGCCCCTGGAAGCACTCAATCTGCGTAGCTAAACTAGAAGAGTAGGAATCTGCACTTTGAACAGCTTCCCTGGGGGATTCTGTTGACATTGATATCTGAGGATTGGTGACAATGATTTGCCTGATACATGAAGACAGCCTTGTCATTGGAAGCAGGGACAACAAAATGAACACCAGCCAGTCTCTTCTCACTGTATTTTCCTAATGAGAATTCAATGTTATCTGGTATTACTTTATTGGTATTATAAATCCTCAGACAAGGGTTTGCAAATAGTAGCTGATTTGGGAAGTGAAGGAAGAGCTAGGATGGTAATAAAGAGGGGAGATGAGAAAAAGAAGGGGACACAACTGGGTGGTGGTAGGGTCAGTAAACAGAAATTTGGGGTCCACTCAGTTAGGGCCTCAGAAGCCAGAGCAGAGTACACAGGTCCTCATTCCAACTTGAGGGCAGCTCGGGTGGTGTTGATATGATCTCATCTTGTCAAGTGTTGACTGAACCTTGCTTCTGGGAACTCGGAGGCTTTCATCATCACTATGTGTGAATGCTAGCTCCAGCAACTGAATAGAGACCTCAGTAGACCACAAGTAGGTCTGTCTCCAGCAGCTGGATAGAGCCCTAGGTAGACCACAAGTAGGTCTGTCTCCAGCAGCTGGATAGAGCCCTAGGTAGACCACAAGTAGGTCTGGCTTGAGTGGCTGAACTGCCCAAAGGTGAGAGCACACCCAGACCTCCAATAGTATCTGTTTCCTCTCTACCAAGTCCCTAGCCAGTGAAGGTCAAGTGCATTTAGATGCCCTGTCCAAACAGTGAATAGGGAAACACTTGGGTCTTACAGAAGTCTGTTCCCTCTTGTCTATTTCATGGTTTAGTTATGATGGATTAAACATGACATACAATTTACCACTGATGAAACTGATTATGTTTACCATGTTGTACAGCTATCACTACTGTCCTGTTCTAAGACAGTCACCACCCAAAAGAGGAATTCTATCCTTTCAACGTCCACTCCCATCTCTTTCTCTCCTATCACTGACAGCCACAAATCTGAATCCTGTATCTGTTTTGTACATTCCATGGCACTGAAATCATACTGCCCATGGTCTTTTTCTGGATTATTAAGCTCAGCATCATGCTTTCACAGCCTACCCAGGTTGCATCATGGGTGATGTCATGGTCTGCATGTGAAGTGACTTCATAGGGTCACATGGTTCTTAGAGAGACATGGCTAGAGGAAGGGGCTCATTGGAGACTGGGACTTGAGGGCTAAATCAGCAGTTCCTACCTGTGGGTTATAAACCCTTTGGGGGTTCAAATGACCCTTTCACAGGGTCACCTAAGACCATCTGTATATCAGATATTTACATTATGATTCATAGCAGTAGCAAAATTACAGTTATGAAGTAGCAACAAAAATAATTTTATGATTGGGGTCACCACATCATAAGGAACTGGATTAAAAGGTCACAGAATTAAGAAGGTTGAGAGCCACTGCTCTATCTGATCCTTGGCACTCTGAGATGTAGAGTCCCAGGTATACCCATCCCCACAGCCATGATGAACTATACCTTCTCAAACCATGAGTCAAAATAAATCCTTCCTTTCTTGAGTTATTCTGTTTCATCACAGTGTCATGAAAGTAAGGGATGCCAAAGAGCTCCTTTCCTGGTTGAGAAAAGTTCCATCAAATAGAAACACAGTCCTCTTTATTTTGGATCCCACAGGACGCTCCCAACCCACTCTCTGCAGAATGTCAAGAGCACTATATGCACCAACTTTCCAGAACATTTTCCTATACTTGTTATCTCTATTCATGTTCCAGGTCCTTGGACTAAGTGAGCTGCCTTCTCCTCCAGCTCTCTTCTTCCTCTCTTCATGGATGTTACTGACTGACAGGACATCATATGGAAGTAAATACTTTCCCCCACCCAAGCTTTCCCTGTAAAGGCCAGTCCCAGGATCCCTTCTACTTAGGTCCAGCCCCAGGTTCTTATGAGCTCTCTATCACCTTAACCTTCCAGACCTGGGAATAGTAACAGCTTCCTACAAGGGCATATGCAGACAGGCACAGTACTGCTTTTCATTTGTTTCTTCCAGACTACCCACACCCCTGAAAACAGTCCATGTCTGATATCAAAGCACTCTTACAGCTTTTTTGAGTGCAACACACTCCTCTTTCTTGGGCTGTTTACATAGTCTATTAGCAGTTCTCCTTGGCAGGTGTCCCATGACTCTGGTGTCTCTAACATCCTGGGGTGTCCAGTGAAATCTAGGCTTCACTCTCACAGCTTCACACAATGGCCTCTCTGGGCCTCCATGCAGGAACACCTTTAACACAGGCCTGGCCTCGACAGCTTTCCTTAGCCATGGAGGGAGATTCCACAACCCCTTTCTTGTATCCTTTACTCTAAAGCCAGAACCACATGGCCTGAGCTGTCAAGTTCTATTGCTTGCTGGTGCTGGAACATGCACCCTCATTTAATTACATCTGCATCAGCTTTCTGTTGATGATGGTTTCCGTCATTGCTTAATTTCTTTATTTTTTAATTTAATTTAATTTATTTCTTTAAATTTACAAATGGGAAGCTTAGCTGGTGGGGTCTTACCCTAAGGTCACCATCCTTTTTATTCCATTTAGCATAAGGCTTTTCTTTTATCTGTTCATCTTGAGCACTAGATTTAGTTCCATTACACTTCTTGATGCTCTTTTTCTCTTCAAATTGTACATTTTGCATTTTTCCTTGCTTGCCTTGCTCTTTTCATTATAGAGCTGCAGAAAAGTGACCACTAATAACCACACAACACAGTTGATACTAAACTGTCTTGAAATTTCTGCCAATACCATTAATTCCAAACTCTTCAATTTGGCCTCAGGTAGTTTTTTTGGACAAAGGTAGAAAGCAGCCACATTTGTCATCAAAATATCACAAGAGTGCTATCTAGGTGCCATCTTTATAAGGTCTGGGTCTCCAAGGGCAACTCAGAGATTCAACTTTGCAAAGCAGCAGACAGGTACCTTTGGCATCATCAGACACTTGATATTTCTTAGAAAAACAAATCAAGCAAAAGTTCATCATCTGGTTCTCTACAGCCCTCTACTCATGTCATGTTTCTTTGTCTCTGTGAAAGGCTTTGTTTCACTCAAGAAAAAGTTTGGAGCACTTGGGACTAGCCAAGGTGGTAAGAATTTCCAGGGATAAGAGGATAAACAGAAGCAATTCTTGCCCTTAAGGAATGAACAGTCTAGGCTGAAAGGAGATAAATGAACAGGAAACACTCACACCTTGCAAAAAGTACTCAGAACTGGGGCAACAGTATCACAGAAAATTGAGCTTTTAAAGCCAAAGAAAGGGCTTCCTGCATAACACGAACTTGTATTTTAAACTGGAACTAATAAAGGTTGTGTTTAGATTTTCCCCTACTTTTTTCCTTGGCTCTAACCCTGTGGAATATACTAATAAAAAGACATGATCAGTCAACCACCCATTCATTTGTGTGCCAGTCTACCCAAATTGACAGCATGCTGGGCCAGTGTTCTTATGAGAGAGAGACAATTCCTGTGACAGCTGCTTCCCACAGGGAATTGAGAAGGCCACCAGAGAGGATGCAGGTGACTGCAGATGAGTGAGGCTCATCAAAGACCCCCATGCCATACTCCTATTCTGATCATGACTTACTAAAATTATTCTCCAATTGAGACAATAGATTTCCTGGATCATACTGGCAGTCATTTTTCTGACAGGAATCAAGAAGCTATCAATCATGAGATGGTAAATCTGTAAGAGCAAGGTCAGAAGGCAAGCTCACATAGATTGTACTCTTAAAGAAAGTCTTACCCAGAACACACTGAAACTATGAAGACACTTAGAAGTGATGTGTTCCTGTGACCATATCCAATTATTACCTTCAAGAATTTGTTTGTACATGTGAAAAGGCTAAACAGTTGCATCACTGAGGTATCGGGCTCCTTTAACTCTGCCATTAGTGTTGTACATATTACTGTAGTGTATGTATGAGGCTTTGTGAACCTGGAAACATGGACCTGAAACACGCCTCTGATTCTTCCAAGGTCTTAACTAAGAATGGACCCTGTATTCCTGATCTGTTAGAAGAGCCTAATTTTGTCTACCTGATCATTAATTTACTCCTTATGTATTAATGACCTATACATTGCCAAGCCTTGTGCTTAGCACTGGGATTCAATGTGTTTCCCCTGAGTTTCTATGATGAGACAAGCACTTATCAACAACAGTCATCATAAAGAAATAGGAAACAATGTGTCTGTCACCTAGGCTTTGGAGAAGGAGCATGTGATGATGGACAAGAGACAAGGAGGAGAAACAACCCAGATTGAGAATCAGTCTTCTCTAAGAATTGACAGAAGAGCTGAGATCCAACAGGGTTAGGAAGTTGAGCCTGGAGAAAGGTTTGAGGTAAAGAGACAGAGGAGATGATGGCTGTGTGTATAAAGCCTGTGTGACATCCTCAGCACCTGAGTGAGTACCCTTGTGACTTCTATGTAAAGGCTAGAGTGGCATGAGATGAAACAGAAATTGGTGAGTGATCCCCATGCAGAGGCTGGCCGCTCATTGGAGGGCTTTGCTTGAGTTGAATCCCTGTAGCAATGGCAAGCCATTGAAAGATGTTAGGCAATAGAGTGGCATGGTCATATCCGTCACACTGACATTTTATGGAGAACACTATGACCAGGATCAAATGGCGATGGTGAAACCAGCTGGGGACATATTAATATTCAAGGCAAAGTAAAGGCAGCTCAGATTGGGTGCTGCCAATGGAGGTGGGAGAAGCCGACAGATCCCTGCAATGTCTGTCAGACACAATTTATAGCTTCGAGAGTGGCTCTGAGGGAGGGACAAAGCTGCTGGAGAGAAACTGGGAAGAACACCAAACAGTGTGGTCTGGGGATGAAGATCATTAGTTGAGTTGGAAACTGTGGAGTCTGGGGTTCCTTTTAGACATGCAAGAAAGAGGCCAGGTAGACAGCTGGGCAGGTAGCTCAGGAGCTTTGGGGTGGATAAACAGAAGGACTCATCATGTGAGTCATTGGTGATCAAGCAGTTGAAGCCGGGAGCAGAAATGAGATCATTTTTGAAGATAGAGTTTCACATCAAAAGCACTTGGAGCACCGAGGGGCACAGGCGGTGTGTTTAATAACCCTCATCATCCTCTCACCACCCCACCCCCACCCCCTTCTTCCTTTGAACAAGAGGAATAGGAGTGAATTTGAGCGAAGCCCGGAGGAGGCTGATTCCTCAGAGGAAAGTGAGCCTGCTGCAGATGGCTGCTCTGGCTTCCTGGAGTCACGTCGTCGCAGATCCAGCATAGGGAGCTCTGTGCACTCCACGCAAGAGCCAGTTCTCTTGGCTTTAAACTCTGGCGTTCTTACCTGCTCTCGTGCTCTTTTTACAAACTGTTTGTATTAAGGAGAGAGAGAGGTCACAGAGGCTAAACTTGCAGGATGGTGTCCTTTTCAACTTGAACTGCAGCCGAGGAAAGGCAGGAAGCGACGCAGAAGGCTCCTGTGCTGCACTTACGGGTTCTAAGAAGATGACGCTGGCGCTGTGGTGAGCTCTGCACTGGAAAAGATCTCTGTCTGCATTTTCGAAAGTGCCCAGTGACTGGGAATGTAGCTCAGTTGGTAGGGTGCTTGTCTAATGTTCATTAAAGCCTGGGTTCAATCCCAGGCCCTGCATAAACCAGACCCTGTGGTACATGCCTGCAATCCCAGCACTTGGGGCTTGGGGGCAGGAGGATCATAATTTCAAGGTTCTACATTACAATTCTGAGACTAGCCTGGGCACCATTAGATACTGTCTCATATTTTTAAAAAATAAAGTAAAAGTAATTTCTGAAATCCCTAGAATATCTTTAATTTGGGAATCATAAAGGGAAAATTGCAGCTACGTCTGACTTCTCGGTGTCTGATGTGACGTCAAGGAGCTATGGAGTCAAAAGCATTTCCCGTCAGGAACAGGCCATCTTCCTACACCGCCATCTTCCTACACCGCGACTGGCAAGCTCCTGGGGTCCGTGGAGAGCTGTCGCTCTCCCTGTGTGTGACGCCACCAGCTGCTTCCTTCTATCAATTTGGCACTCCACTGATAGATTGGAGCATTTTCCTCAGAGCCGGTCGGTATGTTTCAAGAATATATCCACATAGTAGATAGAAATAAAAGATGGGTCATGGGAATTTACAAAGAAATCATCTCAGGTTCCGTTCACATCGAAACTAAGGAGCCAATCCCATAATAGCTAATGTCAGTGAGAATGTAGTATGAAATTATCTCCCTGTAATTCACTGTAGGGTGACTTTTATAGTTCTTTTTTTTTTCTCCTTTTTTTTTTGCCATCCAACATACTGATCCAATAGCACTTTTAAGTTGCAAAACTGTTCAGCCCGCTGATATGATATTCACTGCCGAGTATGCTGGCTGCGAGTGTTTGAATCTTTCCTCCCGTCACAGTCGGAATGAAAATAAAGGTATCCATCAGTATTCTAAATGTCACGCCTCAAAGCTCCCAGGCACTCTTTCTTCTGACACCTGATTGACAGATTATGGCTTTTTGATATCCATCAAATTAATAGATTATGACTTTCTGAAGCCAGAAACTAGACAATTATTGCCACATTCTATCTGTAAAGAGATAACTTATTCTTTGTCATCTACTGTGCCTCAGAAGGCAGCCCCCATCCCGCCAACACACGCCACAATTATAAATAATGCTTCCTTTCTTTCCAAGGTGCCCCCGCCTTGAATATCCATGAAATAGTTCACTTGGGAAAAAAAATGTTAGCACAGAAGATGGCTGGCATGTCTCTGATTTCTCAAAACTCTCTTCCAAGTTTAAGTATCTGTCACCTGGAATTCCCAGAGAGACATCCCTTCTGGTCTTCTATGGTCCTACTACAGGAGCTGCCCAGGTGTAGCCTTAGGGATACAAGAATCCAGGCACTGCCGAGTCCAGGTGTCTGCTCTTGCTGCTGCTAACTAACACACACTTTCAGCCTGACACAGAGCCAAGCAGAGAGGATGAGCTCCTCCACAGGAAAGCCACCCCACTTTCCATGGCCCTTTATCTACCTCACCCTCTTGCTCATTTCAAATACCATAAACTGGAGCCCACTAGAGTGTTAGCTGAAGGTGCCGTCTCCACTCAGATTGGAAGAAAGAAGTCTTGAAAACGCCAATTTAGAAAGAGGTGAGGCTTAAACAGGCAATCCTACCAAGCATGGAGGGTGAGGGCTGAGGCCAGGTGGGTGCCAAGCCACTCACACGAGGACCAGGAGACTGGGGTGGGGCTTCCTGTCAATTCTCCTCCCACTGAAGGTGTTGGGATGCTCTAGGGTACTAACTCTGTTTGCTCATAAGGGGGACCAGAAACACCAGCAGGACACCCCACACAAATGGTTCTGTTCTTCTCCTTGGCCCCAGAGTCCACCTTCCCTAGAGCTGGAAGATAAAGGGGAGGTCTCCTCCATAGGTTTAATTAGCACATGAAAACACCCCACATGCTAGAAAATGCATGAGTGAGCACAGCGCCAGACAGAGACAGAGTCTGAAAGTGTCTCGACTTGAGAGAACTCGGCAGAGTTGACGCCAGCACGGTTGCCTTTGTTGCCAAGACGCCCACGCTGAGGCGCTTCTCGGTACACATGAGGAGGAAGCCCGAGCCAGTCGGGGCTGGAGTGGAGCTCAGTGGTGGAGCGCTTGTTTAGCATGCCGGGCCCTGGGTCCCATGCCAAGTACCGAGAAGAAAAGAAAAAGAGGAGGAGGAAGAAGACAAGAAGGAAAAACTGTGCCACAGCTGGGGTAGAGTTCAACAGCAGAGCACTTAGCACCTGTGAGACCCAGGGGTCTAGTTCTAGTGTGGCAAGAAGAGGAGGAAGAGGAGGAGGAGGGGGGGGGTGGAAGAGAAGAATCAGGAGCATTCGGGCCGGTCTATGGCATATTTTCTCCACCATTTTACCCCCACAATAGCCCTGTAGCCACTCCAAAGTGAACACTTTTTCCTGCCCCCAACATGCACCATGTGGCAATGGGTCAAGTCCCATCTCACAAAAGCTCAGACCCTTCCATTTCATCCTTGCATCTGCCTTGTGCAACCTTCAAGCCTCCTAGACTTGCTTATACAGCACCCCATCTCTTTGAAGTCTGAGGTCTACCATGGCAAGACTAGTTTTATATGTTTACTATGCAAAGTCCAGTGACCAGATAAGTGCCAGGGTTAGAGTCACAACTCATAATGCTCATGGCCATGAAGAATGTAACCCCTAAAGCTCTTTTTCCTGGGGGTGGGGTGGGGTTTGCTGTCCTATAGAGCTTTGTTGTAATATCATTCTTAACAACCTGTTGGCACGAGTATTGAAGCTCCATGAGTGTTTATTGAATGAATGGATGACTGACTGACTGAATGAATGAATGAATGGTCAAATGGCAGAAGGAAAGAGTAGAAAAAACTGAGACTAAGCAGCAAATAGAAACAGTAATCTACTGAATCCCTCCAGGGAGCCAGGCACTCTCTAGGACATGGAGGGGCGCCGCATAAGAAGTAAAATGTTTCCTCTTCTAAGAGAAATATGAAACCTTCCCCCAAACCTATGGAGAATGTATAGAAATCCTATTGGAAATAGTCATGTGTGATAGATGAGTTGGTGTGAAGAAAGAAAAAAACAATCCCAGGAGGATGGCATCACGACTTAGAAGAGACATCCCCTAAGAGACCTGGAAGAGGAGATGCTGGGCAAATGACCAATCACCTCTGGGTGAAAGCAAGAGACAGGAGAACAATATGGGGCAAAGTCTTGGGAGGGAACTGAGAGATGTGAGTGACATTTGACCTTTGGACTCGAGGAAATTTTATCAGTGACAGATCAGGTGCACAGGGGCGGGGGGGGGAGCTGTCATAGCATGCTTATGTATGGAGCTGAGGGGGATAGTGTAGATGTTTGGGCTTAAAAGTCAACAAGAACAGGCAAGGAGATGTGTGAGCCTGCTGCTCAGTCCTACCGGAAATCACTCCCTGAGGGTTTGGGATGTGTTAAATGGAGTGTGCGAACTCTCGGGTGACTCTTCCAAGAAGCCCACAACATATCCATTATTGTTCCCAAGTTATCCCTAGTTTGCACAGGAGAGAGGTGAACTAATTCACCAACCACCAATGCTTACACAGCAGAGGGCAGATTTACAGTCAGGATTTGAATGTGGAACTGCCAAGGTTCCAAGGCTGAGTTGCTCATGTTGGAATTGACCTTACAGACAACAAGCTAAGCAGCATGGTTCCTTCTAGAATGGGAGGGCAGAGTGGAGTGATGAGAAACTGGGGAGCCATGGAGATAAATGACTCAGAGGTCAGAGGGGAAGCATGAGACAAAAGACAGCCAAGAAGAGATAGTCTCCAGTCACACCTGCTTTTCCTTTTATTTTTGGGCACCTCTTGCCACTGCTACATATCTTTTCTTACATAAACCAATAGGCCATGGGTCTGAAAGAAACCCTAAAAACACCAAAAAGGTAAATGACTTCAATCTACAGAAAGTGAAATCTGGGTCTGAGGTCAAGTGTGGGAAAACTCGGGTATGCAGTTAAGATCTCAGTGGGGCTCTCAAAGAGCAGCTTATCCCTGTCTGGCTCAAAGACTGTCAGAGACTCTGCTTGGCACTTACAGGAAAGCATGTGCTCTAGAGGGTTGTTATTGCTCAGTAGATTTACCAGCTTGGGTGCGGAGTGGTAAAGTCTAATTCTTTCTCTAAACATTTGGCTCTTAAAACTTTGATTAAAGATTGGGAAGGTATGTTTGTGAATATGGTTTTACCCACTGCCTGGAATATTAGGAGAACAGGGCTTACTGACCGGCTCATATGACCAGGGTATGGCACTGCCACTTGATGCCAGAATGCCCACCACCACATAGCAGCAAACATCGTTGTCTTGACTACTGTAAGACATGACCACACAATCATATCAAGTCAAATCTTTCTGGTCCTTTCGATTTGTGACTGAGAGAGCTGTATTCCCCTCTCATTTGTAGGAAAGCTGTTTTTAGGTTGCAACATGCACCTTGGTTTAGATGAGTTTGCACTGAGCCTCCTCCAACAGATTGGATCTCTACTTCTCTGTCTTTGCCTCCACCCCCATCTAAAAACCTTTGAATCCAGACAGGAAGCTGTGTGGTTATCTGTGCGGTGTCTCCATCCACATGGCTTTCAAGAAGTCACCATCGATGCTGGGTTGAGATTTCTGTTTGCTGATGTGCTTGCTTTGAGGTCACACAAACTCTGTGAGCAAGCCCAGGAAACTCATCAGTTCTCCAGGGGATGAAAGGGTTTGTCTTGGAGCATTCTATCCTCCAAGCATAACAGCAAACAGCTTCATCAGAGTGGCTACTCAGAGGAGACTCTCAAGTTGGGGCACGTTTGCCAATGACTGTCCCTCATAGAAGGGAGTGAGGATAGTAATCTAGTTCTTATTTGAGATTCTAGCCAATTTCTTCCTATATCTTTCTCCTACTTATATGTAATTCGGCCCAAGCTGAATGTGTCATTTGGTCTCTAGAGGTCCTAGAGTGGTGCTTCTCAACCTTCCTAATGTTACAACCCTTTAGTACATACAGTTCCTCATGTTGGGATGACCCCCGTCCATAAAATGATTTTCCTTGCTACATCATAACTGTAATTCTGCTACTGTTGTGAATCATAATGTAAATCTCTGTGTTTTCTGATGGTCTTAAGTAAACCCTGTGAAAGAGTCATTTGACTTTTTACAGGGGTTGCGACCCACCAGTTGAGAACCACTGTGCTGGAGTACAGCCTGTGGGAGGCTAGGAGAAGTAAGAACTATAGTTATGTAGCTGAGGAGAAGTCATTACCTATACATTAGAGGAGGGTTTTGTTTGTTTGGTTGGTTGGTTGGTTCGTTTAATTTTTGTTTTCTTGCTTATCCAGTTGCTTGGGGGTCACCTAAATTCTATAAGGAAGCCCAATAGACTTTTTGGTTCGCCAAGTTGAACTTCGCTGAAATCATACTTCGGCCTGTCATTAGTACCTTACCTAGTGGGAAGCAAGAACAGGCATTTGTTTACTATTCCCTGGGAAAAGTTTACCCAACAGCTCCACAGCACCTGGTGCAAGAAAAGTCAGCACACAAGCATCCTTACCCTGTGGGGATTGCTGTTCTCCTTTCTCCACACCAGAAGACACCGGGAGGCAAACCCATCAAGATGGCATTCTGCCTCCAGGATGGGGAACGGCGGCAGCCAAGACGAGAGTGCTTTGTTTATATGGCAGGTACTGAACAGCTGCTGCCGCAATTAGGACCAGATGTTCTGTGATGACAGGCAACATTATGCTCAGCTATGACTCCTCCTGACTCCCCCACTGATGAAAAATGACGACATGGAGGGGATGATTTATGAACGGGAAATCTATGGATGTGTCTTTGAGGCTCATACCTCGCTCACTACCTCAAACAACATGCCAGTCTATACACTAAGCATTGCCAATGTCTGGCCCATCCTGAGAATCTGTTGGAGGCTCACATCCTAATCACAGCCCAATCTGTCATGTTGGATAGTCCCTGTGCAGCTGCCCTGCTGTGACCTGGTAAACAAACCTGGCCACTCCACCTACAAATGTGATTTAGAGAAGTAAATTTTAATTTGTTCCAATTCACTATGGCTTTTGATTTTGCTTTATGTATTTTCTTTCTCTTTTCACGTCATATCTACAGGTGCCTAAAAGATAACCCAGTGGAAGAGAACAAAAGAAGAATGCAATCCTTCCCTCCCTCTCTCTCTGTCTCTCTCTCCATCTTCTCTGTCTCTGTCTGTCTGTCTCTCTCTCATGTCATTCGGTAGCCCATGATGACTGGTTCTCCCTAGGCATACCAGGCTGACCTTGAACTCTAGGCAGTCCTCCTGCCTCAGCCTCCTCACCATGCCTGCCCAGTTGATCCTTCTTAACACGAGGTCACCGCAGCCATTGCCCTGACTCTTCTGGGAACCTTTGTTGTGGCCCAGTGGTCTGTCCTGGGGAGCACTTACCCTGCAACATGAAGTCAACAGCTTTGGTGGACACTGACAAAGCTCTTCTTCGCCTTGTTAAGCTTTCTGCTAATCCCCAGAAACGGGCAGAGGGCCATCTGACCAGACAGAGGCTGCATGAACTCGGAGGCTGAAGAACCTCTAGCCTGGAGGCAAGGAGAAGTTACCCAACAGCGCTGCCTTCCTACCTTGATCTGTTCCTCAAGCCAGGTCAAGAATGACTGCTGTCCAACAGGTTCTTTTTGTCTTCTTCAAAAGGGAAGATGAGTCAGTTGAAGGAACTCCCCCATACTGAGCAAACAGAGTGTGTCTTTGCCAATGGGTCCAGGAGAAGTAGCAAGTGAAAAGCCTTAAAGAGATCCATTCATCAACCCTCTAAGTGGAGGTCAGGGCAACCGTCTTTGCAAGCTTACCAACCCAGCTGGGGTACATCACACCAGAGAGAGTGATTATCGGGGGAGCAAATGGTTCAGCCCAATTATATATGCTTAATTGATCTACATTCTAGGGGGCAAATTCGTATGGAAAAGGTTTGCCAGCTAATCACAGGAGAAGAAACGGCATCTTAATTGGGTGGCACTGCACTGGGCGGTATTACAATTAGTTACAATGTCTAATAAGTTATCTATAATGCTTTTAATGAGAAACATTTAAGTCCTTCTGGAATTTTTCCAGTCAAATTAATTCTCGGGACTGGAGACAGTATTACAAGGAATGTTATCGGACTTACAATTAAGTCACTACTAGAATGTGTCACTTAAAATAAAAGGCTCCATGGCTAAGCCCCGAAACGCCCACTATTTTCTGCAGACTTTATCAGTGTGGCACCAGATAAGACATATCATAGCAGAGTCCATTCCTGGTGAGCCTGATAGTATATTGCAGTCCTCATGGCTTGAAATGCCAGAGCTGGGCTCCTAAAGGAATTGTCCTTGTGTCTGCAGATGCCAAGTGCGTCCTACAGGTTACTAGGAAAGAATGGCATCCCCTAGAAGTGCCTGGCTTGCTGACTGAGTCCATTTTGTATGGATGGACTGCTCTGGGCCAGGTGCACTGTGGGTAACTCCCTGGTTAACAGACCCATTAGCATCTCTCCTTTCCCCGGGAAGATGCTGCTATCTCATAGAATCTCTTCTCACTGAATAACCAAACAGGCACAGCTTTGATTTCAGAACAAGGGCTGGTACTATCTTTATGTCACAGCCAATCCTCAGCTATCCCTACTCTGTCCCCAAGTACTGGCGGAAACCATGACACAGCTTAGAGCATTGGTTCTCAACCTATGGGTCACGACCCCTTTGGCAAACTTCTGTCTCCAAAAATATTTACAGTAAGATTCATAATAGTAGCAAAATTACAGTTATGGGGTAATAACAAGGAAATTATGTTATGGTTGGGAGTCTCCACAACATGAGGAACTGTACTAAGGGGTCACTGCATTAGAAAGGTTGAGAATCACTCGTTTAGAGCCATCAGAAGGCCTAACTTGTTGAGAATCACTCGTTTAGAGCCATCAGAAGGCCTAACTTGTTGACAACACCTTGGGCTACAATCTCAGAAAAGTCACGGAGTCACTGAGCAAGCTTGTTAAAACAGGCCCCACCCACCTAGAAATTTTGGATCTGCAGGTGAGAACTGGAGCCTCAGAGCCTCTTCATAATCAGTGCCATCCAAGAGGATACTGAAAGCCACGGCCCAGACTGCTTGCTGCTTAAGACAAAACTGCTGTCCAAAGAGTTGCCCTGGGCTGCAGCCTGGGGATAAGAGCTGCCCCCACCATATTGGTACGGCGTACATCACTACCAACTTCTTTTGTCACTTGTGGAGTGAAGTCAAGTCCAGCAGAAACAAAAAGCAGACATGGCACTGTGTCCCAGGAATGTTGGACAGTTACCAATTAATTGTTACCAGGTCTAACCATCTCTAGACTTGGTGGTGTCTATGAATTCTTTCCCAGCATAGAGGGAAGGATCCACATTGTGGCCAGGGCTATGGGACACAAAGAACAAAGTCTGAGGTTCCAGAATTTAGCAGAACAATTGGAGGAAGGGAGCCTCAGTGGTCATATACTGCTGCTTGGGAGTGTCTTACCTTCCTGGGTAGCCCAGCCCCATCTGCCTGGAGGGGCAAAAGCCATCCCATTTGTCTGCTTGGTATTCATGGCTTTGGGCACACAGATGAGTTCCGAAGACTCACAGCACGGCCCTGGGAAATGGCATAGTAATAGATGGAGTAACGTTCTAGTTGAGATGAGAACTTGTGTTAATATTAGGTCAGCCTGACAAATACAGGTGTTTCTGAAAATCTGTATTAAGCTTTAACTTATCTCATTCCGAGACAGCTTTGAAAGTGGAGCATAAAAAGATTGAAAGGGCTCCCTGACGACATGGTCATAAATGCTTCAGGCTGTGGCAAGGCACAGGAACAGAGAGGCCCAGGCTACAGCAAGCAGGAGGGAGCTGCAAGGGCTGGAGCCTTCTGGGACACACAGTAACAACTGTGGGTTTGTGACTGCCTCAGACTCCATGGAGACACCACCTCGGCGCCTCCCACCCCTGTGCCTAGTATCCAGTTTGTGGACTTCTGCCCAGCTTGGAGGGGACATTGGGTGGTGTTCACCTCCTCATGGGTCTGAGCCTCTCACCTCCTGCCCCAGGGCTTCTTCCTTGACTCCAGAGAGAAAACTGATCTCATAATCAACACTCAGAGGTGTCGAGGTGTCAGTGAAAGAGGGGGCAACTGTTTGACCAATGGAAGACGAGAATGTGTGGTCTTGTGATCCTTCTGTTTCCCTGTACCTTGTGAAGGAGGCTTCTGCTGGAGTTCTCCTCACTATCTTACACTCACACAGTTCAGTAGCTGTCCCCTTCACTCCTGTTCCCCTAAAGTGTCCTCCCTGGAACAGTGAGAATGGGCAGGCCCTCTTCTTTGGAGGTATTTAGCTAAATCAGTGAAGAAGGGCTGATCTAAAGAGTACCACCACTGTGTCTATGCCCCAGCTGGGGTCGGTGAGGCATGGGGGAGATGATGGAAGAGCCATAGGCAGTCCTACACATGTGGGTTATGTGCTCACTTCCCAGTGACAGCCACTGGATTTTGAGCAAGATCAAAAACACACAGTAGGCAGGACAGAGAATATGTGGTTTTAGAGCGACGCGGGATTAGGTTCCTATGAGCATCTGGTCACAACATTGCAGTCCACCAATCACTATTTAACTTTTTCCTGAATTGTGTCTGCTTTCAAACACCTTACTTGACTGCTGCCTCTGTGACCAGGAGATCCCTGTCAGTGCATTGTAACTCCTGCTGAAACCAAGCTCCTCGAACCTATGTACTCTGCTCAGGAACACTGCAGCCTCCCCGGGCTTGGGGACAACAGATGGCACTCAGCACTGTGCTTGGGAGCCATTTAATGAGCAAAACTGACAACCAAAAGCCCCCGAGTGGGGAGAATGCAGCATTAAACGGCTCCTCCTTGCCTCTGGTAGAAAATCTAGAACAAGAGGACAGAATGTTTCCATATTCATCTGCAGCGGGAACTTGTGAATGAGGCAACTGACTGTTTTCACCACTTTACTCATGTCTGCAGGAGACCAGTAAGGAGCTAAAAGTAGAATCTGAGTTTTCAAATAAAGCTGAGTAAGTGGGCTAATGTAGAAATACAGACGTCATCATAATGAGGACCAGCTATACACACACACACACACACATACACACACACACACACATATGCACACATGGCTACATGTGTATACATGCACACATACATACACATCTACATGTATATACACATGCTGATACATTTACACAAATATACATATGCACACATACATACATACATACATACCTGTGCATAATCCATCCACATACATACATCCATATGTATATACACACTTTGGTATACAACATGTATGTACCTATATTTATATCTAAAATGCTTTCAGCTTTTTGCTATACATGCTACATCATATGTATTAAACAAAATTCATGTCATGCTACATAGTCAGTGTTTCACATAAAAATCTGTTACTAATAGAAGGAAAATCCACAGTTTTGTTTGCCAAACAACATGGATGAAATTGTAAGCATAGTCAACAGGTAGAGATTAACAAGATTTTCCTTTCTTTGAGGAAAAATCATACCAAGACATTAAGGCCATTTAAAGGCAATGCATGAGAAAACCTTGGCTCCCTCCTTCCTGGTGTCAGCTGCGTGGACTTCCAGGCTCAGAAAGATGGCTGGTGGCCCCTTCTACCTGCTTGCCACACTAACAAATCCCCAGGCACATGTGTGCTTGGTTTGCTGGACAGTAGCTGGGATTTGAACCTCCAGCACTGTGTACTGAGCTGCAGCTGAGCTGCTCCCGGCCCTCTCTCTGCTCTCAGGTCCTGTCATGAATTACGAATCAGCTGGCACCAGCCACTGTCAGGGCCCAGGGGGACAGAAAGGAATGATGCACTCTGGAATATGTTCAGACAGTACAGAAGTGGGAAAAATAAAAGGAAAACATCACTTCTTCTTCCTCAAGGCAGCTACTGTGGACAGCCGAATGAATTTCCTTTCTGTCCTTCTACATATCCAAAAGCAGTATGCTAATGTTCACTTGCTTTTAAAGACTAATATGGTGAAGTTTTATAACTTGTTGACCTAACAATACACCTCTTCTTGGGGACTATTCAGCATTACTCATTCTATGGGAGAGCACAGCATGCTTGCTAAACCCACAGGTGTCCCACATGTCTGTGTGAAGATGAAGACGTCCTGAACTTGCTCAGTAGCCTCTAGCCGCATGAGATCTCTGAGCACTTCAAATGCTTCACATGACCGAGACATTGGATTTAAAATTTTCTTTCATTTTGATTAATAAAATTTAAACATTGTCACAAAGTACCTAGTAGTTACTATCTCGAACACCACAGACTCAATGAACCCTTTAAAGGAAAAGGGTGTGTTTGCTGTTCCAAAATCATCTGTAGTAGCTATTGACGTGACACACATTCATGAGTGGGAATACCATAGTGCTACCTCATCCCTCCCTAACTGAGGTTTCCCCAATACTATGTGCTATACTAGCAACGAGCTGGGCTCCTCTGGTCTGCATTCACTTCTAGTAGGATGTAAGAAAGATGGAACCAGCCTTATGGCAGAGGGTTCCTTTGCATTTAACGCTCTTACTGGAGAAGGACACAGCTGCCCTGCAGCATATCCAACAGGTGTGGACCTTTCTAGAAGGTGCTAATGCTGTTCTCTAGGCTTTCAGCATGGGAGGATCTATACTAATCCCCGACTTGAGGAGAAGGGTCTGCTGGCTGCCTGGCTGGAGAAGGAGCTAGCAACCACCTTTCTGCTCCGTGCTCACAATAATGGATCATTAACAGCTCCCCATATTAAAGCGTGACACACAATATTTCAGTCTGTCCCTTAACATCTCCCAATTACCCATCCCTATCAGTTTCTGCCCATCCCTCCCAAAAAAAAAGCCCCAATAATGCCTTGGCTGCATTGTGTTTAATTAGGCTGGGATCAGAGCTCTTCTTCAACAATGGATGGTGTGCATGTCCTCATGACGATGTCTTCCTGAAGTCCATGAGGGGAGAGCTGAGGGCCAGCCCCACTGGAACAACCAGCACCCCGAGCCTGGGCTGGCGAGAGATGAGAGAAAGCAGGGGGCATAGACAGCTGTGTCCCTCCAGCATGGCAATTGCTCTGGCCTGTGGGCAGCAGCAGCCGCCTTTTCAATAGTCCTTCTTTCAAAGAGCCTGGACCTGCTTTAGAGTGGTCTCTGCCATAAGCCTGGGAGCCATGAGGCTAGCAGTACTTTTTTTTATGGCTTTCAAAAGCCTAATAGATTTTTTTTTTAATCTTAATGAACATTAAATCCTAACCAGTTACATCCTTTCAGCGGCTCATCTTGGCCGTCCTTGTTACCAACCACACATGTTTCACTTTTATTACCGGAGCAAAATTGTAGCCGCATCAACAGACCTCTAAATAAAAGAGGGGAGAGGTGGGACAAACATCACCTGCCATGCTGAAAGCCCTAGAAATCGAAGTGTTTTCCTTCTTCCGTGCCTTCTGTGGGGTTTGTGGAAGACAGAATGTGCACCGGAAGTGGCTCCGGTACAGCGGTTCTCAAACTTCCTATGAGACCCTTTAACATGGTTCCTCATGCTGTGCTGACCCCAACCATACAGGTATTTTGCTGCTACATCATAATGTAATTTTACTACTGCTATGAATATCTGATACGTGACCCCTAAAGGGGTCTCGACCCACAATTTGAACAGTCCCAATTCAGATGTCCACATTTGACTGCTTGCCCCCACTGAGCTAGATTCTCCCCCCCTCTCTCTCAGTCTCTTGCTCTCGCTCGCTCTCGCTCTCGCTCCCTCCTCCCCTCCCCTTAACCCTCACTCTCCAACCTAAATCAGAACCCCTCCCCCACTGGCCTAGCACTTACTTCTCTGTCTGTGAACTCTCCTCCTTTCTCTTGCCACCTTGAACACACAGGAGTCAAGGGGGTGTGGAGGTAGCACTACTTCAAAGCACCTACAGACCCTGACACAAAGCAAGTGCCCACTGAATGTCAACTGGAATTTACAATAGTAGAAGAGAAAGCTGCCCCCCTCCCCCCCACGAGACATCCTAGTCCTTCTACTGCCTAGCAGGCCTCAGTTTCCCCCACAGTCAAAATGGAGACTAATAATAGCCGAGTCTGTTTCATTTTGGAAACAAGATTGAGTTTATGTGTGCCAAATTAGCATATAAGCCAGAAGGATGAGTGTGTGGGTGCTTCTGTAGGCTTCCCATTTGTTTTAGTTGTGCATGGCAACAGATGACGTCACTGCTTTGTTCTCCCTAAGTCCCCAGGGGTTCCCTATCACTCTCAGGATAACAAGATTATCCTGGCTGTAGCTTAAATTCTACTCTTGGATCTCATCTCCTGCTTTTGGTCCAGTGACTGCAGTTGCCTGGTTGTTTTCAGCTTCCAGGCTTTCCATTTGATTTTTCACTCTCTCTGGCATATTCTCTTCCCCACAGCCCCATAGAACTCGGACAGGTCTTTCCAGGGCACTCCCCCATCTGCACATTCATGCTTACAGAAACTCTCTCATCATACTTTATCCCCGCTTGGCACATCATTTAGTTAGTTAGTTATCTAACTAGCTAGTTAGCTAGTAGCACTTCACTACTCCCTTTGCTATTTACCTCTAGAAAGAAAGCTCCATAGAGACAGGGACTTGGTCTGTACAATGCTGTTTTCCTGGGCTTAGAGCCATACCTGGCATGTATTAAATGTTCTAAGTGAATGAACTGATGAATGAATAAATGAATGAAAAAATGAACTCCCTGATATTATACTGGGTTTCTCTTACATCTCTCTCTCTCTCAATCTCTCTCTCTCTCTCTCTCTCTCTCTCTCTCTCTCTCTCTCTCTCTCTCTCTCTCTCTCTCTGTTATACGTGTGTGTATGTGTACATGCCCAAACATTGTGGAGGTCAGAAAGCCGAAGTGATCTTCCTACATCGACATTTCCCCAGTGCTATTAAAGGCACATATGCAGCCACACTTGGATCTCTGCCCTCAAATAAAGGTTGTCAACCATTCTTAAATGTTATTAAATTTTCCCATAAATGAGATTTGAACTCGGGTCCTCATAATTATACTGCAAGCACTCTTCTTGCCTACCAACCTATCTTCTTAACCCTCTTATTTCACTTATTCTTCATGTGTGCATACACACACACACACACACACACACACACACACACACACACACACACAGTGTCACAGATGCCATAGCTTTGTATGGAGATCAGACCACAATTTATACATGTTGTTTCTCTCTTTTTGCAGTATGAGTCCTGGGACTGAATTCAAGTCATCAGGTGTGGCAGCTGGTGACTTTACCTGTTGAGCCTTCTCACTGGCACTATACAATGGACTGGGAGGATGAGTGAGAGCTGGAGGTCTTGGACCACCGGTAGCATGACTCACTGGGTGTGTGGCCCTGGGATGCTTCACCTGTGTGATAGGTATGATCACAGCATTGCCTCAAAGCTCCTGAGAGGAACAAACCCTGGGAAGTGCTTCTCCAGAACAAGTGCATGCCACCTTTCACCTTCACGTGGGCACTAGGCTTGAGTCTGTCCTTGGCCCTCAGCTCTTCCCCCATGAACATGAAAAGAGTCTTTCTCACACTTGGGGCAGCTCTCCTCGCTGTACGACATTCATATCCTTACCCATAGCCCCTTCCCCTGAGGATGACTGTCCTCAAATAAAGGTTGTCAAACATCTTAAATGTTATTAAATTGTCCAGTAAATAGGAATGCCCAAAGAAGTGAGCCAGTCAATCAGGATTATGCCAGCGCTTCAGAAAGACAGAGGGAAGCCATTATTAGGTTTCAGGATATTGCAGCTCCCTCTCCCACGCAGCCTTTATCTAAATCGTCATTTAATTGGCAGCCTTCAGCGCTGTCAGAATTGCATTCTGAGAACCAAGAGGAGTTTTCAAACATTCTCGCAATGTTACATGCTTGGCTCGAAACTACTCAAGGGAAAAGAACGATCCTTTCCATGAGAGACTGGAAGAAGGCTGTATGGTTGTCACCAGGACTCTGGGGCCAGCCTGGTCTACAGAGTGAGTTCCCAGATAGCCAGGGCTACATAGAGAAACCTTGTCTCGAAACAACAACAATACCAGCTTGGGCCCCTTAAACTCAAGCCAGAAAAACCATCCTGAGGTTGTAGGCACAGGGAACTGGACCCACTGACTCTACAGATGCCACAGCTAGCTCCCTGGCAGTAAGAATCGGTCCCTTCATCTTTGTGTCCCCTGTCTGCTATTTCTTCTGAGATGCCTGATGCAGCTCTAAAGAATAGAGTCAGTCCTAGGCCTGAGTACATCTTTCTAGCTAGATCGTGGGCTGGAAGAAGCCTGATTTTTCCTCGTTGCTCTCCAGTCTCCACAGTTTATCATCAAGTCTCATTGGCTGCATTGCACCTAATGCGCTCCATGGTCTGTGTTCTTTCCTCCTCTGCCGCAGCCTTCCCAGCCTGCTGATTGTTAAAAGACTTGGTGTTGTTCCGATGCTTAAAAGCCCTGGAGCAAGCTGGGTGGTGGTGGCTCACGCCTTTAATCCCAGCACTGGGGAGGCAGAGGCAAGTGGATCTCTTTGAGTTCGAGGCCAGCCTGGGCTACAGAGTGAGTTCCAGGAAGGGCTCCAAAGCTACACAAAGAAACCCTGTCTCAAAAAATGAAAAACAAAAACAGAAACAAAAAGGAGGAGGAGGAGGAGGAGGTGGAGGAGGAGGAGGAGGAGGAGGAGGAGGAGGTGGAGGTGGAGGAGGAGGAGGAGGAGGAGGAGGAGGAGGAGGAGGAGGAGGAGAAGAAGAAGAAGAAGAAGAAGAAGAAGAAGAAGAAGAAGAAGAAGAAGAAGAAGAAGAAGAAGCAGCCGCCCTGGAGCAGGTTGGGTGTGGCTCCGTGAGTGGAGCACTTAGCTAGAGGCACAAGCACCTGGGTTCTATCCTTAGCATGTGTCAGATCCAGCAAAGTGGCTGTCATCTTAGTACCCCAGAGGCCTCACAGTAAACTCCCTGATCCTATGGCTTTTATAATCTCTCTGCCCCACCTCCTTCCAAAATGCTACCCGACCCTTAAGTGCAGGAACTGTTTTGTAGATGCATCCACTGGGACTGGGCTCCACAACGTTGCCTTTAGACTGGTTGTGGTTTTCTGCAGTGGTTGACATCCATTGCAAAGAGACAGTTCCTTGATGAGGAGTGAGAGCTACGCTTATATGTGGGTACAAGGACAAATATTTAGAATGTAGTTAGGGGTTACGCTGGTTTAGTAAAGTGGTCTTTGTAGATTCTCCTCCAAGATCCATGATCTCACTACCCTTGGGTTTGGTGGCTAGGTTTCCAGCACCAGGCATGATGTCCTTCTTGTTGAGAGAGTCGTAAGCCTCTGGCAGTTACTGTCAAGGTGCGTGTGTTACTGCTGTGCTCTTCGGATTGCCCAGCCACACTGGTTGTTGGTGTTATAGGTGTCATAGCTGGGTAGGACTGCTGGTTGCCTCCCTCCTTTGGAAGACTTCATGGTGCCTTCTGGTACTATAAAAGCTAGTCCTGAGGAGGGAGGCATTCAGGTCAGTTCAAGATCACAGGCTTCTGGGCCCTGTGTCTGAAGTACGTAGTGTCTTTAACAATGGGGACTTAGTTTCTGTCCCTGGTGGGGGCAACTAAGAACAACGAGAACAGTCTGTAATGTTTTGGGGAGTCTCTTGGGGAATCTTGCATTTTGGTCACTTCTTGATCCCCAGCCTCTATGGTAGCCTTGCATGAACTGATACATTTGTGTAAAGAACACACAATGCTCAGTGTGCACAATGTTGTTGTGGGTTTTTTTTTTTTTTAAACATCTTTTGCCCTGCATTATTAAGTGGGTTTCTCTCATTTGGCATTCACAGTCATGGAACGGATCTTGGATTCCACCTGAAACTCACAGGAGGCCAGGTGTCCTTCAGAGACTGGTGGGGGAGAGGAGAAAGGGTTTGTTTTAATGGAGGAGGGGGCAATCAATGCTAGATTAGAGCAGGCCAGTGACATGGGTTTGACAGCCAACCTGAGAAGCTTCCTGGATTGATTTGTTTCCCAAAAATCTATGACTGTTCAACAAAGAATGGAATCCAAGGCCCAGCTCACCCAGCACAAGTGAAGCACACGTTGTAATCACATCACTGGGGAAATCTTCAATGACTCAGGTGCCATGGCAGCACCCACCTGGCCATCTTCAAACCCGATGAATGGCTTTCCAGGGTCATCAATCAGGAAGGAGTAGAAAGAGCATTAGATCTCATTTAACCAAGCTCTGCTCATCTGTCATCGAGAGAAAGCTCAGGCACCATCCTGGCCTAGGTGAGAAATACACCTTCTGAAAGTGGCCAGAAGGCCTGCTATTTTCCCGTGACTCTCCATGGCCTGGGTGTCACCTGTGACAGTCATAGTGACAAGCCAATAATGCGTTTCTGAAGCACCGGCGTCTGCAGAGAAATGAAGCTCCAACTCCACAGCTCGGTGTCTTCTCTGCAGAAATGAAGGTCTCCCTGGAAAACATCAGTGACTTCAGCATGCCTCCAGTCTACCTGATGACCATGACAGGCTGAGGAAGGTAGCTACAACAGGTCAACCCCGAAAGTTGCTGCTTACAAACCAAACAGCAAAACTCAAGAAGACAACAGGCCCTAACACTGTCCTTTTGAGGAGACACGACTGGTCCTTCTTCAATTCTCAAGTTAAATCCCAACTTCCCTTCTGTACCTTCCTGGGCTGAGCCAGCCAGGCAGCACCCCACTTCTAGTAGATTGGCCAGTGGTCAATACCTATAGCCTATCCCAAGACCCAGGCTATCCTTACTTGGATATTACTTAATCTTGTTTCTCTGGAAGGCAGACTGGCACCACTTAATTCTAATAGCCTCCCTGGCACTCCTGCACAGCCCTGTTCCAGTGCATTGCCCTCTCTGAGCCTTGTTCTCCTAACAGACGTCAAATGCACGGTGAACTCTTTCCCCTGAAGCTAGACAGAAAGAATTTAATGATGAGATAAACACCATCAATATACTCTCCCAATTAAACTATAATACTGTAGAGTCAGGAGACCTGAACTCAAACCTTGGTTCTACTAACTGTACACTGTAAAAGAAAAGTCCCTGGGGTTCAGTTTTCTTAACTGCAAAATGCCTCCTGGAGTCTGAGTGACAATAAAGACGCTAAACCCGGACATGCCCCCTAGGCTGTGGGTGCCTCTCTTGTACAATTAAGACAGTTATAATCAGGGCTTGAATGTGGTGGTATTATGTTCCTCGAAATATTGTGCACCCTAATAAACTTATCTGGGGTCAGAGACAGAACAGCCACAATATTAAACATAGAGGATAGGCAATGGTAGCACACACCTTTAATCCCAGCACTTGGGAGGCAGAGCTAGGCAGAAATCCATCTGTTCAAGGATACAGCCACACATGGTGACACACACCTTTAATCCCAGAAAGTGAGCCTTTAATCCCAAGGAGTGGTGGTAGAAGGCAGAAAAGTATATAAGGTGTGAGGACCAGAAACTAGAAGCATTTGGCCTGGTTAAGCATTCAGGCTTTTGAGCAGCAATTCAGCTGAGACCCATTCTGGATGAGGACTCAGAGGCCTCCAGTCTGAGGAAACAAGACCAGCTGAGGATCCAGTGAGGTGAGGCAGCTGTGGCTTGTTCTGGTTCTCTGATCTTCCAGTGTGCACCCCAATACTTGGCTCCGGGTTTGTTTTATTAATAAAGACTCTTTAAGATTCCTGCTACACTTGAATTCAGAGGCTGGCTGGATCACATACTGTATGTGAACATATTATTGGGTATCAGACATATACATGCTACTCCATAAATGTTGATTTGGTATATCAGCACTTATTGAGTACCATGTGTGTGTTTATGAGAACGTTTCTAAATTTATAACTGTTATAGCACCAAAGACGATGCTGATTTTAGTCTGACCATCAATGAAAATTAAAGACCTGTCCTTGAGGGAACAGCTCAAGCTGCCAATGTCTTTCCCATATACTATAATGCCCCCACCACTTCAAGCCTACTCTTCCAGCAGATGTCTATTGAATGCATCTTGCCCTAGTTCCAAAACCATGATGCACATATAACCATTCATAAGATAAGACTCAATACAATAGAAAACCCACAGAACACCCCTCAACTTCTGTCTTTCCTACCTTTTTTTTGAAACTTTAATTGCTCATGAACTTGTCCCTCTGGGCAGGCCTCCACTTTGAACTCATCTTGTAGAGGCCCCAGCCTTAGAAGGCATCTCTGCCACTCAACACATTAGAAACTGTTATATCAGGTAAATCAGCTCTGAGAAGGTATCTTCTCAGTGCCTCAGAGAAGAGGCATCCTTGACTAGCCAAAGAGGAAGAGAAAGAAGATGGGTATAGAAATGACTTACTGGGAAGTCCATACTGGAGAGATGGAGGGACTCAGAAGCAGAGAAAGGTAATGAGTTGAACCTCTTCATCCTCCAAAACAGAGCATCTTGGGGTCCAGACAGTCCTGTGCCAAAATAGCCCCAGCAGGGGCTGCACTAAGAAAGGCCAAGTGGTTGGGTTAATAAGGCTTTTAGGATTCCTCATGCCGAGACGGCGGTGCTCAGGCCTCTCCGAGCATCAATTATAAGAGCATAAAACTTTGTGGAATGGAGAAAGGGCACCAAGTTCACAGCACTCACCGGGATCTGATGGGTCTTCGCCCGCCCCCTCTGAACCTCCCAAGTTCTTACTGTGGTGCGTCCAGCTGCTCTCTAATGCCTGGTAAATACCTCACAACTCCGCATTAATGAACAGCATCTATTTATTAATGCTTTTCTCAAAACAGGCAAAGGAAAATTGCAACTTAGCGTACCTCGTTTATTACAAACTGCAGAAGGCTACTTTCCAAGAGTCAAAGCTACCACACCAAATTGGCTTGTCTACCCAGCAAAGATGGGTACTTCCTGCAGAAGCTGGTGCAGACTGGGGCTCCAGATGGGCTTTCTCAGAGTGCACTGGGTAATCAAGCTTCAGTTTCTTGATCCATTGCTTGAGGGTGGTTCCCAGGAAATGGCAAAAGAGTGAGTGGCTAGGAGCTCTGCTCAGTCTCCACTGGAGCTCACCAGGTACTGGCTAAGCTGTTTACAGGCTCCAGGAATCCTCCAGGAGCCCCCTGAGGTAGGAGCTAAACTGCCCTCGCATATTACAGATACAGAGACTGAAGCAGAGCTTTGTGGGATTCTCTGAGGAACACAGGACGATGGAGTTGAGTCAAATTCTGGCTACTTGATGGCCCCACTCTGACCTGTAATTGTTCTGTTTTCCCTTTTTTGTTTCGTCCTGCTCTCCCCAGTCTTCTGTATATCACTCTTCCTTCCTGCCACTGCCTCTATTCCTTAGCCTCTTACTTGTTACTAAGCTCCCATAACGCTCTGAACTGACCAGTCACTGCATGGATTTCCCTCAAAATGCCCTGGCTTCTCTGCTCCTGTGCCACATCAGGTCAATACCCATCATTTGACTGGAACGGATTTCTCAAAGAGGACCAGTGAAGTCTCCCTGCAAACCCCAGGTTCCCTTTCTTTATCAACATCTTATTTCTTCCTTTCCTTCTTCACCACCCGAGAGTTCCTCCCTTCCTGACAGTCCTTCTCTGTCCGCACTTTATAACAATCTGGATTGTTTCTTACCCATGTAGCTAGCTGAACCAACTTTGTATCATCGATATACCCACTTAGCCTATTCATCTATCCATTATATACATACATCTTTCCCTCCAATCATCTGTCACGTATAATATCCATCTTTCCATCCATCCATTAACATATACATCCAACCATCCACCCACTCCACCTACCATCTACTCATTCATCCAACCAACCATCATCCATCCATCGTCTCATCCAACCATTAGGCCCTACCCAGCCACCACCCAGCCATCTGAGCCACTCACTTGCCAACTTACCTATCCATCCTGTCGATCCTATCCATCCATCCATCCATCCATCCATCCATCCATCCATCCATCCTTCTTTCCATTCTCTAACTCATTTAAAAGAACCCAAGCTGGCCGGGCGGTGGTGGCGCACGCCTTTAATCCCAGCACTCGGGAGGCAGAGCCAGGCGGATCTCTGTGAGTTCGAGGCCAGCCTGGGCTACCAAGTGAGTTCCAGGAAATGCACAAAGCTACACAGAGAAACCCTGTCTTGAAAAACCAAAAAAAAAAAAAAAAAAAACCAAAAAAAAAAAAAAAAAAACCAAAAAAAAAACAAAATAAAAGAACCCAAGCTCAGATCCGCTATGACCTTGGGCAAGAGACTTCATTTCTCTAATCTTCTAACATTTCACTTATAAAACAGGAAAAATTAAAAGAGTATCATGTAAAAATTATCAGGATTACATGCAAGAACAGACATAAAGAAATATGCTCTAAAGATCTACTTACTATATATTTATTCTAAGGATAATCTTCATCCATTTAATCAACCTCCAAACACCAGGCTTGTTTCTTCCCTTCTCATTAACCACCGAGCCTCTGAAATCAAACTTGGCCTTTCCTATGACCTTTATTAGCTTGGAAGTTACAATCTTGCCTCCTTCCCTGATCCAACACATCTCCCACTCTGCCCCCAGATTCATTTTTCAGAAGCATCATTCTCTTTCCCAAGCCACAACAGGGTCAGAATATATAAAACACCGTTTTTTAGAGATGGTTGAGAGATCTTTTTCTATATTCACTTTTTCAATTTTCTTATCTTTTCATTATAAACACAATACAAACACATCAATGGAGACTTGTAAACTAAAGCGGGGAGAGAACCACAAAGAATCTCATTACACCAGCAAACCCCAGGTAGCAGATTGAGAAATTCCCTCATGCCTACGCTCCCATATGCAGAGGCTTGTTGTGCTAAGAGGATCTGACAGTACATACCACCTCACGCCTAGTGTTCATTTCTCACTTATGTGGTATTTCTCTCCTTATCATCTTCATAGCCATCTTCTTTAATGGCTGTGTAATATTCCATTGAGCTGCTTAACCAATTTCCATTTGCTAGAAATTTAGCCTATTTGTAAGACATTTAGAGCACCAGGCACAAGGCAACCACTCAATAAAGGTTGGCTATTACTACTATTTCCAATTTGAGCTATCACGTATAATATATAGAAATATTTTTGCACAGCTTCTTCCATACTTATCTGTTTCTTTAATACTTAAATGAAGATTGCTGGCCCAGAGGGCATTCCCGGTTTTATGCCTTTTGATTCTGACTCCAATAGACCCAGCTAGATCCCTCCCACATCCACCCACATTTCCTCTGGCCTTTTTCCCAGATGGCATGTTCAGCTTCCCACTGCAGGAATCTACACCTCTGTTGTGAGGCTTTTCCATGAACAAATGTCAGTTTACCCCTGGCAGGGCACTGAGGACAGACCAAAGAAATTCTCCCACTCAACTCTTTGACTCACTGGGGTTACTAAGAAGAACCTGGGTGAGAGGTTACTTTTAAGAGTGTGGGTGATTCAAAAGCAGCTGCATCACCACAAAGCCCACTCCAGCATGGGCGATGAGTCATGAAAGCTGCACCCCCTGGAGCTCTCTGCTTACCTTGAGGCTCTTCTAGAAGGCTCCTCTCCCTAGTGACCACTTGCTGATCATATAACTTTGGACAGGGCCTTGGTGGGTCTGGTAAATGCGTTAGGTTCCTTGTAAGTTGTCCTAACTTCCTGAGTTTTATATGCACCACCTCCCTTTCCAAAAGAGATGTTTCTTGGGTTGGAGGAAATAACTAACAGTCTCTTTTCTTACTGCTTTCTCTGAGCCTCAAAATTGATGATCTGGGGCAGCCTTCAGACAACATCAATTCAGATCTTGAGATAATTGGTGAGGGTGCTCCACCCCAGCTCCCAAAGGTCTCCTGGAGAACTAAGCCCCAGACACCCACCGTCGTGACCAACAGCACCCTCGGGTTTCTCTTTTCCTTTGCTCCTCTTGCTCCCTCCCTTCCCTTCAGGTGTCTCCCTGTGGCCTCTATGGCACTCAAATCCTCCCCTCACAACTTGCTTTGGGGAAAGCTCAAACTGAAACTGATATGCCACACAAATTGCAAACCTATCCTGTCTGTTCAACTCATCCACACTAGAAGCAGCCAACTTGGACTTTTCTGGGTCTTGCTTTTTCTCAGACCAGATGTTTACAAGGTACAGTAGACTACCCCTAGCAGTGACATCAGATGGGGGCCATTGCCCTCATTTTATAGGCTTCTTAAGAGAGGTACAGACAGTTTGAGTCACTTGCCCAAGGTATTCCAGATCCACAGATGCAGAACTGGTGTTCAAACCATAATTCTGCCTTCTCCCCTAGGTCCAGAACTCTTAATGGCCATGGTGTCCTGCCAGGCACTTCCTGCAGCAATCAGAAGGGCTTGTGGCTAAAATAATAGCCACACTATTAATAGCTATCACTCCATTGTACCGATCCAGTTTCTGCACCCTGCATTTGCATTGACCAGCTCTCAAAGCTGTCTCCATTGCCTCCTGAACATGCTATGAGTATTTCTACCTGGACTCGTGCTTCCTTCAAGCTCAAAACTCTATCCCTTCCTTCTCTAGCTAGTTTCTGTTCCTCCCACTGTGGACTTGGCCCCTTACTGTTTTTACCTCCCTCCAACCACACCTGTTACTGACACACCTCATTCCCCTTGGCTGCCTCTGGGATGGAATAGTGACTAGAAACACCTCATAGACCAAACAGAAGCACCCAGAATGGTCCAGGCTTCATCCAAGACAGGTAAGAAATGCCATGTCCCCATGCTCTTATTTGACCTCCTGTAACTTCCTCCTTCTCTTCCTATTGCCTAGACCTCAGCTGCCTTCCATGTCTTTATCTCCATGTGTTGGAAATGTCAGAAAGATTATCCCAAACTTGAAAAGAAGACCCATTTGAACATGGCTCGAGCACAAAGTCTCTGCGGAGGCCTCGGTTCTCAGCTCTTCTCTCATTTGCTCTGATCAAATGTCAGGTTTCGGGAGGTCAACTGGTCAACTTTGTCTACTAGATATGCAAATATTATTTTAGCCCATAGTACAGAGACCCTGAAGGTAGCGTCATATTGCACACTAACCACTCTCAACCTAACTCCGGACCCTTACCCTCACACTCTTCCGTCAGATCTGTGCTTCCCAAACACTCTGTGGAGTAGTCATCATAGCATCTTGCTAGTTTTCTCACAGATAGATGAGTTACAGAGAACACACTGCCCTTTGAAAACTTAAACACAAAAGGTAGTTTGCCGCCAACTGTCTTTCCACGGACCCAACTTTAGATGATGGCCCCTGGTGATGGCAGGGTTGGGAGGAGACAAAGGGTCCCTGCTTTTGCTCGACAGGGAGGAAGTTGTGCTTTTAGGTCAATGCATCCACGCCTAAGGCTGACTCTGATTTGGGTTACAATGATCAATCGATGGTTGTCTGTTCCTGATTACTGTAGGGTGCTGAGCAGCATCTCCGACTTCTACTTGCTACCTGTCGGCAACACCCTACTCCTCCCTCAGACACTGATTGCAAAGTGCTGCCAGGAGCAGTTGCTCCTGGTGACCTCACTTCACAGGCAAGCAATCATGACAGATGTCAAGAGCATCTCCAGGCATTCACAATGACACCCACACAGTTCTTCCTGATGGGCTCACAATACCCAAAGAGATTCTAGAAACTTCTTCCAGTTTTCAAATGACCACAAACACAGAGTGCTGGGCCCACTCCCAGTGGCTCAATTGAGACTGGAGACTGGATTTCAGAGGTGCTGACACAGATCAGACCTTCTAGGGGCCCATATCTAAGATGCTGACAGCTTGTTTGCCACTGTGTGTGCTATAATGAACTATCATGAGAGATTTCCTTACACCCAGGGGTTTGGGAAGAGGGTGCAACCCTTGGGAGCCCATTTTTAAAAGCTCAAATGTACACAGAAGTCTCAGAAATGTCCATTTGTAGAAGCATCCACCTCTACCTGGTTTACTTCCTGAGCAACTCCTGAGTTTCCCAAAGTAACAAACAATACAACCATATTTTTACAAGCCTTATTAGCCCTCTTGTGGACCCAGTGTCTCTTCAAGGCACACTACAAGGTGTCACACCAAGAGAACTGGTCAATGAGAGTGGATTCAAAGCATCACATGGCTTTACTTATTCACAGGGAAATCTAAGAACTGGAGAAAGAAAGAGCTGGAGAGTTGGCTCAGCAATTAAGATGGTTGCCCTTCCAGAGGACCCAGGTTTGATTCTCAGCATCCACATAGCAGGTAACAACCACCAGTAACTCTAGTTCCGAAAGATCTGATGCCCTCTTCGGGCCTCCATTGGCACCAGGCATGCATGTGGTGCACAGAGATACATTCAGGCAAAACACCTGTAGATATGAAATAAAAATAAGTCTAAAAACAAAACAAAAAACCACTAGGGGAAGAGGCTGGAGAGATGGCTCAGAGGGGAAGCCACACACACACACACACACACACACACACACACACACACACACACACACACCGAACTAGGCAAAGCCTACAGACTGTCACCTAACACTGGGAGACTAGATCACAAGCCCTCCAGAGCTCTGAGGTTTTACATCTCCAGTAGTTAGCTCCCAACCCAACTCCACCGGTTCCTCAAAGCTACAAACCCAGGAAGGCACAGATGGCCCCCAAGCTTTGCCTTTGACAAAGCCATAAACACAAATTCTGACCCGAGCCTGGCCAGGAGACTAGCCCTTAGCTGCCCTTGCTGGTCCCACTGTACATAGCTAAAGACTTAGTCATTCTGTACTTAAACATGCAAAAAAATGCAAATAACTAACACACCTGTGAGGGCGAAGAGAGTCATCTCCACAGTGTGGGGGGCTGGAAACTACAGGACCTTATGGGGATGGAGGTGGTGTCCTTAGGTGGGAAAAGTGGTGAGTCCTGGATGTCAGCCCAAGACCCCCAGGAGGCCTGAAATCTTAGGTCCCTTCCCATCACCCCCCTGTTTGTAGGAGTCTTTGACAGAACCATCCAAGGTTCAAGCTGATTTGGGTAAATCCTGAATCCTTCTAGAAGATGATATCAACTTGAGCATAATTCCAGTTAGCAAGTCAACCAAGCTCATTCCTCTCTCTTCCACCTGCCTCCTATGTAAGGGAGGTTGGCACCTGGAATTGGTACAGGACACACCCAGACACCAGATTCTCAGCACAAAGGAGATGTATTACCCCTGGGGGAGCGGCGGGGGTGCAGAAGGGGTGTGCTGCAAAGGCAGCAGCAGCAAGTACAAGCAAACAGGAAAAGCAAGAGAGGCTGTGTCTGCGGGAGGGGGTTTTCAGGGGGGAGGGCGGAGCCTGTGCTAGGGCGAGTAGGTAAATCCCGATTGGACGCGTTAGTCAGACAATGAACTTTGATTGTTGGACCTTGGTGTTTTGTCTCAGGAATGAGTCAGTGGCCAAATAAGGGAACAGACCTTGGGGGCTAGCTTTAGGAATGTGATCTAGAGGCCTGTAGCAAAAGGGGGAGAAGGGTAAAGGGCAAAACCGCAGACACCATGTTTACCCTGCTTGAGCCTGCTAGAGTCCTTCCCCCCACCCCACTCTTTCCGGGCTGCCTAGGGTAAGGAACTTCTTCCTTCTATAGCCTCAAGGTTTCCTGCCAGCCCCTTAGAGCAGAGCGCCTGGGCTGGGATAACAATCAGGTAGATGAAGAAGGTCCTTAATGCACTTTACAAATCAGCAGAAGAGAAGTGAAGAGCCCTGACTTTGTTCCTAATGGGCTCTGGTTACCTGCAGCGCTGGTCCTCACAGGTGACTTTAATTGGATGAATCCAGCCTGAGAAAAATCTGTGCTGCCAGCAAGAGTGAGATGTAAGCCCGAGCTACCTAGTTCTTGATCTTGATACCGGACCTTGCACACACCAAGTCTCTCATACCCTTGTCTCTCTAAAGCGAAGGGCGTAGAAGAGTGTGGCGGTGAATTTCCAAGGTCAACTCGATTTAGAATCGTCATGGAAACACTGCTGGGTTTGTCTGGGATGGTGTTTACAGAAAGGTTCAAATGGAGAGGCCAGGCCCACCCTGAAAGTGAGTAGCACTGCTTTATGGCTGCACTGGGGTCCAGTACCAAGCCAAAGGGAGAAAACATGTGGAATCCCTGTGTTCATCTCTCTCTGCTTCCTGACTGTGGATGCAAAGAGACCAGCTGCCTCATGCTCCTGCCACCATGCCTTCCTCTCTGTAACAGCTGTTCCTGTAAACTGAATCAAAATAATCCCTTCCCCCCTGACGTTGCTTCTTACCAGGTCCTTGGTTGCAGCAATGAGAAAGGGTAACTAATACCTGCACTGTGACCAAGCTCATGGAAGTAAGGTGCAACGGGATCATTTGTCTTAGTTAAGGCTTCTGTTGCTGTGAAGAGATACCATGACCATGGCAACTCTTATAAAGGAAAACAGTTCATTGAGGTGGTAACTTACAGTTGCAGAGGTTCAGTCCATTATCATCATGGCAGGGAGCATGGTGGCGGCGTGCAGGCAGACATGGTACTGGCTACATCTTCATCAGAAGACAACAGGAAGTGGACTCAATGTCACACTGAGTAAAGCTTGAGCAAAAGAGACCTCAAAGCCTTCCCTCACCATGACACACTTCCTCCAACAAGGCCACACCTACTTCAACAAGGCCGTACCTCCTAATAGTGCCATTCCCTTTGGGGGTCATTTTCTTTCAAATCACTGCACCATTCATGGTGAGTGCCTGCAGGAAAGGTCCTATGTGCAGGCACCAAGTACCCGGAGCCCTGAGCCTGGGCTGCCCTGCCCCAGAGTTGCCTGGTTTTCTGTCTAATCACACTTTGGTTTTATTGAGACACAATTAAAATAACATGAATTGCACCTTGTCAAAATACACATTGCTGAGGGTTTAGATAATATGTTCACCGCAACAGCAGGTGCTGATTGGCACTACTATCCCATTTTAAAACATTCCTAGCATCCCAAAGAAACCCCTTTTCCATTTAGAGTCCCTCCTTCCTACCCCTCCCAAGCCCCAGCAGCCACTAATATGTTTTCTGTTTCCATGGGTTTGTCTACCCAGAACATTTCCTTCCATTGTATAGATTCATACAGCATGCGACCTTGTGTGTTTGAAACTGAGTTTGAATCTCCACCCTAAAGCTGTGTGACCTTTTTCAGGCCTCCAGGACCTTCCCCACGTGGGCAATGGGATCAGAGTGGATTCTTCATTACATGACTAGGTGAGCTGCTACATTCAAAACTCCAGAGAGGGCGTCACTCATAGCCAACCCCTCACATGGAGGTCACCTTACTCCTAGTCAGTACTGCACACCGAAGGGGTCCTCACCCAGAGTCAACACCACACAGACAGCCACAACTTTGGCGAGTGTTATGTCTGCATCTGCAGCTCTCCTGCCCTGAAGCACCGGGCTGGAATAAGAGATAAAAATGAGGTAGCACACAGAAGAGGAAATACCTTCGGCCCTTCCCACTTCCTAGCCAGATGAGGAGTGTATGATCAGGAGCCCAGCTTAAAGGGGTGCAAGGAGTCTCATCATACACACATTTGACTATCACAAATCTAGTTTTTTTACCAGGAAAAAAAAAAAGACAGAAGGGAAAAAACAATGTAACCACTGCAATTAAGTGTTGTGAAATTATATCGTGTCTATATTCTTTGTTATGCACTGTACATGGCCGCATGCATTATACATTTTTCTATATTGATTACAGCACAGGCTTGCATACACAAAACCACGCATACTGCACTTTAATGGGCAACTTCAAAGATTTCAAGGTTAATGACAACTCTGTGTTTGCTTTAAACCCTGACTTTACAACCCAACCTCTGAGTAAAATTCAGCTCCATTGTATGTCAGCAATACCAATTTAGAATTATTCCAGATGAATTAAATCAACAATAACAAAGTGGAATCTCTCTAGATGAATCTAACCAACCAACACACAGTCGAGAGCTGGATGGGAGGCTGCCACTGACTCCAGTTGTTCAACACCCACCCACCAAGCACCATTTCTGTTCTCCACAAACTCACAGCATCACTTTGAAAGCAAACCACAGGATCACAGGGGTCAGGGAGTGGCAGAACAACGGGGTTAAGGAAACAGGGAGAGAGTAATCTGTTACCCGGCCCCCAACAGAAAGGCAGTAGCTGTAGCCTCTCTCCCTGGCAATCCCTTGTCTGCTTTGTCATATTTCATAGCACTTGTTGCCACCTGATGGACAACATATGTCCCCCTGCTCATCTGTGTCACTGTGAGTGCTCGCCAGGAGGCATCTGGTCTACCTTACTCATTTGGGCATTTCTGGTGTCTTGAAGGGTGTTTCACACTTAGCAGATGCCTGCTAGCCATGACTTACTGAATGGCTGAGGGCCATTTCTTTCAGATGCTTTACTTTTCTCCCATGTGCTGTCCTCCAGACAGCCACAGTCCACTCCCCTCACCTCAGTTTGCTTCCTTGTTAATTATCTAAAAGTAGTGGGGATATTTTCTATCTCAAAGGCAAGATTAAAGTAGCAACCCGGGGCATTAGCAGAGTGTGACCATCTAGTGGGAAAGAGAGTATCTGGAGATGTGTGCTCACCCCAAATCAAAAGAATGCCCAGCATATGAGGAGATGGTTCAGCTGATAAAGCTCAACATGAGGCCAGAATTTGGATCCCCGGAACTCACATAAAACCAAGCAGGCATGGGGGCCTTCTGTAATCCCTGTACTCAGGATGCAGAGATGGGGTCCCCAAGACAAGCTTGCAAGCTAGATGAGCCAGACTTGGTGAACTCTGATGTCAGGAAGGGATCCTACCTCAATAAATAAAGTGGAGAGTTATCAAAGAAGACACCAGTGTCAGCTTTGGGCATTTACATGCACACACATGTTCCCATACACATGTATACTCATACAAACAATGCATGCACACACATTTGCGCACATGTTCCCACTCCCATGTAAACACGCACACACACTCACAACAAGAAAAATAAATAAATAAATAAATAAATAAATAAAATAAATGAATAAATAAAAATTTAAAAGGACTGTCCATTACCACAGTCCATTCTTCCATCATTGGCTCTATGTGTGGAGGGAAGTTCCAGGAACTCCTGACAATAGTGGATGGGATGCCGCATACTCACGCCAGGTCAAATACCTGCATGCCTCTCTATTCTTCTGCCCAGGAACCCACAAACCCATGGATGATTTACCACACCAGCAAAGGCTCAACAGAGAAAATGCAGAGGAGTGGGTGGTAGCAGGGCACTAGCAGAAGGTGGGCACAGGTGAGCTCTAGCTGCCCGTCTTTCAGGCGGATGGTTCAGAAATTTTACATAGTTTCCCTGTGGGGGCCTCCAGCAGCCATGAGCCCATTGCCCATGACGGTATTCAATCAGTGACACAGGAATCATTGGTTCAGTGCATCCCTCCTCCCATGTCTCTCTGTCTTCACTCACTCACTTCTGAGCCCTTGGGTCAACTTCCAGATGAGTCCTTTTCACCCAAGCTTGTATCTCCATTGAACCAAGATGCAGTGCTGATACCAGTGTACATTTGAATACCAAGAAAGCCTTCAGGGTTACAGAGCCCTAATCACCAATGAGAGCTAAATTACAACCTGTCTTAAGGCTGCTCTGAGAACTTACCCAGGGCTTTCACAGGGGCCTGTGGCACAGCAGCGGAATCCCGTATTAAGAAGATGTAAAGTGTGGTGGGGGCGGGGCTATTTCCTTGCCAATGATCAGGACCTTAAGCAACCTATAAAATCTTCACAACTCATCAGGCCTCCCTGTATCTCCAGATCAGGGAGTACATATTTGTGTGTGAAGGTGAACATGTAAGTGCCTGTTCGTGTAAGTTCATGTACATGTGTATATACTTGTAGAAGCCAGAGGACAAACTGGAATGCCTTTCCTTAGGTAACATCCACCTTGGGATTCTTTGGGGTTCTGATTTGTTTTGAGACAGGGTTTCATCAGACAGTCCTGGCTAACCTGACCCTTACTATGTAGGCCATGTTGACCTTGAACTTACAGAGAGCTACTTGCCTCTGCTTCCTGAGTGCTAGGATTAGAGACATGTGCCACCCTGCCTGGCTCACCTAAGATTATTGTTTGTCTCTAAAACAGGGTCTCTCACACCACCACACCCATCTTTCCCTTTTCTCAGTTTGATTCTCATGAGAAGCTGGTCCATTTGACAGATGAGACCACTGAGTCTCCTCTGCTGAAGGTCACATTGTGAATGAAATGAGGGCTTGAAATAGCTTCCAAGTTCACAGTGTGTGGGAGTCAGTTAATAACAACTTTCAAGATACCCACTGTAAATGTATTAGGGAACTTACAGGTTTGCAGATGGAAACTGCCCACAGTGGGAGTATTTACACCACAGAAATGGTCAAATAGTGCCAACTACATGGTTTAGATGTGTGTGTGTGTGTGTGTGTGTGTGTGTGTGTGAGAGAGAGAGAGAGAGAGAGAGAGAGAGAGAGAGAGAGAAAGTTGTTAGGCACTTAGCAAAGCACCATTGCCTGGCACCCAGTTGGATATTCTTATCCCGTGCGCAGAGTGCGGAAGTCACTGACGACACACCGCACTCTGGAAGAAAGGCTTGTTAGCATTCGCCGAGTGACTCTGAAAGTGGTAGATCATTATTTGCTTCATGTTAGAAATATTTCTAGTGCTGCTGATTGAATGTTCACAAAACCATTAAAAGGCTTGGCAAGGCTCCTCTCAAATATCTTTTGCATGAAAAGTCTCAGAGATTGGTTAATTGTGGAGGCTTCACCCGGGTCGCTCTAATCAAGGACATATCCAGGCCCCCATGATGCCCATCCCCAATGCAGGCATAGACAGGGTTTGGGGTCACCCATATAATGGGGTCCAGATGGCCCTCTAAGCATGCACACAGTCTGGCTAGCACCTCTGCCCTGACATACATGTAGGTGCTCAGCTAATGTCGAGCACCTCTTTGAGTGACAAGTTCCCATTAGAAATGTCAGAAGTGAAGCAGGATCCCTTCCCCTCAGCCCTTGTCTGAAATCTCTAACCCAGCCACCCCTATATCTTGCAGGTCTCCCCACAAAAGCCTTCATCTGCTTTTCTCACGTGTCCTGTCACCTCTCTTCTGGTTGTCTCCACTCCATGAGCTCAAGCCCATGGTATCTTCTTGAAGCCATATCCCACTCCAGACATTTGCTACACTGAAGTTGGGTGACCTTCTGAAAGTGGAAATTGAACCATGTTCCTCTACACCCTCCTCTTGTGAACTTCATGGCTACCTATCACTTGGAAACAAACATTAAAACTCTTGAAGCAACCAACACAGGCCCAAGGGCTTGCCACCTCCTGGCCACACCCCAGACCACTGTCCATGCTGGACTGTCCCCTTCTGCACAGAGGCTTCAGCCAGTCTGTGCCTTCTTCCTAGAATGCCTCTCCCATGCCTCTCCTCTCCAGGGCTTCACCAACCGACTTCATCCTGAAGCGTTGAGATCCAGCATAAGGCTGCCAGAGAAGCCTCCCAGACCCTTTATCTAGGTCTCATGCCTTGCCTTTCTTATTCCCATTGTCCATCTGTTCATCCATGAATGTTTGCCGAGTGCCGACCCTATGCCGGGCACTGTTGAGAACCACAGGGACACAGACTTGGATGAATCAGATCACAACAGCTCGTGCCATCATGGGATGGATATTTCAGTAGAGGAGAAAGATAAAAAACGCAGACAAGCACAAGATGCGTGGTGGTACCGCCTCACACAACCCTGTTGCCTTCCTTTACCATGGTTGTCTCGCTTTTCAATTATTCATTAATTGATATTGATCCCCCCTACCAAGCAGAGCCCTAAGAGAACAGAAACTGAATCTGCCATATTAGCAACAGGACCCTAAATACACCAGTGTTACATGGAGCACAGTGGGCCTGTACAGAAATCTTAGGTATCTGTGGGCGCACTAGTCCGAAGTGAATTCTAAGGTCAATTTACTTTGGGCCTGGGACCTGGGATGGAGAATCCCTGATGACTGAAACCCTCACCACACCCCTTTGAAAAGTCTCTATGTACCGACTTTGCCTGTAATTTTGAGCTGAACCAAGGGGCAGATGATTTTTTTGATAGAGACAGATGGCGTTGGGGGCCAGGCAGTCTTAACTCTGTTGTTCAAGCACAGAGCCCTCATAACAATTCTATAAACGAATAGGTATGGCTTCGATCCAAATGAACTATTTATAAAAACAGGCTTCAGGCAGGAACCAGCCCACAGGCTATAACTTGTCACCTCTGAGTCAGATGTCCCTAAATGCCCACAGCTCCTGGCAGTTGAGAGTGAGCTTACCCAGCCCATCACAGCTATGGGTTCTACCGCAATGTCCAGACACTCTCTGGAGAGGGACAGAAAGATTCTCCCAGAAGCACATGCTTCCCGAGTGCACAGCAACCATCTCGGTCTTGTATCACAGGACACACATGGTTCTCTGCCACCTGGGAGGGAAGCAACAGCAGCAGCCCAGGGGACCAGGAGGCAGGGATGATGAAGGCTGCTGCATTCCTTTGCGGGCCTCCAGGCTCTGCAGGAGGCTGAGCTCATTTCCGGCCCTGCCTGGGCATGTGTCAGGACTTCTGCCCTCCACCCAGTCCGGCTTGTATTCAGCTGGGAGACACAGGGTCTTTGTGCCTCTGCAGCAGATCGGTGACACTGGCTGGTGTCTTTGAAATTAGATGTGACATGCCAAAACATGCCTATTGCTAATGTTAATTTTCAAGAACTTGACTTTGGCTGGCAGTGGGGGGAAAAAATCACTTTACTTCCAGAATGTGTAGTTATATTTAACCTTGTTTGCGGGGTGGGGGTGGGGGGTCCTGTAGCTATGGCAAGCAAAAGGCCTACCCACTATGGTGGGACGAGACACACAGGTTACTGCAGTGTTTATGGAGCCAAAGAACCTCAGCCACGACGCTGACACTGTGCAGGGCCAATCCGCTGTTCCAAACAGACACACAATATCACAGCAGCTTCGGGGCAGCCCACATGGAGGTTTGAATGAGACATATCCTTCACTGGCTCAGGTTCTTGAACACTTGGCTCCTAGTTGGTAGCACTGTCTGGGGAGTGAACGCAGCCTTGCTGAAGGAAGTGTGTCACTGGGGCCGGGTTCGAGTTCATAGTCTTGCCGCACTTCCAGTTTGCTTGGGGCTTCGTGTTTGTGGTTGAGACTGTGATTTCTCAGCTTTCTGCTCCTGACCCCTGGCTGCTGGGACATCTTGATATTGAGGGTATAGCATACCAGAGTTCACATATCATATCATATCTCTAACATAGCAGGGTTCACAGGGACTCGGGCTGCAGGGTGCTGCTTGTCCTCATGTCGTTACTGTGAGTGGAGCAATGGTCTGGGTGCTGTTGGCCCTCAACAGCACTGGCAATCATGTCCTTGGGGAGGAGGGGTTGTCTTGGTTCCAAAACTCACATCTGCATTTCATCACAGGGACCCGAAAGTCTCCCGCTCCTCCCTTCTATCATCATTATTACTGTGTGTCACTATTATGTGAATGTATGGTATGTGTGCTCATGAGTGGGGTGCACATGTTTGTGCGCCCACATTCAGATGCTAGAGGAGATCTAGGGTGTGCTGCTCTACACTCTACAGACTTCCTCGCTGGATCTGGAGCTTGGCTGGTGGTCACCAAGCCCTGGTGATCATCCTGCCTCCACCCCTCACAGTGCTGGGGTTACATTTGGTTTGGGGAATTTGAACTCAAGCCCTCGTGCTTGTACAACAAGCATGCTTACCCAGAGGGCCAGCATCCCAGTCCTAGGTTACTTCCTTTTAAAGTAGCATATCGCGAAGAAGTTACCCACATGGATTTGATTGGGCCTCGGTTTAGGACAGCAGCATCAGTCAGCTATAGGGTCGAGTAGGCAGAGTTCCTACAGTAAGTGCATGGCTTCCAGGAGGAGATGGGGAGGATTGTGGCCAAATGCAAAGCAGGTTCTGCCTGAAGGGGGCAGTAGCAACTCAGCGCATGCCAACCAGCGTGGCATGGAAAGAGCTTAAGTAGCCAGGGCCTCTGGGCTTTTAAGAAATGCAGGAAACCTGGATTGTCTTTTAAATGTAGTGATGTCGTGAATTTTAAAAGATTTGGGCCACCAGTTACCTTCATGGGTTTAAGTTGACCGGCTGTTGCCAGTCTGAATCCCTGCCTAGAAGCTGGGCTGGAAGAGTTGGGATAGATCCCATCAAGCAGACAGGTGACATGAGGTTCAATTGGCTAGCCCCCAGTCCACCTCTCCCACCGGGCTCTGGCTAGGTGGGAACAAGTCTGAGATGGTATTTCTCTACATTAGCCTCAACCCAGGAGAGAAAGATGACTCTCATCCTTAACCCCAGACTACAGCCACCATCCTGTATCTCTGGTGTCAGAGGAGACAGGCCATGGGGAATTGTGTTGGCAGCATCCCTCAAGAGGCCAGATTTTCCAGGACGTCTGGACACCTCGCTGACAGCTAAATGGAAGGGGGGCCCAAGCCTCTGGCCACTTGATTCGATTCTACTGGACTGATCATTGTGATTGGATGACAGACGAATATTTCCCTCTCCTTTTCAGGAGGTGCTGGAGCTCAAGCTGTGACTGAGGGGTTCTCTCTCCTGGTAGGTGTGTCTTGGCAAAAAAAAATATCTTCCTTCCCAGGCAGAATGGTTCCTGCCTCTGCTGCCTAAAAAATAAAACCAGCTCCAACTGAAATCAAAACACCAGGAAATGTCCAAACTTCCTCCTAGTCCATACTGCATTGTCCACAAAATCCTTTGAAAATTGTTCCTGCGCTCACCCTCCAGGGACCCAGTGTGGAAGAGTAAAGACAGAACGCAGGAACACAGCACTAAGGAGAAAGGGGAGGAGAAGGATGGAAAGACAGTGGGAAACGACAGACCCTCCCATCCAGGACAGCGTGCAGTCGAAAATCTAGAATAAAAAGTGTTCGTTTTGATGGACCTGTTTCGCTTCAGCAGAATTCTCCAGAATAAGAGCTTCAGGCTGAGAATTTTGTAAGGCTGTGGATGGAGCCCCCTTCTGGAGAAAATTTTCATCAGGTACAAAACAAGATCAAAACATACAAAGATGGGCATGTGTGCACACACACGCAACCACAGAACGATTTTGGGCTGTTAAGATAATATGCCTGTCATCAGGTAGGAACTGAAAGCATAGCTTAGTCTTTTCCTTGCTTTCCACGAAAGAGAAGTTATCTGGGCTCTTGAGTAGCTGTGGTTTTTCGACAGAAAGGAAAGGTGAGATTCTCAGGACCTGAGCTCTCCCTTCATCTAGAGAGTTAACTTCAGGTGGCCGGTCACTTGTCACAGCCAAGTCCTAGTACTGGAAGATAGCGGCATGGTTGGCATGGTTTTATTGGTGAGTGATTTCACGCTAACACATGGAGGATTCTTCTAGAAGGAAATAGATTTTATTTAGGAGATTTCAAGACACGAAAAGGGAAGAAGGGAGGAGACAGAAAAGGGAAGGTCTGCTGAGAGGACCTTGGAGGCTTCCAGTAACTCGGTGGAATTACACAAATCCAGGTCACATACTCAGCCTAGTAGTGTATCAAAACTATTTTGGGATTCGCTAAAAATATTTATAATGATGTTTAGACATGGGAATTTTCACCACTGTGAATCCTTTCTCTTCCCCCCTGTTTCCCTGGAACTTCTGAAATAGTGCAGTCTGCCACAGGTGGAAGTCACCAGGCTGGGGGTGCCCTCTCAGACTCTGAGTCCCTGCCCTCATCGGAAAGGCTTGGCACATGGACCAGGGTCTTAAAATAGAGCAGGCAGAGTGGCGGCCACATGAGAAGATGTGGAGACTCCCTTGAGGTCCTGAAAGGCAAGATGCTCACTCTCAGAAAGAACTTTCCACTTTAAGCCAACCGCACAGAATTCCATGAAATTCTTTCGGACACTCTGGAGGGACAGCTCTCCAGACCTGAGCCACTCCCTAGAAATTAATTCTTGGGGGATTGCTCATGCATGGTGAGAAACTGGGCAGGGTGGAAGTGCTGCCTCATGGGAGTGGGCAATCCCATCCACAGTGGAATTTCTAACTCACACTTCTGTGTTCATTTGTTGCCCATTCATAACAGTAGCCAAATTCCAGCCGATACTTCCAGAATCGTTTTTCCCAGAACACCCCAGGAGAAAAGAGAGGTCTTCCAGCCATTATTGTTTAGAAGCTTCCCACCCCCACCCCCAACCCTTCCAAATTTGGAAAGTGGCAAGTCTGCCAATGAGCAGCTAGAGGCTGATAGCTTCCAAGCTGGGCCCAGTGCCTGCTGTGTGTATGAGTGTGTGGAAAAACACACACGGGCTTGCCCTAGCTCCGCAGGGCAGTGACTAATTTGCTCTATCCCATTGTTTTCCCCTTTCTTCTGTTTTCTTTCTGCCTCAGGAAAGTTTGGGTTAGGCTTGTTGACTCAAAGCCTCCGAGACACCCCAACCCAGATGCACACACCCACTTTTCTGGATGACACAAAGAACCCCTGCACTTAAACCCCTTGCTGGTGAATGCTGGTGAACTCAACTACACCTTGCGTGGGTAGAGACTATTTCCCCTCCAGGTACCACTTCCGGGAGAACATCAGTTACCGTCCTAAAGCAGATCCGTGCTCTGATTATGCACGCCAATCAAAGAGAGAAATAAGCCCCTCAGGGCTGGCCATTTATTTCCAGTTCAGACGCAACCGAGTGTGCTTTCAAAGCCCACTGTGCCAGCCTGCCCTGCAAGAGGAGACACACCAGTTGCTTTGCAGAGGCACCCTGTTTGAAGCCCCTAGCCCCAGCCCTGGAAGCTTTCCCAAGCTCTCCCACAGTCTGCTTTGCTCACAGAAAACATCAGTTTGGATGAGCCCTGGAATCACACTGAAGGAGAAACACGAAGACAGGAAAACTATGAAAGTCCCGGGGAAGGCAACAGTCCATGCCCCAGATGCTAACACATTGCCTAGGGCTGCCTGTTGCATGCAGCCTTGTCCACCCAGCAGCCTAGCAGTTCTAAGGGCTCATAGTGATGGATTCTTCGACTGTGGAGAACCTGGCAACTCAAATAGGGTGAAGAACTCGCCCACGGTGGCTATACTAGCAGCCGAGGGCAGGAAGGATCTGCCTGGATCTTTCCATCCAGGTATGCTCTTCCCCCACCTTGCTAATTGGGAGACATACAATCTACTACCTGAGGGATAGTTAGAGCCCTAGAGATGTGGAAAGCTGATTCAAAGGCAAGCATAGTATTCAGAGCAGGACCCCTAGAGAACCAGCAAACAAATTCCTGGTGGGAAAGGAGCAACTGTGTGGACCCCTGGGCTGTGTGTCCACTGAAGATGTCAGAAGTGAGGATGGGAGAGCCTGGCCAGCGGTTAGCATCTTACCCTTACTTGGGGTCACACACACACACACACACACACACACACACACACACACACACACCACCCTTGAGTCGTTTCTATGGTCATTGCATTTCTCGGATGCTAGCTCCTCTCCAGCAGCCATCTCCTCTTAGAAGGCTACCTATACAACCCTGACTTCCTTTCTTCTTTCCCACTTCGTGCTCAACCATGTGCCTTTTCCTCTGGCACCCAAGAATCCTGGCCAGAAACTCAACACCCATGCCTCAGGCATCCCCTCTCTCCTCCACTCCCTTCTGCATGGCTCTACACTTCTCCTACCCACTTGTAGGCTGCCAGCTCTGGGTCCCAGAGGGTGCCTAAAAGGACAAGGAGGGACTGAGTCAGTATGTTCTCTGGAGCTTCAGTCCCCGGGGGAGTGCTGGGCGTGCCCCCTTAGCCACCAATGCCTCTGGTATGTCCCCCAAGCATTGCTATCCTACACCCAAACTTCCAGGGATCTCTGAGCTTCAGAGCTTCAGCCCGGCTGAGGAGAGACCCCGGAACGCCTCTCCCCCGCTCTGCCAGCCCTGCCCAGGCACCGCAGCGATCTGGAGGGTTACCCGGCAGCTGCAGCCTGGTGGGGAGGCTTGAACTTTTTCCTTACGCTCAGCACCACCCGCCCGGGGAAGACAACAGAGGCTGCAGCCTGGCTCCGGCAGGAGCTCCAGCTGGCTGGACAATGGGGGCCCAAGAAGCTGGGGTACTGGGCCTGCACTCTGGAGAGGGGACCGCGCTAAGGCCCTTCCGAGCCTGGGGCTGGAAAGCCAAAAGACCCCAATGCGGGAGCGGCGGGCGCCTGTGCTTTGAACGACAGCAGCAGCCGGGCTGCGGAGATCCGCTGGCGGGAGGCGCCTTGCAGCTCGCCAGCCGGGCTGGGCGAAGAGAGGACGAGCGCCCCGGGAAGTCAGTGATGCCAGCTCTGGCCTCTCCCAGCCCGGCAGCCCCGCAGCCCGGCAGCTCGCGATCCCGAACGCAACAGCTCTTCCCCGGCTAAGACGCTGGGCTAAGGGGGCAAGCACAACGCCCAAGAGTCGCCTCGAAAGGAGTGTGTATCCGATACACGAGATTCTGGAGGAGGCGAACCAAAGTTACCACACTTGATGTCAGCCAGGATGTCGCCCCTGCTTGCAAAAAGGCTCTGTCCTCCCCGGAACGAGCGTGTACACACACACACACACACACACACACACACACACACACACACCGAGACTAGCCGGCATGGGGAGCCAGGCCCCTCTAGGATCGGAGCTGGGGGTGACCTCGCATCCGAGCGAGCCGGGTCTGTCTGCACGGCCGCGTCAGGAGCCCCGCGACCCTCCGATCGCTCCTGGCCATCGCCAAGCAGGGCGATCCAAATGCAGAAAGCAGGTGCGGAGCGCGCTGCCAGCGGCTCGCGTTCCCTACCTGGGACAGCAGAACGCACAGGGCGAGCGGAGTTCTCAGCTGCATCTTGCCCGACTAGAAGAAGCGCCTGGCGGCGTTTGCATTCATACACGCGGCTGCACTGAGCATATTTTCCGTGGGAGCCAGCCTTTGAGGAGAGGCTCTGCCTCGCCAGCCAGCCAACTTCCCAAATAGATCAGCGGCAGCATCGCGAAAGCATTGGGTAGCGGCTGATGACCAGGACCAATGGCTTTACAAGACGGATTCCTTCATAACGCTCCCTCGTTTTGCATGGCAGATAGGGGCGAGCACCTCACGGGGGGAGAGCCCCCTCAGAGCAAGGAGGCAGCACGCTGGCTTTTTTTTTTTTTTTTTTTTTTTTTTTTTGGACTCCTGGGGCCCAGCCTCACAAATCAGGCTGGGCAATGCCAGCCGATTCCACTTTCCCTGAGAACTGGAATTGCACCGGGGACTGGCAGCCACTTCTTACACAGTGCAAAAAGATTCTCTTTATTAAAATGTTAATAAGATCCACTTTATTCCCAATAAATCACATAAAATGACCCCAGCAGCCCCAGCCCTGTATGTCCTTAAAGCCTTACTGGTAGATTTCTTTGCCTTTGGTGCTCCCCCCCCCGTTTTTTCTCCCCCCCCCCAAAGTGGCTCTGCCACAGTGGTGTTTGGTGTTTTTCTGCCATCACACAAATCACAAAGAGGACAGATCAATTCTAGCTTGCAGGAAAAATCCATCAAGGAGCAATAGATTTTATTAACTGCTCAGGTGAGAGTGTGACTGGCCTCCACTCCACAAGCGTGCACCAAAGCCAAGACCATGACTTGAGCAAATTCTGTTTTTCCCCAGTGGATGTGACCTTTCAGGGGCCCCGAACAATTCCTATGGGCTCAAAATAGTGCTAGCCGTGGCTCAAGGAATTTTACAATTGGGGAGCCTTGGAGATCAGAGTAACAGGGCCATAAGGTGTGCCTTCCCTCACAGGGATTTAAAGCTAAAGCAGTAAAGTCCTTATTTCCATGCAACCTTCTTCCTAGAAGGACTTATGGTGCTTTACAATGAAGGGGATTTATCTACCCGAGATAGAAAATCTGGGCGACTGGAAAGTTGAGGAAACTACAACGCTAAATCCAGACTACAACTGCTTTGCTGTGATTTGGATATGAGCTTCCTAGTGGCCAAAGCAATATGAAAAAATGAGTGACATCACTTTTCTTATAGAAATGTGTCTAAGTTACATTCAATACTGGTGTAAATGTACTATATGGCATCTGTCATAGCAGAACACTGAGCAATGGATCATGCTGAGATCCAGTGGGTTGAAGAAATAGCCCAGTATCCAGCTAGGACCTGGAACATGGAAACAGTGATTGGTATATGTTATAGAATAGATGGCTAAGTTAATCAAGAACTAGCAGAAGGTAAAAAGGAGCACAGAGTCTGGAGCCTAACTAGCTTGCTGATACCCCAGCTTGCTAACACCCCTGCTTGCTGACACCCCAGCTCTTTACTCAGCAGCAAGTTGCCCAGACCCTCTGTGTCTCTCTTTGTTGTCTGATTAAAACTCCTAAACTCCCAAGATCACAGTAAGGATTCATACATGCAAACTGACATACTTTCTAAAATTTTCCCCTCGACTGCTCCTTAGTCATAAGGTCATTGCATGTGATTCCAAGGTCATTAATAACAATGCTTTGCTGTCTAGGGCTTTGTTGTTTTAGCCAACTGCACACCCTGCAGACAGCAAATGCCACCCAAAGAGCCCACAAAGATGCTGAGGAAACCACTGCCTCATCTGTTCATCTAATTGCCTAAATAATGCCATCTGCCCTGAGCATTTAATAAATATGGTCTTTAGTAGACGATATGACATAAGAGGACAATGTAAGAGCCATGTGTGTGGAAATCCATACCCATGTTGCTGCTCACTGATAAGGGACAAGCATAGAGTGTAAAAAGATTCAAATAAAGATACCTGAAATCTCTATTAGTCGCTATTCCAGGAAAACAGCCATCTGGTCAACCAGAGGCCAGCTGCCCTGAGACCAGAGATTAGCAAACAGACAGAGAAACAGAAAATGAGGGACAGCTCAGCTCAGAGGATGGGAGACCAAGGCGATGTGCACTGGTGGAATAGGACAGTCTTTCCTTATCACCATAACAACAGCTCTGTCCAGAGAGGCCCTTTTCTGAGTAGAGAGGGTCCTAAGCTGTACTCAGCAACAATTTGGTGTCTTGTCTTTGAACTTTGGTCAGCCTTCCTGTGCTCTCTCCCATCCATCACCCTTAATGCCTCTCACCAAATATATCCAGACTTCCACCTTCTGAGTAAATGTCAGGGCTAGACTTGTTTCCGATTGGGGTGGGGCATGTGAGCTGATCTAGCCAAGAAGCTGTGGTTGGGAGTGACATGTGTCACTGAAAGGCTGGGTGCTTCATGGCCACTGACAGACAGGTTGGTTGGTTTCCCTGGCAATAGGGATTAGGGGCATTTGTGCATGTTTCTTTACTGGGGAGTATTCTCAGGGAAACTTCAGCAGGAAAAGACCACAGAAACAGATGTGAAGAGGTGTGCTTACAAATAAGGTCATCTCCATCTCAGAGCCCCCGACTTAGAACAGCCCTTCAGAATTGGCCCTGTCCCAATTAGGCCAGTAGTTAGATATTCCCCAAATCATGAGGGAGATGATTTGGCTCAGACCAGGGCAGTTCTCTAGCCTGACCTCACTCCACCACACACATACATAGCTGAGAGGATGAGTCTCAGGGCATGGATGGCTCTGTGAGTTTGATGGTTTCAGCAAAGACAGATGCGGCTTGTGAACTGGAATCTTGACCATCCCATACCAGCATTCACCAGCTTCCCTGGGCTTCTCTCCTGGGAACCTCTACTCTCTAGCAGAAAAGCTCCAGCCAAGTTCTGACTTCAAGGATGCCTGGTCCTTACTCTTTCCTTGCCTCAGCTTCTATAAACAGACTCACCAAGGTGGGGCAGAGTTGAGTTTTCAAGCCTTGAGGTACTCCTAATAGCCATAGTGGTCTCTGGCTCTTTAAGCTTAAAGTGGTAGGAAGAGCCTTGCCTGCAGAATGAGGGCTAGATAGAGACCTGAAGACTCCATCTACATTGAACTTGTGGCCTTGACACCCTAAGCCTCAGTTTCTATTCAATAAAATGATACTCTTAATACAGTCACACTCCAAGGATGGCTGCAAAGCCCAATGTTACTTGTCCCCTTTCCCCCATACTCCCCTCTACACTCAGAGAATGTAATTTGGCCATAAAGCATGGGATGGAGTTTTGATCAACCAAAGCTTCTGATGATAAAAGGCTTCTGAAAAGGAAATCCATTTTTTGTTTGCGCGGTTCAGCTTGTTTTCCTTTTGACTCCCTAACGGGGGGCTTTTGACTAATGGATTGATCAATGGTGACCAATAATGCTGGTTCTGAGAACCACAGCTCTCTCCCTGTCCCCACTCTGCATCCTCTACACCAGCCCTCAGCAAGTCCAGATACTGTCGCAGAGGTGAAACTGTCTTTAGACCCTTTGGAGGTTCACACCCTGTCAAGGCACTTCAACTTGGCCGGAGAACTGACAGCCGGCAGCTGCCTCCTGTGGGTGCCAGGGCTTGGGACTATTTCCTTTGCTTGGATGATGTGGCTGAATACATTCCAGAGTGGTGACAGATGGCTGGGGATGTGCACAGGCTTGTGTGTATGTGCACAGGCATGTGGGATGTGTGTATGTGTTTGTGCATGCATGTGCAGGTGTGTCTGCTCCTATGGACTGATAGCAGTAGGTGTATAGTCTAGCAGAGATACACATTTTTCAAATTTTGCCTGTGCTGTTGTCCGTAACAAAACAATGGCAAGCTGGGCGGCGGCGGTGGCACACGCCTTTAATCCCAGCATTCAGGAGGCAGAGCCAGGCGAATTTCTGTGAGTTCGAGGCCAGCCTGGTCTACAGAGTGAGATCCAGGACAGGCATCAAATCTACATGGAGAAACCCCGTCTCAAAAAAAAAAAAAAAAAAAAAAAAAAAGCAAGACAAACAGGCATCCCCATGAAGAGAAACAGCTCTCAGAGTGCCTGGAGACCCCGTTGCATGATGGGCATACTGGGGCAGCATGGAAGTCCAGGCCATACCTAGTCAGTAAGTCTTAATGCTAACCATGCTTCCATCCTAAAACGGTGCACAATCCTTCAGGTTTCTTCAACACTAAAGTCTTGCTTAGTGGAGCACCTGCTTGTCCTGAGCCAGAACACCATTCTGTGCTTCTTCAGAGCCTTCGGTACTTCCTCTGTGTCACCAGTTCCTCTAAACAGTGTCACTCCAGTCAACATCACATGCTTCACCTTGAACTTGGCTTTGCCACATGACTTGTAAGGAGAGGGAAACAATGGCGGGCCAGTTGTAAGTCCAAGTCCCAAGAGACCCTCTCTGCTTCACTTTGCTCTCCCTTAAGATTTGGATGAGAGATGGACCCCCAACTCTGGCAAAATCACATGTTTAAGTGCATGGTCCCCGGCTGGTGGCACAGTTTCGGGAGGTTGTGGAACTTTTAGGAGGTGAGGCCTGGTTGGAAGAAGTGCATCTCTGGGTAATACAGGCCTTGAGGTTTATAGACAGATGGACACTTCCTGTCCCATCTCTGCCTTTTAATTCCACTGAGGTGAGAGCAAGTGGCTGCCATATGCTTCTACTACCACAGAACCACCTGCGGCCACACCTGCCCTCAAGGATGGACCTGAGCCAAAATAAGCCTCTCCTCCCTCAAGTCATTGCTTGTGTTGCTTGTGTGTGTGGGGAGTGGCAGTATTTGCTCCTAGGATAACAAAAGTAGATAATGTGGTGGTGTGTTCCTGCTGCTGTAGTAATGCACTCTGACTAAAGGGTCCTTCTCAGCTCACCAATTACAGTCCATTGTTAAAGGAAGCCAGGACAGGAACTCAAAGCAGAAACCCAGAGGTAGGAACTGAGGCAGAAATGATGGAGGAGTGGAACAGAAACCATGGCTTTTGTTCATTCTCTTAACGGCTCCTGTTGAATTAGATTTCATAACTAACACAGACCCACCAGCCTAAGGATGCACTGCTCCCAGTTGAATGGGCCCTCCTGCATCAATGAGCAATCAAGGAAATGCCCCACAGCCACAACCACACACCAATCTGGTCCAGGCAATCCCTCAGCTGAGATGCTCTCTTCCTCCCTGACTAGGTTGTGTGATGTTAACAATAAAGACCACTACACATACTTTCCCTATGATGTCCCCAAGCCTTGAAATAGTGTTTGTGGGCCAGCTTGCTGGGGCTAGAATGAGAATGGGGGTGCTTGGAGATCTTTTGTGGAAGACAGAGTGTGGCATCCTCCTGACGTTCCTCAGCAAGAGAAGAGCCCCCACGCTGAGGAATAAGACAGGGCACACTCCCTCGCGTCTTTAGGTCTGTGGACATGTTTAATAGAAGCAATATTTGTACACAGCAATGAGTATAGGGCTGGGGTGTCTGGTAGTTTGAATGAGAAATGTCTCCAATTGGCTCACGTATTTGAACAGCTGCTGCTGCTGCTGCTTCAGGGAGGTTACAAAACCTTTAGGAGGCGGAGATTGGCTGGAGGAAGTCCATCACGGGCAGCAGACCCAAACACACGCGCTTCCCCCAAACACACGCACCTTCCAGTTCATTCTCTGACTCCTGTTGTAGTTGAAGATGCGATCACTCAGCTTTCTGCTCCCTGCCCCCATGCCTCCCCACCACGATAGACTCCTGTCCCTATGGAGCCGTAAGCCAAAATAGGCTCTGTCTTCCCTAAGTTGCTTTTGGTCATCGTATTTTATCACAGCAACAAGTATCTAATGGAGGATACTGGGCCACCTCAGCTAAACTGGCCTGTGCCTTCCGGACTCCCCTCCCTCCCTAGCAACAACACTGGGCGTTCAGACACCAGACCTTCCATTCAACCCGTGACTGGAAAAACCATTAAAACCCCCTCTAGGTGTCTCCCTTACCCCAAATCAGTGGCCGGGGTCACTTCTGCACTGAGAAACAAAGCAGGTCAGTTCAGCAGCACAGTGGCTCTCAGAGCTTGGATCTGGGCCAGAGTCAGTCATACCAGAAAGGCACATTTCAGGCCTCTGCCCAGACTTGGTTTGGAAACTCAGGGATGGGGTGTTTACAACACAGAAGACATATCCTGAGAACCACTGCTCTAGAGAATTCTGCATAACTTGCAATTATTCATTTGGTCCTCTCAAACTACTCAGAATGAGTCTATTGCAGATTAGCCATGAACCTAGGCCAGTGGTTCTTAACCTTCCTAATGCTGTGACCCTTTAATACAGTTCCTCATGTTGTGGTGACCCCCACCATTAAATTTTTTTTTTGCTACTTTATAACTGAAGTTTTGCTACTCTCATAAATCATAATGTAAATATCTGTATTTTCTCAAGGTCTTAGGAGACCACTGTACAAGGCCACGACCCACAGGTTGAGAACCACTGAGCTAAGCACCAGGAAGAGTGTTGATGTGGTGAGGATCTGTGCTTGGAAAGCTATGACTCAGAGGGACGATATAACCCGTCACAAGGTACCACAGGAGACTTTTGAGACCGGAAGACGCACAAGCCACAGGGCTGGTGGTGGGGGGAGGGAGGAGTTTACCACAGTCAGACTCCACTGCTGTCAGAAGTTATCCTGGTTTCCCACTTACCAGAAGCCGGCCTTTTTTCAATGTTGACCTAAATAAACAATAAACAAACAAAATCAAAATATTGCTCATAACCCCACACGAGACTTTAAATGAACTTAAAGTTTATTCATCACAGTCCCAACTAGGTAAGTTGCAAAATGCCATTGCCTGTGTGGGGCAAGCATGTGCATTTATGTGGGTGTTCGTGAGTGTGATGTTATGTATCTACTTGGCAGGTGTGCCCTGAAACAAGACTTGTCCTAATGCTCTCCGGGTCCCCAAACCACAACCTCTAGCCTGCTTGTGTTCTCCTGATGGGGAACCCCTGAGGTAGAACAAAGGGGAAGGTGAGAGGAGGGAGGATTTGGGGAACAGGCTAGTGACCAGAGGATGGCACCCAGAGAAGCTGAGCTGGCTGAGGGTCCTGATTAAACGTCAGCCTCCATCCTGTCTCCAGGGGAGGCATCATTCAAGCTGCTCAAAGGAGGAGTTCAATTTCTCATTCCCATTTTACATCACTTTCTTCACCTGATTGAAGAGAGGACGAACTTGGGTGGAGGCTCTTGTGGTGACTGTTTAGAAGATAACAAGCGTCTGAACTCGGGGTTCTCAGCAGTGCGTAGAGCCCAGTGATGACATGATAGCCTGCCCCCACGCCCACCCTCTGCTGCTCAGCACAGCACCTGGCACACAGCAAAAGCTTACTCAAGGATAGATCAGGAAAAGTATCCCCAACCCGAGCTCAGCCCAGATGCACACTGCCCATCACAGTGGGCTGCTCAGTTCAGATCCACCAAGCCCCAGTCAGCCATGGATAGGTAGGAAACAATGCTTACCGTGATGAGACACATAGAGAGCTGTGGCTGTCTGTTGTTCAGAAATAAAACACTGATGCAGAAAAGAATCTGCAATAGTTTGAATGTGGACTGTCCCCCCACAGGCTCCTGTGTTTGAAATCTTGATCCGAGCTGATGGAATTGTTGTGGAACATTGCGTAATGTTGTGGAGCCTTTGGGGTAGAAGGCATAGCTGGTGCAGGTGGATTGCTAGCACTGAGTCTTTCTTCCAGGATTATAGTCCAGCCCAGCTGTCCCGAGTGTCCTACTTCCTGATCCACAGATATGTTGAACAAGCTGCAAGACAAGCTCTCACCACTAGGGGCAGAGTCGCCCCAGCTGCCATGGCATAAGGAATCCTATCCCCCGGAAACCTTGAGCCAAGATGAACCCTTCCCCTTTTAACTTGTTCCTGTCAAGACTTTATTTATTTATTTATTTTAAATCACGACTGTATAAAAATAACTAATCCAAACCCCATTCTTTGGACTGTGTTCTGCTCAGGGTAGGGTTGAAAACTGAACTCACTTTTGGCACAGACATTTACATGAGCATATCCCGTAATTAATGTTCTAATAATCACAAATCCAAGTCCTCAACAATGTCTCCACGTACCCAGTGGCCCTCTCCTTTCACCCAGCTAATCCTGGCTGCCTGTCTCCTCCAAGGCAAATCCCTTGGTTCCGCTTTGAACAGTGCGGCAAAGCCGCTGCATTGTGGCGTTTTCCATCCTGCCAGCAGGATTGTTAGGCCATCACTTGACAATTACTAGGGAAAATTTATTTACAATGCAGTGCAGATCCCCAAAGGTCTGCAGCGGATGCATTCATTTGCAATGTAATCCAAATCTGCCAATGCTTCTGTAGATAAGCTGCTGTTCCATAGAACGAAACCCACCAGGCTAATGGTGTCTGCGGTCTTTCATGAATAGACCAAGGTCAGGGCCACTGTAATGAGTGGGGGGAAGTTAATCTGTGGAAGCACGTTAAGCACAGAAAACTACATTTTAATGGTTCTGAATGGGTGGCAGCTGCTGGGATTTAACTAAGTGAACAGCAGAAGAGGCAAACCCAAGATACTTTCGTTTCTTAATCTGAGCCTCTGTAGATTTGGAATGGCTGGTGTGCAACTTCTGTCAGGGCGGAGGTGGGGTCTGCTCTTGCCTGTACATGGCCTGGCACACAGCAGACATTCAGTAGATAGGAAAGGGATGTGCTGATCAAAGAGACCTTGCTCGGCCCCTCCAAAACTCTCACTCGCCTGTGCTGAGGGAGAACCTAACATTACACATTTGATGTTGTGCCGGCCCTCTGCCCTATTAGTGGTCTTAAGCTGTGTCCCATCAAGAATCCCATACTAGGGAGAAGACTCAGGGCATAAAGTGCTTGCCATAGATGCCTGAGGACCTGAGTTCAGATCCCCGGCACTCTCATAAGAGCTAGGAATGGCAGTGTGCAGCCTCTAACTCCAGTGTTTGGGTGGAAATAGAGCTGGGTAAATCCCAGGAACTTGCTGGCCGGCCAGCCTAGAGAAATGATAGGCTCCAAGTTCAATCAGAAAACCCTTCCTGTCCATCTCTGTCTCTGTCTCTGTCTCTCCCTGTCTCTGTCTGTCTGTCTGTCTCTATCTGTCTGTCTGTCTGTCTCTCTCTCTCTGTCTGTCTCTGTTTCTGTCTCTGTCACACACACACACACACACACACACACACACACACACACACACACACACACCTTTAAAGGACATGAATAGACGTTTCTATGGAGCACATGCTGGAGGCTTTCTGACTGTATTAGCTTCACTGGGAATCCAGAGTGGTCCCAGAGCTGATGATGGCCAGACCCTGCCATGAAACCACCCAGAAAATATATTCTGGTCAGAAATAAGGATGCACATTTCAATGACTCATGCCAGGTCCTCAAAGATCTTGCTGAGACTGGGCTTCAGAGGACTGTGGGACAGGCCACGGGTAAACTGAGGGTACCCTTTCCCAAGGTGAATTGAGAAGGTGGGACAAGCCAGGACACATCTGAGCAAGGCAGACTAGAGTGTTTTCACTTGATTTTCTCTGCCTTGACAGGTCAGGAATTCATCTCAAGCTTCTTCCAAGTGCCAGGTCCTTGTACATGTAATGAATCTATTGATTTGTTGTTTGTCCCCAAGGGACTCTGGAGACCACAGTGTCAAGACTGAAGACAAAGAATTCTCATAGCTTGTCATAGAGCCCCATGGGTAACAGACAGGCCTCAGCATATTCCCAGAAGATGCCTCTGGCCCTGTTTTTATTCCTTGGGAGTTTAAATGGTTACTCATTCTGCGACTTCCCTAACTCTGTGGGAATAAATAGCTTGCAGGCCCCTAAGCCAGCCCTCTCTTACCAAAGAAAGACAACCATCCATTCATACATTTATCCATCCATTCATTCCCCCATTCATCCATCCATTTACACATCCATCCATCCATCCATCCATCAACACTGGTTTTGCTAACAGGAATCAAGCTATAATAAAAAGAAGTGATTTTCTGGAATCAAAGTAATTGACCTACAGTGTGCTGAAATCCAGCTCCCCAGTCTGACTTCTACAGTACCAGCAGGGTAATTTTTAACTCAACCAGTAAGTATTGAGTGTCTGCTTTGACCAGGGCATTATCCCTTTTCGAAGTAAATGAGAGGACATTTATTCTTGACTTCTCTAGCATCAGTATAAAACTTTCCATGGCAGAGGTGGAGGCAGCAGGAAAGAGTCCTCATTCAGTAAAGCACAAGAACAAGGACCCAAGTTCGAATCCCCAGCACCCACATAAAAGTCAAGCATTGTGGTGCATGACTGTAACCCATCACTGAAGTTGAGGAGAGACAGGCTGATTCCCTGGAGTTCACTGGCCGACTGATACAGCCAAATCAGTGACCTTCAGATTCAGAGAGAGACCTGTCTCAAAAAAAATAAGGTGGAGAGCAATAGAGATGCCTAATGTCAACATTTGTCCTTCACCTGCACACACACACCTGCACGCACACACACACACACACACACACACACACACACACATACACACACACACCTTTCAGTGACAACTTGAGGTCCTACCATCACAATCCAAATCCCTAGCTTGGCATGAAACATTAAGCAGCAGGATTCAATCTGTTTCCCTTTCCCCAGTGAAAGTTCAAACACGGACCACATGGAGCCCTCTGCCATGTCCCCACCTCCTGGGAGACTACGTCATCTTCAGTCCCTTTTGTCTCCTGCTTCCTTGCAGGTCTCCCCATCCCCTCTCCGCTGTGCAGATAGAAGTCCACTTGGTGGCCACAGGTCATCATTTAAAGCCCACCTCAACTGTCACCCTCTCCAGATCCTCTCCAGTTCTAACAAACACACTTAGAACAAGCGATTCATTGACAGGTGTCCCTCAGGAGCTGTCTGAATTAAGGGACCAAGTCCAATTCTCTCCCACAGCCTTAATACACCCGGCTCTGGGCACACACGGCACTTCCACATAATGGCGTGTATTAGTAAATGCATGCATCAGAAACAGTGATGAGAACCAGGACATTCATCAAGCATATGGCACATGCCCAAACCCTTCACCTCCATGCTTTCCTCATGGACTCCTTGCCAGCTTTGTATGAGACGTGGTGACTTCCCTCCACTGATGAGTGTGACTGGCCAACCTTCCCTGAGTGAAGTGACCTATGGTACTAGCTTACAGATCTGAGCCCCTGGATGCTGGGCTGCCTCCACAGCCTCTCTGTGCAGCCATGAAGGCCACACCTCCCCTGGAAGCCCTGGCTTCCCTTTCTCTGACTTCCTTTGGAGTCAGATTCCATTCCAATGCTCACCAGAGCCAGGCCAGGCAAAGTACTTAGCTCATCACTGTTGAGCACTGGCCGTCTGCCAAGAACTGTACCACATGGTGGGAACAACTGAAGAACTAATAAGGACTGTTGCCCAAGAACTAATCAAGAGCTTAATTGTTTTGTCCTTAAATTTACTGGTTTATTATTTTTATTTAAAATATTGTCATATTTGATTTTATTATTATTTAATTATTTCAATCAGGCCTGTCTGGTAGTCCAAGCCTGTAGTCATGGAGATTACAGCAGGGGAGTCTTAGGTAAACTTGGGCCACTTAGAAACACCCAGTCTCAAAATTCAAAAATGACTCCAGCCAGGGAAGCAGGTAAGCCAACTGCAGATCTTCACCCCTCCCTCAGCTTCTCCAAAACCAACCCCCCAGTCTCATCCCCAGCTCCCTCGAGACCACCCGCTGTGGCCTCCCCTTCCTCTACCGCATCTCCAGTGGATCCCGCAGATCTGTCCCTCCAAATTTCCTCCCCACTATTCATTGCTTTATCCCAGCCCCCAATCCAATAGCTACTCCCTGGAAACCAGCAGGCCCCTCTGGCCAGAGAAGCAGGTGGGCTAAGTGTAGATCTTCACCTCTCCCTCCATTCCTCCAAGTCCAGTCCTCCAGTCTCATCCTCAGCTCTGTAGCAGGCCACCTGCTGCAGCCTCTCCTCACTCTGTGCTCCCATTCCCAGGGAACTAAGCAGATCCTGGTGAAACATTCAGCTTTCCTCCCTCCTATGGATGCCCTCAGCCCCACTCGGCCCATCCCCATTTCTAAATGTCACATTACCTAGAAACACATTTTGCCTGGAACACCAGTGGCCACACCTATCAGGATCCCAGAAGGGTTTCCTACCAGGTAGTACACAGCTACCACACTCTCCTAAGAACCAGAGAGGGCAACAGAAACCAAAGAACAAAATTATCCACCCTACAAAATGACAAGGCCAGACATCAGCACCTAGCATTAGAATATCCCCAAACCCAGATGTCTGGATCCCAGCATGAAAGTATGATCAATAACAGCTAAGACAGTATGTCTCCACTAGAGCCCAACAACCCACCATAGCAGGCTCATCCTTCTGCTGCATCCAAGAATCACAGCTTAACATCAAGGATAAACATCACCTCAGGGTAAAAGGATGGAACACATATCCCAAGAAAATGGATATAGGAAGCAAGCTGATGTAGCCATTTTAGCATCTGACAAAATAGACTTCAAACCAAAATTAATCACAAGAGATAAGGAAAGAGACTAATACTCAGCAAAGGAAAACCCACCAAGAGGACATTGCAATTCTTAACATCTATTCACCAAACACAAGGGCACCCACGTTTGTAAAAGGAACACTACTACAGCTTAAATTACATATTGACCCTCACTCATTGATAGTGGGAGACTTCAGTACACCACCTTGCCGATAGACAGGTCATCCAGACAAAAACTAAACAGAAATGCTATAGCTAACTGGTGTTACAAACCAAGTGGACCTAGCAGATACTTATGGAACATTTTACCCAAACACAAAAGAATATACCTTATGGAACTTTCTCCAAAATTGACCACATACTTGGACATGAAGCAAGTCTCAAAAGGTACAAGAAAATTGAAATAACACCCTGTATCCTATTTGACCAGCACAGATTAAAGAAAGATGTCAACAATAAGAGAAGTAACAGAAAGCCTACAAACTCACGGAGACTGGACAAGTGAATATATACTGAATGGTAAATGGGTCAAGGCAGAAATGAAGACTTTCTAGAATTTAATTCCAGAATCAAATTGAAGACCCAGACATAAATCTCACACCGAGGGATACCTGATTTTTGATAAAGAAACTAGAAATGCACACTGGAAAAAAGGACAGTGTCTTTCTTTAACAAACGGTGCTGGTTAAATTGGACAGCTGCAAGTATAAGAATCCAGATAGATCCATATTTATCATACCGCACAAAACTCAACTCTAAACGTTTCAAAGACCTCAGGATAAAACCCGATTCACTGAACTTGGCAGAAGAGAATGTAGGGAGTAGCCTTGAACTCAATGGTACAGCAGAAGACTTTCTGAACAGAACATCATCAGCACAGGCACTAAGATCAACAACTAAAACTGGGACCTCATGAAGCTGAAAAGCTTCTGTACAGGAAAGGACACAATCATTTGGGCAAAGTGGCAACCTACAGAATGGGAAGATTTTACCAACTACACATCCAATAGAGGGATATATCCAAGATATATAAATAACTCAAAAAAACTAAATATCAAGAAAACAAACAACCCAATAAAAATGGATACAGATTTAAACAGCATTCTCAAAAGAGGAAACTCAAATGGTTGAGAAACACTTAAAGAAATGTTCACCATCCTTAGCCATTAGTAATGAAAATGAAAACTACTTTGAGATTTCATCTTACAACGGTCTAAATAAAATCAATAAAATGAGTGACAGTTCATGCTGTCAAGGATGTGGAGTGAGGAGAACACTCATCCATTGCTGGTGAGAGTGCAAACTTGTACAGCCACTATGGAAACTAGTATAGCAGTTCCTCAGGAAGATGGGAATTGATCTACCTCAAGATCGACCTATACTATTCTTGGGCATATACCCAAAGGACATTTCATCTTACCACAGAGTTGCTTGCCCAATCATGTTCATTGATGCTCTGTTAATAATAACCAGATATTGAAAACAACCTAGATGTCCCTCAACAGAATGATGAATAAAGAAAATGTGGTACATTTACACAATGGAGTATTACTCGGCCACTAAAAAAATGAAATCGTGAAATTCACAGGTAAATGAATTGAACTAGAAAAAATCATTCTGAGTGAGGTATCACAGATCCAGAAAAAGAAATGTTGTATATATTTGTATATATGTGAATATTATCTATTAAGTCAATAATAACCAAGCTACAGTCTGTAGAACCACAGAGGTTAGGTCTAGAGGAAGGGACTAGAAGGGACAGATAGATGTTATTAGGAAAGAAAAATAACACATCAGTGATTCTTAAACTACATAATGCTGCAACCTTTAATATAGTTTCTCATGTTATGGTGATCTCCAACCATAAAATTATTTTTGTTGCTATTTCATAACTATAATTTTATTACTATTATGAATCATAATGTAAATAAATATCTGTGTTTTCCAGGGGTCTTAGGCAACTCCTGTGAAAGGGTCATTCAAACCCCCCAAAGGGGTCATGACCCACAGGTTGAATGGATGGATGGGGACCTGGAGCAGGAGGATCATGTGGAGAGGACAAGGGAAAAGAGGAACAAGGGAGGGAATACAGAGAGAGACTGCTAAAATTAAGAGGCATTTGAGTGGCAGTATGGAAACTTAACACAGTAGAAGCTTTCTAAAAAAAATACATATATGAAGACAATATAAATGAAATTGCCAAATAATGGGGGAGACCAAGCCCAAACGTGTAGTGATGTACTGTGTACCCTAATAAAATTTGCCTGAAGATCAGAGGACAGAACAAGTAACTAGATTAAACATAGAGGCCAGGCAGTGGTGGCACACACACCTTTAATCCTAGCACTGGAGAGGCAAAGCACTTGAGAGGTTGAGAATCTCTGTGAGTTCAAAGCCACCCTTGACTACATGAGATTGACTCAGTCTAGGAGAGAAACAGAGCCAGCCAGTTGTGGCACACACCTTTAATCCCAGTACTTGAAATCTCACATCTTTAATCCCAGTATTTGGAAAGCACCCACACACCATTAATCTCAGCGCTAAGAAGGAAGTGATGATTGGGTAGAGAAAGGTGTAAAAGGCATGAGGAGACAGGAACTAGAGCTTTTTCAGGCTGAGGAGTCTAGAGGTAAGAGGTGGCTGTGGCTTGTCCTTTGTTTCTCTAATCTTTCAGCATTGAAACCAATATCTGGCTCCGAGTTTTGTTTTTTTTTTTTTTTTTTTTATTGTGAGACCATTTTAGAAATCGTACAACACAAACTAGCCATCTCTTTTCACCAAATGGAGCTTCCAGTCCTGGTATTAGGTTACATCTAATTGAGGTGTTAACCAAAGGGTACCATAGGAATCTCCAAACAAGCCAGGCTGCTGCCAAGACTATGGATTGCTCTCCACAAACTGACAACAAGGTCCCATTGCTGAAGACAACACCTACATAACTCATTGAACATGGTGACGTTGAGATGATGCCTACATAGAGCCTTCATCCCTACATTCCAGAGTCTTTGGTACAGGAAGGGACTACCAAAAGGGAAATGTAAACACCAACCCAGTCACAAACCCTTTGATCTACAATGGTGTCCTGCCTGCAAGATATGCTTTTGCAACTGTGGCACAAAACTTGTAGATGTAACCAACCAATATCTGACTTCACTTAAGGCCTACACTTAAGATGGAACCATACCCGACTCTGCTTAGGTCACCAAGAACCCGAGGCTACGTAGCCCAGGTAAAACCAAATACTACTGTTTAAAAAATAAATAAATAAAATGTAACAATACAATGATTCTTAATGACATTCTGCTATACCCATAGATTAATGCCTTGTTCAGCCAACATCAGGAAGGCTTCCTCTAGCAGCAGATAGAAACAAATACAGAGACCAACAGCCAGACGATGATAATGCAGAAAATGATAATGGAACAATTGAAATACTCAACCCTAAATGGGATGTCTCCATCAAATCCCTCCCCTCGGGGCTCAGGGAACCCTCCAGAAAAGGAGGCAGAAAGAGTATAACAGCCAGAGTGGGTGGCGCACACCAGGAAAACAAGGCCTCTAAATCAACATGAGCAGAGCTCACCTGAACTCACAGAGTCTGAAGCGGCATGCACAGGGTCTGCACAGATCTGTGTCAGGTCCTCTGCCTACACATTATATGTATATGTATATGTGTATGTGCATGTATATATATATATATATACATATATATCTATATATCTATATCTATATATATATCTATATATATCTTCAGTTAATGTTTGTGTGGGATTCCTGAGTATATGAACCAGTGGGTCTCTGTTTCTTTTGCCTTCTCCTGGGTTCTTTTCCTACTGTCTGCTTGTTTTGTTCAATTCTGATTTGTTCAATTTGTTTTAACTTATTATATTTTGTTTGATTATTAAAACATTCTGAAACATTTAAAATGCCGAGATGAAGTTCAGTGGTAGAGCACTTGTTTTGCATGTGCAAGGCCCTAGGTTTTGCCCCTAGTACATGAAGTAAACATAAGCATAATTAATAACCAACATTTGTTGATAATATGCCAGCTACTATTTTTATGTATTTCATTCATCTGATTGTTTGACACTTCAAACAATTTTAATAGGCCAGTTGTATCATTAAGCAGCCTCACTTATAATGAGTAAACTGAGGCACATGGCTTTTGAAGAAGGAACCTAAACCTAGACCCCCCAGCTTCAGAGTCATTTGGGAAGAGGGAGCCTCAATATGAATTGCCTCGATCAGACTGGCCTATGGCCATGTTCTTGAGGAATAGTCTTGATCAATGATTGGTGTGGGAGGACCCAGTCCACTATAGGCAGCTCCATTCCCTAGGCAAGTAGGCCTGGGCTGTATAAGAGAGGTAACTTGATATAAGCCCGTGATTGAGGCAGTAGCCAGCATTCCTTAATGATTCCTGCTTGAGTTCCTGCCCTGACTTACCTGAGTGACTGGCTGAGCTCAAAGTGTTAGTCAAATAAAACCCTAAGTTGTTTGGGGTCAGGGTATTTTATCACAGCAACAGAAAAGTAACCATAACAATAGATAACCACAAATTGGGCACTTACCTTGTGCCATGCAGGAGCCAGCCCTCTCACAGACCTCATGCCCTTCCAAAATGTGCCTTCATAATGCCACAGCACACCATTCCTGTCCTCCAACACCGGAGAGCTCAGGCAGGCAGCTGGATGTCACTCAAAGCTGGTTAAGAACACAATTAAAATCCACAGGATAACAACTGGCTTATTCCTATCTTTGTTCATTCATTCAATCGATCGATCCTTAAGAACAATTGCCTGTGTCCTACGTGTGCCAAGTCCTACTGAGGGAGCAGTGCTGGGTGTGAATGCCGTGGGGGAACAAACACGGGCTTTCGGGGGACTCTCATCCTGTCTGGGTGGTCGTGGGCAGTGAGAAACAGGAATGTCACGAGATAGGGTGCAAAGGTGGTAGGAACCAGCCTCATACAGGGAAGCAGGAGAGTGTAAAACAGGGCTGAAAGTTTTAAACTGCTTATGTTTGTTCTGTGATGATGTTCACATTCGTCACCCCATTGATTTCCACCTACAGTGGGAAGTCCTACTAGACAGCTCACTTTACGGATGGCATAGGACACAGAGAGTGCCTGTGGTTGGGCCAAGGTCACGAGCAAGGTCATGACCAGACTGTTTAGCCATCTGTACACAGCCAGTTTGCAAAGCCCACTCTTGATTATTATTATTATTATTATTATTATTATTATTATTATTATTATATTTATTTATTGGGGGCATGCATATGCGCCACAGTGCACATGTGGAAGTCATAGGACAATTGAGAGAATGGGTTCTTTTGCTTCTACCATGTGGGTTCTGGAGGATAGAACTCAGGTCACTTTTGCCTGCTGAGCCATCTCACTGGCCCCCGAAAGTCTGCTCTTGCTTCAGCACCCTATTATTCCATTTCAGCAGCCTCCTCTTCTGCCTTCCAGCCTGACAGCTTTGTCCACAGTCCCGCCGCTCACCCCCATGCCACACCCTGCAGAACTACTCTGCCGTTGGCTCGGTTCTTCCAGCCGGATAATTCTCTTGTCACTGTTGACCCTGACCAGGTAGCTACGGCTGGGACACCAGGCTGCCGTGTCCTCTCCACCAGAGCTGAGAGGCAGAATAATGAAGAGATTGGAGGAGATCAGAGGGACAGAGTGTCCCACACTGCCACTGGCCCAGAGTGACAGAGGATGCTGGGAGTGTAAGAAAAGCTGTGCTGGGTGAGCTGGCATCTGGATTCCAGGCTGCTTGGTCTCAAAAGTTCTAACCACTGGACTCCCTTGTTAACTTGGAGGAGCAGCTTTGTGCCAGGCAGAAAGCAGGAGCTCAGGGCAAAAAAGCTCATGGAGATGGGCAGGTGAACACGTCAGGACCTGAATCAAACAGAAGAGAAGCCTGGGTCATCCCAACTCTTCAAAGACTGAGGCAGGAGGATTGCTGTGAGTTCCAAGCCAGTCTGGGCTATAGAAGTCAGTGCCATGCCAGCCTGGACTACAAAGACCCTGCCTGTTCCCAATAGAACAAACAAAACATGTGAGAAGGTGGAGCCTGACCTTGGAAACTCAGGACCAGATATCCCCAAGGACAGCTTTTAGGTGAGCTTGTCACCCTGCAGCCTTATTTCCAAGATGCACTTTTCTAAGGGACTCTTAAAAGCCCCTTTTAAACCTTTGTACACAAGGACAAGCGGGTCTAGGGACACACCTGTTCAGGCAGAGCCCAGTCCCCAGAGAGGGAGCAGCGTGCCCTCAGGAGTGGCAAAGATGCGGAGGTGGTCACAGAGGAGACACAGCTAATCCCTCACGCCATGACTGTACCAGCCCTAATCGCCTAATAGCAGGGCGCGTAATTGGCAGAAAAGATTGCCCTGCCCTTTACACATGTGTCTGCAATTACTTTTCAAACCGGGGCGATAAGTGGTATGATTGGTTTCTTTCTGCAGGCTTCTGCTCCTTGGAGATGGGGGGCCTTTCTACTGAAGCTGTGGTGGGCGCCCTGGATCACAAACAGAATAGCCATGGGGGATGATGTGTCCTCCACCCCTGAGCAATTACGGCCCCCCAACTCCTGTGCACCTGGCCTCAGCTCCCTTGCACACCCCCTTTACACGGGCCTCTCGTTGAGCCACCACGAAGAGTAGCTTGTTTGCCCTGTAACAGCCAGTCCTCTGCAAGTGATTCCACATACCTGGTTTAGGTCTCTGCTCACACATCCCTTCCTCAGAGAAGCCCTCCGGGGACACCGGGACACCTTCAATAAAAACAATCGCTTCTTCTCTCCCCTCCCTAGTCACACATATCCTTCCCCTACTTAAGTCTCCGCGTCACACGCCTCAGTACAATGACATGTCTCTCCTGTGACTACTTGCTTGCTGCTTGCTTCCTCATCAGAGTGAACCCCCCATGTCGCTTCAAGTGTCCAGGAGAAAGTCTGTGACGGTGTGAATGTGCAGATAATCAGCAGGTACAGAAGCAGGCATACTTGGACAGAAGGTGGACCTGACACTCCCACTCTTCCATGTGTTGTGCCATGGGACACATGTTTCCTAGGCACTGGGATGGAAAGGGGCAGTATGAACTTGGAGGCCACTGTCCTGGCTTGAAATCATGGCTCTGTCATTCCAAAGTTCCATCAGGGAACAAGAGAAGCCTAGGCAGTTAAAAGCACTTGCTGCTCTTCCAAGGAACTGAAGTTTGGTCCCCGGCAGCTTCAGAGGGCAGTAACTCCAGTTACAGGGCATATAGCACCCCCTCTGGCCTCCTCTGGTACCCCTACACATGTGGCATGCACATAGCACAGACAATACACGTAAACATAAAGAAAGAAAAAGAGATCTTCAAAGGCTCCATTTCCTTATACCATTCTCAGCCCAACTTGGGGATGGGTTTCACATCGTCTCTTAGTCACACAGGGATAGAAACCATGGCCTCGCTCCATTCTATGGGCATTGGGTGAGACAAAGCGGAGACAGCATATTTCCCTGTCCTGTGGTCAATAACAAGAGCTGCTTGGTAAGAGAGGTTAGGTGGGATGTCTGCCCTGGAGGGGGAGGAAGGGCACAGAAGGGCTGTGTGGTACTGGATGCCTGCTGTATGGCTGATGTCTGATGGGTACTGTTACCCATGCTCACTTACTTCTCAGCAATCTTTAAAAATATTTCAGATTGTATATTTTAAGATATACAACTTGATCATTTGATGTGTTTATTTGTCTGCTGTGGAATAATCAGCACAACCCAGGTGATTATCAGGTCCATTGTCTCATGTAGTTACCCTGTGCATATCTACATGTGTGTCTGTTTTTGTGTGTGCCTGTGTGTCTGTATGTATGTGTGTATATGCATGTACATATGTGTATATGTGTGTATATGTATGTACATGTTTGTAAATATCTGTGTGTCTGTGTATGTAATGTGTGCATCTGTATATGTATGTATACGCTTATGTATGTCTATAGGTCTGTGTGTATATGTGTCTGTGTATGTAATGTGTGTGTGTGTGTCTGTATACGTGTGTGTGTGTTTGTATGTATGGGTTCATGGGGTCTTTATATGGTATCCATGTTTGTATGTATATATGTGTGTGTAAGAATACTTAAGATTCTCCCTTGTGATGGTTGTGTATCTGTATGTATGGGTTCATGGGGTGTATATATGGTGTACATGTTTGTATACAAATGTGTGTGAGATACTCCCTTGTGATGGTTGTGTGTCTGTATGTATGAGTTCATGGGGTGTGTATTTGGTGTACGTGTTTGTATACAAATGTGTGTGAGATCCCCCCCTTGTGATGGTTGTGTGTCTGTCTGTATGGGTTCATGGGGTGTGTATTTGGTGGATGTGTTTGTATGCCTATGTGGTGCTTGATCTTGGCTGTCAACCTGACTAGATCCAGAGCTCTGTAGCACTGCTGAACGCACCTGCGTGTCTCCGAGGATATGTTCAGGAAGGACTGATGTGTGGGGCAGTGTCCTAGGCAAGGAGTAGGGAGAACTACCCTCGACATGGGTGGCACTTTCTGGACCAGATTGAAAAGGCAGTCCTGGGGAAAAATGGAGCCCATGGATGCCTCCTCTTCTTTTTTGCTAATCCACCCACCTACCACTGCTGCTGACGTCACACCCGTTTCTTGAGCTTGTCAGTGTAGGCTCAACATGAAAGACTCACTGGGAACTTGCAGAGCTAGGCTGGCACTTCTGGGGTGCCTAGTTTCTCAGACTGAGGAGCAATAGGGTTCTCTGCTCCTCTCAGAAACTAATCAACCCATGTGTAAACCAGCCTCAAAAATGCCCTTTGATCATGCACACAAACTCTCTCTCACACATAGAGAGAAAGAGGAAGAGAGAGAGAGAGAGAGAGAGAGAGAGAGAGAGAGAGAGAGAGAGAGATCTGTTCCTCTACAGCTGTGTTCATCAACCTGTGGGTCATGATGCCTTTTGGGATCACATATTATATACCCTGCATGCCAGATATTTACATTACAATTCATAACAGTAGCAAAATTACAGTTATGAAGTAACAACAAAAATGATTTTATGGTTATGGTCACCATGACATGAGGAACTGAATTAAAGGGTGGCAGCGTTAGAAAGGCTGAGAACCACTGCTGAGAGATTCTTGCCTAATTAACCCTTTCAGCACACATTTCAAGTATGCACCACTGTTAACTATGGACACCATCTGTCTTGTAGAGTCTGGGACTCACTCATCCCATGTCACTTAAATTCCGTACCCTCTGCCAGCATCTCTGAGTGTGCCCCTCCCCAGACTCTGATACCTTCTACTCTCTGTTCCTATGAATCTGGCTGCTTAAATCCCACAGATAAATAAGATTAGACATTGTCCATCTTTCTGTGTCCGGCTTATTTCACTTAGCACTTTTAGGTATTTATCCAAAGTATCTCAAAGGGCCATTCACAACAACAATGGCATGGAAACAACCTCAGCATCCATCGAAGAATGAAAGGGTAATGTAATGTAGAATAGACACACGATGAAATACTATCTCATTGTTTAAAAGCAGAAGTTTTCCACTGGTGATAACAAGAAGGACTTCTCACTGAGACCCTGAAATAGGTCAGGCCCAGTCTCAACTCTAGACAGGAAATAGAGATCACAGAGCCAGATGGTTGGTCTAGGTCTCAGTCTCCGAATGGCAGAACCGGAACTCAGGGCAAGGGCTCTGCTATCTCATCATGCCGGCATGCCTCTAAGGGAAATGGAAACAGGTTGCTGAGCCCAAGCAGGACACAAGCACAACGACCCTTGGACACAGAGGACTGAAATTGAAGCTGAGAGTTAACTTTTTTCAAGTCTTTCTCTACAGCAGCTCTGATAAATGAGAATGACCCTGAGGTTGGGGTTATCAAATGAAACACAGACTTCCATTTAAATAGGAATGTCAGAAAAATAACAAATAATCTTCGGCACTAAGTGTGTCACAATTATCGAATATTTACAAAATATTTCATTCAAAAAATTCTGTTCTTTTCTATGGGAAAGTGTGCTCTGTGTGTGTGTGTGTGTGTGTGTGTGTGTGTGTGTGTGTGTGTGTGTTGATTGCCTGTCACATGTGTACGGATGCAGGCACTTAGTCATAAGGCACAGGACATTGTCAGGTGTCCTAGTTCATTGCTCTTAGCCTTTCCCCTGTCACTGAACTACTGCTCACCATTGTTCAGTTCACTGGGCTGGTCAGCAAGCCCCCGCCATCCTCCCAATTCCCTCCCCTCACCCCAGTGTTCCGGTTACAGGCGTGCATAGCCCATGCCACGCTTTTGTGTGGGTGCTGAAGATCTTCAGGTCTTCATGCTTGCCTGGCAAGATTTCTTCTTATCCACTGAGGCATCTCTCCAGGCCCTAGCCTTGGATTTCCTATATCCACCGACATGCACAGGTTCTACCCCCCCCACCCTCCACCCCTTCACCCCCCACCCTCCCCAACCCCACCTCCCCACCTCACCCCCACCATGTGGATACTGGTTGTAGACATTTCGGAATGACTCCTCAGTTCTGGTCTCCCCTAAATCCTGGCCCTTCCTTACCCACAAGCATTGTAGCTCCCACCATGCTATTCTACTCTGCCTGCTTGGGAAAGACCGGGACTGCTTTGGGGAAACCCAGTTCTCTCTTGAGAATCTGAACCAAGAAACATGCAGAGCAGCAGATGGAAATTAAGTAAGTTTCACATAAGCAACCAATACACTTCTCCTTCTCTTTTTTTAATTTATTTCTGTTTGATTGGATTGATGTTTTTTTAACTCCTGGCTCCATGCCACTTTGGTTTGTTGATTTCATGGGTGACTTTGGCTTTTACCATCTCAGTGGTCTTGATTACCCTTCTCCTGTGGCCATTTGACCTGCCCATGAGACCCATTAAAATGACCCATATTTTTGAGTGCCTGGAGGAAGACATCTCTGCCCTTTAAAGAAAAAAATCTCTAATCTTATTTATTTCTTCAATTGCCTGCATTTTATTTTCAATCAGAAAAAAATACTATTGAGAGGCCTGGTTTATTGAAGAGTTTACCAGGCTTAATGCCTTGAAAATAACAGTAATTCTAAGTGTCCTTAGTTCTGATGGGCGCTCTACATCCTGTCTTCATATACTGTGATTGCAGAGGTGCGTGCACAAAGCCCGGTTAGCCTGCCCTGAGGCAAGGGCAGATCCGCCAACCCTCTCAGCTCCTTTTTACAGGATCCCTCATGGCAATCACTGGCACCCAGCTTTGCCTGACATCTATGATCTGGCCCTGATCCAGCCAAGGGGGTTTTACAAACCTCGGGGACAGATGACTTCTACAGAGCCCAGTTACTACCTGGATTTCTGAGAACAAGGCCCAAGGTTCTCCCATAACAGAGAACTGCTTTCTCTAGGGATGGAGACACAGTGGTCTCTCTCACCTACATGCAGCTGTATTGGGGGCATCTGTGAGGGTGCCCCAGGTGCCCTGAACTCTGGCTCCCCAGATCCTGTTCTTTGGTTCTGGCTTTTGTTTCTGCCATCTGCTGATGTTAATCCAAAGTCAAGGTCTATTTCACATATTTTAAAAAGTGAAGAGTCTCAATGCATGGGAGAATCAGAGGGTCCGGTCAGTTGAATCCTGAGTACGGCTGCGTCACCCCTTTGGAGAAGCGGGGTCCCCCTCAGAGAGATCCTGATGGCTCAGGGCAGATGCCTTGACCCTGACCTTTCCAAAGCCCGGTTTCTGGTACACTTTCCCCAAAGCTGTCTGAAGTTTGGGAATTCATGGCCCAAACCACTTTCCCATTCCTGCTGCCCTAGCAAACCTCATCTTTCCTCTCTGAATGTCACAAGATCCCTCCTCGGAAGGCTTCAAGGCCACATTCACAGTCCTTTTGTTGTGTTGTTTAAAGCCTGTGACTTGGTGTGCTAGGAGGGGGAAGCTTCAAGCTCCTGAGTGGTGAGCACACTGCTCTCCTTCCCTTCCTGCAATGCGGTTCTCAGAAGCGACAACATTTTTTAAAAAGAAAGCTAGTCCTTTTTTCCAGGGGAAAAAAAACTGACTCCAAAGACTAAAAGCAAAACTCAGCTTCTCTAGGTCTGACCTTCAGCTCTCCCTGGTACTGCATGCTTAAACCCACAATAGCAGTTAACTATGCTTGCCTCAACTTAGCAGCTTAAAGCAACATTGCCATGCAGCCATGAGCACCCGAGCTCGGGTCCTCAGCATCCACATCAAAAAGGTGGGCACAGCCCTACCTTCCCACAATCCTGGCTTCAAGGGACAGAGACAGGAGCATCCCTGGGATTTTCAGACCAGTCATTCTCAGCCTAGCTGGATCAGTGAGCTCCTGGTCCAGTGAGAGAGCCTGCCTAAAACACTAAGGCGGAGAACAATCGAGGAGTACACCTGACGTTGACCTCTGATTGAGGAAAGCATGTGACATTGACTTCTGAGCGAGGAAGATGTGTGACATTGACCTCCGGCCTCCTGACACACACATGCGTGCACACACCACTTTCTTACAGCTCAATATCTCTGTGCTGGGCAGAGGTTAGCAGTTAAGACAGGCAATTTTGATTTGGGAGTCCTCTCCAGAAGCCTGGCAAGTTGGACAGCCATCGAAGGCAGGCAGGACTTTGAAAGTAGCTTCCTCACATGGCTGACAAAGACTGAGCAGTTGGCCAGAGGCCCCATCCCACTTCTCTTCCACCAGGGCCTCTCCATAGGGCTGCTCTGTGTCCTCCTGCTGTGGGGATGGATTCTCAAGGTGGGAGACTCAGATATCCAATACGGAAAATCACTGTGCTCTTCGAGATGTAGCCTCTGAGGTCAGCAAATGGGAACCTCTGTCACCCTCAGTTACTCCTGAGTCATTACAAAAATGAATCACATAAAAAGATGAATGCCAGGAGAGAGGCGAGGGTCTCTGGGGTCACCAGGGAGCTTCCTACTCTTATAATGAGGCCCTGCCCTCCTCTCTCAGATACCACTTGCCCCAACTTTAAGCCCCCGGCGCCCCATAGAAAGGTGTGACCACCTGACTAGAACCTTGTCACTGCCCTGGAACTGCTAATATTTTTTAAAGTGTCATCATTTTTTTTAGGGTTGAAGTCTCACAACAGACATAAAATGAAGAGTCAGAGACAATCAGACATCAGCTGTTCATGAGATCACAAATGGGACTATGTTAGTTGTACCTTAAGTTCCACGAAAAGAAGAAGGAGATGAAGAAGAGGAGGAGGAAGAGGGGAGGGGGGGCCATCAGTGCAGCTGTAGAGCATACTGATTGTATTACTTTCCCCATCGCTGTGAGGAGATGGCTGACCCAGGCAACTAAATGGGTTGATTGTGGCTCATAGCTGAGGGGACCGCAGTCCACTGTGGTGGGAAGGCGTGGCTACAGGGGCACGGGGCAGCTGCCCCACTGCGTCTGCAGTCCAGAACAAAGACAGAGGGATGCTTTGCTTTCTCTCAGCCTATGGGATGGTGCTGCTCACGTTCAGCATGGATCCCCCCCTCTTCACTTAGACCTTTCTGGAATCACCCTCAAACAAACAAACAAACAGCCAGAGGTAAGTTTCCATGGCAATTCAAAGTCAACCCAAGTTACCAATGAAGATTAACCATCATGCCAGCAGATACACCAAATATAATTATGATTTTACACATGTGCTCTCTTATTCAGAATGGCATCCCCCTTAGTAAACGACAGAATAACTGAGGGCGCTGGGACCTTGAGTTATACCAGCACAGCAAGTGGGACTTCAACAACCACAAGGAGGTTCAAAGAGAGTGAAGTATGGGCAAAATCCAAACTTCACACCTACCAAGGGAGCCAAGAGCGCACCAGTCATCACTCACAGCACCAGTCTTTCTTCCCTTTTGTGGGGCTCTCCAACTGTTATCCCCCCTGGGAGCCTCTACCAGAACCTCCTCCCTAACCCTCCAGCCTTCTGTGGGCTCCCTCTCCTGCTCAATACCCCCAGTTGACAGGCAGCCTCCAGGCCATGGCCAGATAACACCCTATTGCAGTGTCCCAGTCTATCTGTGGTCTCAGCACCTTGTACGGGCCTGGGTGGCCTGTCTTCTGGATCCTGTGGGACAGAGCAGCAACCTGCATCGGCGCTCTGAGGCAGACGAGGGGACTGGCGTACGTGTATGCATGTGGAGGCCAGAGGCTGATGTCAGTTGTCTTCTCTGGCTCTCCACCTTAGGTTCTGAAACAGGGTCTCTCACTGAACCTATAACTCACAGATTTGGCTAGAAGGACTGACCACTGAACTCCTGTCTGCGGGTCATGTTCCCTTTCTAGAGTTGGGGTTACAGTAGGGGTGATGCAGGTACTGGAGATTCAAACTCAGGTCCTCATACTTGGGCATCAATCACTTCCCTGACTGGGCTCCAGTAAAGACCTACAGAATTGTGAGGTGTGAGGGACCAGCAAGAACTGGTTTTGCTTTGCAGGGAAGGGAACCAAAGCTCAGAAGCTTTGGTCATGTGACTAGTTTCACAGCACACACAATATTAGCAAAGCCAGAACAGTGAGTATGCTCAAATCCCTGGGCTCTGAGTCCAGCATCTCCCCACCGTCCATCCCAGAGACACTTCCTGGCTGAGGAAGACACTGGGCCGCAGAGGAAGTACTTTCTCCTGCCTGCCACATGGGATCTGGAGGTAGCACCCTTAGCCAGCTCCTCAGAGCTGAGCACATAATGGGTTGTACTTATCAGTCCCCATTCATCTCGCTGGCCCCCTGTGACATTCATTATTGGAAACACAGGCGCTAGAGGGCAGGAGCTAGAAGAAGAATGCATGGCTGCCCTGTGAGGCAGAGCGCCTTTCTTTCCCATTTATAATAAACCCTGTTAAAAGCCTGGATGGGGAGCGCCAGAAAGTGGAGCAGGGGGAACAAAAGCAGACATCCACTTTATTTGTGTAACAAAGGCTCATGGGAGAAGCTGCTTTGGCAGAACAACAAGCCCCTTTCTGAGATGCTTCAGGAACAAGAGAATTCAAAGAGTTGAAGACTGGGATTACACAGAGCTTGGTTGGTTTAAGGGGCAGCTCTGAGGGTCACTAGAGCAGAGAGGGCCTTTGGGTAGCAAAGAGTTCCTGTAGGGTCAACAGAGCAGTGCATGTGCCCCTGTGCTTCAGAGGCCCTGAGAGTGTATCCAGGGATGTGGGGGCGGGGGGGGGGGGTAGCCAGAGAAGGCCACATACTTAAGGCCTTCATCCCCCAGTACAGTTTTTAGTTATTTGGCCTTCTTCACACCAAGGATGCCATGTGATAACTTCTCATATCTCCACACACATGGGCAGAGGGTTGAAGAGCAGGCTGCATCGAGAGAAGCCTCCTCTAAGATTTGAGGTAGCAACCCGTGGGACAATGGCAAAGTCCTCAGTCCCTGGAGCATCCCTTAGAAGAGGCCTTCTGAAGATAGGTAGGGTGTCAAGTGGTTATCTCACATCCTCCCTTGGGGCTGTAAGAAGACTTCCTGTCAGGAGCAGCATGGGAAGGGCCTCTAGCCCTAGGGCTTCCTCTCCTTGTCTGCCTTTCACTGGGGTCTCTGTAGCTACACTTAGGGCACCACAGCTGGTCAGTCTGTGTCCCTGTCCTGCCCTAGGAGCTCTAATTGACTCAGATTCTAGGGAGCGGGGCATGGGTGTCTTTTGGCTGGTATTCTTTACCTATGTCTTTCTACTTTTCTATTGGAGCTTCCTGGGATCAGTCTCAGGGTTTACTTCTGGGGAATTAAACTCAGGACAATCCTTATCTGCTTAGGAACGGGAAGCCAGACTGGACTTCCCATCAGCACTAGACATTTAAAAAGACTACACTCCCTTGGTTAGGACTTTCTAAGAACAACTCAGTCAAAAAGGAGATCCAGTCATAGCAACAACTTGGTCCCTCACACTGATCATTCTAGCCCTTTCTATCTTTAAACTCACCAAGCGCTTGTGTTTGGAATCCCCAGAGTCATGGTGTCCAGCCTGGCTCTCTCGGCTGCTCCCTTTGCCACTACAGTACACAAACTGGAGTCTCCCCATCCCAGAACAAAATCACTGCTCCCAGATGGGAATCAGTCAGACACAGGCAGCTGAGATTGTCAAGGAGCCAGGCAACAGGCTCTCAAATATTTTCCTCTGACACCCTCTCCTGGAGCTCAGCTTACAGGAAGCCTCAAGATGGGACCCCCCCCCCACAGGGGACCTTAACGTTCCTCTCCAACAACACTGTGGACCAAACCAACCTCACTTGGTACTCCACAGCCTGAATGGATGACACAGAGATGGGTGCTCTGTGCAACCCCATCTCTCCGAGAGACCCTCACTCTATGGCATGATTTCTTAGCGTCCAGGTATTCATATGAGAAAACTGAGCTGTACAGAGACTCAGAAGTGATTGCAGGCCAAGCTGTCTTTTTGACTCTCATGCTACAAACTGCTTATTGACAGTCAGGGCCACATCACTTCACAAAGCTCCTCGTGTTGATGGGACTGTGACAGTTGACCAAAATAACTGCTTTTCAAAACTAATATGATTTGTTTTCTAGATTCTTGCCCTCTTGAATCTCATAGCTTAATAATAGCCTCACCAAAAGTGTGTGTTACAGACTACTTATCAACCATGTGACTCACAAACACCTCCCATCTGAAGCCTGAAAGGGGATCCACCGATCTGCAATATGGGCCTGAAACTCTTCAAAGCCCTTGGCACGCTATTACCTGCCTGTCTGATCATAGCACTAACTCTTCTAATACATTTCTTATGCAAAGGGACAATTCATCTCAGTGTCCCTCTTGAACCCCAAACCCTAAACTCATAACACAGTCAACTCCAGGCTTAGCCTGTGGCTATCTGGGGACCGTGGAGGACTCTAGGCTTGATATTCCCTGATGACCTCCATGTTTTCACCCCGAGTCACCTTCCAGAGCCTCCCTGGTTCTCTGAGCTGCCTTTAGCTGTTTTTTGGAAACTGACAAGGTTAAATGACATGGACAGGAGCCCAGCCCCAGGCAGAAGGAGAGGCCTGCTGCCAACAAGGGAGTGTCAACACTCTTTTTGGCAAGAGTCATTTGGACAGCACCTTATTATGCTGCCGGAGTGTGAGCAGCCCCTTAGAAGCCATTCATCACCGTTCCAGAGCGTCCACCGCCTTGACGTGGCAGCCTTGATGGTGCTTTTCCCGTCGCCCTTGGCTTCAGCACTCTGGAAAGCATAGCCACTAATAATCAGCCTCTCCATCACCAGGAAGAGTGGAAGAGGCTCTGCTATGGATGTGGCCTCCTTGGCTTGGGGAGCAGATGGTAGACAGGACAAGGTTCTTAATGGTTTATAGGGGGTCTAGATCTAAACAGAAACGGTGACAAAAAATGGTGAGGTGCCTCAAATTTGGAGAGATGGAAGGATGATCCAGAACCAGGCTCCAGTGGGGAGGTGGGCTATCAGAAGCTATGGAAAACTACCATGAGTTTATAAGACTCCCTAGAAGCTGCCTGGAGAAAGATAGGGCTGCAAGCAGGGCTGGTGATGGACTTGGCCAGGCTCTCAGTCCAGCAGCCAGCCACACAAATGTGGTCCTACCACCTGAGCTATGGCCCTGGCATCTCTGATTCCAGCAGTTCAATCCTGTCTGGTAGCTTGTCCACACTGAGCTCAGATTCACACCCAGAAAAATGGCCACTGTAGCCATCTACATTCAAGATTCAAAATGTAGATAGAACCCACAGACATCAAGTGTTGGCATATAGTAAAGGCTTCAGTAACAGTTAACTATCATCAGCTATATCCCTGAAGGGGGGGGGGGGAGGCTCTTCGAAATGAGGACATATTCAGTCTGCGGATACATTCCACTATGTGCAGTAGAGATTCCGGAGGTGTAAGAAAGTGAGTCTTTTATTAATTATGAAACTAAAAAAAAAAAAACAGACTGGGTAGTTGGATTAGTGAATAAGAGAACTTATTGTGCAATTACAATGATCTGAGTTAAAATTCCCATCACTCATGTAAAAAGTTGGGCATGGCTGAGTGCACCTGTCACCCCAACACCCTGGGGGATGGTCACAGAAGGTTTGCTGGAGCTTTCTGGCTGCTGGTCTAATTCTAGTATTCAATGAAAGATCCTGTCTAAAGGAAATAAGTTGGAGAGCAGGGTACCCAACATCCTTCTCTGGTCACTACATGCATGCACTTAAACACATATGTGCACTTGAACACATATGTGCACATATGCTCCTCCCCCATACACCAAATTTTTAATATATGCTATGTATTACATGTATAATACATGTATAATAGGATAACTCTAATTGCTCTCCCATATAAATTGTAACATTCCAGTAGCTTGGTGGGCAACTGCCGTCTTCCATTTTTAACCTCATTGCCACCCTACTTGAGGACATTCATCAGGTAGAAATGGAAAGAGCCTGGGGCAGTACGTGTGGGAGGTCTACACCAGCCAGGCCTGGGCTACTACCACATCCCATCAGCTAGAACTCAGTCACAAGGCCTCCATGTGCTTAGGGCAGAAAGGAAAGGCAACACAATGGACACATCTGATAAGGAAAATGGACAGTTGGAATCCCAGATGCAACCTGAGGCTGGTAGCTAAGTCGAACCAACGGTGAATGGCAATTGTGATAATCCACACAATGCGTTGTCTGTTTTCCACCTGAGAAATACCACACATAAACATGATACTGATCTTGTTAAAATCGTATCATTTCAAACTAAATAGTCACATTCTTCCTTGTAGAGATTGGCTTATTACTTGGTAAGTTCTCCCTCCTTTTCCTCAACCTCCATGGGAACAGCACACTCTCGTTTCCCACAATAATGGTCTTGGCCATGCGTTCTGCTTTGGTGGGTGGAATTTGGATGGAAGTTCTAGTACATTTCCTCTGAGCTTAGGTTGTAAGGGGCATTGTGTAGCTCACATACCATTTTATGTAGGTCCTACATCCACCATGAGGAGGCTTCCTTGTAAAGAAATAATATCCCCTTCATCCTGAGCCCAAGATGAAACTTATGGGGATGAGAGCCACTTGGAACACTCCAAGATGCCATACAGATGTGAAAACAAGAAATACAACCTTACTTACATATGCTATGTTGTCCGGGTACAGTGAACTACACAGATCAGCATCAGGAGCTACGCCATGTGTCCAATGGCAAGACAACACCAATGTGAGCATTCTGTACTAGAAGATGGCTTACACACACACAAAAAAAATCACCAAGCATGTGTATGGCTTTCTTGGGAGCTTCATTTTTCTGACAACTGAATGGAGGAAGGAATTATTTTGGTTCACCATGTGAGGATGAAGTCCGTCGTGGCAGAGAAGGCATGGTGGCATGGGCATGCGGCAGTTGGTCACATTGTGTCTGCAGTCCAAAAAGAGCAGACAGGAAGTGGGTCTGGGCTCTAAAACCTCAATGCCGGCTCCCAGTGACCCATTTCCCCCAGCAAGGCTCCACCTCCCAAAGGTTCCATTCTTTTCAAAATGGTGTCATCAGCTAGGGAACAAGTGTTCGAACACATGAGCCTATGAGGGACATTTCATATCCAAACAGTAACAGGACCCAAAAGCAGGACCAGGTCTTTGCCATTGGGTTTTCTTATGATTCCACAAGATACTGACTCTCCTTTCACACACACACACACACACACACACACACACACACACACACACACACACACGGGCCTCCCTCTTCATTTACCCAGAGAGCAGAGGGAGGCTCGGTGCTCATTCACTTCTTCATTTGGGAAGTTTATCATGGACTAGCTCTGAAGTCAGGTTGGGCACAAAAGCTCCTGTGTGGGAGTGTACGAATTCTGCCTTTCCAAGGAAGGCAGAGCAAACGACTCCAGCACAGATGGAGGAGGTTTCTTCAGGGAAGGGAAGCAGCACTTAGGTTGGCTAAAGCCTTCCCTGGTGAGCCATTGCGTTCTTGTTTGGGGTTTCTGGGCCCTCATTTTGGATACAGCAAGGCTCTTCAACCGAGATTTATGGTGTGGAAACAGTCAACAGGAGCCCATGAATCAATCCAGGATGCCTCTGCATCCTCCGCACTGCGTGTTTCCTTCCGCTTCCACCAAGTATTTGCCCTTTTCTTACAATCATTATTTATCTGATGAACCGTATTAAAGCAGTTTCATGGGTACACTCAGGCAAGGGGCATCATAGTGCACACATTGATATGACTGTAGCCTTTCTTAAATGCAGGAGCTTATGTTTTAATCTGTTGTAGAAAGCACCATATCTTGTCATCATGGATTCCTGCTGGAGAAACTCAGTTTGGGTCTAGCAGTGTTCCAGGTAGTTATGTAAGATGCCACCACATTGTTGTGACAAAATACCTTACTAAAAGAACAAATGTTTATTTTGACTCACCCTTTCAAGAGCTGCGGTCCACCAGGGTGAGCACAGCGTGGGGGCAGGAGCAGCACTGTCAACCCAGCCAAGCTGATAATCAACCTTAACTATCAAAACAGAAGAGGGCAACAGGGAACTAAGAAACTTCTATTGTGTTCTGCTAGCCACTAGCATTCCGAGATGTCTCCTCACCAACCTGAGCCCTGGATGGGGGGTGGGGGTGTGGGAGAGCAGTAAGACCACCCATGTGGAATGCCGGATCCACATCCTGTGTCTGTGTTCTCCTCAGTCAACCTGCTTCTTCTGGACAGCCTCATCCAGTCCCATGGCTTTGAGCATCTTCTTCACACAGTGAGCGAACTCTTGCTTTTATACCTGTAGCTCAGAACGCTCCAAACTCAGGAGCGACAAATGCCAGGTTGACATCTCCATTTCAGTGACTTATGGACATTTCAAATGTAACACGCATCTAGGTGAGATTCTGGACACACAAGTACCAAATTTCCAACCTTCCCTGTTCTCAGAAAATGACATTTTCATGCTTTAGAACCAGGAGTTAGGAATCTGGGGGTTATCTGTGTCCCTCTCTTTCCCTCAACACCATAACCAACCTCCTACACACTGGGTCTGAGGGAGACTACATCTCAGGCAGACTCCATCCACATATTTCCACCATCCACACAGGCCAAGCACTACACTCTCCTCTCTGCTAAGCCTTTTACTCAATCTTCCTCATTCACTCCTCTCAAGAGTTAGCCAGGGACTTTTAAAAAGATGTGACTTAAGCCATAGCATAATTCTCCTCAAAGCCTTCCAGTGACTTCCCATGGTGAGATTTTGCACAGCATACATGTTGCCCATTCTCAATTCAGCTCAGACATCTGGTTTGGCTGTTACGGGCTGAGATCAAGGAACCAACAGGGCTGGTTCCTTCTGGAAGCCCCCAAGGAGAATTTGTTCCTGGCTCCTTCAACTCCCAGAGCCCCCTGCATTTCTTGGTTTGCAGTCCCGAATCTCTGTCCTCTGTTGCCCATCTTCTCTCTGATTCAGTACTGTCTTCCCTCTCATAAAGACCCTTGAGGTGATTTGGGGACCACTTAACTCAATCACAGCTTCATAGTCCCCTTTTTATAGGTCATATGTGCACAGATTCTAGCAAGTAGGGAATGGTCCTCTTCAAGGACCATTATTCTATCTGCCACACTTTCTGTCACACTTCCAGCAAAACTAAAACTTACTTGTTGGGTCTACAAGACAAAACACAATTAGGAGCCTGCAGCCTCAGTTCTTATGACCTTCCAACTCTCACTATTAAACCTCCCCCCTCCCCACGGCTTCCTCAGTACTCCTTTAAAAGCTAAATGCTGCTCTGTGTGCTAAGAAGCTTTCCTGAAATACCTGCTGAACCCGCTCCCTCAAGTAATTTCAGCCCCTGAATGAATACAGCTTATGGAAGAGACTTCTGACCAACTGCCAGCTTAGAGTCCCACTCAGATGTGAGCAGTTGTATCTATATCTATATCTATCTACCTATATCTGTATCTATCTATATCTAATATCTCTATCTATCTATCTATCTATCTATCTATCTGTCTGTCTGTCTACACACACACACACACACACACACACACACACACACACACACACACACACTGTGGTAGTTTGGATGTAATTGCCCCCCATAATCTTATAGGGATGGCATTATTAGTAGATGTAGCTTTGTTGGAGTGAGTCTTGTGGGCCTTGTTGGAAGTGTGTCACTGTGGGGGCAAGCTTTGAGACTTCCTATGTTTGGAATAACACCCAGTGTCTCAGTCGACTTCTTGTTGCCTGAAAAATGTAGTACTCTCAGCTACTCCTCCAGTACCACATCTACCTGCATGCGTCCATGCTCCCGACCATGATGATAATGGACTGAACCTCTGAAACTGTAAGTGAGCCACCCCAATTAAATGTTTTCTTTATAAGAGTTGCTGTGGTCATGGTGACTCTTCATATAATAGAAACCACAACAAAGACACATACATATGTATATATACTTCACATAGGTATGTATATCACACATGTGTCCATATACCTAACACATACCTTACATATGCACACAAACCACACACATATATACATGCATTTATATAAGCATGTCCATACACCCAACATATACCCCATGTATGCATTCACACCACATACACTTGTACACACACCAAACATATATACATGTACATATGCACTACATTTCCAACACATAATTCACGTACACACATATATACCACACAGATACACATGCATGTGAGTATGCATACAACCAACACATATCCTACATATGTATACATGTTACATACACTCATATGTATGCACATGTATACATATTCAACGTGTATGCATATACCACACTCCCAACACATATCCCACATATCCGATATGCACAAGCTATACATATGTATGTGTATACACACCTATCACACACTCCACACATATACATAAGCATGTGAGTATTCACACACCTAACACATACTCTATGTATTCACAGTCATGTATACATGTGCATACTCTATCACTATTTCTTATTAATTGCATTTTTCTTTTCAGTATCTGATGCAGTACATATTTACTGGATTATTCATTTGTGACCTTTGTCTTTTACATGTAAGCTGCATGAGAGCAAAATTATCACATTTGTCATTATCTTTTATTCAGGGCCTGAATAGTGCCTGGCACATGGGGAATAGTCAGTACATATTTGGTGAACAAATGAATGAAAAAGAAAAGAGCTGTTTTTACGAGGTGTGATGGGTCACAAAGGGTTTGGCTAAGTATAACATCTGGAAGAAGATTTTTCTAGAGAAAGGAACAGTTAGGCAAAATTCTCAGGGCTGATGAGACACTGAGCAAGTGAATGAAACAGTTATCAGTTCTTCCCAGGCCTCGAGTTCCCTGCATGAATGGAGGAAATTGAATTTTTGAAGCTGAAAGCTCTCGCACCTTGAGGAAGTGAGCGAGGACTTCTTATCTGGGGTCAGGTCTATTGCTCAGATATTTGCTGGTTGACAACTCCAGCTCACCCAGGACCATCTGTCAGTGCCAAGCAAAGAGACAGAAAGATTCTGTGTGGCTGGAGCACATGTCCACTGGAGAGGGCCGCAAGAGCCTTTTAGGAAGGGTGGGGTTTGAGCAATGGTACACTCTAGTTTAGTCGAGTGGTGTCTGGCACTGTTTGGATGCCCTTCATGGGTGTGAAGGGTGAGCTTTCTGCCAGTGTCTGTGAAGTGACCATAGTTATGTGACCCTGGTCTCTAAAGTCTGCATCTAACTAGGTTGGGGATGCAGAGACAAGTACTCCACTGCTCCAAAAAAAGGGGGGAGAGGGGATAAGCCAACTGAACCTCATTTAGAGGCAGGAAATGAATATGCTAATTGGAGAGTCTACAGAATAGGGAGCTGTGTCCCTATTCTGTTGCATTAAAGACTCCAATTTCCCATGCCTTCCTGATTTTAGGGCATGCCCTCACACTGATCCCTGTGACTGGCTTTCTCCAAAGGGATCTAAAGCCTGGCAAAACACTTAAGTAATCTATTTCTCTCTGGGTACTGTACCCAGATAGAAGTACAGAAGGCTGACAGAGACCTGAAGGAAAGATGGCATGTACTAGCAAAGATCATCCTACACCGACTAGTCCAGGCAAGTCTTCTGACTGACCACATTAGCTGGCCCAGCCCAGACTATCTGAGCCTGACCCAGAACCAGCTGGACACCAGTGGCCAATGAGAAAAGAGTCAGCGATTGTTGTGGAAGCACTATTTGTGACGAGCATTCAGCAGATGTGTCCGTTGTAAAACACCGACTCTCTACTTGGTCCTGCAGATGTCCAGTGATAGCTGAGAGGCGAGATCAAAGCACAGATTCTCTGCCTTAACTTGGCATCTGTCTCCTCTGTCTTCAAACTTCAGGTCTGATTCCTGTTTAACCCTACATGTAGGCAGGGGAAATGTTAATCATTTAAGGAATGTCAGCCTCAAAACTGTGGATACAGGACTGACTAGCCCTAAACTTTCTTCACCTCTTTCTTGGCCCTTCAAGACTGAAGGCAGTAAGATAAGGGTAACTAGGGTATCTTTCCTAGACAGACTCCTAGAGAAGGGCTCAGGAGTTTTCTGTTGTTGCCTTAAATCTTCAGTCACTTGGATGCCAGGGACAGCCAAGCCTTCCAGACAGACCACCCCATGACAGTAGCATTTATCCTATAATGGAAAATGAGGCTTTCTACCTAAACACAAACAATTTGTTATGGGAATCAAACTGCTCCTTCAATGGTGAAGGTAATGGAGACTTTCTGAGCTGCCTCAAAGAATGATTAATCAGAGAATGTCTTGAACAGGAATGTTTAGCTATGCATGCTCCCCCTGCTCCCCACTTCTGGCCCTTCCTTATAGAAACTGGGTGCTCACATATGTCCTGGAGGATAGGCTGAGGTACTTGACCTCCATCTCCTGATACTGACATATTAATCAAATCCCCTGCCCACTTTCCCATCATTATTTTTCCATGTGATTTTTCAAAACAGAACTAATTTTGGTGCCCCTTCAAGGCAGGTCTGTGGTAAAAAATTTAGTGTGCGTGTGTGTGTGTGTGTGTGTGTGTGTGTGTGTGTGTGTGTGTTACATAGATAAAGACCGAGGGTTGTCTTCTGAAGGGCCAATCTAAGGTGAGAATGAAAGCTGGGTTGTGGAGGTCCATAGTTGTGTTAGCCATTGTTCAGCCCCCTGGATACAATTTACTGGCCAAAGGTGCACCTTTAAGAATGTCGTGAACGCAGGATGCACTGCCTGCCTGAGTATGGCTGACTCCACCACTGGAATATCTCTCATTAAAAACAGACAGATTATACTTTACTTTCAGGTCAAGTTTAAATGATGATGATGCTCAGGGAGAAAGAGAAGTTGTCTCTTCTCACTCCACATACTAGGAATTGAGTTCCTTGGAGACCATATGCAGGTATGATGCTCCTTCATCCTCCTCTGGCTTCAGACTCAGTAGTTATACAGAGAAAGCCCTGGCAAACTGATACACAGCAATGGTCCCCATTGATGTTGCACGGGTATTTGATGGACATTGATAGATACTCTTCAAACATCACCTATCTCTCACTCAGATTGCCCCACGCTCTGGAATCAAATCAGCTGGATGAGATTTTTCTCTCCAAATGTAAAAACAGTGTTTCCAAACAAAGGAAGTGAGATGTTTTCTACAGCTGCTGCACATCCATTATGCCGCCGCCGGATGCATTGTTCCTTGGGTTTTTATGATGCAAAAAAATAATTAAGATGAGAGGCACTTCTTGTCTCTAAATCTTTTTTTGTTTAAACATGTTTTGCAGAGGGCCAATCTCTCCTGTTACTTAGGTTTCCATCCAGAAAACGTTAGCACTTAATTATAAAATCAGCTGCTAATATGCTTAATGACTTTCCATTATACCAAACAATAGCTGCCGTGAGCTTTCAAAATGCATTTGCATCCATATTCCCTTGACCTATCCATCAGAATCTTGAGGCAACCATGTTCTGACCTGGGTGGGGGGGCGCATATGTGGTGTTCCCACAGAATAGAAAATGCCTTCTGGAGGGAAATATAGTTTTGGAGTGTAACTTGGCTTCATCCTTCAAGGGTTCAGAACCCATGGAGCAAAGCAGTGGAGAGAAGGGGAGGTCTAGGTGCTCAGGAGTGTCAGGGACCAAGGGTAGTGGGCTGAACCCCAGCCTTTGCTGACCTCCCAGCTTCACATTTTGAAGCCTTAAACTCAGGACCTCCCACATGGCTGTATTTGGAAACGTGAACTTGCGGAGAGACATAAGTCAAGATCAGATTCCCTGGGAAAGTCCAAATCCAACATGACGGTTGTCCTTATAAGAAGATGACACTGAACAGATGGATGACCTTGTGAGGAAAAACAAGCCCACACTTTGGTTTTGAGTTTTCAGCCTTTAGAGTATGAGAAAACGTCTGTTGTTTACGCTGCCTTAAGTACAGTACTTTACTCTGGAAGCCCTAGAAATGAACACAGGAGGATGCTGGTAAGAAAGTCTGCATCTGCAGCCAGTGTGACCACTAGACTCACAACAGTTTCAAGGAGCCTTGGTACAGACCAACAGTGTGGTTCTTTAGGACAGAATGGTGTAGATGACCTAGCATCTACACATTACTCTCAAAAGGTTCACACTCTAGAATCACACAATCACGTTATAACATCACAAAATATCTTATATGTTTTAAGCAAATTTATGATTTTGTGGTTTAGGGTCCAGGAATATAGAAATATAAAATTATAAACTTAATAAATAGAAGCTGACAGTCATCAGCTCTAAAGGTTCACTGCTAACAATGACTGTCTGCGTTACAGCCAGCTCCTCTGTCAACAGCCAGGGGTTAACTTTTAACCTCCTTGCCCCTTATAGCCAACAACTGCCTGGGCCAAAGTTAACTTTTAATAGTTGTTTCTATGTGACTCCTAGCATGCACCCCATGCCTGACACTATAAAAGGGGGCCAGTACCCACCTCCATTGCCACAGCCTTAAATTCCAACTCTGGCTGTGGTCTCAGCTAGCTGATAAGCTTTTTTGCCCCTACAGTGTTTTTTATTTTTATTTTTTCATTGTTTTTTTTTTCTGGAATAAAGTTTGCTTCTGGTTTAATTGACTTTGGTGGTATGTTCCCCATTATTGCATGACCCCGGACCCAACAGTGTTGGGTTACATTCAGAGCTATTCAGAGCTATCTTGGGGTACATACAACTCATGGTCAAGAATTAAACAAGTTCAATAGGAGCTTTCTAATCCACCTCCGTAAAATGAGCACCATGCATGAGGGACCTAAGCCTTCCTCAGTACTTCCTGATATGGTGGTATTTTATTTGTACTGAAATGTGATTTTAATTGCATGTTAATAAATAAAGTTGCCTGGGGGTCAGAGCTATTAGAGCCATAGCAAGAGCGTGGCGGTGGTGGCGCACACCTTTAATCCCAGCATTTGGTAGACAGAGCTAGGTAGATCTCTATGTGTTCAGGGATACAGCCAACATTGGAGACACATGCCTTTAATCTCAATACCAACCATAGAAGACCTGGAAGTCTCTACAGACAGGCAGTGACGAGGCAGTCATGTGTTTGGGTTTACAACCAATGAGAAGGCAGAACAGAAAGACTATATAAAGACAAACACACAGGAAGTAGGTCTCTTTTTCAGAGAGGTTTCTTGGCTAGCTGCAGCAGGAGGGTAAGGCTCTTAGCTCTGATATCTTGGCTTTCTTCTTTGCATTGGTTCTGTGTTTCTTATTTAATAAGATGGTTGGTTACATCTACATCCTGATCTGAAGGAGCCTGAGCCTCACCCCACAGCATCCTAGTAGCTACTGTTCTGTCTCCCTGGCTCCCACCTGAGGCTTCATCCAGTTCCTCCCCTGCCTCGCTTTGCATAGTTGCTTCTTTAAACAGCTGGCCAGTCCATTTAGCCTTTTCCTCTCCTGTTTACAAGCCCTATGAGCACTTTCTAGGTTTTCCTTCTTTGAGTCATACTTTCATTCCAGTTCAAGTTTGGCCTCACCCACTCCAAAGGACAGCCCTCCCACTCCAGACCCGTACAGGTGACTAACCACAATATGTATGAATTCAGTACCAGCCTTGGACTCTTCAGCTTTAACATGCATGTAAATCACTTGGGGGCTCTTGTTTAAATGTCCATTGCAAACTCATGTGTACAGCCTGAGGCTCGCTCCTGGTGTTTCTACTATTATTATTTAAATGTGGAACAGCTCATGAACTCTTGATTCCTAAAGCTGATTTAGTTGATACACTGGGATAAAATATCTCCTCAGATAATTCCTACTGACTGGAAGGAGATCTCAGGGGAGGACTTTCTGCATGGGGAGGACTTTCCTCATATGAAAGACTTCCCACATGGGAGAACTTCCAACATGAGACAGACTTCCCACAGGAAATGGACTTCCCACACAAGTAGAAGTATCACTCCAGCATCAGCTTTCATCTTCACATGACAGTCCTGGGCTACTATGTACCCCCTTGCTCACTCATTTTATGGAGGTTCACAGATTTATTTGTCCACAGAGATGAGGGAAAGCAGGACATCCCAGGGACTATTTCCTTAAGGATGGATTGGCAACCAGCATAACAGCGCTCCTTGTCAAACAATGGGTCATAAAATATTTGGAGACACTTCATTGAATGGAAACAAGGGCAGTTGCTAAAATCCCAGCATGGCTGCAGATAGTCTCAAGGTCTAGATTCAGAGCTTAGCCATGGACACTGACCTAGACCTCATATCTAAGATGGATTATTATGCACAGTTAACAGAAGACCTCAATACGAAGGGTCTGGGCACTGTCCTACATCATGAGCTTATCTGCTGTTCCCCTTGATAGCCATCAGCTCCCAGAGCCTGTTTCCAGTTAAATACAGTCCTCAAGACAAAGACAGAGAAGTAGAACTCCATGTCTCCAAAGTGGAGCTTTTCCATGCTCTTCAGCTGATGCCTCCCTGAACTCTCAAAGCAAATCAGACCACAAGCATTGTCTAGAAGACATGCATAAAAGTCTTTCAATTAAAAACTTAGAAAGTAGTAAAACGTGTATTTCAAGAAGTCAATTCCGGCCCTAGACTTCCCTTCTGGACCAGAGGTGAGTATCCGGCTCCAACCCGGACCCCATCCCTGGGCACCAGCCACTCCGGGAAGACCTGCCCAACTTGGCCACAGGCTCTGGCCACCGGGCGGGTCCCCTTCTAGCCCCACCGGGAGGGATCCCCTTCTCCAAGCCCCCCTGCAGCCCCTGCAATCTCCGCGCCCTGCCCCCACACCCATCTGCCCGAGACCCCAGCCACTTCCTGAGACTTAGAGACCAGCCCCCAGCTCCCATCCTGCCCCCGACTTCCCTCCTGGACCAGAGAGTTGGACAAGAGAACTCCCTTTTGGACAAGAGAGAGAGACTTCCTGAATCTGTCAGTTCTTTCTGAAACAAGTACACTGATAAGACCAAGAAGCAACCACGAGGAGATGGGCAGACGTCAAGGCAGAAGTACATACAACAAAATGAAGAGCAATACAGCATCACCAGAACCTAGCCCCCCTCCAACATCTAGACCTGAACACCAAAAATTGGAAGAAGTAGAAGAAAGTAGCCTTATGAGTAACTTCATGAAGAAGGTAGAGGCTTGTGTAGAGGAAAAGACAAGAAAATTGGAAGAACACTGTAAACAACTAGAGGAAAGGGCAAACAAATTAGAAGAAAACAATAAAGCCCTCCAAGAAAACAATAAAGCACTAAAAGAAAATCATGAAAAAGTAATGAAACAAACAAAGGAAACAGTCCAAGAACTGAAAAGGGAAATTGAAAAAATAAAGAAGACACAAACAGAGGGAATGCTGGAAATAGAAAACCTGAGTAAAAGATCGGGAACTTCAGATGCAAGTATAACCAACAGAATGCAAGAGATGGAAGAGAGGATTTCTGGCATTGAAGACACAGTAGAAGAAATAGTTTCATCAGTCGAAGGAAACACTAAAGCCAACAAAGTCATGAACCAAAATGTCCAAGAAATTTGGGACACCATGAAAAGACCAAACCTACGAATTATAGGGATAAAAGAAGGTGAAGAATACCAACTCAAAGGCACAGAAAATATATTCAACAAAATTATAGAAGAAAACTTTCCCAACTTAAAGAAGGAAATGCCTATGAAGATACAAGAAGCCTATAGAACACCAAACAGACTAGACCCCCCAAAAAGTCCCCTCGACACATAATAATTAAACAACTAAATGTACAGAATAAATAAAGAATATTAAGAGCAGCCAAGGAAAAAGGTCAAGTGACCTATAAAGGTAAACCCATCAGAATAACACCTGACTTCTCAATGGAGACTTTGAAAGCCAGAAGGACCTGGACAGATGTAATGCAGACACTAAGAGACTATGGAAGTCAGCCCAGACTAATATACCCAGCAAAACTTTCAATCATCATAGACGGAAGGAACAAGACATTCGAAGACAAAGCCAGATTTAAACAATACCTATCCACAAACCCAGCCCTACAGAAAGCACTAGAAGGAAAATTCCAACCGAGGGAAGTCAGATACACACTCGAAAACACAGGCAATAGATAAAGCCACAACAGTAAACCCCAAAGAAGAGAAGTACACACACACTACCACCAAAAATAACAGGGATGAAGAATCACTGGTCATTAATATCCCTTAATATCAACGGACTTAATTCACCTATAAAAAGACATAGACTTACAGAATGGATACGAAAGCAGGACCCATCTTTCTGCTGCATACAAGAAACACATCTCAGATTCAAAGACAGACACTATCTAAGAATAAAAGGCTGGGAAAAGACTTTTCAATCAAATGGTCTTAAGAAACAAGCAGGGATAGCCATCCTGATATCCAACAAAGTAGACTTCAAACTAAAATCAATCAAAAGAGATCAAGAAGGACATTACATCCTCGTCACAGGAAAGATCGACCAAGATGAAGTTTCAATTCTGAACATATATGCCCCAAACACAAGGGCACCCACATATGTAAAAGAAACATTACTAAAGCTTAAAACACATATAAAACCCCACACATTAATAGTGGGAGATCTCAACACCCCACTTTCACCACTGGACAGATCTCCCAAATCGAAACTTAACAGAGAAATAAAGGACTTAACTGATGTCATGACCCAATTGGACCTAATAGATATCTACAGAACATTCCATCCTAACAAGAAAGAATATACCTTCTTCTCAGCACCCCATGGAACTTTCTCTAAAATCGACCACATACTTGGCCACAAAGCAAATCTCAACAGATACAAAACAATCAGAATAACCTCCTGTGTTCTATCAGACCACCATGGTTTAAAGCTAGATTTCAACAACAACAAAAACTACAGAAAACCTACAATCTCATGGAAACTGAATAATGCTCAACTGAATCACCAATGGGTTAAGGAAGAAATAAAGAAAGAAATTAAAGACTTCCTAGAGATCAATGAAAATGAAGACACCACATACCCAAACTTATGGGACACTATGAAAGCTGTGTTAAGAGGGAAATTCATAGCACTAAATGCCCACATAAAGAAGTTGGAGAAATCCCACACTAGTGACTTAACAGCACACCTGAAAGCTCTAGAACAAGAAGAAGCAAAGTCTCCCAGGAAGAATAGATGCCAGGAAATTATCAAAGTGAGAGGTGAAATTAATAAATTAGAAACTAAGAGAATAATACAAAAAATTAATGAAACAAAGAGTTGGTTCTTTGAGAAAATCAACAAGATAGACAAACCCTTATCCAAACTAACCAAAAGACACAGAGAGAGAATCCAAATCAACAAAATCAGAACTGAAAAGGGGGACATAACAACAGACATTGAGGAAATCCAGAGAATTATAAGGTCATATTTCAAAAACCTCTACTCCACAAAACTGGAAAACCTAAAAGAAATGGACATTTTTCTGGATAGATACCACATACCTAAGTTAAATCAAGACCAGATAAACTATTTAAATAGTCCAATAACCCCTAAGGAAATAGAAACAGTCATTAAAGGTCTCCCAACCAAAAAAAGCCCAGGACCAGATGGTTTCAGCACAGAATTCTACTAGATCTTCAAAGAAGAGTTAATACCAATACTCTCTAAATTGTTCCACATAATAGAAACAGAAGGAACATTACCAAACTCCTTCTATGAGGCTACAATTACCCTGATTCCTAAACCAAACAAGGATGCAACAAAGAAAGAGAACTACAGACCGATCTCCCTCATGAACATTGATGCAAAAATACTCAATAAAATACTGGCAAACAGACTCCAAGAACACATCAGAACAATTATCCACCATGATCAAGTAGGCTTCATCCCAGGGATGCAAGGGTGGTTCAACATACGAAAGTCCATCAATGTAATACACCATATAAACAAACTCAAAGAAAAAAACCACATGATCATCTCACTAGATGCAGAAAAGGCATTTGACAAAATCCAACACCCCTTCATGATAAAAGTCTTGGAGCGATCAGGAATACAGGGAACATACCTAAACATAATAAAGGCAATATATAGCAAACCAATAGCCAACATCAAATTAAATGGAGAGAAACTCAAAGCAATTCTACTAAAATCAGGAACGAGACAAGGCTGTCCACTCTCCCCATACTTATTCAATATAGTACTTGAAGTTCTAGCCAGAGCAATAAGACAACATAAGGAGATTAAGGGGATTCAAATTGGAAAGGAAGAAGTCAAGCTTTCCCTATTTGCAGACGACATGATAGTATACTTGAGTGACCCCAAAGATTCCACCCAGGAATTGATAAAGCTTATAAACACCTTCAGCAACATAGCAGGATACAAGATCTACTCAAAAAAATCAGTAGCCCTCCTATATACAATGGACAAAGAAGCTGAGAAGGCAATTAGAGATACATCACCCTTTACAATAGCCAAAAATGACATAAAATACCTTGGGGTAACACTAACCAAGCAAGTGAAGGACCTATATGACAAGAACTTTAAGTCCCTGAAAAAAGAAATTGAAGAAGATGTCAGAAAATGGAAAGATCTCCCATGCTCATGGATAGGCAGGGTTAACATAGTAAAAATGGCAATCTTACCAAAAGCAATTTACAGATTCAATGCAATCCCCATCAAAATACCAACACAATTCTTCACAGACCTGGAAAGAACAATACTCAACTTCATATGGAAAAACAAAAAACCCAGGATAGCTAAAAGAAACCTGTACAATAAAACAACTTCTGGAGGCATCACAATCCCTGACTTCAAGCTCTACTATAGAGCTACAGTAATAAAAACAGCTTGGTATTGGCATAAAAACCGACATGTGGACCAATGGAATCGAATTGAAGACCCTGACATTAACCCACACACCTATGGACATATAATTTTCGACAAAGAAGCCAAAAGTGTACAATGGAAAAAAGAAAGCATCTTCAACAAATGGTGCTGGCATAACTGGATATCAACATGTAGAAGGCTACAAATAGATCCATATCTGTCACCGTGCACAAAACATAAGTCCAAGTGGATCAAAGACCTCAACATAAATCCAGCTACTCTGAACCTGCTAGAAGAGAAAGTAGGAAATAGTCTTGAATGCATTGGCATAGGAGATCACTTCCTAAATATAACACCAGTAGCGCAGACACTGAGACAAACAATCAATCAATGGGACCTCTTGAAACTGAGAAGCTTTTATAGAGCAAAGGATACGGTCAACAAGGCAAAGTGACAGCCTACAGAATGGGAAAAGATCTTCACCAACCCCACATGTGACAGAGGACTGATATCCAGAATATATAAGGAACTCAAGAAATTAGACATCAAAACGACCAACAGTCCAATTGAGAAATGGGCTTTAGAATTAAACGGAGAATTTTCAACAGAGGAAAATCAAATGGCTGAAAGACATTTAAGGAATTGCTCAACATCCCTAATCATCAGGGAAATGCAAATCAAAACAACTCTGAGATACCACCTTACGCCTGTCAGAATGGCTAAGATCAAAAACACTGAAGACACTTTATGCTGGAGAGGATGTGGAACTAGGGGAACTCTCCTCCACTGCTGGTGGGAATACAAGCTTGCACAACCACTTTGGAAATCAATATGGCGCTTTCTTAGAAAATTGGGAATCAATCTCCCCCAAGATCCAGCTATACCACTCCTGGGCATATACCCAAGAAATGCTCAATCATACCACAAGAGCACTTGCTCAGCTATGTTCATATCAGCATTGTTTGTAATAGCCAAAACCTGGAAACAACCTAGATGCCCTTCAACTGAAGAATGGATAAATAAATTGTGGCACATATACACAATGGAATACTACTCAGCAGAGAAAAACAATGACATCATATGGTTTGCAGGCAAATGGATGGATCTAGAAAAAAATCATCCTGAGTGAGGTAACCCAGACTCAGAAAGACAAATATGGTATGTACTCACTCATAGGAAGATGCTAGATGTGGAACAAGGATGACTGGATGGCTACTCACATCACCAGTGAGGCTACCTGGAAAACAGGACCCCAAAAAAAGACACAGAGAAATGGAAGAGATCTACATGAACAGCCTGGTCATGAGTGGGAACAATGAAGGGCGACGGTCGAGGGAAAGAGAGTGGGAGATCCTAGCTGGATCAAGAAAAGAGAGGGAGAACAAGGAATAGGAGACCATGGTAAATGAAGACCACATGAGAAGGTGAGAAGGGGAGGAAGCAGAGAGCTAGGGAGGCCCACGGAGATCCACAAAGATACCCCCGCAAAAGACTGCTGGCAATGGTCGCGAGACGGCAGGAGCTAACCTACTCTGGTGATGGGATGGCCAGACACCCTGATAGTTGTGCCATAAACCCCATCCAAGGACTGAGGAATCTGAATGCAGACATCCACGCCTGGGCCCCTGGTGGAGCACTGGGAGTCTAATTAGTGAGAAAGAAGAGGGTTTATATGAGTGAGAATTGTTGAAGCCAAGGTTGGATAAAGCACTGGGACAAATAACCAAATGAATGGAAGCACAGGATCTATGAACCAAAGGCTGAGGGGCCCCCAACTGGATCAGGCCCCCTGAATGCGTGAGACAGTCATTTGGCTTGATCTGTTTGGGAGGCAGCTGTGCATTGGTGCCGGGTCCTGGGCTCGTTGCATGAGTTGGCTGTTTGAATCCTGGGACTTATGCAGGGACACTTGGCTCGGTCTGGGAGGGTGGGAATGGACCTGCCTGGACTGAGTCTACCAGGTCGACCCCGGTCCTCAGGGGAGACCTTGATCTGGAGGAGGTGGGAATGGGGGGTGGGCTGGGGGGAGGGGGGGCGAGAGGGGGAGAACAGGGGAATCTGTGGCTATTATGTTGAACTGAATGGTGTTGTAAAATAATAATAAAAAAAATCTTAATAAAAGAAAATATATGAGAACTAAAAAAAAAAAAGAAGTCAATTCCTTCCATAACAAAGGTTCTGGGTTCGACAACAAAAGTAACATAAAATCTTAACTATTTACTCAGCCATACAGTGGCTGTAAATGTTCAATTATTCCCGGGAGGGAAAGAATTTTCATAATAGTGAAAAGCAAGGCTCTACCTGAATGCCTGCCAATAGAACGTGGTTTATGTTATCAATAGAACATAGTGTATGTCTACACTCTGGGATATCAGATAGCCAATATTATGGTTTAAATGTGGAATGTTCCCCATACACATTTATGTATGCTCAAGAACACTTGGGTCCCAGATGGTGGCACTGTTTTGAAAGGTTTTTTTTTTTTTTGGTTTTTCTAGACAGGGTTTCTCTGTGTAGCTTTGCACCTTTCCTGGAACTCACTTGGTAGCCCAGGCTGGCCTCGAACTCACAGAGATCCGCCTGGCTCTGCCTCCCGAGTGCTGGGATTAAAGGTATGCGCCACCCCCCCTAACCCCACCCACCCACCCCCCGGCTTGAAAGGTTTTACAAAACTTTGAGAAGCGGGCTCAGAGGAGGACGTAGATTACTAGGGCATGGGCCTTTAAGGATACAGCTCAAGCCTGTTTCTTGATTTTGATACAGAGTGACCAGCTGCCTTATTCTCCTGCAGCTACCATATGGTCCTCAACATGTTGGACAGTCTATCCTCAAACTGTGAACCAAACTAAATCCTTCCTCCCTTTAGTGCTTACTGTCAGGATTTGGTCAGTGTGATGGGAAAATTAACTAACATAACCACTAAGGAAAACAAAGCCATCATAATGCAAAACCAGCTGTAGAGCTGTATGCTGCGTAAGGACACATCCACATATGCCTATAAATGAAATTCTGTAGGGGAATAAAGACCACAGAGAGTCACATAACACTAACAGAAGGGCCACCTCTGGGAAGAGCAGGAGGCTTGGAGGGAGTATGTGCACTTTCACATCTGAGAAACTGTTTTGATTTATGATAACAAGGCTTCATTCTCTCACTACTTGAACAACTTCAACAATCATATTGGTTATTTTATCTGTATATAGATGTGCCTATGTGAATGTATGCCACATGAGTGCAGTGCCCATGGAGGCCTAAGAGGGAGTCAAATCTCCTGGAGCTGGAGTTATAAGGTGGTTGTGAACCACCTAATGTACAGGCAGGGAACAAAACTTTGGCCCCTCTGCAAGAGCAGCATCTGCTCTAACTGCCAAATCAACTCTCCAGACCCTAATTGTTTTAATTTAAAAATAGCAACAGACAAACACTGAGTAGTTTCAGAGGCCACGCAGAGGCAGTTAGCATTTATCAAAAATAATAAGTACTGTGATAGTTTGAATGAAAAACAACCCCCTCATGGGTTCAGGCATTTGAGCATTTGGTTCATGGCTGACGGTGCTGTTGGGGGCAGTACAGTCTTGCTGCAGGAAGTACATTCTGGGAGTGGGGGACTCTGAGAGTTCATGGCCTCACCCTGCTCTTCCTGCTCTGTGTTCCTCAGCTTCCTCTTCCTGCCACCATGCCAGCTTCCTGCTGCCATACTTATTTCCCATAACAGACATGTATCCCACTGAAATCATAAATCCAAATAAACTCTTTGTTCTATATCTTGCTCTTGGATAGAATATTCATTCAAAGGAACAAAACTAACTAATACAAGCAGCAAAACACATAAAAACCCAATCTGTATATCTAAATATCTATATTCATATAGTCATACATATGTATTTGCGTGTGTGATTGTATATACAACATGAATTACTGGTAACTATCTAATTTCATTTTACTCATTACACTGAGGAAACCGACTTTTTTGTCCAGAACATCTATCCATCCTTTTTTCTTCTTCTTCTTAACTTCAAAACAAAGCCAAGTTGGATTTAATACAAGAACAATTACTTCTACCCCTTCCAGGAGACTTCCGGGGCTTACTGCTGAATGCCAACGGAGGTGAGTCAGCTCTGGTCTCTGGGAGGTCTTGTTAATGAGATTGGTGTAAGTAGAGAAGGCTCTGATCATGATATGGGGTCAAAAGAAAAAGATGCATGATGAGGAGGGAATCAATATGGCTTTGGGCATCAGATCAACGTAGTTGGGGATTCTGGCTCTGTTAACTTGTAATAAAATAGGCCAACACAGTAATTTGATTCCCTTGTAAAATGAGGTTTAAAAAAAATTAAATACTTTAGAGAGTTAGCACAGGGACTGAAGGAGGTCCCTTGTAACACTCAGCTTGAATCTGGCCTAGCCAAGATGCTGAGTGAGGTTGACCCTCACCATCCACTGCTTGTGTGTGACAGGAATGTGTATGTCTTGGTCTTCAAGTAAGAGACTCTAGGTGTTGAGTTGACCAACCCTGCCAGAGATTAGCAGGAACAATTTTCCTAATGATTTTGCCCAGGTGTTCCAGAGCATGGTTGGATATGAATTCTGTCACCAGAGGTTTCCAAACCCAAGGTAGACAGACACCACTGCAGCCCTATATTTCTCATTTCAAGGCTTTCCAGGTCACTGTAATTGCTTGATTATTCCATACAATTAGACACGGCAACATAACCAACAGCGCCAAATTAACCTCTACAATTCCTTAAAGGGAAAGAGCATCCTTTGACCCCAACTGGCTTTCACAGGTTTAGATTTCCCATCGTTTCTTTCCTACCCTCACCAATCTTTTCAACAGCTGGTCACACTTCCCTTAGAACCCTTGATGCCCAAATGTGGAGAACAGGGCTTGCTCACAATTTCCCTTCATGAATCAGAAGCTAAAATAAGCTCTTATAAAACCCAATCCCAACCCTCCCCTGTCATCTCAGCTCATCTCTCACTGGTTCCCGGCCTCGACCCCTCTGCTATAGCCAGCCTCGTACACACCCAACGGGCCACAGTCAAGTGTCCTCAGGTAGAGGTAAATATTCAAGAGCAAGACTGATGACAATGAATACAGTCCAGCAAACAGTAAGGGTCTGAGAGGGCAAAGCCCGGCCAGGCTTGCTGTGGGCATTAAATCACACCACGGAGTATGAGACGTGCCCAGGACACTTCCGATGCTATCATGGTGATAAAAACAACAATAATACCTCCTTCTCTTCCTCCTACTTCTCCTCTCCCACTCAACACAATTTTATTTTATGTGTGTATTGTGTACCTACATAAGCATACATGCACCACTTGAACGTAGGTACCCGAGGAGGCCAGAGAAGGGCATCAGAGATGTCTCAAATCTGGTTCCTCTGCAAGGACAGTGAGCAATCTTAACCAATGAGCCATTGTCTCTCCAGGCCTGCTTTCTCCTTCCTCATTCCCCCTCCTGTACTTCCTCGTTTCATCCTCCCCCACTTCTTACTGCTTCTCCTCTTCCATCTACTCCTCCACTTCCTCTTTGTTATAATCACATTAAGGGCAGCCATCATTGTTTCTAGAGATCTTACTAAATAAGTCTTTAAGCAGAGGGTTCACTCTTGGGCCTGCATTTAATCCTTAAAAATTTACAGCATGGGGGGGGTGCCCAGCAGTGTTGGTGCACGCCTTTAATCCTGGCACTCAGGAGACAAGAGGCAGGCAGATCTCTGTGAGCTTGAGGCCAGCCTGGTCTACAGAACAAATTCCTGGACAGTCAAGTCTACACAGAGAAACCTGCCTCAAAAAACCGTGTGTGTGTGTGTGTGTGTGTGTGTGTGTGTGTGTGTGTGTGTGTGTGTGTCAGGGTGGATCACATTGAATAACCCGGATGCAAGATAATCAACAACTGATATTTAAGAAACTATGTTCTTAAGTCCAAATGCAGAGTTTGAACTAACTACCGTTAGACACATACACTGTTAGGCACTGAGCAAATCGTTTCCTGTCTGAATTCCTCATCCGTAAAATGGTATAATGAACAAGCTGTCACCCTGTTGGGATGCTGAGAGGGTTAAAGAGCAGGGCCATAGAGCCCTGCAGAAAGCAGGGCTTTGTGTCATCTTCTGTCACTACCTTTGTCCCTCCTCCTCAATAAGTCCTCATTATAGACCAGCATTTCCCAACAGGATAGTGGAAACCTTGACATTTTCTGTGCATATGGCACATGTAACTAAATTTTCTAGTGTCATAATAAAAAATGGGGAAAAAAAGGATAAGGTTAACTTTAGTAATAAATAGTATTTAGCCCAGAACATCTGAAATACTATTATTTTAACACATCAAACTGTGATAAATAAAGAAAATCATCAATGAAATATTTTCTATTCCTTTTTTTGGGTTGTGTTGTGTGTGTGATGTTTGTGAATGTATATATGTGTGCTCTCATGTGTACAGGCACATATGTGGGCATGGCTACCGACAGAGATTGAGATCCAGTGTCTTTGATCAGTCTACCCTTCATTTACAGAGGCAAAATCTCTTGCTGAATCCACCAATTTGACTATTCTAGCTAGCAGTTTACCCTGGGAATTCCCTGTCTCCACTTCCCAAGTACTGGGATTACAGGCCAACCATGCCCACTCTCAGCATTTACATGGATACTGGGAATCTGAACACCAGGTTGTGGTGTGTGATGTGATGAGAATCTGTCTTAGTCTTGTAGGAAAGATGCTCTGGTGGTGAATGGTGGTGACTTTGTACCCATGTGTCTCTCCATAAGGACAGGTACAAATTCTGTCACCAGAGACATATTGACTGTCAACTTGAAAGGGCCTCGACTAACCTAGGAAGTGTGTCTCTGGGCATGCCTGTGAGATTGTCTAGGTTAGGTTAATTGAGGCAGGCAAACCAACTCTAATTGTGATTGGCCCCATTCCATGGGCTGGGGTCCTGGACTGACTAAAGAGAGCTGAGTGAGCAGTGGCATTCATTACTGTCTGCTTCCTGACTCCAAACAGGATGGGAGCAGCTGCCTCATGTTCCTGCTGCTGTGGCTTATCTACCATGATGGCTGTATCTGCAAACTGTGAGTCAAAATCCTTCCTACCTTAAGTAGCTTTTATTGGGTTATTTCATAGACATGCCATGAACACATTATCCACTGGGCTGTCTCCTTAGCCCTTTCTTATTCTTTTTCAAAATACTTAGTGTCTGTCACCAAGTAGGGACTTTGCCCTGCCTCAGGCCACAGGGACCACATTCCAGTAGCTTGCAAGTCACATGTTCATGGTGGCTGTAGTGATGGATAGAGCACCAGATGAAGATAGATCAGTGAGGGTAAGTGATCTCTCTACTCTTACACAGTTCAGAAATAGTACAATCAGAACCCATAGCATATCTGCCTGGCTCCAAAGGTGGCCATGACTTCATGATAATCACATGGTCAATTCCATTTGATTCCAATGTCAAGGTATCTCCAGGGCCCTGTGTTATTTCTTCTAGGTCTTTAGGCAGAAATATTATTTTGTGTGATGAGAGTCTGGAGACCCCATCTTGCTAGCCAACCACTACCATGTCTAACCTGCCATACCTCTCTCTAAGTGGAGGCCATCTGTTGACCTTCAACAAAATACAAGACACAGATATGGCTGAGCACCACCACCACCACCCCAACCTCTTCCTGCAGAGGCTGGTGTGTCCTTTGTCCTTTAGAGCAGACTCATGTCAGACTTGGCAACTCTGAGATGTCCTCAGAAAGTGTGATGACTAATCAGTGTTGGTCTCTGGGGATAGTGTGCCACTGGCTTATTCAAGGCGGTAAAGGACACATAAGCCTTGGTAATCTCTTCAAATCACTTTGAATTCCCTGGCTTGAATCCATGAATGTCTACTCTACCTCTCAAGCTCCATGACCCTTGGGCCATCTGCAAAGCATGTGGAGCTGGGATGACCTTCAGGAGAGCATCCCTATGTTTCAGTTCAGTTGCTGAGTCCCCCTCCGAGTGGGTGGCTGGAGCCTTGGGACATTCCAAGATCTGCTCTCTGTGCTGATGACTTCCATCCCAAGTTTTACCATGGAGACAAATCTATCCAGCACAGCGGCTGGTTGACCCTTGTTGATGTCCTAGTCACACACTCTCGCATTATTGTTGTGACCAATGTCAGTTAGGTGGTCTCCAGGATCGTATAGCCTGAGTCCTTTGAATGAAAATCTAATTAACTGGAGGTCCTGATGTCCCAGAAGCACACAGGGAAAACACCTGCACTAACCATGCATATTGTAGAGAAATGAGAATGCCACCATACCGAATACATTGTACATAATTGCTGTCTCCCTCCAATGTAGCCAATAGATGTTGGTGCAGCGTTTAACTTTGAATGTCCTTATTTCCATGGTAAGAAGTTGATGGTTCTATTTAAGTCCCCAACAATTATATGTTTATAGACCACACACACACACACACACACACACACACACACACACACACACAATATTGTACTTTACCCTAAACATTAGCACATCATGTAGACACTGTGTAGATCTGTATGTCCATGGCTGGAAAGCACAGGTCTCATACTTGTCTATTGGCATGAGTTGTAGAAACCCTTGATGCTAGCAAGAAACACATAGCTGAACAATCCTTGATAGGGCAATGGAGAGGACAGTGACTCAGCTCTGCTGCTTCCTTGGATACATGGATTGTTTCCTTTTTTGTAGTTGTGAGCCAACTCCTTTCAACCATGACACCATCATTGAAATGGCAGCCTAAGACTGTGCCAGACATGGAGGGTTATAGACTTCAACTCTCACAATAATTCCAGCAGATGGGAAAGGAAATTAACAGGAAGTGAAGTAAAGCAATTTATCTACATGGCTGGGATTCAAACCCAGGTCCATCTGAGTCCAGAGTTTGGGTGCATAACCCCTATGCTAAGGCAACTGAGGAAGCAAATGGCTAATGACCTGTGTGCAAAGCACATAGGTCATCATGGACAGCACTCAGGCATAGGAGAAAGAGATTTATGTGTTGTGAAAGAATAAGTTAACTAGCCATGTATTCAGATTGTACCACCCTATGTTCATCGCTGTAACCAATAACTGACAGTCCTCAAAATGATGTTATTGACTGTTGCTGACTCAGGATCAGCCCATCTCAACCTGTGCAAGGAAGCTACCTTTCATCTCTCCAATACACCCCTATGTCTATCCTGCACTCAGCAGGAATCATATACTTCCTCAGTCACTAACTTCCCCACATCACACTCCCATGAGGGTGATTATAATAATTACCTTAAAACCATGACATTCAAATAGAGCCTCAACTCATCAGGAGTCGTTACACTTGCTTTCTTGATAATTTTCCCATAATCCACTTCTCCAACTGGAACAGTAACCACTACAGATGACAAAGTGAGCAGATTTAGAGTGCTGTCCCCTGGATCTTACAACTGCACTTGGCTGCAAAGGAGGAACTAAATGGAACTCGATCAACATGGTGCACCACATCACACACTGTTCTGAATTAGGAAATCACTCAGCCTGCCCTACGCATGACTTGAGTCCCACGTTGTAACACAAGAAAATAGAATTGGCTTCTGCTGCCCTGGAACAAATCTCAGCCGTCTGTTGATCCAGAGTGAGAGAAACACATGTTATCATCTGCCCAACCTCACGGGTATCTATCTATGGTTTGGGTAGGGTCCAGGCACCGTCTTGAATTAAAGGTTGAGATAGATGACTCAGAGCTCAGTTAGAAATGCAGGCGAAAAAAAATAGAGCTGTGGAATGGAAAAGGATCGTGTGTGAGGGTGCAAAAGAGAAATAGAAGAGCCAGAGACACTCAGACCCACATCCCACCTCTGCTGCCCCAGGAGCTCCCACTAAGCTGTGAGGCTGTGGGCACCAGAGGGCACTGTTAATACAGTCTGAAGTAAACACACTTGAAGAAGAAACAGATTTATAATAACCTGGTGTGGAACATTTGGGTGGGGAAGTACATAAAAATAGTTAGCATGTGATTGTTCTCTTATTTTTCAACACAAATATTGACAAGACTCTAAGAGAGGCTACAGAGTGAACTGACTTTTACATGGAACTTCAAGTGCTTTTGGAACACACACACACACACACACACACACACACACCTCTGTTCTGAAGTGATTGCTAAAATATAACTTCATAATACTCCGTGCTTATGTACATCATCTTCTTCATTTCTAACTGAGCAACTGCTATCACCATCCACTAGACAAATGAGGAAACCAGTAAGCAGAAGACCAAGGAACTTGCCCTATGTTCTCAATAAGGCTCAGACCTGGGTTCACTGCAGGCATGAATGCCTGTTCTTGTATCCATGATGCTCATTATGCTTCACGGCAGGTGTTTTTCTCATCACAGGAGAAGATCCTTCAGCCACTAGCAGGAATGGAAAGTGTAGCGAACTCACTACTATCCCTATGTCTGAGAATGTCTGCAAAGCAAGGCTTCTTAAACCCTAGAGTAGCCTGTTTCTCTCAACCAACCTGTTCCTGACTTGTTCTGGCATGAACCCTGCATGAGAAAGAGATGATTCTGTGAATGGTTAAACAGCCTCTGCATCCCGAATCTTTGCATATGGTCCACAGGCTTGAACCTCAGTGCTAAGTTAAAGTGCCATACAAGTTAGGATTCTGGGGTCATCAGTCCTCAGTACCAAAGTAGGCTATAGTAAGAAACTCAAGGAGGGACAGCAAGATGGCTCAGATGGCTGGGACTGGAACTTAATCACTACAGCATACATGGTGGAAGAAGAACAGATTCCCCTAAGCTGTCCTCTGGCCTCCACACATACAATGCACATTTGCACACACACATGCCACGCCCCCTGGACACAGCCATTAGAGTACCTCATGTCATATGTCTCAGGTGTGTCTGGCCTGGCTTGAATCCCGTGTCCAATCCCAAGTGGGTGGGTGGTAGGAAAGGTGAGATGGTTGCTGCATTTTGATGAATGGTCCACAAGGACTCACACAATGGCAGGAGAAAATGTGCTGAAGTGGATACAAGGGTTCTTTGTACAGGAGAGGAAGACTGCCCACACAGGAAACTGTATCAGTAAGGTCAATGCTGGATATCCCCCACTAGATTCAAATTTCTCAGGAAATCATTAAGTTAGGAACTGTTCATCCTTTGAACCTTCTATGAGATCTAGTGTGGAACACAGTACATAGCAAATGCTCATTAACTGACAGATGTAGGGATCCATCAACCAGAGACTCAATAGCAAGCAAATAAGACAGGAAAACCAACAGGCCCCACAGGAAGTAGAGTTCCTGCAGCTAACACCAGTGTGAACCCTATCCATCACCTCTCAATAGTGCACTTCAGAATTCCTGACACTTCCAGACCCTTCCCGAAGCACAGGTCTGGCTCACATTGTTCCCGGTGTTTCTATAAAATATTCTGCTACAGACATAAGGTGCATCCATCTTGTAGCTCTTGTGTGTTGAACATGCATTACAAATCCCCAGATCAATTTCTCTCCCAGGGATGACCATGGTGATGACAATATGCTACATCCCCACCCTCTCCCCCACTCTCTATGCTGAGGGCAGACCTTGCTAATCGTTCATGATGTTCTTCCCATTGAGCCCAGGCAGCCAGTAGCAATCCATCAGACCTGGACTCCAAGGTGAAATCCACTTGTTATTCCTGACTGGAGACAGTTGGAATCCCTGCTTCAGCACCAGGGAAATGATGACCTGGCTCATGCCTGACCACCTCCACAGACAGAGAACACATTCTCTCTGAGACAGCACACTCCATCCTCAGAATTTGGGTGGAAAAATCTTCATTATGGTGAGCAGCGATAGCACATCTATGCTACAAGCACCCCCTCCAAAATCTTCTGCAAATCCTCCCAAGGATTCCAATGACAGGCCACAGTTGGGTCTTGGAGAGAAAAAAGTAACAAAAGTATAAAGGTTAATTGCAGTAGTGATGGGGTTAATGCAAAAGCACAATTTCTAACTCTTTAAAGAGTGTGTGTGTGTGTGTGTGTGTGTGTGTGTGTGTGTGTGTGTGTGTGTGTCTTGGGGGTGGTATTCATGCAGGGAGTAGACTTGTGCATGTATGGAAGTCAGAGGAAAACTCCAGGTAGTGTTCCTCATTAACACTGTCCAATTTGGTTTTTGAGATGTATCTCTCACTGGGACCTGGGACTTACCTATTAGACAAGGCTGGCTTGCTAGAGGCTCCAGAGATCTTCCTGTTTCTGCCTCCCCAGCACTGAGATTATTATCAGCATATAAACTCATATGTTTATTACCAGCCAACAAACCCATATGTTCTGGGAATCACACTTAGGTCCATGTGTGTGTGTGGCAAGCACTTTACTAACTGGACCATCTCCCCAGCCCCAGAACAGCACGCTTTTGAGTATACACTGCACGTCCTACCCTTTAATTCATAATAACACAAAATGCCCCCACCCAAAAGAAAATAAAAAACACAATTGCCTAACTCCATCAAATTTCCCTCCGCGCCCTCACTCTTGTGCTGCCGAGGAAAGAAACTGAAGGCAGCTCCTGGGGACATCCTCCTGGGGTAAGCAGAATTGGGGTTACTAGAGAACCCTTCTCTCTTGGTGGCCCCTCCTTGTCTCTACTCATCGTAAGACAGTAACAGTGGCCTGCGTTGTGCAAAGAACTCTGAGTGTAAGTTGTTCAGTAACCTACTGAAAGTCCTGCTTGTAGAATGTGCTCACACTACACAGTGTACACTGTACAGCAAACGGAAGCTGAAGAGCAAAGCTGGGGTAAAAATGGCCCTTGCTGTCTGCAGCAGGCCTGCACTAGCACTGTCTCCCTTACTGAGCACATGTAGAGGCACACGGCTACACCTTCCATGTGTTTGGATCAGCCTGATGACAAATAGATATCGCTCACCCTCTAAGGAAGTGCTAATATGATCATACCAATAATATACCTGGAGCAAAGAGGCCACAGGAAATAAAATGCTGAGTAAATGGGTAAAAGAATGGCTGAGTGGACGGTAGAATGATCAGACTTCAAGGGACAATGGGCATAGGGCCATAGAGCATGTCTCTGGAAATCAACATTTTAAAGAAAGAAACAGTGTGAGTTTTCAGAACAAGGCGAGGGAGCCCCAGAGAAGAGCAGGTGGGGAGGAGGCACCAAAGCCATGGTCAAGAGCTGGATCTGAGAGCTCTCTGGGAAATCCAGGTATTGGAAAGCAGAAGGAAGGTTCTCACCAGGGACATCCAAAAGCAGAAGGGACACTGGAAATTAAGCCAATTATGCGACTCTTGTACTCAGAGCTTCCAGATGGAAGAGAAGCTGGGACTGACATCACTCAGGTGTCATATGCAAATGTCACTTCCATAGAGAACCTTCCTGGCTATCAAGACACCCTCCCTGCCAGTTCACTGTTTACTCCACATCTGTTTGTGCTTACTGTCTGTCTCCCAGACTGAGAGTGCTATGGTGCAGGGGTCCTGATGTCTGCTGCTGAGTCCTTAGCACCTAACAGATGCTGGGCAAGATAGGAAATAATTCAAGAGTATTTGTCATATAGATGAGTGATCAGTAGAAGGGAAGATTAACAAGATGCAGTCTACTCTCTTCAGAGCGAGCATGGTGTGTTATAGCTGAGAACCAAACACAGTTCCTCTGCCTGAGTAGGACCTAGATGTCTCTCCAAGTCCCTGTTTGTTAGTTTTTGAGACAGAATCTCTCTGTATAGCCCAGCCTGGCCACTCTGCTCTCCAAAGTGCTGATATTATAGGTACAGGCAACCAGGCTTGACTTGGGAAATTGCTTCTTAAAAAGTTTATGTGTACACAAATATACTTGTATAAATATTAATTATGTGTCAATAGAAGTATTAAGAATGATAATGCCTCAATATGTTAAATGCTTATAAATAGGTAATATAAATCCGTAAATCGAGATTTAAAACATCTGGATTACTAGAAACCAAATTACAAAAGAAATGCAAATACCCAAGTAAATAAAAATGATTCAGGATCTCTAATTTGAAGAATCAAACACAAAGAGACACATTAACCTCAAAACTTTTCTTGTGCCTGAGGCTGATCTTGGAGAGTTGCTGAAAGCCAAGTGTTGAGACTCTTTCTTCTCCACATCACCTTTGCTGTCTACTTCATTCAAGAGTAACCTTGTGCATTGGCAAGTACAGTCATGCTACAACCTTATCTAAAAGCTCTTGATGACTTACAATTGCTTCAAGGATAATCTAAATCATTAGCATAGCCTGTGTGGTTCACTGTGGCCTGGACCCTGCCTTCCCACAAGCCTTAGGTCCTCCTGTCTCTTCTATATCAAGAATTTTTCCTCTGCACTCACTGTACCTCCATCTGTGTCCCCCCAGCTTTCAGGTAAACTATAATACCCCTTCATCTCTGCCCACTCATCTTTGTTCTATCTCTGTCTGAATTTAATCTTCACTTCCCAAAGATACCTTCCCTGGTCTCCCTGATGAGCTGCTGTAGACAGAATTTTCTTTCCCAGCTGCCAGTCCCAAATAATCATGTTGAGGGTTATACTAATTATAAATGACCAGCCAACAGCTTAGGCTTGTTAGTAGTTAACTTTAAATTAACCCATGCTTTTTTATCTACCCTCTGCCACATGGCTTATGGCCTGCTACCTCATTTCCCACATGTCCTACTTCCTCTGTGTCTGGCTGACATCTCTTCTGACTCCACCCTTCTTCATCCCAGCATCCTTTTCCTGCCTATACTTCCTGCCTGGCTACTGGCCAATCAGCTTTTCATCAAACCAATCTGAGTGACAAATCTTCACAATGTACAAAAGGGTGATTCCACAGCATTTCTCCCTTTTTGTCTAATTAAAAAGGAAGGTTTTTAATTTTAACATAGTAAAATTAAATACAACAAAAACAGTCATTAAGTAAGATTTGTAGTTACAATATCTAGTCCATTTGTATTTGGCAAATTTAGAGAAAATATTCAAGTATTTATCTTTGTGACTCTAAAGTTTTATACCTAATTTACCTTTTATTATAACTAAGGAAAACTTTAACTATGACTATCTAGTCTTCAGTTCCTTCAAAGACCCCAGGAAGGTGAAATGTTACCTAATGACAGGGACATCTGGCATCCTGGAAGCCACCCTAAGTTCTTCTGTAATGTTGGGGTATCCAACTTTGGCCTATAAGCCTAGCATATCTGAAAGACTTTTCTGAGAAGCAAGGGATTTTGAAGGACTGTCCTATCTTGTCTTGGCAAAGTCTGGCAGTTGCTTTCTCTTGCATTCTATTGGTCCAGTTTGAGTGGTATACTAACAGCAATGGAGGCAAAGGAAGTTTCAGTGTCTAAATGTCTAACTTCTGCCATAAAAAACAAACTCCATATGGAGATTCTTCAATGCCCATCATCTTCTCTGAAGTAGATTGGTGCTGCCAGGAGCAGATGTGTCTCACTGTCATGAAAAACCTTAGGTTATTAAACATATAAATGCCATATTATAAAGGTTTTTGAAGTGTTTGAAGACCATCTATCTAAATATAGTTGTATATGACCTTGAAAACATACCTCATATGACTATAAGTTTGACTATTATAGATGACTATTAATGTGTATTTCTTAATAATACATTATATTTTTAAATGAGTTCCATAAACACAATATCCCAAAGAAAGTAGATATAGACATACAGTATAACAAAAATTTGTATCAATATACCAAAATCCATACCAATGTGAAATATTTAAAACTAGTAATTGTTTTTTTTTTTTTTGGTTTAATAGTAGATTCAATAATCTACCCTTTTATTCTATCATTTATATATTCCCCATTTTCTTTTCAGAACAAGATCTCTGAAATCTAGTATCCTGTAGGTTTTTTGTTTGTTTGTTTGTTTTGTTTTTTTAAACCATTATCAATAACAACTTGTAACCAACTCCCATTAAATGATAATACACATCCATAGCCCATCTTTTGGGAACGTGGGTGTTGTTTTACCTAGACTACTTCCTGTTGTTTGGGGGTGCTGGTAGTTTTTTGGGGAACCTTGAGAAAATCAGGATAACTGTTAAATCTTGGCTAGAGTAGTCTATGAGGGTGGATCATCTCAGTCAGCAGCCTTGAAGCTGTTTTGGATGCTGGATCACCTGGGCCATTCATTTTTATTGCTGTCTGGCCCCCTTTTTCTGAACATACATAAACTTTTAAAGGTAACATACATAATAACATACGTAATAATATATGTATAGACTATGCATTGTACACAAGTCAGGCAAATATGATTTTTTGTTTTATATTTGAGCAGGTAAAATATACATCACATGTCTTGTAATTCTTCTAGTTTTGTTTCCTTATGTTTGTAGTCAGAATTTTTAGGGGGTCTTCCAACCTTGAATGAATCCATAGCCTTTTGTTTTCCATGGAAATAAAAGCATAACTTCTCTCCCAAAGCAACACAGCTTTTGTCTTAAATGTTGAAGTCCAGATATTTTTAAAATATATAGGTTGGTATATTTCAGCAACATTTATAATAAAATGTTTCTTAGCAGCTATTGCTCTTTCCTCAGAAGTCAAAAAATTCAAAGACAACACACTAACTACAGTATTCAGACTCTCTGTGTATTTTCCACCTTTACATGGCTTATGTTTTTTATATAGCTTTACTCCCTTTTTAAGAACTTTACTTTATTATCTTAAAACTATATGCATATATATATACATACATACATATAGTTTAATGACTATACTTTCCCTTTCTCTCCCAAGCCTATGTATAGTTTAAACACACTGTAATCTGTTTAGAGGGTTTTTTTTTCTGTCTGAATCTCTCTTATTGCATACCTGCAATTTTTTTGACCATATGAGCCTTTAAACTAGTAAGCACCTTGGCTAGGACTTTGGTTCTGGTGGCTGGCTCTGCCCTGCTTGGTTCCCTGAGAGCCAAGCTTCATGGCAGAGGTATAGGTGTAAGAGCCATGGTTCACTGTCCCAATTCTGGGGAGTTTTTAGGTCCATCCTGCCACCAACTAGGGTGCCATTCATTGCTCACAAACCCCATTTAAGTGTTTGGTAACAGGGCCTCTTAAAAGAGCCATGTGGTTTTTGCCACTAGCACCAAGCCAGGAAGCCATCTCTTAAAGGAGCTGCGCCTCTGCTTGCCACCAGCAAACAGAGCCTATTGAGAAAAGGCAGTTACCAAGAAGCTGTGCTTGACCCTGTTTTTGTGTGTTTAGAATCCTTTTGTAAACTTAGTCAGGTCTTATGTGTAAGTTCCAGCCCCACATTGGACACCAATTGTAGGCAGACGTTTCTTTCCTGTAATTGTAAATGCTTGGCCAATAGCTTAGGTTTGTTATTAGCTAACTTTTACATTTAAATTAACCCATATTTTTTTATATATCCTCTGTCATATGGTTCATGGCTTGTTGCCTCATTTTCTACATGTTTTGCTTCCTCTGTGTTTTCTGGCATTACTTCTGACTCCACCCTTCTTCATCTCAGCATCCTTAGTTTGATTGTGTCACCTACACTTCCTGTCTGGCTACTGGCCAGTCAGCTTTCTATTAAACCAATCTGAATGACAAAACTTCACAGTGTACGAAAGGATTATTCCACGGCAAGATGTCCTCAGAGAATCATTCTTGGAATACCTTTCCATGAGTCACAATGTTAATTTTAGGTTCATTCGAGCAATTATTCAACCCCCCTTTGATCTGTTGACAGTGCTGGCTACTGCCTTCCTGTTTGCTATTGTGGCTCTGGTGCCTTCACTGTAGGTGAAACTCAATAAATATTTACTGAACAAAGCAAAGTGTGACAGTTTTCTTGTTCTAAGTGAACAAAATCTAAAGCCTTGCCCATGTATGTTTTCCAGGGCAAAGAGGCCCAGGGCATCCACACAGGTCCTCATCAGGTTAAACAGCAACATGGTAAGTATTCATTATGGTGTCGTGAGACTGTGTCACTCTAACTCTGAACATCAAGGTTAGATGTTATGCTTATCCCTACTACACTTTCCCTCATTGATCTCAGTCTATTGTTCAGTCTTTTAAGGATCTGAGTCCAAATTTTTATCAAATTACATATTTCTTGTCACTTTTGGTTTCATGTCACTCATGATTATTTTTTATATAAATTATTGATTCCTACAGTATAATTACAATAATGTCCATGAAAGAAAGCATATACACACATAAAAACAAGAAACATATTTATAGTTTTGAGTACATTCCTTTTAAAAAAGATTTGTTTTTTTGTTTTTTAAACAAAATTATGTATATGTGTGTTTGTCTCAGTTTGGGTATATGCATGTGAGAACAGTGCTTGCAGAGGTCAGAAGAGGACATTGGATCTCCTAGAATTGGGGTTACAGGCCCAAGCACAGGTTACAAATCTGGTGGTGAGTTACCAGATTTGGATGCTGAAAGGTCCTCTGTAAGAGCAAAATGTGCTCTTAACCACTGAGCAATCTCCATTACTGGAATCCTTTCTTAAATGCACCAGGGCCTAGGACACTCTATGCAATGCTGACTCCCATCACCATCAGCAGCAGGGTCCAGGATGCTCCATCCAGTGCTGGCTATTATTGCCATCAGCACCAGAGCCCAGGACACTCTATCCAGTGTTGACTCTCATCAGCAGGAATACCAAAGACCCAGAATACTCTATCCAGTTCTGACCCCCCACCACCATCAGCGCCAGGTCCCAGAACACTCCATCCTGTACTGACTCCCAACACCATCATCACAGCATTCTGAGGTGGATGGATGTTTTCATCTCAGCCTTTACAGATGGTAAATCAGTATCTTTGATGATCGGTTTAATGAGTCCAAGTTCTCACAGCTTCTAAGTAGAAAGACATGGATTTCAACTCAAATGTCTATGTTCCTGGATACTCTTTACATAGTTTTAGTAGTTGGCAAACATTTTTAGCCATGCCATCTATTGCTTCAGTTCAGTTCAGTCTTACCTGGAAGTCTGTAAAGCAGCTAAAATCAGAGGTCTTTCTCCAAACTGTAGCAATGGAGCTGATTTTCACAAAGAAGACCATAGCCAGATACCTGAATAACCTTCTTGAAAGCTGTTAGATTTACAATCTAACACTTGTTCTAAAACATTCTATAATAGTCTTGAACATTTTAGCATATATTAGAAAAATCTGTAATCTGTAAGCATGGAAATTCTCTGTTGTCCAATAATAGTAGTGACTAGGCATATGTGCTGTTGAACACTGGAAATGTGGCTAATTTAACAAAAACCATATTTTTCATTTTATTTAATTTAAATTGATTTACATTTAAATGAAGATAACCACTGTTTTAGTTTCCTTTCCTATTACTAAAATACTCAGACAAAATCAGCTTAAGGGGAGACTGGGTTTATGTTCTCACAGTTTCAGATTATAGTCCATTATGGCAGGTAAGTCATAGTGGGAGAAGGAAACGGGTTATGCTGCATTGGTTACCTGAACACGGGGGGATCATGCTTGCTCACTCATCTTACTTTCTCCACTCTCACACAATCCAGGATCCCTTGCCTAGGGAATGGTGCCACCCACAGTGAACTAGTTGTCCCACCTCCATTCATGTAATCAAGATTATCCACCACAGATTTGCTTAGAGTCCCATCATCCAGTGAGTCTAGATGTTGTCAAGTTAACAATTAAAACTGACCATCACAACTACTACATGGGACTGGTGATAACCCATTGGACAGTGCACTTCTACAGATTAAGAGTTAGCTTTACTGTGATTAGTCTGTCAGTTTTCCTTATTACCTGCAAATCACCACAGTGATAAAAGTGATCTCAGGTATCAGTCAAAGACTGGTATATAGTGCTCACCCATTAGCCATGTGCTCCTCCACTTCTCAGCATCCCCTGCACTTGGGTTGTAACCATGTGACCAGATTTAACCAAAAACTATTGCATGGTAATTGTGGTGGTTTGAATAAGAGTGACCACCATAGATAGGCTCATGTACTTGAACTTTGGTCACAAGGGAGTGGCACTATTAGGAGGTGTGTTAGAGGAAGTGTGTCACTGGGGGTGGGCTTTGGAGTTTCAGATGCTGAAGTCATGCCCAGGGCCTCTCTTTTCCTGTTGCCTGCTGATCCAGATGTAGAATTCTCAGCTTCTTCTCCAGCACCGTGTTGACCTGTGCACCACCATACTTCCTGCCCTAACAATAATAGGTTAAACCTCTGAACCTGTAAGCGAGCCCCAACTAAATGTTTCCTTTAGAAGAGCTACCATGGTCATGGTGCCTCTGTATAACAATAGAAACCCTAACTAAGACAGTAATTATACATGGCTCTTTTAGGCAGAGGGAGTTAAGACTGCATGTGCATCCACAGACCTCTTTCCTCCTGGAAATGATGCGTTCCAGATGACATAGAAGAAAAATGTGATTCTTCACATTGGAGACATAGACCTGCATTGGCTTTTGCCTCTGAGAGTTCAGAGCTAATTGTTACAGCAGCTCCCTGACATACAACAGGCAACGGAGGGCACTTGGAACTCTGGGCAGAAGAAGAACAAGAAGGAAGCTGTGGAAACAGAGGGCAAAAGGGCTTCAAACCAGAGACTGCAGAGAGTCCCAGCTCAACCCACTAACAGTAGCACTGACTTTTGTCTGCACCTGGTGGAGAGAGAGAAGTGGCATTTGGCAGCACTCACCGCCCCCAGGCCCCAGCCCCCAGCCCCAGTTCATAATGTCGACAGTTAGGAATAATGATCTCTGCTCTGCCTTTCTACCATTTGTTTCTAATGATCAGTTGCCTGCACCTTGTTCTATCACTTTCCCTAAGAAATGGGCCCCATTCAATTATGAGTGAAGGTTATAAAGCCCACATCAGCAGTGACTCCTCAGGCAGCCCTACACCTTTGGAGAAATCACTTGGAAATCATTTAATAGGGCAGATACAGACCTTGAGTCTTGGAGGTAATATGGAAAATAGGTATTCATGGCTACAGCTTTCCAGACAAGACATTTTCCTAGACACATTTCCTGCATGAGATGAGGCAAAGCCCCTGCTAGACCTCTGCTCTTCCCCAGCCTGAGAAGCCAGGGGCCAACTGTATAATGTTAGCTCAAATGTACAGCACTGATTAGGACAAAGGACCATTGATTTACATAGGTATTTACAGGATATCTTTTCTCCTAGAGGCATGGATCATAAATGGATTTCTCTATAGGAACTTCATAGATTTTCCCTCCAGGGAGGTTGAGGACATTGTTTAAATATCCCTTGCTAGCCTGTCAAGGTTTCAGGAAGACATGAGCTATCTTTCTTGGTTTCCTGGTCCTGTAAGAGTTCCAGAACCTTGAGCAGAATGTGCAGTATTAGGCAATGAGCTGGGGGCCACCAAATCTAGGCATGAATCCTGGCTCTGCTTTCTGCTCTCTGCTGGCACTGTCCCTGTGGGTTAGTAGCGCATCCTCACTGTGAAGGGAACTAGAGTACATTGCTGAAATAACCTTAGATGACCTTGAATCATTTGTTGCATTCATCCTCCACCTCATCAAGCCATCCTCTTTCTCCTTAAGATCACCCACAGGGGTCTGCAGCTTCAACTTCACTCAGGCAAGTAGAGAGAGTTGGAAGTGCCTGGGAGTTTGTGAGCTTAGAGAACAGAATAGCCCCCCCCCCAAAGTCTTCCCTTCAGCAGGACAGGCTCTGTTGTACTGTTCACTGCTGGAACCCCTGGTGGGACTGGGAGGTGGTGGGAACCTATTATGAACTCACAGACTTGGCTGCTTAAAACTCCTACACACACACTCCTTCCCATGCCAACAGCCTGGGGGAGATCTCTCCCCTACACCCCTTTCCTCTTTCTCCCTCCCAACTTCCTTGTCTCCCTCCTTCTAGCGAACTTTTTATTTTAATTTTTAAAGTTTTGTTCACTATCTTTTGCGTTTCTTCTTTGAAAATTTTATACATTATTACCATGTAGCTTGATCATATCCATCCTCATTCCTTCCCTTTAACTCCCCCTGGGACCTCCCCAAACACATCTCCCTTCCAACTTCATGTCCTCCATTTATTTTTAGGGGCATGGGCAACCCAACAGTGGCCACACTCCAAAGAAAAGCAACTCTCCTTCCCCTAGCAGAAGACAACTGCCTACCTCTTCCCACACTGCAGGCTTCCTTAGGAGGTCACTTGGGGCAGTTTACATTTCAAGGATGGGCATGTGCCTGATCTAGAATTCATCTGTACGGAGCTGTGTCTCATCTCCTGAATTTATTTACTTATTTATTTTATTTATTCATTCATTCAATCAATCAATCATTTGTTCACATCAACAGGGACCTGGGCATTTATTCTTAACCTGTTTTATAATCTAGTATAAAGCATGTTCTGTTAAAATTGCTCTAGCTTTAGCCACTGGAAGTGCTGTCACCTACCTCCTCTGCCCCTTTCACAGACCCCCTATAATGAGCACTTCGTTATTCTATGGTGAGGCAAGATGCTCTGTACTCATCTTGTATAGCATTGCTCAATACTAGAATTAGCCATTTCTCCAATGAGTCCTCATTGATTTAGTTTGGAAGGCTATCGAAGTCAAAATCTGAGTGTAAGACATGTTCATTGCTACTGGCCTCAGACCCTACTGGTGGACAGAGAAAGGACAGACCTATGTGCATGTATATTGTATCAGCACATATATTTTGTTTATTTAAGAATGTACTGTCCTACTTGACTTTAACTATCAACTTGACATAGCCTAGAGTCAACACAGAAGGAATCTCATTTGAGGAATTGCCTAGATCAGATTAGTCAGTGAGCATATCTGTGGGAAATTATTTTGATTAATTGATATGGGAGGGCCCAGCCCATGGTGGGCAGCACCATTCCCTAAGTGGGTAGCCCTGGATTGTATAAGAAAGCTAACTGAACATGAGCCAGAGTGAGCCAGGAAGCAAGCTAGTAAGCAATGCTCCACCATGTCCCTGCTTAAGTTCCTTCCCTGACTTCCCTCAGTGACCTGGAAGTGTCAACCAAGCAAACCCTATCCTCCATAATCTTTTTTTCATAGTGTTTTATCACAGTAACAGAAGGAAACTAGGATGAATACATACACATAGCTATCTATCTTATTACCTATAAGCTATATATGTGGGCATCCTGAAGTCCCAGCCCCAGTCCATTCATTCATAGCCATCCCAGCTATGACCCCTTGCTTGTCTCTGGCCTCCAAAACCAACATTGGCAAACATGGTTCCTATTAACTTAACTATTCATTAAGAAGGGATTTAACAATCCACCCCTGAGTACAACTTTATCACCTGGAGCACAGGCATGCATCTATGTGTAGGCCCACTCATCCCCAAATGCAAAGTTATATCAGCAGTGTTCCCCCACTTACCACTTCCAATGAGTTTGTCCCATACCTTCCATACAATATGCAATATGGTCATATTCTACTGGTATATTTTTCATTCCATCTCTGGATCCTACAAATCACAAAATGGTATTTTTTTTTTATTGGCCTGCCCTTAGGACCATTCTGTGAGCTATAAACTTGTTGATTTTAGCATATGGCAGTATTATCATCAACTATTAGCATATCACACAGAATATATCTACTTCTGATCTCCTATCCTTTTTTGTTATGTGGTGTATGTGATATGTGTATATGTTCATTTGTGCAGATACGCTTGCACGTGTGTTTGTGTGTTTACACACACATGTGCACACACACGTAGAGGCCAGTCATCTTCCTCCATTGCTTTTCATCTTATTTTGTGAAACAGGATTTCTCACCGAACCTAGAGTTCACCAATTCTGTTAGATTGGCTGGCTGGCAAGTCCTAGGTATCCTCCTGTCTCTGCCTCTCCAGCACTGGGATTCCAGTCATAAGCCATCATGCTGAGTCCTCACACTTGCATGGCAGCAGTTCCCTGACCAAGCCATCTCCCTAGCCCCCAAATCTACCCACCTTGACTCACACAACCCCTTTGTCCTCCTTCAAGCAATTCCTCACTAGTTACTGTCTCTATAGTCCTGTCTTTTCCGGTAAGTCACATTAATGGAATCATGTAATATTTATGCTTCAGAGGACTTCTCTCATTTGGCAATCTGAGTTTAAGATCCATCCATATCTTTGCATGGTTCAATAACTCATTCCTTTTGATTGATAAATAATTCTTGATTACAAAAATCTGCTAAAATTTGTTTTATCCACTCATGCATTTAAGAATATCTTGATTGATTCTAGTTTTTTTCCAACTATGAACAAACACTATAAAAATTCACAATTTCTTCTCTTTATTTTTCTCAAAAATATTTTATTTATTTATTCTTGTCTCATAGATTGCATCCTGACCAGTTTCCCTTCCCTCCACCATCCCCTGCATCCCCCCCAGCCTCCACCCCCACCTCCAGATTCACTCCTCCTCCATTTACCTTTAGAAAAGAGCAGGGATATCAACCAAGCATGGCATAACAAGTTACTATAAGACTAGGCACAAATCCTCATCAAGGCTGGAAGAGGCAACCCTGTAGGAGAAAAAGAGTCCTAATAAAAATAGTGTGTGAGTGTGTGTGTGTGTGTGTGTGTGTGTGTGTGTGTGTGTGTGTAGCCTATGGAGGTCAGAAGAGGCCATCAGATGCCTTGGAGCTGGAGTTCCAGATGGTTGTAACCTGACCAATACGGGTACTGTTAACTGAACTTGGATCTTCTGTGAGAGCAAATACACTTATCCTCTAAGCCATCTGTCCAGCACAAGAACAAGGCTTTCAGTTTTAATGAAGTCCAAATTAATGTATCATTTCACAGATGTGTTTTTGGTGTTACATCTAAACATGTTCACCAAAACAAAGTCATAGAGATTATATAGTTTTTTTTCTACAAGTTTTATAGTTTTTCATCTTACATATATATTCTTTAATGTAAGTAGATTTCATCACATATAGTTTTTAGGCAAACTGATATTGGGCTCAGCACCATTTATTAAATTTCCTGTACCCTCATAATCACTCATCCAGTTACAATTTCTGGGCTCCCTGTTCCTTCTGTCAGTCTGTGTATACTCTTTTAAGTTGCTAACTGTCTCGATTACTATAGACATATAAGTTTTAGAATCAAGTCTTGAGTCCCCAGGTTTATTCTGCTGCTTGAGTGCTGATTTTTCTGGGTGTTGTTGTTTTTAGCCTTTCCACATAAACTTTAAATCACTTATCCCCAGTGCCTTGCTCATCCATCATCAGGGAAGCTTCCCTCATGCAGCAGATAGGAGGAGGTACAAACACCCGCAGCCAGACAATATTCAGGGACTGAGAGAACTTGGGACATTCAGCACTAAATAGGATGTAAATAGGAATACTCCATCAAATCCCTTACTGCAGGGATCAGGGGACCCTGTGGAAGAGGAAGTGGAAAGAGTGAGCCAGAGTGGCTGTGGACGGAGGACACAAAGGAAACAAGGCTCTCTAAATCAACATGGTCAAGGCACATATGAACTGACAGAGACTGAGGCAGCATGCACAGAGCCTGCCCAGGTCTGCACCAAATGGATCCTAGAGCTGAAAGGAGAAGTGGACACACACCCCCTTCCCTAACACAGAAGCTATCTCCAAATGATAACCACTTGAAAATGAGAATTTAGTTTTCTCCAAGAGGTTCTCACTGGGGAAACAAACTATTCTTATGGGCAGGCCACATGCCCAGCCCCTGGCCGATAGACAACAAAATCAATGGCATCTCTGGGAGTTCTTTGTCTCATAATGTAATGTGAGGACTTTTTTTCACTCTTTTAAAATATTTTCTCTCTTTCTCCCTCCCTTCCTGTCTTTCCCCCTTGCGTATATATTAGGACCTCTGCTTTTGTGTTTTTATGGGATTCCCAAGGGTGCAGAGGAGCGGGTCTTTGTCTATGTCTGTTTCCCTGGAATCCTTTCCTTACGTTGGTTTGTCCTATTTCACTGTGCTTATTTTTGTTTTAACTTATTATGCACTTTCATTTTATGATTATCTCCCAGAAGCCCATTTGTGTTCTAATGAGAGACAGAAAGGGGTGGATCTGGATGGGAGGGGAGGTAGGGAGAAACTGAGAGGAGTAGAGGGAGGGGAACCATGAGCAGAGTATATTATGGAAGTACCTATTTTCAATAAAAGAAAAGTCAAGTCACTATCACTATCCACAAAGCAGTCTGCTGAGATGTTGGCTGATACAGCACTTACTCTATAGATAGCTGTTCCTACCTGGATGTTCTAGCCCATGAATGTATGGTCTGATGGCTATTCACACCTGGGTATTCCAGTCCATGAATGTGTGGTCTGATGGCTACTCATACCTGGGTATTCCAGTCCATGAATGTATGGTCTGAATGCTACTCATACCTGGGTGTTCTAGCCCATTAATGTATGGTCTGATGGCTATTCATACCTGGGTATTACAGTCCATGAATGTATGGTCTGATGGCTACTCATACCTGGGTGTTCTAGCCCATTAATGTATGGTCTGATGGCTACTCATACCTGGGTGTTCTAGCCCATTAATGCATGGTCTGATGACTATTCATACCTGGGTATTCTAGCCCATTAATGTATGGTCTGATGACTGTTCATACCTGGGTATTCTAGCCCATGAATGTATGGTCGGATGGCTACTCATACATGCACCATCTGGCCCATAAGTGCATGATGTGTTTGCATCCACTTACAGCTCCTTTGGCATCTGTTGTTTTTGCATATGAAGCTTATACTTATCTTACCTACTTTAAGATAATCTGTAACCATTACTCATGGTCTGATATTCTGTTAACTAGCTATAGTCATTGAGGTCTGGCTATTCTTTTCTTGGCAGGTTCTTGGGATTTTTTTTTTATATAGAAGAAAATAATCTGTGAATAAAGTTTTACTTCATACTTTTTAATGTGTATACAGTCTGTTTCCTTTTCTTGTCTCATTGCAGTGGCCATGACTTAAAATAATGTTGAATAAGGATGTTAAGAAATGATATCCTAGCCGGGCGGTGGTGGCGCACGCCTTTAATCCCAGCACTCGGGAGGCAGAGCCAGGTGGATCTCTGTGAGTTCGAGGCCAGTCTGGGCTACCAAGTGAGTTCCAGGAAAGGCGCAAAGCTACACAGAGAAACCCTGTCTCGAAAAAAAAAAAAAAAGAAATGATATCCTTACTTTGTTCCTGATGTTTGGAGGATAGTGTCTGGTTTCTCGCAATCAAGCATACACTGCATTCTGTTTTTATTTCTGCTGTTGTGACAAAAATATCCTGACCAAAAGCCACTGTAATGGGGAGGAATTTGTCTTACAATTCCAAGTTAGTCCATTATCTGGGGAAATCAAGGTGGAAACTTAATCACATCCACAGTCAAGAGCAGAGAGAATAAATGCCTATGTACCAGCTTGTTTGCTCTCAGCTAGTAGTCTCCTCTTTTATACCGGTAGGGACACTATTCCTATAGAATGGTAACACCCAAAATAGGCTGGGTCATTTTACATTAATGAACAAGACAATCCCCCACAGACAGACATACAGCCCAACCTGACCTGGATAATTCTTCAATTGAGGCTCTTTTCCCAGGTGATTCTAGAGTGTGTCAAGTTGACAGTGTGTGTGTGTGTGTGTGTGTGTGTGTGTGTGTGTGTGTGGTGTGGTGTGGTGTGTGATGGATTTTGTGAAATGCTTTTCTACATGTCATTTAATTTTAGCAATTTTTCTTCTTTAGCTTACTTGTGTGATAGAACACAGTAATTTTTGCATGTTGAACCAGCCTTGCCTACTTAAAGTAAGTTTCATTTGGTTGTGGCATAAGCACATTATAGATAGTTGGATTCCATTTGTAAATCTTTTGCTGGAAATTTCAACATCTCTGTCCTTAAGAGATACTGAGGTTTGCAGAGTGTGGCAACATGACTCTGGTACTACTGTAATGCTGACACCATAGAATGTGCTAGAAGTATTCTGTCTGTTTCACTTTTCTAGAAGTTCTCAAGTGTTGAATTACCCAAACCCTACTGTAGGATCTACTTCTGAGAAATACAACCCCAAACTTGATTGCCTTATCTGTAAACTGGAAACAATAACAGCCTTCCTCACAGAGTTCTTCTAAAAGCACCAGGTTAAGGGGGCAGATGCTCGGGTACCCACCTGGACCCCCTTGTTAGCTGAACACACCCATTCCCTAACTTATATGAGTCTGGATACTGACGGCTTACTTAGCAGTTCCTGTATACAGCATCCTGCCCTTGGAGAAGAGGAACTGCCCCATCTGGGCACCCCCCAGGAGCCAATGTTAACAAACACATTGCCAACTCTGCTATCTACAGTGGAGGATGACCTCCTGGATACTTCATGTCTCACACCCATGGATCTGGCCAACACTAGATATCCCTGCTCAGTATCCCAAGCTTTTCTTAAGAGGAACAGCTCAATAAATCACATGCATTTATATCCCTAGGACCACTGGGAAGCCCACCCTAGGGCAGCTGGCAGCTTGCATAGCCCTGGCAGAGAACGAGATTCTGACATTGACTCCTGTACTGGATAATGATGGAGGACTCTCTTGAGAGCTAAGCAGCACCTGGAGGTCCCCACTGTGTGGAGGAATGCAACTTCAGAGACTTTACCTGGGGTGAGCAGAACCGCAGAAGGAAAGGTGCTTCTTCCTGCTTCCTGCAATGACTCTGTGTGAGAGGTGTGAGGTGAGGGAGCTAGGCACCTTTAGGACTGCAGATCTGAGTGCTTGTGTTGAAAACAAATTTGATTGATGTTCTGAAGAAAGACATGACAGAAAGAAAATGAAATTTTGAATTTTACGGGAAAAAATAACCTGAAATGTAAGAGCTGGCATGTTTGGGATTCCTATGCTATCCCATGGTGCTCTACGTAATTATGTCATTGAAAAATGTTTCCCCACATGACCTGGCCTATATGTATATGACATCAGAACTTTTGGCTATCAGACCTAACATATTACAGCAAGAAGATTGGCCACATTGGTTATTCAGCCTTGTATACATAAACAAAGAGGAGACTAAGGAATCTTTGGCTTGGTTGTTCTGTGGATTTTGTCAGAGATGGTTCCTCTGTCATGAAGTTTACAGCTTTTCCCAATTCAATTAATTGGAACTCAGAAATGTGAGCACTGTGAAATAAAAGCCTCAGACATCTGGGGCTCTATGCACCATCTAGTGTAAAGGCATACCCAGTAACTCACAGCTTGTGGATGGTAGCTTTTAAGAGCCTTTATGTCTAGAACTACTGCTCAGAGAGAGGGAGGCATTTTGTTGATAGCTAGAGGACAAGGCAGGTTTAAGGGATTTTTTTTTTCTTAAAATGCAATTTATTGAGGCATCTCCTGTGCATTCCATTCCATGAAATCCATTTATTGGCATTTACAGACAGCCCATACTTGAGGAACAGAGTATACACAGGTACTGTCTGTCTTCACAGCACAGGGTCTAACTCCAGAGTCAGACTGGAGACCAGGCAGAAGACTGTCACAAAGACAAGGCTGCCCCAATAGAACCTTATGTCAAGGCCAAGGCGCCCATGTACTCTTTCCTAGGACTCTCCATTAGTCATCCCAACCAGAGGGAGGACATCATGTTTGCAGCCACTTCGTTTGTGAGTGTGTGTGAACAGGCGCACAGGTGGGTGGAGACCGGGAAAATCTTTGGTTGTTCTCAGATACCATTTGTTTTGTTTTGTGAGACAGGGCCGCTTATGGGCCTGGAACTCATGTAGAAACCTAGGCTGGCTGGCCAGTGAATCCCAGGACTCCACCTGTCTCCTTCTCCTCCGAACTGGGATTACAAGCATGTACCACCATGCTCAGCATCTTTTTTTCTACGTTGATTCTGACGGTCAAATTTCAGTGCTTTCAAAAGAAGCACTTTTCTGACTGAGCCATCTACTTAGTCTGGAGCTACTTCCAAATGAAAATGCATGGGCATATTGAATAAAAGGCAATCTGAAAATGATGAATTTATGCCTGAGAGAAGATGGGATGTGATCAAGAGTAAGGCTATTAAGTGCTTTCTCAGTAGCACCAAGGACAAGAGCACCAGACAAAGCAGGCAGCAACACATCCTAACAGTGTGAAGGATGCTGATGATGCTAAGACCCCACAGGTATCAACAACAACATCAACACTGGTGTAAGTGCCTGACACCACAACCACCCTTGTTCATACTATTTGATTTAATTTCCTACTGATATGATGATTAGTGTATACACATTTAATATGCAAACTGACAAATGATAGAACGTTTAGTTCTATATATTTCATGTTACTCAGTACTTAAGTTGATGATATTTCAACCTTTTCACAAACATAATTTTGTATCACTTAATACTGAAATTAGCATAATTATTCAAGGACATCTATTAATATACCCATTTGTATACCTTTTATTTCACATATAGATACTCAAGTTTCTATTACCATTTCACCTTGGAATGTGAGGGCAGTATGGGTTGGCACCCAGAGGCACACACCCAGAAGCAGCAGAGCTGGGCTAAACACAGCCTCCCCATCTTTAACACAAAGTGTCCCCTCCATCTGCAGTAGCTGATGTGTAGAAGTCACTGTCGTGTGTCAAGGTCAAGGCCTACACTAATGTGTATACTTCTCATTTGATCTCAGAACGACCAGATGAGGTGGGTTCTATTTTCAATCTTCATTTAGCTGATTTCAAAAATGGCACCCAGGCAGATTATGGCAATTAGGAGAGACATCTGCTGAGAGTCGAGTTTGACTAAAAATACAGGGTCTGGGCCGTCACTACCATGAAATCCTCTCAGAGCCAATGATGCAAGGAGATGAGCCGTGACTGAGGACATGGTCTAGGCTCAGGAAGGAAAAGAGTTGGGGGAGACTGGCTAGAAGACGACCCTGGAGAAGCAGCTACTTTCCTTGGATTCTATTTTTTCAAGATTTATTCTACTAGCTGAGTATAGTGGTGCACACCTTTAATCCCACCCAGCACTAGGGATGCAGAGGCTGGGGGATTCCTGTGAGCCAAAGGCTAACCTGATCTATATATCCAGTTACATGGCTGGCTACATAGTGAGACGCTGTCTCAAAAAAATATTTATTTTATTTTCAGTGTTGTGGGAGGAGAGTTGCGTATACATGCGCAGGGACCTGCAAAGGTCAGAAGACACTGGATCCCTGGAGGCTGATGTGAGTTGTCTGACGTGGGTGCTAGGAACCAAACTCAGGTCCTCTGACAGAAGCAAATGCTCTGGAACCATCTCTCCAGCCCCCTTCCTGGTGCTTTTGAAGATTTTTTTTTTTTAGTTTATGTGTAGGTATATTTATTTGTGTGTGATACATGTATACCATGTGTACAGAGACCAGAAGTGGGCATCAGAGCCCAGGATGCTGGAGTTACAGGCAGATTGTGAGCTGTCTAAAGTGGGTTCCAGTTCCCTGGAAGAGCGGGAAGTGCTCTTGACTTCTGAGGCCATCTCTCCCGTCCCTTCCCTGGGTTCATCAATCATGAGAAATGAGACAGATGCACTGATAGGTGAACACCCACATTCTTAGCAATCAGGCATTTTTAAACATGATGTATCAGAGCTCTGGGGTTGTAAGTGATAGGAAGTGATTCCACCTCCTGCAGCAAACCAGCACAAAGATGTCCGGACTGGAGATGTCTGCTTCATGTGAGGAAAGAGGGCATGATGTTTCATAGGCTAAGCATTCAGACAGCCTACAAAGTCTAGAAGATTCTAAAGACTTAAAAGGTGAAATTACAAACTGCCCAAGCAAGAAAGGAAATAGGAGAAGCCAGCCATGTAGCCACGTAAAATCCCAGTCCCTTATCAAGTCTTTTATTTTTTTTTTAACTTCTATTGATTCTCTGTGGTTTTCACATCATGCATGCCGATCCCATCCATCTCCCTACCCCACCCCCCACATCTGCCCTTGCAACCTCACCCCAAAAGCCAAACAAAATTTAAAACAAAAAAACAAACAAACCACACAAAGCAGAACAAGAAAGAAGAGAGAAAAGAAGAAAAGAATCTCCTTGTGGAAGCTGTGGTGTGGCCCAGGGAGTCACAGGCACATTTAACCCTTCCGTCCTTTGTCTTCATTGCAAGTGTTGGCTGCTGGGAGTCATCAGTCTGGTTGGAGGCCTCTGTCTTCTGTCACATCATGGACAATGGCCTCTCACCGGGGCTCCCCTCTGGACTTCCCAACATTGTCCTGTGTCATGGAAATCCTGTTGTGCTCTCTGGTGCTCACATCCCACTCACTCACACCACCAGGGCCAGCTCCACTGTTTTGAGGGCCCCCCCTCTCTCTGGATTGCTGTAGGGGGTATATGGGGAGGGGAATCAAAGCTGTCCTATTCTCACACCCTCAGGGCTGGCTCACCTGCACCCCTGACAACAGGGTTAGCTCTAGTGTGGTGCCCTGATGGGTTGCAGAATTCACTCTCCTATGTGCTGCAGCTGGTGAGGGTCAGGGCTAATTGGAATTCTCCCAATTCAGCTGCAGTATCCTGGTAGGGGGCAGGGCCATCCATCCCAGTGCCAGGGAGGGGCATGGCCAGCTCATCCCAGCCCTCTGTTTACAACACTTGCGATTCCCATGATCCCTTGTGGTAACCCAGGCCACAAACATCAGCAAAAACCCCAGCTGCAGTAGGACCACAGACTCAGACACAGCCCTCAGCAGCAGCTTGGACCTGGACATTGCCATGGCCCTGGTGGCAGCACAGGCCATTCAGATCAGCTTGGCCCTGGTGGTGGCACAGCCCTCGGACATCCACATAGCCACAGGTTGTGCCCTAGCCCTCTGGCATCCCTGTGGCCTTTGGTGGCAACATGGGCCATGGACCCAAACATGGTCCTAATAAGCAGCCTAGGTTCCGATGTCACTATGACCCCAGGTGGCAGTGCAGGCCACCAAGTTTGCAATGGCCCTCACAGCAGTGTGTCCCTTGGACTCCAACATGTTCCCAAGTGGCAGCCTTGACCCCCAGTATCAGCATGACCCTCAATGGTATTAGGGGCCATGGACATCAATGCAGACCCACCCTGGCTATTGTAGGGCAGTGGACCAGACCCAGACATGGCCCACAGCAGTCCTAGCCCTGGTGACAACATGGTCCCAGGTGCTAGCCACTTAAGTTGGCATGGTCCTTTGGACACCTACATGGCCATAGGCTGTATCCTAGACCCTGGGCATCCATGTGGCTTTTGATAGTAACAAGGGCCACTTGACATCAACACAGCCCCCAGTTATGGTAGGACCAGCAGCAGCCCAGGCTTGGATGTCCCTATGGCACAGCTGGGAGCTCAGACCACTCAGACTAGCATGACCCAGAGGCACTGTGGCCCTCGGACACCAACATAGCTCCAGGTGGTAGCCCAGACTACAGGCCTCCTCCTGGCCTTTAGTGATGACAGGAGCCATAGATCTCTTCTTCGACCTCCTTATCTGCTTTAGGGCCCTGGACCAAGACTTAGCTCTTGACTCTAGTTCAGGCCCAGACATCACCTTGGACTGGGGTGGCAAGCAGCAGGTCATTCATGTCAGCCTGTTCCTTAACACCTTCACCTTTTCAGATCCACATCTCTCCCCAGCCCATGAACCTCTCCACCTCTCTCTCTTCCATCTCCCCACCCTATACTCTATTATTTACCATAATAGTGCCTAAACATCTGGTGCCTCTGGTGCCTGGTAGGCTCCTAGTTGGTGCAGAGCCATTTCTGGAATCCTCTCTTAGGCCAGGGCTAGAAACCCTGGGCTATGTTTGGGTGAATCCTGTCTGCCTTAGCCACTTGGCATGAGGCTGAGCTGTTCCTTTATCAGGGCTTAGAAGATCCAGTTACAAAGACAGAGAGCAGCATGTGACTAAAGGCCTGTGAGAACATTTCAGGGAAGAGCAAAGACCAAAAAAGATATAGGCAGCAGCCAAAGATAACCAAGACTTGGGAACATGTCCTGAGAAAAACTGAGCAGGAGATTGAAATGTTGCTGTTAAGTTTGGACACTGGAGTCTGATGGAACTTACAATTTTAGCTCTCCTGACCTCCCTCTTTCAAGCCTTCAGTCTGTCAGCATCTTTTGAATGTGTTCAGCCATGACCAAGACCTCTTCTCCATCACTCCAACTCCAGCCATTCCAATCACCCTTTCCCTGTTTTATTTTCCCCACAGTATTATCTTCTAATGGACACAATGTGTTTTTTCATATTGCATGTCTTATTTATCATCTGACCCAACCACCTATGAATACTAGGCAAATGGACACCTCTTTAAAGGAGACACACAAATACAAAAATAGCATGTGTTCAATATGTATTATATATGTGTTCAATATACAATATATATATACATGCACTTACATATGTTATGTGTGTGTGTTCAATATCATTAATTATCCAGGAAGTGAAGATTAAAATCAGCTTGAGTTCACACTTGTCAGCTGGAGAGATGCTCAGCAGTTAAGGCTTTATCCCAGAGATATAGGGATGGTTCAACACACAAAAATCTGTCAACATAATCTACCATATAAACAAACTGAAAAGAAAAAAAAAAACATGATCATCTCAATAGATGCTGAAAAAGCCTTTGACAAAATCCAACACCCCTTCATATAAAATTCTTTCAGAGATCAGGGATACAAAAGGAACATACTTAAACATGTAATAAAAGCAATACCGTAGGTGGAGTTTCCCTGCCCCGACAGCCTGCTCCCAAATAACTGGTAGCCACTTCCCAAGTAACTGACTCAGAGACTTAATATAAATTATAAATGTTACCTAATGACAGGGACATCAGGCTGCCTGGACAGCCACCCAAAGTTCCCCTGTAATGTTGGGGCATCCATCCCTGGCATACAGGCCTAGAATATCTGACAGACTTTTTTGAGAAGCAGGGAATTTTGAGGAACTGTCCTACCTTGTTTTAGCAAAGTTTGGTAGTTGCTTTTTTTTTTTCTTTTTGTTTGTTTGTTTGTTTTTTTCATCCTGCTGGTCCAGTTTGGACAGTAGCTGTCACCAATTGAGGCAAGGGAGTTTCTTTGCCTACAAGGCTAGTTTTTGCCATAAAGAAAACAAACTCCATATGGAGATTCTTTAATGCCCATCATCTTCTCTGAAGTAGATTGGTGCTACTGGAGCAGACATGTCTCACTGTCATGAAAAGCTTTAGGTTATTAAACATATTAAATGCCATATTCTGTAGGTTTTTAAAGTGTTTGAAGACCACCTATCTAAATATATCTGTTTATGACCTTGAAAACATATCTAACTTGACTGTAAGTTTGACTATTATAGATGACTATTAATCTGTATTTTTAATTATATATTACATTTTTAATGAGTTGCATAAGCATAATACCCCAAACAAGAGTAAAAACTTATATACAGTATAACAAAATTAACTTTAAATTTGTATCAATATACAAAAATCCATAGCAATGTAAAAATATTTAAGACTAGTAGTTTCTTTTTTGGTTTAAAAGTAAATTTAATAATCTATCCTTTTATCCTATCACTTCCACCTTTTTCCTTCAGAAAGAGATCTTTGAATTTAAATCCTGACTATGATGGATAACAATTTGTAACCAACCTCCCTTTAATGATAATAAACACCCATAACCCATTTTTTTGGAAATGTGGGCATAGTTCTCTAGATTACTTTCTGTTGATTGGGGGTGCTGGTAATCTTTAGATCCTAAGAAAATTTAAGACAATGGTCAAGTCTTGGCTGGAGTAGTCTGTGGGGCTGGAACATCTCAGCCAGCAGCCTTGAAGCTGTGTTGGATGTTGGATTACCTGAACCGTCCATTTTCATTGGTATGTGGTCCCTTTGGTCTGAAAATACATAAACTTTTAAAGGTAACATACACATCTGCATTAATACAAGTATAGACTGTGCATTGTATATGAGTCAGTCAAAGATAATTTTTGTTACGTGCTTGAGTAGGTAAAATGTACATCATGTGTCTTGTAGTTCTTTTAGGCTTATTTCTTTATGTTTGTATTCAGGATTTTCAGGGGGATCTTCCTTGATCAAACCCGATTTTCTTTAACCTACAGTGAATCCACAGCTTCTCAATTCCCGTGGATATAAAAGTATAACCTCTCCTCCACAGCAATATACATTTTGACTTAAATGTTTGAAGTCAAGATATTTTTAAAATGTATAGGTTGGCTTAATCTAACAGCTTTAATCCAGCATCTCTTAGCAGCCATTGCTTCTTCAGCAGCCAACAAATTCAAAGACAACACAATAATCCAACTCTCTGTGTATTTTCCATCTTTACACGGCTTTTTTTTTTTATGACTTTACTCCCTTTTTAAGAACTTTATTATTTTAAAACTATGTTTTAAATCTAGCATTGTATAGATGCTTTCTCTTCTCTCTCCTAAGCCTTTGTACAGTTTTAAACACACTGTCAGCCGTTTAGAGGTTCCTTCATCTGAATTTGTCTTTACTGCATATCTCTATGTTTTTCTGACCACAAGAGTCCTTAAGCTGCTAAATGGCATGGCTGGGACCAAAGAAGCGGCTGTGGCAGCTGGCTCCACCCCATTCCTGGGTTCCCTAAGAGCCCAGCTTCATAGTGGAGGCACCTGCAGGAGCCACATTTATGGCCCAAAATCTGGGGGGTTTTTGGATCCTTGCTGCCATCAAGTAGTGTGCCAACATAAACCCCATTTAAGTGTTTGGCAGCAGGGCTCTTGGAAGAGCTGCATGGTTTTTGCTGCTAATGCTGAGTCAGGAGGCTGTCTCTTAAAGGAGCTGTCGGCAAACAGCCTGCTAGTTCCCAACACCTGTGCTGGGCAGCTCACAGCCCCCTGGAACTCTCTCTCCAGATGCTATGATGCCATCTTCTGGCTTCATGGCATATTTTCATACATGCAAATTAAAATAAGTAACAAACGTCGGTGTAGGAAAAAAATGGAACCTTTACACACTGGTGGGGATGTAAGTTAGTGTAGCTTTTAGAGGACAGAGTATGAGGTTTCCTAAAAACAAAAACAAAACAAATCAAAACAAAACAAAAACCTACCCTAAAATCAGATCTCCCAAATGATCTGGTTACTACAAGTGACTTACATATCCAAAGTAAATTAAGTCAGGATGCTAAAACAAGATGTGCACTTCATGGAGTGGTCCTCGGATCTTGAAGATATGAAAGGGGCGCTATCACCCTGCCTAAACCTGGAGGGTACTGTATTAAGTGGAATAACCAAGCAGAAATGGGAAAATGCCACCTGGTTCCATCTACACGAGGAATCTCAAAACCAATCTCAACAGAGGAAGAGAGTCCAGCGATGGTTACTGTGTGATGTAGGCTAGGAGTGGTTAGGACAGTGGGTGAGAGCATGGGCAGGAGATGCTGAGTAAGTGATACAAAATCTCCAGAAGGCAAGCCGAGTCCTAGAAAAGATCTGTTCAAAATGTACTGTATACTTGAAAATCGCCATGAGAATAGAATTTTTAGTGTTCTTGTCACAAATAATTGATAAATGAAGTTAATCCCTATGTTAAATAGCTTGGTTTAGCCATTACACAATGTCTATATGTTTCAAAACATTGTGTAGTCATCAAATTTATTTTTTTTATTTGGAAAAGGGGTATAGCTCAGGATAGCCCAGAAATCACAATCCTCCTTCTTAGTCTCCCAGGTGCTAGGCTTATGTGCAAGAACTACCATGCACAACTCTTTTATTTGCCAATTTAAAAAATAGATAACTCAAATGCTTGTGGAGGGAATAAATGAAGTCCCTGTGTATCTCCGCCTCAGCCCTCAAGTAGGGGCAACATTTTGCTGTGCTTGGGAGAATCAAATGAGATAATGCATGCTAAAAATCACTTAGCACAATACCTCGAAAGCCCTAATTACATTAAGTAGAGTCCCTTTTTCAGCTTCTAATTATCTCATTTAATCCCTATATTAGCTGAAAAGAAGTACTGTTTTACAGTTGAGAAGCATGTGACCCTTAGAGAGAGAGCTAGTTGATAGTATGATATAGTACCACTGAGTCTGCATGCCACAGGAGTAGCATGTGAGACTCAGGTATCACACTGTTCCAGTGTTTTGCAGCTAAGGAGAGTTAGCTATAGAAGAATTACCACAGAGATTGAATGAAAAATAAAGAGGATGATCAAACCTATGTTCTATGAATATTTCTTATTAGGAATAAAATACACAGTCACTAAAAATTGTGTTAGATTCGCTAGTATCCATTACACTGCATAATGTTGATATCTTGTTAGTATGAGGGTGTCTACATGGGGTACTTGGAAGAAGAACACATGTTGTATTCATTTTAAAAGGGCACATAATAGGCTCTTTGCACACCTTGAATGCATGGTGGTGTGATGTGGATTTCCTTACTGTCGAGCTTCCTCTGAAAGAAGGATCAGCAACTCTCTTTGCTGTAAAGGACCAGATAATTAATACTTGTAACTTTACAGGCAAGAGGGTCTCTGCCCCTCTATGCTGCCATTACAGGTATTTAGTGTGAAAGTAACAGCAGATAACACAAAACAAACAGGCATGGCTGTGTTTCAATAAAACTTTATTTACAAAAACAAACTGCAGGCCCCACGGGACAACAGGCTAAGGAATGTCACCCCCTGGTTAACATGGCTGAATGACTACACCCCTAGGTGTGCCATGGACTGAATGGGCAAGCACCCCTTTTGCAGTGATAGGATAGGTTGACCATGTCTATAAGTGAAACCAAAGCAAGGAAAAATATTCAAAATGTGGAGGGAAAGGCAAGACTGGAAATTGTGCTAAGGCAGCTCCTTAATTAGATTAACTAGAATTAGTATCATGCAAGTTAATGACTAACTGCTCATTTTTATATTTACAAAACTGACAAGAAGCTCAGCTACATCCCACCAGCAAGCAGAGGGCAAGGCACCTTTGACAGTCATTGCTCATCAACAGTCTGGGGCTGTCACATGCCTATCTCTCGTTTATTCACTCATTCATTCCTTCCCTTGTTTACACATTTAGTGTTCAACACTAACCCTCAGATGTTTACTAGAGTCTCTACATATCACAGGAGCAATTGTGACAGCTAATGAAGTAATTTCTGCCAACAGGACACACAGTCTATCAGACAGGACAGATGTTTCTTTATTCAGTCATTCATTTATTTGTTTTGTCAATAAGTAGGTATGACAGCCACTGACATGCCAAGATTAGAATGTGACATGGAGCTGACAGAGGCAAAGGAACCCTGGTCTCAGACTTCCAGGACCTCAGTCTGTAATCTTGGAGACACACATGGAAACAATAAATTATGGCATAGCACAGTATGCACTGTTGCAGAAATATACACCAAATGCTGTGAAGCTGGAAAGAACTCCCGCTCTCCCCGGGGAGTTCATGAACTAATGTTCAGGCTGTCTCCAGACAAGGTTTCCTACCCAGTGTTGATTTGTTCTTTAACTTTGCTGAAGGAATTTGAGTCTGCTTACAAACAACTAGGAATACACATGCTTCGCCTTTCATCCCGTTTGATAAAGTCATCTACTCCATTATTGGCAAATTCTTCAAACTATCTTCTTTTGCTAATATAAGTAGTGCTTACAGATTTAACTAATTACCCTTAATTAAGTTAAACTGCAATTATGAATGCAGTCCCTGCTGGATTTGCTCTAGAAATGTCTCTGATAAAGGTTAAGGGTGTGCAGTATATTTAGAAATTGGTTAGCTGGCTGGGGTGGCACACAGTTTAATCGTAGCACTCTAGAGGCAGAGGCAGGCAGATCTCTATGAGCTCATGGCCAGCTTGATCTACAGAGTGAGTTCCAGGTCAGCCAGTGCTACACAGTGAGACCCTGTCTCAATAACAACAACAAAAGGACAAGAGGGCTTGGTGGGACTTCTTTGGGGAAATGGAAAACCACTCTGGGTTGGGTGAATTAGCTTGCGGTGAGAAGGTTGTCTAGACAGCTCTCAGCAGGTGCTGACACTGGGAACAAGTCTAGGAGAGCAGGGGAAGCCATGCTCCCCTCCAAATTATGAAGATGGAGGGGAAAGAGTGTCTGCATCCTCCACACCTGTTAGTCATTAGGTAGGACTGTGCCAGGGTGGAGACGAGGGGGCTAATTCCAAGATTCTTTTTGTGCACATAGCAGATGGGTTCTGGAGACCCGTGGGTGATGCCCTGCGACAGAGATGCAGTTAAGGTCGTTGAAAGTCAGTTGGAGACACAGAAATGAACCCCATAGACACTTAGGTAGAGCAGCAGCAGCAGTTGCTAGGTACATGATGTATGAGCTTTTAGAAAATTTCAGACACCTTCAAGAGCAGAGGAAACATTCAAAAAAGTAAGGCTTGGAGCTGTACTTCTGCCCCACAAAAACTTGTTCGAGCCATACTGCACCCAGTGCTTTGCCAGGCACCTTGAATGTTTTCTACGGTTATCATTTTTATTTCTTGCAAAGTTTTCACTGTGGCCATTTGATAGTTTTCCTGGTTGGGGTTATTGCATGTGTGTGTGTCCAGATTTCTACATGGGTGCTGAGGACCCTCATGCTTGGGAAGCAAGCATTTTAACCACTGAACCTTCTCTCCAGCCCTCTGCTTGGGGTTATTACATGCCATACCCAATCAAAGAATAACGTCTCTGACCCACTGAGTCTGAAGAGTCCATACAGGACTGCAGGCCAGTTCACCAGGCTGAGTAAGTGCCCATTCTACATAGCCTCCTGATAAGAGTTACCAATCCACCCTCCACATGGGTTTGCCTTCGTGGCTCCTGGGAACGTCCCTGCAAGCTGTGTGCATGAACATCTTGTTGGGCTGGCATTCTACCACTGTGCCTCTCATGATGTCGTTTTATGCTATTGATCTTGCCTGTTAACATTATTAAAAGCTCACACATTTCTCCTCATATTTTATTATAATCCGTGCAGCTTTCTGGAGGCTCTATCTCCTAGGAGATGAGCAGTTGGGTCCATGTACTCCCTGTTATCTCTCTGGGATTCTTGGCTAATTAGTGGTTTTGCAACATTGAGCTGTGTCCTCCTTCCACTCGGCTGCCTGCATGTGACCATCAGCACTGACCAATCTGGCTTGACCTTTGAACATTATCTGATCTGATATTTTTAGAATTAATTCACTTATGTATATGTGGCTAGTTTATTATTTCTTAATTGTCCATATTCAAGCAAGTATAGGTTTTTATTTTATACAAAATAATAATAACAATAATAATAACATTATTATTATTATCTGGGCTAGTAAGAGACTCAGTGGGTAAAGGCGCTTGCAGTCAAGCCTGATAACTTTCTTCCATCCCTGGGAGCCACATGTTAGGAGAGAACTGATCTGGCCTCCACTGTGGCAAAGACACACACACACACACACACACACACACACACACACACACACACGCACTTACTTATATGGAGATGTAGTACAATCTCATATGAGGAGATCCTGGAGCTAGATGGCCTGAATTCAGATTTAGGGCTCCCCCACTCAGAAGCTGTGTGGCCTTGAGAAGGTCACTTAATCTCTCTGACAATTTGCAAAACGGGATTAAAAGAACACTGCTGGGCTTGGTGCATGTTGCTGGATTATTAGGCCAGGGGTTTTCAGTGTGGTGCCTGCACCATAGGCGGGCATTTACTATTTTCTGTGAAGATCATGGGGCCCCAGCTCCCCCTGTTTGTTAACATCCCTGGGATCTCTGAGCATGCCCTATCATTCTTAACTTTTCAGTATAAAAACTGCGTACTCTATGGCCACTTTCACTGTTAACTCATAGCTTTTCATAGACATCACTTGTCCCAATTAAATGCAATTATTGCTACTCTTTCCCAATTACTGATGCTCAAACTGTTGCCACTTAGCCAGTAGGAGTTCTTTAAGCTGATTTTCTGTGTCCGTGCAGTGAATTCCTGAAGCAGTCTTGCTTCCTGGAGACACAAGGGCATTGTGGGGCTGGGATACAGCTCTAGTAACACACATGGCCAGCATGTGCCAGAGCCCGAGTTCAATCCCCTGGTATACAGGGAAGATTATGAACCTATGTTGTCTTCTCCCATCCCCAAATGCATGAGATGGCATCCCAGGTTTCAGGAGTGTGGGGTTAGCAACTGAAATCTAGGCTCTGAGCTGGTGCTGAGCAATGTGTCCATCACTACTGCTAATGAGCCATTGGCCAGCGATGATAGAGATGACTTATTTTGAAATCATAAATTCATGCTTATCTTTCTCAACCTGACAAGTTTGTTTATGATAGTTCATTTGCCAGCTAGTGTGGGAGTTCCTCGATGGCATGTTTTTTTTTGTTGTTGTTGCTATTTTTTTTTTTTGTCTTACCTTGATAGCAAAAAGAAGGATGGAGATGAGAAAATACGGATGTTCAGGGGAGCAGAGAGCACAGGAGAGCGCAGAGGGCAGCCAGGAGCACTTGCTTGATAGGAGGAGGATGGGGACACTGTGGGGATCCAATGACTGCCTGAGCTTCAGATTGCAGACCCTCTGACCTCCCTGCCCAAGGCACTCTTGCCTCACTACCCTCTCATGGCACCAGCCTAGTCTCCCTGGAATATGTTTCAGTGTGATCTGGGGGCTGCCCAATTGATATCTGGGACCTCTGGTGGACTACACACTCCAAAGGGCACAGATTTCTTAGTTGGGGTGGAGCTAATAAATTACAAAACCAAGGTGGTTTAAGATTTATTTTATTTTATTTATGTGTATATGTGTGCATGTGCATACACACACACACACACACACACACACACACACACACACACGCACGCACGCACGCACGCACGCACACATGCACACTGCCCTTGGAGGCCATAGGAGAGTGTCAGACACCCCAGAGCTGTTTGTCAGTTGCCCACCATGGGTTCCGGGACTCCAATGCAGGACCTCTACAAGAACATTAAGCACTGAACTATCTCTCCAGTCACGTGCTATTTTTTTTTTTTTTTTTAAGATTCATTTCATTTTTTTACCAAAGAAGTTTAACACCAGAAGCATGTTTTTTTTTTTTTTTCTTGTTACTCAGTACAAATGCCATTGGATATGTGACAGCAGTGTTCCCTGCAGTGACTTGGGGACTCAGGGCTCCATTTAATGACTCCACCATCTGGGAGGGCCTAGGGGTTATGATCTGAACTTGATCTTCAGCTGAGGAAAGAGGACAGATGAAGGAGCACGTATGGAAGACAAACAGGCGAGCACTGGCTATGCTCATCATGTCACTAGCCTATGACAGTAGCCTGAACAGGACGCCACCTCAAGGTAAAGGAAGCTGGGAGATGTAATCTAGGTGGGTACCCAGGAAGGAGAGCGTGAAGGATGCCTACAGAGCTGAGCCTGGTTCTGGTCTTTGTAACATCCCGAGAGCCATCTCAGTTCTACAACCAAAGGCTCAGGCCCTTGACAGACATTTGTTAATTGAACAAGTAGCAAATGACACAAGACTGAGAAACAAGGTAACTGAGGCCAGGCTGTTGGATGTCTTCAGTCTCCTGAGGTTGAACAAGGCTTTCCTCACAGAGGCCCAGGGAGATGTCAGGAACGTGCAACACTGCTCTGGCTGAGACAAACACAGCTCAATGCCTCTCCTGAAAAGACAACAAACAGGAACAGAGGAAGGCCTTGTCCAACCACCTACTACATGTGGCTTAGTTCTGAGCACAGCCTTGCCTTAAAAGAATTCCATCAAGGAGGAAGCATTTGAAGGTCAGCTGAGAGAAGGGAGGGAGAAGCTAGGAATTATCTGCTCAGAAAGCAGCTGGAGCAAACAAAGAAAAAAATGGATTGTTTTCCCAAGAGAAGGGGAGATGGAGTGGGAGGGTGAGGAGATGACCAAGGCAGGTATCTAGAAGTCTCAAACCAAAGGAAACTCTCTCTAGGAAGGCCTATGGCAGGAGAGCCAGTCTTACCAGCCGATACAGCCTGGGTCTTATATTTGTCCTTTCATGACTGACTAATTTGACTTGGCATAACCCCTTTGAGGTTTATTTATGCTACAGCATGGTTCAATATTGTTCCTTTTTTAGGGCCATTGTCTGTATATTCCACTTTATTTATCCACTCATCTATCGATGGGCCTGTCCACAGCTTCCATTTCTTGACATATACTTAACACCACTGGACTGCTCGCTCATGAATGACTGATGGTACAATGAAAAGGATGAGGTGATGTGCTCCCTGGGAGCCATGGGATATCAGAATCCTAAAGTCATAGGTAGAGGTGTGATGTTCCTAAGCTCCATCCTTAGGGCTCCCTTCCACTGGGCAGCTGTGGTTTTGAACGAACGCTTGTACCAACCTCGAAGTCCTCAAGTGTCTGAAGGTCCCTTTGTCTAAGAAGTATGTAACACAGGGCCCTGGTGAGTCCCCAGTTCCCAGTGTCAAACCGCCCCAAGCAGGGTAGCTTGCTGAGAATTCCCAGGAGAGTCTTTTCCAAGCCTTCGTCTTTCTCCTCTGAGATACTTCCAATCTGTGATGAGGAACACAGTGTGTGATTTTTTTTTTTTTTTTTTTTTTGAGTTCTGGTGTTGAGATCAAACAGACCCAGGTTTGCAAACTTCACAATCTGTGCGTGTCTGGGGAAGACGGTTAATTTGTTTGAGCCTCAGTTGCTTTGGCAAGAGGAGGAGACCAGTTAAGTTCTTGCCTGCATCTCTTTCTCCTGGGTCCTTCTCTACACCTCTGCACACTATTGTCCACGGAGGAAAGGGGTCTGTGTGGCTCCTTGCTGCTCATCTTGGGTTTCTTTGCACCTTTTGGTCCTTTTTAACTCATTTTCAAAACAAACTCTCTTCCAATTATGGCAATTTGGGTTATACTCTGCTCCATTTTGGCAGGAAGGCCATTATGAGCTTTCAGTGAGATAAGAGATGGGAACATTTGACTCAGGCCAGGACATATCATAAATGGCTGGCAAATCAGGGCCCCCGAGGGGGCGATCTACTTTGGGCAGGGCTGTTTCCCTAAGCCTCTGTGACAAACAACACCTGAAATGTTTTCTCCTTTTTAAATTTGCAGCTTGCTTGGATCCTAGAACAATTTCTTTCTTTCTTATTTTTAAATAGCAATGTTCTGGTGTCTAGAGAGAGCTGTTCGGCCGCCGAGCATACATATGGCATTAAAATATGTTGTGAGTTGGACAACCATCGCAGAAGTTCCAGGCCTGCCTCTACCCTCAGAATGCAAGCTATTATTTGTGTCCCTGTCTCATAAATTTGGATGCTCTGTCCATGCTGGCCTTTTTCTCTCTGGGCTTCTTGACTGGATAGTTAGAATGGATGAGCCCAATTTTTATTGTTGTTGACAGGAGGACCACAGGGCTGCAGCCTCTGCAGATAGAGTTGGACAAGATTCAAATGAGGTAAGGGACTGATCACTCTGCCCATGGGAACATGGGGATCTGGGGCAGCTTTGCCATAGGTGAAAGGTGAGACCAAACATAGAATGTGTGAGAATGCGATGAGTCACTGGGGTGACTGGTTCATTTATCCATCACTGTATGACTTATGTGTATTGAGGCCACAGAATATCCCTGAGGCTTGGGCATGCAGACCTCTTCTACACCATCATCTCCTCTACGCAAAACAATAAAAGTTAAAGTTAATGTTCATGTTCCAATCCACTTTCTGATATAGATTAAATACTATGAGATGGGTGTTCCTATTGGCCCTATGGTAAGAATATGAAGACCCAGACTTTGGAAGGGTACCACGTACCCATGATGCACTGGAATGAGCTGAGATTCACTCACAGAGATCCTAAAGTCAGCCACAGCCTGGCTGTCTAGCCTGAGTGTAAGAAATAATTTTTGAACTCTCACTCTCTGCCCTCTGTAACAAAGGGATCAATGGTCCCTTCCCTGCTCAGTTCACAGCCAATGCCAAAGTTGTCAACTAGCACTATGTAATTCAGGAGGGAGGTGTTCTCTGTTTGGCATTCCTGAGTTTGAGCTCCATTCTACCTAATGGCAGCAATGTCCCTCGAACAAACTGTGCCTTATCAACAAACCAAGGAAGAGCACTGTTTAAGGACTCAACAACAAATACAAAGGACTGTATATTAGTTACTTTTCTCCTGGCTGTGACCCAATTCCCAACAGGATGAAACTCATGGAGGGACTGTTTTATTTGGCTCAAGGTTCAGAGGTCCATTGTGGTGGGGAAAGCATGGTGTTGGGGGCTGCTGGTTCACATCTCAGTAGAAGCAGAAGGCTGCAAACACTAGGCTTAACAGTTTTGATCCAGTCCAGGACACAGCCCCCATGACCATCTCTATCTAGGGCAGGTCTTCCCTCCTCTGTTAACCCCTCTGGAATGGTCCTCACAAGGCAGATTCATCCTTAACCATGTCTCACCAGTGCCCTAGGTGTTTCTTAATCCAATCAAACTGGTGATCAAAATTAGTCATCACATGCTTCAAAGCAGAGACATCCTCCAATGATGGGCTTGAGATGATACCTCTGGGGTTCCAGAAAAGAGCATCCAAATGTCTATTGCTAATTATTTAATGTACCACACAAGCCTGAGGAAGTTAAATTTGTTTGGTATATAAATGTATGCATAAACACTTAACCCATATTTGCCCTGTTTGGTCCTTCTTCTCCATTCTTCAGTGTAGACTGTCTGGTGTGGCAGTTTTGTGTGCCCACTAAATGAATTCAGGGATTGCAACACACAGTTTTGTGACTTAAAAACATTCCTGATTCGAAGTAACAATGCAGGACCTGAGAGGTGGTGCAGTGGTGGGCAGCACCCCTTGTCCCAGCCTGATGATCCTGAGCGCAGATTCACCAGATCCACGTGAAAGCCGAATGTAAAAGCAGGTGCCCATCATCCGGCCATCCTACCCTGAGGCAGGAGGCAGAGATCTTAGAGTCTCCTGGACGGTCGAGGGCCAGCTAACTGGGAGCATGTAGCACAGCAGCAATGACCAGAGAGACCTGCCTGAATCGAGTGCTCAGAGATGCCTTCTGGCCTTTACATGCATACCGTGGCATACATATGTGCGCATGTCATACATACACACAGAGAAAAAGAGAAAGAGAGAGAGAGAGAGAGAGAGAGACACACAGAGAGAGAAACAGACAGACAGACAGACTCTGCCATTCCAGCAAGTAGATACAGAAACTGTAGCACTCGTCTGTCTTCCTCATCTTTCAAGTTCTTCACAGTCCAAGAAAGGATGGCATCGAGCTGACAGAACAGTGTTCACCGCCCACCCAAGAAAATTATGCTGAGAGTTTAAAATAGAGATTCACACCCACTATCCTTAATGACACATTTTTCTCTGAGTGCAACATGCCTGGAGATAGCCACTAATGATAGTACAAGTCTGCCACAATTAGCAGGGCATTAAATATTATGGATTCCAACTTAATTTCACCCTTTTAGAACTTCACAGACTGTGCATGTGTGTGTCTTACGGGGTCCAGGACAAGTGGCATTTGACAATGTGTAAGTAACCAATGTAGCGCGTGCTTTTCAGTTGTCTTTGTGGAGAAGGGTGTGTGGTTTTAAAAGTGTGGGGCGGCCGAGCTAATGTAAAGAAAGTCATCGACTCCATAGCTGTGTTCTAGCACGTGCCCGACAAGCAGCAACTGTGGACACTGACACCCCCCCCCCCTATTTACTTAGCGCTTATTATTTTTCCACAAAGTTTGAAACACTTTTATTACAAAGAATTTCAAATACGCAAACAGAAGTTGTATGACCCATGTGAACCCTTATCTAGCTTCAATAATCACTCTTTTCCTTCTTTTGAGACACTGTCTCACGTAACCTAGGTTAGCTTTGAACTCCCTATGAAGCAGAGGTGATTGTGAACTTTTGATCCTCTGCTTCCACCTCCAGACTGCTGGGATTACAGGCCTGTTCTCCCACACCAGTGCCACGGATGGAACCCGGGACCTCATGCATGCTAGGCAAACACTTTCCCCACCGAGCTACATCCCCAGCCAGTAACGATCATTCTGACAATCTTGTTTTCTCTCTCCCCTCATTTAGTTTCCTGGACTAATTTTTTTTTTAAACCCTATGTACTTCATCTCTAAAGAGCCTGATACAGATCTCCAACTCATGAAGGCTTTTTAAAAACTGCTTTACTGATATCACAGAAAACAATGTCTTCCCATTGTCTCTCACATTCATCATGATTATCAACATCTCCTCAAAATACAAAGATGGCCAGTCCTTTCAGGCATGCTCCATTTTCTTCACACCCTGGAAGAATCCAAACACACACCATCCCTGGAGAGAGCCAAAGTGTCTAAAACTGCTGCCCTGACCACTGATCCCCACATTGCTGCCCTGGCCACTGATCCCCCATTGCTGCCCTGGCCACTGATCTCCACATTGCTGCCCTGGCCACTCACCTCCCCCCATTGCTGCCCTGACTATTCATCCCCACCACCCCATTTCTGCCCTGGACACTCATTCCCCCATCGCCCTTAACACTTGAAACAATTTCCTTCTATGATTTCTGAACTAACTGGCTCCCCGGGTGCCACCAACATCCTGGCACTTGCTGTTACCCCTGCCTGCCTGCCTGCAGGTCTTAGACCCAGGGAAGACTTGAGAAGAGTCATCACAGACTCCTATCTAAAACCCCACCATCTACTGTGTTCTTCCCCTAAATTGTGTCCCTGTGCTTCAGAACACTCGTCACAAGGCCTGGGTCTGTCCCTTGCTGCTTGCTTATTCTTTGTGTTGAGCTGGGGCAATCTGCTCTGCTCTAGTCCCCTGCCTCAGGCGGAACTCAGTGCTGGGCAGGAGGTAACAGCCAGCACCCATTAGTCTGAAAGGAGTAGGGAGCTGTGATCTCACCCTCCTCCCTTCCTGTCACCCCCCAGATTCTCTCTTTCCACTTCTGAGGTCTTTCCCAGTTCATCCACCCACTTGTCTTTCCGCATCCCCTAAGACTTCCACATCTCGCCTAAGACAGGTGAGAGCTCCTCCTGGGAACCTGCCTCTGCTTGCTCTACATTGGCCTCCCTCACCAAGCTCAGCCCCTCACTCGTCTATAACCTGCCTTCAATCCACTCTGCACCTTGAGAACCAAAACCGGCTCCTACTCGTCCTTGTGTCAAGGACACAGTTCTGGGACATCACCAAGCAGGTATCAGGACTGATTGGGTGAATGAATCATTCACACGTGGGGGATAGAATGGCGCCTAAAAGTCTAGGAAACAGAGGGCAAGTGATGAATCTGGGTCAAGGGGGCCTGAGACATGACAGGAGGCATTATAAGGAAATGTCTGGCCAAGCCAATGATAGCTAATACCTGGAACAAGAAGGGGCCCTTTCCCCCTCCCCCTGCTTTTCTTTTGGAGGGTCTGCCAGGTGTGAGTTCAGGAAAGGATAAAGTTAAGTCACCAGAACACAAATTTCACCAGGACAGAGCTTCCAGGGAAGGGATTTTTTTTTTCCCTGCACCATTTACTACTGTGTCTACAGCACCTGGAACAAAGCAGGTGCTTAATGAACTTGGAGTCAGCCAAAGATAGAATAGGAATATGAAGTGCATATGAACAGAGGCAGGAGTGTACCTGTTTTCTTCATTCCCTGGGCAATTACATAGCATCTAAGAAAAGACACAACACTACCAACCAACCTTGGGGCCACCAGCACCAAGCTCAGCTCACTGGGACCTGGGTCTGCAGTGCTTGGCAGAGCCTGCCACATACGTGTGCTGAGAACATCATTGATGGTTTGTGGTTGTGTTTGTGAAATGGACTTCATATTGCTTGACTTGAAGTTAGTTAAGATTCTCTACGTTCTTCATGTCTTCAGTGAAAGTTCTGTATTAGTTCCATCTTTAAGGATTTTTCTCAGCCCTGTTTTGAAACGTTGAATGGATTCCAACCCTATCAATCAAGGTCAGATTTGTCAGGAGAGCATCTGTGTGCGAATATGAGTGTGTTTGCATTCCATTGAGCTTTCTATTTTTACTCTATGATAGTACATGCCAGGCTGTCTCCAAATCACAGAACTGTAAGTAGCGCACCAGCATCTTATGATCTATTAATAGGTTCTCTATGGGGTGGAAGGAGAGGCTCTGAAGACACAGAGACTTGGCTAATTCTGTACTACACAGTTCTTCAATGCAGGGGTGCTCTCAGTCTTTGTTACGTAATGTGCAGACGGTATTCTCCCAAGATGTGGTGTCAAAAGATGTAGCCCTCAAGTGCACACACTTAGTTATAGACTTTCATTTTTTTTTTTTTGGTTGTTCAGGTGTCCCCCCAACTCCCCGGGACATCTTTCAGTAATCTATAAGTTTCCTGGCCTAAGAACAAGTTCAGAAATTCTGTTTTCCAAAATAACAAATCATGAAGAATTTTGCTTTTCTTCATCCTTAGTTAACCAAAATGTCTACTTTACCCATGAAGCGGAAGCCATGTTCTTATTCCTCACCCTAAGAGCAGAAGCACGGGAACCAGAAACCAGGGCTCAGATGTGAACTTTCTTGGAACAGATTCACGTGACTGTCTGAAAACTCGTCAGCTCTGAGTCCCAGCCGTCTTCCGCAAGAACAATGAAGTAACTGAGAGATCACTTAGCTGGGACAGCAGCCGGCATCTGAAAGGAAGGTCTGGCCCAGGGTAGGTGATGCCTCATCCATGGAGTATCAGGCTAATGACCCTGGGGGTGAAGTCGCAAACAAACCAGAAGCACCCACCCTAACTTTGGAAGGCGAGTTTGCTGGTGCACACCTGTAATTGCTGTACTCAGGAAATGGAGGCAGAAGGATCAAGAGTTCAAGGCCAGCCTGGTCTACAAAAGAAGACTCATGGGGGTCAGGGCTAAGAGGAGAAAGAGAAGGTGCAGGAGAGGAAGGGGAGGAGAGAATAGGGGAATGGAGGAGAGAGGAGGAAAAGGAAGAAACAAAGAAGGAAGAGGAGGGCACTGTTTTAGGAGACACTGGCCAGGACGGGTAGGTTCCCCAGGTCCCAAGGTATAGCCACGGCTGGCACCAGGACTCCAAGCAACTGCAGGTGCTCTTCCTGGCCTCTGTTGCCAAGTTGTGTGGGAGGAGAGGGAACTATGAAGCCTCCTGTTACCAAGCAGGAGAGGATGCCTGGACACTGCCCACTCCCCGGGACAACAGAAGCAGAGAACTGAATATCTGCGCAGCCACATGTGGAGTGCCTCTGGAGCACACACCAGCCAGTCCAAAGTCACAGTGTGAGACCACTAAGGGCACATCGGGCACTTATCTGATGATAGAAATGGATGCCGTGGATAGCTGTGAGCCATGACGCCCAGCAGGAGCCTGGGTCTCTGTTTATCTTAAAGAAACTCGGGCAACTTTTTTGTTTTGCTTTGAGACAGTCTCACTCTGCAGCCCAGGCTGGCCTGGGACTCATGGTGATCCTCCTCAGGCAACTTTTGGAGCAAGGTGCTTCGGCCCCTGAAAGCACCTGGTGAGTGCCTGGGCCTTCTCCATCACACGCCTCCTGGGAAGTCAGAGGGGTTGCCATCTAATTGTGCTTGAGTTTTCTCCCTTTGCTCTCTTCCCTCCCACGCGGCTTTCTCCTGGGCATTAGGCATTTAATTGTGCATGTCACTATTCATTGTGCCCGGGGTTTTACAGGGCTGCGGGCCCTGGCTTCTCCACTCTGCCGGCTTAATGCGCACCAACTCTTGTCCCGCCTGTTTCCTGACTCATTGTTCAACCTGTTCTCATAATTATCTCATGTTTCCGACTCAGGAGGGAGATCCTAGCGAGCTCAAGAAGACGGTGAAATATTTACTTTGCGCCAAATGAAGAACACAATTCAATTCCTTTGAATATCAATTAGAGGCATATGGTGGGAGTTGAGCTCACTAATAAAGTTAAAAGAAATACCACAGTGAGGGAGACAGTCTCTCCCTTGTAGGCACAGGCAGGAGGGCACACTGTTAACACTGGCTGTGATTTCCCGAACAGATTGTCTGAACACCTGCAGTTCAAGGGCCCTCTGACTCCTAAGGATTCTTCTTAGTATCTCCTTAGACAAGATTGTCATAATTCAGTAAGCAACCCTGGCAAGCAAATCTTACCCAGGGCTGCCTACAGCACGGTGTTGAGAATTCCAAGGCAGTGTTTAGTGACAATCTCAGCCACCAGTTGAGAGGAAGCCAGAAGAGTGTGCCCCTTGGGCATATTTGCTAATTAAAAGGACCCTATCTAAAACTGAAGGCGTGTCCCTGAGCAGTCATGTGGTTTCCTCAGCCTTGGTTTCCCAACATGTACAATCAAGATGATGGCAGTATATCCCTGAAGAGGTCATGATGAGGATCATCCCAGTGAAGCATGTACAATGATTTTGAGAATCATAGACATTAAAGTAATGTGAAAGGGTGTTGCTTAGACCAACAGACACTCCCACAATGCTGTACATGGGTGCAGAGGCTCACATGTGGCTTTCAGACACTCCCACAATGCTGTATATGTGTGCACAGGCTCACATGTGGCTTTCACACACTCCCACGATGCTGTACATGGGTGCAGAGGCTCATGTGTGATTTTCAGGTGCTACAAGGGAAGCTTTATGAACTTGAGGACTTTGACATTTGGTACCTGGTGGAATTTTTTGTGGGGTTTGACTTGTGAATTAGAGGGTGTTTATAAACACGCTGGGGCTCAACCCACTTGATACCAGTAACAACATGCCCTCCAACAATGAGAGCTGCTGAAGCTGTCTCTAGAATATGTTGCCAAGGGCAGAGTGCTCCTGCTGTGTCCAGGTCTGTAGTTTGCTCTCTAGCTGCAGTGTGGATTCTCCTGGGAACTTTGAAAATGTTACATGCACCAGGCACTGAGCCCCAACCAAAAGAGTGCATTCAGTCGGCTAGGATTAGGTGGGTGCTCTACTGTCCTTTCTGTGGCTGTGATAAATACCCTGACCAAAAGGAACCAAGAGGAGCAAGGATTATATTATCTCACAATTCCAGGTTACAGTCCACCACAGCAGGAATGTCAAGGTGGTGGGAACTTGGGGCACCTCATCACATCACATTCCCAGCCAGAGTAGAGACAAATGAATGTGCACATACTCACCACTCGCCTCCCTTCCACAAGTCCCATCCAGTCCAGGACCCCACCCCAGGGAATGGTACCACCCCCAGTGGGGTAGGCCTTCCCACATCAATCAAGACAATCACTGATGCTCACCCTACAGGCCAACCTAACTGAGACAATCCCCCATTGAAACTCTCCTCCTAGGACCCTATACTATGTTGAGCCAACAGTTAAATGTTGTTAATTGTTAAATGTTAAAAACCAGCCATCACAATGAGGTATAATGACTATCTTCAGGTGCTTCTAGAGTTGGGAACTCTGAAGAAAAAAAGGTCTCTTCTGTGATGAGTCACAACCACTCCACTGGCTCTCTGGATTTGGTTACAGGCTGGTACAAGAAACGAAGCCACTTACTCCTCGGGCAAAACTGCCATGGGTTGTAAAAGGACCAAATCAGAGAGAGGTGTCCACACCTCGACCTGACATACACTTCCCCTCCCACATTCCTTCACATGAATTCCATTTTTTTTTTTTTTAACAAATCTGTGAACACTTTATCCTTTAACAGACAATAGAGGGAGTGTGATGAAGGAGATAATTAAACATGATGGATATCCAAGCACGTCCATCTCGGAGCCATTTTTCACAGACAATGGAAGCCCTAACATGGCTCTGATGAGAAGGAGCCAGACAGAAACACGGAGAGTAACATATGACTGGGTACAAATGGTAAAATTAAAGGCAACATTGTTGATGAGCTCGCTGGAGCCTGAAGTTCTGAAGCACAATATTAGCCTTGGTAGAAAATAACTTCATTGAAATATGTCCTTCGTGGTGCGCGGCTTTCCTGAGGCTCTGAAAGCATTCTGTCTCTCTCGGCATCTCGCTCTCTGTCACCAGGCTTTCTCAATAGAAGGAACAGAAAGGAGAGCTCAGGAGGGAAAGCAGAGGATAATTGAAGTCTTGCCTTGATCTATTGTTACAACTGAAGAGGCAGAGAGAGTAGAATACCGCAGCCGCGCTTCAGCCCACTCAGCTCCTGTGGCAGGCACAACAGTCAGTCAGCATGTACTTACCACGCACCCATTATCAATAAATCCCTGCATTCCGCTCCCGGGGCTGGGGGCAGAGAGATGGATAAAAAACAGATCCTGCCCGCTAGGTGTTTGCAGTCTTGTTAGGACACATAAAAACACAGTCAATAATACTGAATGGTCTCAGCTCAAGTCCAAATGAACAACACCAAGGGAGACACCAATTCTAGGGTTTTTGTGCAAAACCAACTGGAAATGGGACATACAGATCCAGCCATCAATTCAACCCTGTAAATGGATATACAGGGTGCTGGTTATGGCCTCCTGCCTGGTGGGTGAGAGCGGGGCCCTGGGGGAGAAGCACCAGGTGACAGATTAAGATGAAATATTGTCCCCTCTTTGGGCAGCTGTGTCCCGGTGCAAGAGACTGGTTGGCAGCAGAGGCCCAGGCAGAGTGGAGTTGCTGCGGCAGGGTTTGTGGGGAAGGGCCAGCTGTGTGTTGAGCAGCTACAGTAACACTATCCACCTTGCACAGAAACCGTCTCGGGGAAGAACTGGTCTCCAGTAGAGGAAAAGCAGCATCTGAGCATGCGGCAAGGCTGAGACAGGGATGCTATGGCCAGAAGAAGGCCTCACAGGTGAATCCCATGCACAACCCCTCTGCGGGCTCTTGAACTCACTTGGTATCTTCAAGGGATCTGGTGGCAGAGACTCATACCAGGCTTGAGGACAAGGACTGTCTCTGGGCAAGCGCAGTGAGAACTGAATGGAAACACCACAGATGTGACCTCCAGGACAGAAGCTGTAAACTGCACACGAGGTCAACAGTGCTGCCTCTTTTTTAACCACCGCTGCACAGGCTGAGCCACCTCTGCCGGCGCTGCCAAGGTCCTGATGCCACTCTCAGACAAGAAGGTTACCCTTGAAGTGTGGCACCCACTCTGAAAACGCGTTGAAGACCCATCCTGGGGGCTCATGCTAGATCACTACAGGCATAGGGTGGGGCTCGGAGTTGATGCAGTGAAGCTATCCACGCCCATCTCCAAGGACTGGTCTCCTTGCCTCTAGACATAGGTGTGGCCAACCTGTGGACCTGGAACAACTATGAATCTGATGTACCTAATGCAAAATCCCAAGCTGACTTAATTTTCGTAGATACTTGGTTTGTTTTGTAACTCGGTTGAATGGTTCTCAAGTGCGAGCTTTGTAGATGACATCTTCTGTGTCATGCTGTCAGAGGGTTGGACACAGGTTTTTACAGAGCGTGTGTTCCATGCAGCAGGAGAACAGGGTCTTTGAAGCTCTTGGATCATGAGACTGCTGTGCACCAATATCTTCCAGTGGCTTCCCTAGCCCCTATGAGGAAATTCCCACTTCTCCCCACGCTCATTGGTCTTACAGGACCCACCTACCTGCCCCCTGCCCTCCTTCTGCAATTTGCTTTGTCTTGCTCACTTCACTCCGGGGATCACAGCACTGTGCCAGGCTTAGAACATTCCCAACTTCACACTTGTTACCAAGAGTCTCTTCTTTCATATAGTCCATTGTTATTTCAACCTCTTTGTTCTGATCTCTGGCCTAATAAATCTTGACCAAGCTTTTCCCTTGCCATATTCCCCAGAGAATCCATCATTACTTTCTATATCTTTTTCTTTTATTAATGTCCTTCCAAAGCACTTATCTCCCAATATCATACTGTGTATTTTTACAGTCTGCACTGCACAGTAGGCTATAGACTGGCGGAAGACACTCTCTACACAGTGCCTAGAAAGGGGCCTGCCATGTACCCTGCACATCAGAAATATGTATTAAGTGAAAGAGCAGACAACGCCTCCCTCCCACCTTCTGAAGCCCTGGCTTTGGAAACTACCTATGTGCTAGATTTTTCCCTAACTATGAAGGCCTCTTTGGCTGGTCACCACCATTCTTCCGTCCTCATGCCCCATCTTTACCATGAGTGGCTTACTTAGTACTGATTTTTCTTTTGCTTCTCTTCACCCATCTGAGTATCTGCATCAGGAGGCCAGGTCAAGCCTGGTTTGTTCTCTGCTACAATCTCAACACCTGCTAAAGAACAGGCATTCAGTAAGCATTTACAGACCTGATCCCAATAGACCAGGATGCTGGTGCACCCACATTTGGCTGGCTAATATTTTGTACCTTGGGGCCAGGTCTTTTATCAACCATTCTTCACTAAAGGTGTGCTGTATTAAACACACACACACACACACACACACACACACACACTTCCCATCCACTGAAACCCTGACTCTGCCATTTAGCACAACACTGTTCCTTCCAGTGTGCATGAAAACCTCCCATAGCTTGCTCATAGCATCTGTGGTGGATTGAATGAGAATGACCCCCACAGGCGCATGTTTGAATGCTTGGTTACCAGCTGGTGGAACTGTTTGGGAAGGATTAGAAGATGTGGCCTTTTTGGAAGAGGTGTGTCATGAGGGCCGTGGGTTGGGCTTGGAGGTTCCAAAAGACTACATCATTCCCAGTATGCCCATCTCTGCCTCCTGCTTACGGATCAACATGGGAGCTCTCAGCTACTGCTCCAGTGCCATGCCTGACTGCCTGCTGTTATGATCCCCACCATAATGATCAAGGACTCACCCTCTGAAACTACAAGTCCCAAATAAACTCTTTCTTCTATAAGCTGCCTTAGTCATGGTGTCTGATCATAGCAATAGAAAAGAATCTATGACAGCATTTCAAGGCAAGAATGGGTCAATAGACAAGCTGTGTTACACCCCTCTTCTTTCCTCTCTCTCTCCTTGCTAGCCATTGTGCAAAATCTAGAGCTAAGCCTCAGTTCCCTCTTCTACACACTCATCTTTCCCTCCCCTGACCCAGCTAGACCAAGGTTCAAATCCCACCTTCTCTACAAATTTGCTTTATAAATCTGAGCAATGGTGATTCCACCGGTCTCCCAATAATGTTGCCATCCTTTATCAGAAACAGAGTTAATGGTCCTCTAGGGCTGGGCAGGAACTAACATAAAGCTACCAGGAGATCAGGAGAGAGCTAGAATTCAATAGCAAATATAATTCCATCATGTCAAATTTAGAGGGGGCAATGAAACCCAGGGAATTGTTGCATGGGGGTGCCTTTTACTGTTGTGCTGTGAATGAAATCCAGGACCTCAGACATGGTTAGACAAGCCCTCATAAGTCTTTGCTTAGCCAAAGGAGGGGGGAAGTCAGTGTGTTTCAAAATGAGTCCCTAATTAGAGGCCAGGTAGGCGAGTGTCACAAGTTTAACAGTCTTTTTTAAGTCTTCATGGCCCATGTCCTTGAAGGCACGGTGAACAGAGCTCAAGTATCTGGTGTCAGGAACCTCAGCAGGCCAACTGGGGCCACTAGCAGACTCAGCGCAGCCAGGCATCCCTCCCTGCTGCACCTCCACCCTGCCAACCCAGCTGGCACTTGGGTGTCTACCTCAGGCTCATTTAAATAATGGAGCAAAGTGTAAAGATGAGAGTCGGTAATAAAAAGCTTGGGAAAGTATGCAGTTAGGAACTGTGAACTCACTCGGAGGAGCCTGGGAGAACAAAGATAATCAGGAGCATTATGAGCAGCCCCAGGTGTGTTCTGGGGCTGGGAGAGCACATGCATCCTGGGAGGGGGTGGTGGATCTCTGCCTCTCTCCTGGGAGACTTTATCCCCACCACCTCCTGCTGCTGCTCCAGAGGAGCCTGGCAGATGGAGCTCAAGCATTTTCAAGAGTGGAAGGAAAAGGAATTTCCTATCCTGGCTGCTTCCAAACTTTCTCCTTTAATGGTTGTTGGTCCTGATGCTGCAGCCATGGAGAGATTCTAAAATCACGTCCCATGTCTTCCACACTGTACCCCAACCTTAAACAGCTTTCGGCTGGCTCAGATAAAAGCCAGTGTGTCCTACCTTTCCATGCCTCAGTCCTCTCTCTCTTCTCACTTCTCTGCTTCTCACAGACACATGACCTTGCCTACTCAGCCCCCCCCCCCTTTGTCTAGCCCTCCTTCCTGGAACTCTTTGAGCCTTAGCCCCCAAGTTTAGGTTTCATGGGGATTTTCTGTCTCTGCAAATGCCCCTTGATTTTCCCTCTCAGGGCCTTGCCTTCTTAAGAACCTGTCACTGCTCATCTCACTCTTATTCCAAAGGTAATCTCTACTTACTTTATTATACCAGGTCACAGAACACTATTTTCATGAAGTATCTAATGTGCTTTGAGCATGTCCCCTAACACTGCACTAACCCCCTTTCTTACACAGACACACACACACACACACACACACACACACACACACACACACACACACCCCTGCCACCCCTGTGCCCTTTGCACACAGTTTCTCTTCTACTTTCATGTCATAGACACAGGTAAGATTGACCTGCAGATCGTAATGACGCATTTGTGCGAGAATGCACAAATGACAGAAAACATACATTGGTCTCTCTGCAACTGGCTTAATTCACTTAGTATGATTGTTTCCAGTTGCATCCATTTTCCTACAAATGACATAACTTCTTTGTGGATGAAAAATTCCATTGCACTCATGGTCCACATTTTCTCTACCCATTCCTCTGTGGATAGATACTTAAGTTGGTTCCCTAATTTAGCTATTGTGGACGAGGCTGCAGTGAACATGATGTGCAAGGGAGAACTCCACTTCAATCTCTTTCTCATGACTCCATGGGAAGCTCATGGAGAACAGGCCTTTGCTTTTGGTGTTCCCACATGGTCACGGTGTGCCCCCTGTGTCTTCCCAGCACTGCCAGCATTACCTGGCACATGGTGGTCTCTGATGGAGTGAATAGCTTCCGTGGAATAGAACTGGTCTGAGCTGGTTTTGATCTCCCCTTTCTTTTCCCTTTCTTCCCTTCTGGGGACTTGCTGGACACAGCAATTCCTAATGGCAAACTTGACAAGACTACTTACCCTCCCTCCTGGAACTCTTGGAGTCTTAGACCCCAAGTTTGAATACATGCAGTTTAATCTCAGTATAAAGCAAGTCAATGCCTTCCTCCCGGTGGTATCAGGGAGAAATGGACTAGGGACTAGAAACAGAGACACAGTGAGCTCTAGCCACACAAGAAGGAGCTATTGGGAGGAAGAATCTTACATCAAAGCAAGGCTGGCCCACCCCAGCTGGTGTACAGTCCTCTGAACTTGACTAGGCACCATGTGTCTTTGTGGATTCCAGCTGCTTGTGCTTGACAATGACCACACCCTGCAGCTCTGGCCCCCACGGAAACTCATCTCTTCAACAAGTGAGCCCTGCCTAAGCCTAGTCTGATATCTATCTACAGAGGCTTCTAGGCTGGATGGATTGGCATAGCCAGAGAGTTGGGATATTTCCCAAAGGGTAGAATTGTAATTAAGGGTAATAGAGGTGGACACCGGCCCCTTTACCATCATGGACACTATAAATAGAATTTATGAGGGTACAAGGAGCCTCTAGAACACTGCCTGTCCTGGCCCACCTTACCAGACTCATCCTGGATTCCTCTCCCCATCCCAGGGCTCCAGCCAACATTATTATCTCATGTCATTGCATTCTGTTCCAAAGGCAACTGGTGTGTGTGTGTGTGTGTGTGTGTGTGTGTGTGTGTGTGTGTGTGATTTTAACTATTAATCAATGAAAATCAACCTTGGGATTTTTCACCCTCTAAAGAAACCTGAGTCCACTCCACAGCCTCCATTCCTTGTCTCTTAGCACTGTTTGCAGACTTGCTTCTTTTCTGCCCAGACAACTCAGGGTCCCAACAGTGATACCAGGACCAGGTCTCCAGGTGTTCAGTCTCTGGCCACCTTCAGGAAGTAGCTCAAAAGCAGAGAGATGTGTGCTGCCCTCCCAGTCTGCAAACCACTGCCTCCCACCTACTCACCATCCATCTGAATTCCCCATGACCTTGCCAGGCTTCAAATAATGGTCCCTGGACTAAGTAGCTACCATGGGAACTCCTTAGAACTGCACAGCCTCATCCTCATCCTAGGCCTGCCGAATTGGAGCTTACACTTTACCAGGATGTTCCAGGTCTGCAGCATAGGCGGGGGAGTCTGGGGAGGGCCAGGCAGCACTCCCACAGCCTGCAGTTGGCTGATTTGTTCTGTTAGTAATCTCTTATCTCAAACTCAAATGAAGACAGAGAAATATGAAGGTAGAGACCTTGTCTGACCTGTTTATGATTTTATTTCCCATGCCCGGCACTATACCTGGTACTTGGCCTGTGTCAAACACAAATAAATTCAGTGGTGATTTTTTTTAAAAAGATGATTGAGTGGTTTTCCAAAGTATTCCCAATGATGAATGCTCTGTGAGCAGCAGCCATGTCTCTCTATCTCACTGTCCCCTTGCCTTCATCAAGTACTCTTCCATGTGGGATAATCTGTGCCTAGCACTGGGAATGGTCAGAGGGCACTGACTGGTCACAAAGACAAGGCTCACTCACAGGAAACAGTCCTCACACAGCATTGAGCTTCTTCTTAGTATATATCCTTACTCTCATAAGACAGCACAGCTGTCACCCTTCAGAGATGCTTCACTGTGCAGCAGATAATACAGAGTCACAGCTGTTTAAAGTACATAGTGACTGTCCCAAGTGGGACACCTATATCACATCCCTTCCCTTCCAAGGCTCAGCAAATGTCTCAGAAGAACGGAGATTGCTGCAAAACAGTGTCTTCTGGACATGGTAGGATTGATGGATGCTCTCAAGAACTCACAGCAACTGCAATTGCTTGCATAAGACCTATACAAGATCAAGCCAGCTGCCATTCCAACATGGAAAAGGGAGAGGCTCAGAGTACCCACTCCAGAATGAAAGCTATTGGCAGTGGGAGAGGCAGTCAGTTTTTCTTCAGCAGTGTGTCCATGCTCCAGTGAATAGCATCCTATACTCATGCCTGTATGGGTAGCACTGGTTAGATACAGTGGGTTAGAAGAGGGAGGAGAAGGAGAAGGGGAGAAGAAGGAGTGGTGAGGGAGAGGGAGAAGGAGGGGGCAGAAGGAGGAAGAGGAGAAGGAGAATGGGAGGAGCAGAAGAAGAAGGAGTGGGGAGGGAGATGGAAAGGGAGAAGGAGCAGGCAGAAGGAGGAAGAAGAGAAGGAGAAGGGAAAGGAGGAAGAGGAGGAGGAGGAAAAGAAGAAGGGCTGTGATTCAATGTTGGATGGAGGCACACAAGAGGAGTTGGAGGAGCAATGAGAAGACAAAAGAAAAAGAAAAAGAAACAACCCTACTCTCCTTTCCTTTTTATTTCCTTGGTGTCTACCCTCTGTCACCAAGACACTAAATGGCAGATGCATCTTCAGCATGGATGATCAAGGCTGTCCTTTTTTTCCCCCTCCATGAACTCCTGTTTTGCTAACAAGAAGCCTGGCCCCTCTCTCAAACCTGCCCCTGATGCAGTCTGTGCTTCCCCATAAGAAGGCAGCTTTTATCTAGTTCCTGCGAGTGTGGCATCCTGCCCCCACCTGCATCAGAAAGCACTCCTGATATGCTCCAGGGCCACATGCAATGGACCACACGAGACCCATGAACTTCCGCCGGCACAGCCCAAGTCTTCTCATCCGCTCACTTCCTACAGCAGGATGTCTGCCTATGATCTCTAGGGAACTGTACTTCTGGTTGAGCTTCAGATCATTATTTCTTGCTTTTCTTTAATTAAGAATCACCCCTGTGGTTTAATTTGCTCTTCCCTTTCCCTCCAAGGAGACTCCTCTACATCCTTAGAGGCTGAATTTATGGTTAAGAGAATTTACTTCAAGTCATCATATCAACAGCCAAGAAATGCAACTATGTGATTATTTGAATATGAGCAGAAAAGACATTTGAGAAACCATTGCGTCGACTTATAAAATGAAGCAAAAAGTAAGAATTGAGAATGTAGACCTCAGTGACTGGGAGCTCTTCCTGCTCTTCTAGAGAGGCTGAGTTTGGTTCCCAGCACCAACATCTGGTGACTCAACTGCCTGGAATTCTAGCACCAAAGGATCTAATGCCTTCCTTCTTCTGGCCTCTATGAGCACATACACATACTTGACTTGTCCCATGTGGGTGTGCATGAACACAAATGCATGTACACCACACACACACACACACACACACACACGCACACGCACACGCACATGCACACACACACGCACACGCACACGCACATGCACACACACACACACACTGCCTATCCTCTATGTTTAATATTGTGGCTGTTCTGTCTCTGACCCCAAATAAGTTTATTAGGGTGCACAATATTTTGGGGAACACAATACCATCACAAGTGGTTTTCAGCCTTTCTAATCCCGTGACACTTAAATACAATTCCTCATGTTGTGGTGACTCCCAACCATAAAATTACCTGTTGCTACTTCATAATTATAATTTTGCAGCTGTTATGAATAATAATGTAAATATCTGATATGCAGGATATCTAACATATAACCCGTAGGTTGAAAACCACTGTTCTAAGTGGTTCTCACCAAAGCAACAAGTTAAGAAAAATTAAATGATCCTAAGAATGAGGGAACAATGAGACAAAGCCTTGCTTTTGGGCAAATAATTGGTTTTGTATCTAGAATGTCCACACATAGTAGTTCTTAGTATTCTCTACTAAGAACTATGATAAAGTTCAAGGATATTAAAAAGGAAAATTGGATTCTGAATATTTAAATAAAAAGAACATAAACATGGAAACAGGAAAAGGTACAAATTGGAAGAAAGATAAAATATATCAGCTTTAACAAGAAATCCATGAGGTCTATAGGAATAAATTTATAAAATCTAATTAGATGACATGAAATAGATCTAATCAACTGAAAAGTGAAGCTAGGTTCTTCATTAGGGAAATGTAACATAAAAATGTCAAAATTATACATATAAATGTGCAGAATGTAACGGCACTCCTATTAAAACATGAATAGCATCTTTCTTGTTCTTTGAAAGTGAAATCATCTTCAGTTCATATGGATGAAGGATATAACGAATACTAACACTTTAGGTTTTTTGCAGTGGCTTAGTCAGTAACTCCAGCATCCATGTAAAACCCCAGGCACAGCAGCATACATCTACAGTCCCAGCTCTGGAGAGGCAGAAACTGGAGGATCCCCAGAGTACACTGGCCACTCAAGTCTAGCCAATTGGTGAGCTCTTGGTTCTGTGAAAGACCACCCAAATATAAGGTGGGGAAAACTGAGGCAGACACTTGACACAGAATTCTGGCTTCCATATACATGCATATATATGCATGTACACTTGAATGCACACACCCACATCAACCTATAGATACATCACCTCCACATACCCCTACACAAGGAATAATATATACACATATGCAGAGATTAAGACATGGGCTTTGTCTTACCAAACATCAAGAGATACCACAAAGTCATCTGAAAAAGGTCAATGTCATATTACCACTAGAACAGGAAGAGTCCGTTTCCTATGGCTTTTTTAAACACCCCCAGTGTTAGTTACCCTTACCTGTGCCCCCTCTGTCCTACCCTCCCATCCTCCTCTCCCCTTAAACCTTCCTATTTTTGCCCATATTTAAAGATATTTCTTCCCCCACTCAATGGTCCCCTTCTAATTCCTGGTTTCTACAAGTTCTCCATTTAAAACACACAAATGTAAATATTCAAAGCTAGGGTCTACAAATGAGAAAGAACATGTGTGGTTTGTTTTTCCTGTTGTTAATTACTTCCCTCCATATAAGCTTTTTCTGGATCCATCCATTTACCTGCAAATTTCATAATTTAATTTTTGCTTACAGCCAAATGAAATCTCCCTGTATATATGTACCACATTTTCATTATCCATTCATCAGTTGATGGACATCTAGGCCTTTTCCATTTCCTGGCTATTGTTAATAGAGCAGCAGTGAACATGGATGAACAAGTTTCTTATATGAAGTCCTTTAGGCATATGCCCAGGACAAAAATAGAAAAAACATAGTCAGTGGGAAAAAAATAGACCACCTTAAAATATATCCTAATAAATATAAGATTTTAAAACATGGCTGAAGACACATCTATACTCAATGAAAAAAAAGGATGGCTTATTTGGTAAATGGCCATGCACAAATGACTTTGAATTAAAAGGATATAGATAGTGAGTACAAGGTTAGGTTGAAGGAGTGACTACTCCTGGTGTCCTGTGGCACTGGAGGGTGACTGAAGACAATAATGGTGTATTGTGGTTTTAGAAATGACTTACAGAAACTTTCAATAGTCTCACTCCAAGAAATAGCAAATGTTTGAAGTGACTGACAGTCCGGTTACCCATTTCCATCATCACAGGATGTCTACCTGTATTGAAATAGCATGCTGGACTCCACGACAGGATGTGTACAATTACTGTGTGTCAATTAAACTACAAATGTGGTGTTAGGTTACTACTATCCCATGCCACATAAACAGTAAATTCATGTGGATTAAAGAACCATCTAAATATGATTATATGTGAAATCCACACACAAAAAGAATATCTGTCTAAAGTATATAGAGGGAAGATGTGCATTCCAAGAAGGGGAATGCTAATTTCAATGCATCTACATACATTTCTATAGAAACAAGTGCTAGCTCTACTCTAGGCAACTATATGCCATAACCTGTATCATTGCAGCTAAATGTTGTACTTCTCAAGTTAATAGAGGAACTACATTGGGAAAAGCATTTTCCATGCCCATAACAGGTAGTAAATTACTACGCACGCCACACAAAGAATTCTTACAAATGGAGAAACAGAAGCAATCCCATGGCAAAATGAACAAAGGCTATGAACAGGCAATCCGTCAAAGAACAAGGCTAATAGACAATAAATACATGAAAACAAACTGAGAGTCACTGGTAATCAGAGAAATGCAAATGAAAGCAAGGAGTTATGAGTTCACACTCACGTCCCAGCAAAAATTAAAAAGAGAGTTAAGACCCACGGCCACAGCAGATGATGGAAAAGCTCTCTCATGCTTATTAATGCAGGGAAGGGGAATTCTTCCTAAAAAGCCATATGGATGCATCTATTAAAATTAAAAACACACATATTCTCCAACCCAGAAGCTCTGATATTGTGATTCTGTCCTACAAAAAAAATAAATAAATAAAAGTTTCAGTGTCCAAAGATAGATGTTTATTACAGCATTCTTCAAAGACGAGGCAAACACTGAAACTAGCAAATGCCTATCAGTAGGGAAATATTGATTAAATTATCGTATGTCACAGCAGGGAATAACACAATGTGCCATGCAACCAAATAAACGACAAATGAGAATCAGAACAATGGCTGAGAATGAGAATTATGCAAAGAAGTATGCATACTACAACACCATGTTCTAATAAACAAAACGCTTTAAAGAAATTTTATATAAGGGCTGGCAAGATGCCTGGGGGGTGGGGGTGTGGAGAACACTTGCCGCCACGCCTGACAACCTAAGACATGTCTCCTGGGAACTGGATGGTAAAAAGCATGAACTAACTACTGCCCCTTGTCCTCCGACCTCCACCCTCTCACTGTGGCACGTTCGTACCCCTCACACACATACCCAATAAATAAATGTAATACGACCAGGTGGTGGCGGCGCATGCCTTTAATCCCAGCACTCGGGAAGCAGAGCCAGGCGGATCTCTGTGAGTTTGAGGCCAGCCTGGACTACCAAGTGAGTCCCAGGAAAGGCGCAAAGCTACACAGAGAAACCCTGTCTCGAAAAACCAAGAAAAAAAAAAAAAGTAATACAAATGCAACAATGAAGACATGACTATAACACACATATATATGAGAGAGACATACAAATACGTAAAATGGCAAATACACAAGACTACTAACAAAAGCTTGGAAGAGACATGGCGAACAAAGCAGCCTCAAATCTAAAAGTGCTACCAGCAAAAACACCATGTGGGATATGACTCCACTTTACAAAGCCAGCACTTGATCTAATTCCCTTCTTCCATCCACTTCTTCCAGCGCCATCCCTGACACAGTCCCATCCATGGTACAGCACTATTCAGTCAGCAAAGTCACCAGCTACCGCTCCATACACTTGGACATGAAGCCTTCATGCCCCTTGATGGAAAGAAGTGGGCATGAGTGCCAGAGAGATGGCTTAGTGGCTAAGAGTACTTGCTGCTCTTGTAAAGGATCTGAGTTCTGTTCCCAGCACCCATGTTATTGGGCACCTCACAGCTTCCTGAAATTCCAGCTCCTAGGGAGCCTTTTGGCCTCTGTGGGGGCACACACATGCACATGCACGTGCATGTGACCCCCTCCCCCTCCACAGAGATCCACAGAAATGAATCATTTCTTTAAAAGAGAGGGGAATATGGAAGTGTGTAGGGGTGATAGAGGGCATAGGTCAGGGAGGTCATAGAGTTTGTCCTCATGCCCACTGGACGAATCAGAGAATTCAGTCAACCACTGATCAGAACTATTCAAAACACTGCGTCCGCACTGTGTAAGGCTCCTTCATTGAAGTCACTCCCTTAAGAGCATCACAACTCTTCGTACAGTGTTCACACTGTATAGGAGTTGTGATTAACTCAAAGCTGACGTCAAGATTGTTCAAAGGTTAAATGTAAATGCTATACATTTTTATAAGGGACTTGAGAGTCCTCGGATTGTGGTGCCTAAGGAAGTCTTGTGGTAGAGACAGTCATGATTGTACCTACTGGCACACCCCTACTAATTCATAAAATTCAACTGGGAAATACTTGGGATTTGGTAAGCCTGATCCATTGTTTGGATGATTGTCTGGGCTTAAGGAAGCGATGGAGGGAGTGGGGCTGTAACTCAACTGTTAGACTGCTTACCTAGGATTCCCTGTTCCCTGGGTGATCCCAAGCACTGCATAAGATGAGAATGCCAGTCCATTCCTGTAACCTCAGCCATCTGGAGCTACAGGCAGAAGGATCATGAGTTCAAGGCCAACCTCTGCTACATAGAGAGGATGAAGAATATTAATAATGGAGATTATATTTAAAAGTGAATGTGTCTATAGCTGTGAGTGACACAAACTACTGGTCAGACTCTTGAAGTTATCAAAAAATGTTACCCAGTTTCACAGAGCTGTGCCTTAGAGTGCAGTTGGTGCACAGCGACATTCTGCCTTGTTTTCATTTTCAGTCTTGTCTTACTGAACGTGATAACATTACCTTATGTCTCCACTAGTAGAAATGAAAATATTAGCGAACACTTGTTCGTGACATATGCTTGCTTGTGAATTGTAACCATAGGTTGGCTCAATGCAGGAGACAGAAAAGTTAGCAAACATGTTCTGCAATAAATGAATTGTCCGTGTCCACTGACTTCACAATGAAGAACATTTATATTTATCACTATCTGCAAATTATTTGCTATGCATTATTTATACGGGCATCATCTCTTAATAAGCATATATAAAGCATATGCATATTTCTCCAGAGAACTGATTGTTAAATATTACTGACACACCACTGACTTATCATTGCCAACACTTGTGTATTATCAGAAACATAAACCAAAGAAAAAGGTGAAATAACTCACTGGCCACTCATCCAGGAGGCTCTCCCAGGTTCCTCCCATTGCTCAGTATTCTCCCAGCACCCTTCACATTGGGTCAACCTTTTGGCCCTATCCAGTCCTTCCTCGTAGACTGCCACCTCCCACAGAGTGGCTGCTTAGCAATGAGTAATCCAATGAATTGGGAAGGAGAGTGAGGGGAAGGCGTGGCACGGAGGCCCAGAGACCATATTTCATGCAGGAAAATGTTGGACAAAGCATCCTTTAACAGCTTGCCTGGAACTGCAGGCATCAGCAGGGACTGAACCTTTAACTGTTTGTTATTCTGTAGCCAAGCTTTCGGGCTGGATTCATTTCAACGGAATCCTGGGCTCCTGGGCTGTGGATGAAGTCGAGCATATCTGCAGCAACTTTCTATCTGCTTGCTTTTTAAAATTCACTTTTAGAGTCTCACAGTGACTCCATTTGGGAGTAGTCACACCTGTAATCCCAGCACTTAGGAGGATAAAGCAGGTAGACTGCCATTAGTGTGAGGCCAGCCTGGACTACATAGTGAGTTGCTGGCCAGAGCTAAGACAGCAAGACCTATCTCACAAAACCAAAAAAAAAAAAAAAAAAAAAAAAAAAAAAAAAAAAAAAAAAATTAAATGTTATGGCACAAATAAAGATATAGTCTCAGAATCTTGACAGGAAAAGGTCCTGGCCCCTGGTAGGATCTTATCTCTTGCTGATGGGTAAACTAAAAAAGTCAACGCGAGTGGAATGCTCATGCTGCCCTCTGAGTCTTGTGAAACAGCAATCTGGAGAGCATCGGCAGGGAGTTCAGATAGGCTGAGAAAATGCAATCTTAGCGCCCAAAGGAAGCATGCTCATTCCCCCACCCACAGCATTTATCAGCCTGGGGCTGCAGCATGGCACAGGTACTGTGAGCACACACCTTGGCTATGAGCCTTGCTGCCATGCACCGCTGGTTTGGGGCAGGGCAGTCAACCTTAGTGGACCTCAACTGTCTTATCTATAAAATGAGGGTCACAGAGAGCTATACCAATCACTCCTTGCAGGGATTCAAAGTAGGCTGTGTAGCCAGGCTGGCTTGCTAGTGCAGACCTGCAATCCCAGCCACTCAGAAGGTTGGGGCAGAAGGAATGCAAGTTCAAAGCCAATCTGGGAAACGTAGTGATACCTTATCTCAAATTAAAAAGTGAAAAAGAGGGCTCTTGCTTAGTATGTGGAAGGTGTCCCTGGGTTCTATTCCAAGGACCACAGAAGAGCCAGTGGGCCACGGAAGAAAATTGCGTGTGCATAGGACAACACAGCTTTATGTGTAATTGTCAAATTTGGGGAAACAGGGCTGGGGAGCCAGCTCAGTGAGTAGGAGCACACAAATTGTAACATATTCATAAAAGGGAATAGCACACAGCAACACAAAGGGAATACACTGTTGACATACACCACAACATGGTTATGTCTCAATATAATTTAGTTGAAAGAAGTCAAATTTAAATGTTGCAACAGCTATGTCATATACAGCTATGGATACCTATATATGATCAAACTAGCTAAAAATTCCATCACGAATTGGGAAGGGTATCCCAGAGTCTATAGCTGAGTATTTATGGGAATTTGATGGCTTCTGCGGAGAGAGACTCACCTTCCTTTAGGAATGTGGCCACTTGTGGTTTGCCTGTGTCCTAATGGATGTCCCCACACCCATACATACGTACATGCGCAGAGCTAGTTGTGGGAATTCAATCCAGTTAGCCAAAGGCTTCAGGGTAACAAGCCCCAGGACATGGTCTTGTCTGCTTAAGAGCTAAGGAGGAGGGGTCATGTGCTCTCTCGGGTGGTCGAAGCAGGAGCAAGCCTTGCAGTTGGTCCTCATCACCCTTGGGCAGAATAACAGGATACAAGCAGCTGGATGAGCAGTGGTGACTACCTTGTTCTGTATTCGTGAGTCTGTATTTCCATTGCACCCCTTAACAAATTATTAAACAGACTTTTGTGGGTTCACACTTCAGGACTCTGTGGATTAGAAATAAAATTTTGAAAGCGTTGCGCGGTGTGATTTAAAATACACAGCATTCCAGGAAATATAAGTATAGAAAGCAAAAATGGAAAGGAAGGAGAATCAAATGGAAACACGCACCAAGAAGCGATCGGGGCTATTGCATATGATTAACACTGCCACCAGGGTGAGAGTTCCATGGAGGCATCTGGATGTCAACCTGTATCACACTGTACACTTGCAGATGCAGAGTTTAGTAAATGCCTATTATCCCTCACAAAGTTGATAAAAACTTAGTCATCTAAGGCCAGCACAGTTTTCATCTCAACACCCAGACGGTTGCTCTCTTCTCTGACAAGCTCTGTCTTCCACCTAGAGAGAGCACTAACCAGTTCTTTTCACTATTCATTAGTCGAGAGCCTTGACCTTAGGTTCAGACAGATGTGTGCTGATGTTTGCTTTATTGCTTCCTAATCTGGACCAGCCTCAGGAGATATTCATGAGTAGCACCATGGGCTCATTCACAGGAGGAAGAGTAGACAAGGTGAGGAAGTTCATCACATACTCACTCAACACATGGTTCTTCCATGCCTGTGTCCTGCCTCCTATGGACAGAATTCTGGGTGGGGGGACTGTCTCAATAATCTCCACTCCTCTTCCTGAACTCTGCTCAGAGCAAGGCATGGAATGAAGGTGTGCCAGACACAGTTGCCAATAACCTCTGTTTCCAAACAAACCTACACCATCGCCAACCAAGGGGAAAATAAGCCTGATTCATGGTACTAAGCTTCCAAATTTGATGGACCTATCAGTGTGCAAAAGGCAGCTGTGAACTAGGGTAGGGTCCCAGTGTGAGGGCACAGGAAGTGTGTTCTGTGCCCGGAGAAGAATAGAGGAGTATTTGTTCTGTGGAAGCTTGCACCCCAAAGAAAAATAAAGGGGTGGGAAGTTTTGAACAGAATATATCAAGCTTTACTCCTTAATTTTTATGGAGCTTAATTCTTTCTCATCTTCCAGTGGTGTGAAGCCAGTCAAGGGCAGACAGGCAGAGGAACTGTCCTTCAGTGGTGTGAAGCCGGCCAAGGGCAGACAGGCAGAGGAAACATAATAATAGAGTTCCTGCCACATGAAGAGAAATATCAAGAGTGGAGCATAAGCACTGTGTCTAAAACTGAATTTTCACTCTAGGTTTGCTGGCTGGGTCTTCAACATAATATCTGAGCTCACAGAAAAACTGAGTAAAAGACTTCTCCTGTCATGTCAGAAGTCAGCACAGACAGCAGCAGGTCCGCAGGGTGACAGCCTTCTCTGAAACACCTGTGGAAGCTCTCACAGAGTCACAGGCTGACCATATCTCACATTGGTTCCCCAGCCAGCTCCTAACCATAGGTCCAAAAGACCATAGATCTGCTACCCATTACTTCTTGATCAGTCCTGAACAAAAGGGAGTCTTCTCCATGTTAACCTCCCCAGTGGCTGCAGGACATTAACCATGCCATGCCTTTGATGTATATTATGACTTTTAACATGCTCACTCATTAACTCACCCTTCAGAGAGGATTCACCCAAATTGTTCATGACCTTGAAGTATCTCATGGAAAATGAAAGTTACAAATGCCTTTAGCCAATTGTGGCTCAGGAAATCAGGAGCCTGAGCTGGTCTGGCTGTAGGTAAAACACAAGCCTCTCTCCACAAAGAGTACAATACACTCTGTATCCATGACAGCACCCTGTGGTTATCACAAGCCTTGAGATATTTGTTCACATCAATCACTGGCAAGCTGGAATTTCTAAACCTGTGTTTATACCTCTCTGTTTTTAGGTTGGGATTCAGGAATCCTATTTCTCCTGGCTACAGCTCAGCTTTACCAGAACAGCCAAAGCAAGGAGATTGAGGCTTTGGTGCCAACCAGGAAGACCCACTGCAAGTTTCAGCTGGGAATCTCTGAGCTAATGATAACAATGCCACCCAATGTCATGAGATTGCCCTAAGAATAAAATGAGACCATGCAGGCAAATCCACTGGAGCCCAGACTCTGACTCAAAGTAAAACTAAGACAGTCATTCCCATTCGTACCAAAGTTACATAAATACTGTCAGAAGAAGACAGAGCCACTCTGTAGCACAGGACGCGAGTGTGGTTTGAGAATCCATGTCAGTCACTGTCCTAGTAAAACACTCTGATCTAAGCATCTTGGGGAAGAAAGGGTTTATTTCATCTTACATGTCCAAGTGACAGTCCACTACTGAGGGAAGGACCTTAGGGAAGGAAGGTGGAGATGGGACTCGAGACAGGACCTGACATGGGAACTTAAGCACAGTGGAATGCTACCACCTCACTGCTCTCGGGCTCAAATTCAGCTGCCTTTCTTAAGCAGCCCACATCCACCAGCCTAAGGGGTGACACCACCCACAGTGGGTTGAGCCCTCCTACATCAATTAGCAATAAATAAAGTGCCCACAGACACACCCACAGCCAATCAGATGGAAGTAGTTCTTCATCTAGGTTCCCTCATCCCATGTTCGTCAAGCTAACAACCAAGACGAGCCACCACAATTGCCTCGGGAATGACTTCAGAGCTTTGTGCACAAAGCCACTGCCATTCAAAATTTTTAGTCATTTTAACTGCATTTTAGGTGGTAGGCATTACATGCCCCAGTGCAATTGTGAATTGAGTAATTTTCAGGTGACTTAGGGAGAAAAATCTTTTTGTCAGATTTCAAGGACATCTCATTTAAATCCAATCTATCATATTTGGGAGCCTCCATTATTTTCCTTAAGGCCACAGCCTCACTGTTCTCCATTCTACAGGGAAGTCTCTCCAGAGCTAGGGATGGAATTCTATTGTGGCTCCAAATTTAGACCCCAGGAGGCTAGAACTACCACTCCTTTGATCTTTGTTTACCACTTAGTCACAGAATGTCTTTCCTTCGATCTGCAAAGACACTCTGTCCACCCGGAGAAAATGGGTCCTAATAGTAGCCGTGGCTGAGCACTGTAAATGTCATGAGTCTCTCTTCCCTTTCATCTTTCTCTAAATATTGCCGTAAAGACTTTCTTGTTCCTACCTGGCACCAACGTCTGGTCCTGCCAGCTTCTGCTGCACGGCTTTTGTAGCAGTCTGATGGGGTGTGGTGGTATTGTGTTCCCCAAAATATTGTGTACTCTAATAAATTTATCTGGGGTCAGAGAACAGATAGCCACTAGATACAAAGGCTAGAAAATGGTGGCACTCACACCTTTAATCCTAGCATTCCAGAGATAGAAATCCCTCTGGATCTCTGTGAGTTCAAGGCCACATTGGAAATAGCCAAGCATGGTGACACACGCCTTTAATCCCAGAAAGCCAGCCTTTAATCCCAGGGAGTGGCGGTAGCAAAAAGATATATAAGGCGTGAGGACCAGAAACAAGAAGATTTTGGCTGGTTAAGCTTTTGGCTGGTTAAGCATTCAGGCTTTTGAGCAGTAATTCAGCTGAGACCCATTCCAGATGAGGACTCAGAGGCCTCTAGTCTGAGGAGACAAGACCAGATGAGGATCCGGCGAGGTGAGATAGCTGTGGCTTGTTCTGTCTCTCTGATCTACCAGCATGAACCCCAATAACTCGCCTCGGGTTTGATTTTATTAATAAGAACCTTTAAGATTCAAGCAACGATGGGGTGCTGTGTTTCCGGGAACCACCCTTCAGTCCCCATGCCCTTGGCCATGTAACTTGGCAGGGCCTCTCACTCTTGCTAGACCAGAGCATTCTTTATGACCCCCTAACACTGAGCTTGACTGTGCATGTGCTCTGACTAGTGGCCGGGAGCAAATGCAATGGAAGCTCTGGTCCCACAGCCACTGCTTCACGGGCCTATAGAGGAGAACAAAAAGTGTCCCAGGCATACAGACCACTTTTGATCACCTAAAAGCCAGACTGCCTCCAGACAGCTGAGTAAATGTAGAGCAGAGGAGCATGGCCAATCAGCGAAACTGCAATTGACCTCAGATATGCAGGGTGCTCCGAGTCCAACCAAGATGAGCTTAAAGCCCACAGACTTCTGGGTTAGCCAGACGTCTGGGGTAGCCATATGCTAGTGATGCTTCACAGTGGCATGGCACAGGCTCCTCCACGAACTTGCAAGGACTGTGTCCAGAAGACAGGAAGGAAGCAGCCGAGGAGCCTTCATCTGTGCCCACTCGGCACTCTTTGATTAAGCCTTAGGTAGTAAGGGAGGTGGTAAGGGACACTCACACACTCACAGCCTCATCCAAATGGCTGACCTTGAGGTCAAGTGTGCCATCACCTCAATCCAAGAGGAACTGAAGCTTGATGATTTTCTTGAACATAAAAAATTATCCAATTCCACAAACAGACACAATTACTGGCCACGGAGACAAGACTCAACTTGACACCAATTCACTCCAAATGGATGGCTTGTCTCCTCTCTGTCACCCAGAACAATTTTACCATCACAAGCTTGCTTTTGAAATATGAAATCTTGGGAGAATTACAACTTTCTCTGTAGCTTGGACTTTTTTTTTTCTTTTACAGAGAGCTATTTTAAATACCCCCCAAACTTGTGTGGGAGTGCCAATCGGCCACATTTAATTGGCCAGATTGCTAGCCTCAGAGATGCAGCACTCTTCAGAAAATTAAACATAGATGTGATTGTTACTCTGCTCTGTTATTGTGGCTACAGAATGGCAAACCAATCTGTTGAAACTGAAAAATCCAGTCACTCAATTATCTGTCAGGCTTACATAGCTAAATACCCACCAAACAGGGTTTTGTTTTCCTCCTTCACAGCAGTGGATTTTGATTGAAGATATTGCTAGCTGGCCATGGTGCATAGCCAGGACTCAAGGCCTTCCTAACAGCCTCTCAGTTCCTTAGGCAAAGGTTGATTCTGGAAAGACAGACTGACCATCGTGCACTCGTGTATTCACTTGGCCTACAAGTGTTTATCACGCATATTCTCTGTGGGGTGCTGAGGAGAAAGATAATAGAGAAAAGGTGTCCCACAACTAGGAAGATGAGGAGACTGAAGTGGAAGCCAGGAACAACTGGGACCTTCTCCTGGTCCCATTGGGGATATCTGTCAATACATTCAGGTACATTTGATATCTGATAGGAGGTTAGGTAATACTGAAATCTGGTGATCAGAGGTTAGGTACACTGCTAAAACACCTACAAGAACGTGGTGGCTGATTAGAACCTAGCCCAATCTCAACCATCAGTTGTGTTGATGCTGAAATTCTGAATACTGAATTTACTTCTTTAAGAGCAAAGGATTTTATCCATTGGCTCTGTCTTAACCATTCCTGATCTCTGCCTCAATACAGGGCTGAGCACAGGCAGGAAGGTACCCTATAAATGATGGGTGTGTGGATAGATAGGTTGGTGGGTGGATGAGTGGGTGAATGGGTATATAAATGGTTATATAAAAGTGAGTGGATAGATGGATGGACAGGTGAAGATAAGTGGGTAAGTAGATCCACTTAGGTGGGTGGATGGATATGTGAGTAGACAAGTAGTAGGTGGGTGCATGGGTGGATGAATGGATGGACAAATAAGTGAATGAATAGATTGGTGAATGGGTATATGAATGAGGAGGTAGGTGAGTGTGGAGATGGATAAGTGAGTGGGTAGATGGGTGGGTGGGTGAGTAGATAGGTGTGTGTGTCTGTATAGGTAGGAAAATGATTATGTGAGTTGGTAAGTGTATGGATGGGTGAGTGGATCTATAAATTGATGAATGGATTGATGGATAGGTGAGTGAGTGAGTGGTGGGTGGATGGGGATGGATGGATGGATAAATGGGTGTGTGGGTGGGTGGATAGGTGGGTGATAAGAGGGTAATTTGATGAGTGGATGAATGAATAGATGGACATATGGGTGAGTGCACAGATGTGTTAGTTAATGGATGGGTGAGTGGGTGGGTGAGTGGGGGGTGAGTATATATGTGTATGTATGGGTCTCTGGATATATGGCTCAGGGAATGAATAACTCTAGATAGATAGATAGATAGATAGATAGATAGATAGATAGATAGATAGATAGATAGGTAAATATATGGGTGGGTGAATGAACACATAAATGGATGAATGGATGGATAAATGATCGATGGATGGATGGATGGATGGATGGATGGATGGATGGATGGATGGGAGGGAGGGAGATGAATGAGTGGATGGATGGTTCCCACATTAGTAGATGATATCAATCAATGCATACAATAGATATAAGTTCCTTCAGACATGATAAACTTGTGGTTATACTATCTACTAGAGTCTAAGCGACTCTAAGACTATGCATCCATAGGACTATGCTTAGTAATAAATCTTATGTTCTGCAAAACCCAAAGCTTTCTTAGCTTTTTTCTTAGCTCTTCTTTTAACTCTGATAAGATGCACCGGGTTCTTTCTGCAAACCTCTCCAGCCTGAAATGAAGATAATCTGTCTTCTTTTATTTCTTAACCACTGGAAATGAGAGTAAATTCGTCATATCTCACATTCTGTAGATTCATTTAGTCAATTATTCTACTTTGGGTCTGAACTCATCCCTAGTAATGTACAATCTGTTTTAGATGTTAATTTTTAATGGTGTGATTTTGGCTTGTCCTTCAAATGAGTTGAGCAGAAACACTGATTTATTTTTATCCCTTTCATCAATGCCAGGGAACAGAATAAATTACTCAGGAATATGTTCTCTTGTCTTTGCTTTCCCCTCCCATAAGAGATTATGAAGATGAATGTCCAAGGATTGATCTTCTCTTTAAAAGCCTAGCTGTGCAGAGCAGCTGTGAACAGGAATCATGTGGGTGCCATGTCAAGAGACACCTCAAGGCTAGCAGGAACCTTCCCTGCCTTTTGGGAAGCCACAATTCAGAGAGACTGAACCTCAGAGCTGGCAGGTACACTGGTATTGAGAAGCTAAGGTATGATGATGTTTTAGTCATGCTTTCAGTCAAAACACCTGCCTTAAACAGCTTCGTGGAGGAAGGACTCATTTTGGCCCCTGGTCTCAGAGGATTCTACCCACTTACCCATCCATCCATATACTCATCTATCTATCTATCTATCTATCTATCTATCTATCTATCTACCTACCTATCTATCTATCTATCTATCTATCTATCTATCTATCTATCATCTATCTATCTATCTATCTATCTATCTATCTATCTATCTATCTATCCACTCATCCATCCATTCATCTATCCACCCATTCATCCATCCACCCATCTATGCATCCATCCACCCATCCATTCATCCACCCACCCACTCATATACAGATCTAGTTACCCACCCATCTAGTCACGCATCCATACATCTATCCACTCACTTACCTATGTATATACCCATTCACCCACCCATCATGGTAGGGAGGATGTGATGAAGCAAAGCAATCTACATCAAGGCAGTTAGAAAGAAAAGAAAGCAGGAGAACAGAGAGGGCCCAGGATAGGAAACTATCCCTAAGGACATGACCCAGTCACCTACTCTTTCCAGGTTAGTCTCTCAAAGAGCTTGGAACTCCCCAGATAGTATGAGAAGCTGAGATTTAACCCTTTAATACCTGTGCCATTTGAAGGAGCATTTCACCCAAACCATAACAGAAACTAAAAACCAATGACCTACAAAATATGGTCCTGAGCGTAGAGGCAGAGAGCAGGCCTTAGCTCTGGGTGCCAACTTGTGGCCAGTGGCCTTATGTGTCCCAGCATACCTACAAATGCAACCTAATACAAAACCATACACTTACTTAAAACATTGAGTATTTGTTGTTTTCAATTTCTGCTTGTAACTCAACTGCATGGTTCTGGAGCTTGAACTTGGTGGGTGACAACATCATGCCACAATATTACAAAAATAAATGCCTATGTAATCCCGTAGTTCATGGGCTGTGTGTCAGACACCCTTGCCTGGGACGAATGTACTTCTCTGATCCTTCTTGAATTTGGCTTCTCGTTAAAAATCTCCCAAGGAGAATCACACACTTGAGGCAACTTTGGAGAGCCTCTCCTCCTGAAGACTCGGATGAGGTGTGTGTGTGTGTTGCTAACAAGGTCCTCTCCAGCCGAGCTCAGCTGTCCAATCACCCGCTGGCCCCTGAGCCCGCTGTACTTCATGAGTAGTCGGTTTGGAAGCTCACCAGACACCTGTCATCATCACTGTGCTGAGGAGTCGGATAGACTTGGCCAAAGTTAAAGGAGGCAAAAAGAAAGGTTCCTTTGTTTGCTCAACAAACACCCACTGAGGTGGGCACAGTGCCAGGCAGGGATGATCCCAGGCAGCCGGCAGATGCAGTCATTGCTTTTCTGTTACTCACTGTCCACTGCAGGAGAGAGGTAGAGGTGTGCTTTGGTTTTGAGCCTCCCTTATTGTCTGTAATTCCTTAAGACTCAAAGAGAGAGGCAGACTTCTTTAACTATGTCTTTCGGTTCTTCTCTTTTTGGATGTTTTTATGTGTCTACCTCTTCTCCACATTTCTGGTATTAGCTTTGAAAAGGCATAAGAAAGAATTCTGCAGCCAGGTAGTTGCCAGTGGACATCCATGGTCACTGTATATCAAGGACAGAGTTCTCAGATATGCTCCTATTCCTTTTCTTACTCTCATCCCTCATGTTACACATGGATGCAGGAGTCCCAGGCATCATTTCTATATCTCACTGAAAGCAAACGCTGATACCCACTCTGATGAAATCTGACCTCTGTTAAAGGATGGAAAACCTTGACTTTCTGTATTTTCACTCACATCTAATTGGTCAGAATCCTCACCCATGGTTACCTCCTCCTGGGAGGAGGCATAAAAGAGAGGGGCCTGAGAAACAGTCCGCCTAGAACACATCATGAAGGAAGCATACGCTTTTTCAGAAGACTCCCACTTTTCCTGCGCACACCCCAGCTACTAAGCAAAGCACTTTCTGAAATCAGGAGCTAGGGAAACAGCAAGCACCTGGTATGCTCACCATCTTAATCATCAGAATGAGTCACGGTTCCTACTTTATGGGATAAATTTAGTTACGAACAAAGAAACTAGCAGAGAGAGAGAGAGAGAGAGAGAGAGAGAGAGAGAAAACTGACTAGCCCAAGATCAACTCATGCCCCTGAGCGTGAGTGTGTGCAGTAAAACTCACTGAATCATGTGCACACAAACCACACACTGGGGGCAAAGAGACAGGAGTCATGAAAGTGAAATGGTCTGCCGGGGTTGGTTGGTGCACGCTTGTAATCTCTGTGCTGGGAAAGAAGAGAGGAGCATGCTAGGGCTCACGGACCAGGGAGAGACCCATTTTCCAAAAGAAGATGGGAAGGGACTTAGGGCTTCTATTGCTGTGAAGGACACCATGACCTCGGCAACTCTTATAAAGGAAACTTTAATTAGAGTGGCTCGCTTACAGTTCAGAGGTTCAGTGCATTATTATCATGGTGGGATATGGCTGCACTCGGCAGTCATGGTGCTGGAGAAGGAACTGAGAGTCCTACATCTTGATCCACAGACAGTAGAAGGAGACTGTGTGCCACACTAGGTTTATTTTGAGCATAGGAGCCTTCAAAGCCTGCCCCCACAGTGACATACTTCCTCCAAACAGGTCACACTTCAATAAGGCCACACTTCTTAATAGTGCCACTCCTTATAAGCTTATGGGGGTCAATTACATTAAAACTACCACAGGACATATCTGAGGATATTTTGTGGACTCTAGGGTCATGAACACACACACACACACACACACACACACACACACACACACACACACACACACACAAACCACCCATCCCCAACACTGAGAAATGGGTTCTCATTTCTAGAGCAAGTACACTCTGGTTCTAGAATTCCGAGTTAGCCCTAGAAAGGACTCCGTCACCTCCAGAAGCCAACACACACTGCATGCCATCCCCTAGCTGAAGTTGTATATGAGTAATATTCCCTCTTGTGTTTGAATCATTGGCCAGACATGCACATGGACAAGTGGTCACAGAAAGGACAGCTCACTTTGAGAGAGGGACATCCAAGATGTATGTGAACTCAAGAGATTTCCTTCACCCTGTTTTTTCAGGTGGAGCTTAGGGTAAAAATCAAGGAGAAAGGAGTCTATTGGGCTGTATGAACCCAGAAGATAAGGGTGAGGGACAGAAGGAAGGAAGGAAGGAAGGAAGGAAGGAAGGAAGGAAGGAAGGAAGGAAGGAAGCCAGTAGGAAAAGCTTACTGTGTAGCATAGTTCTGCAGGGGCCAGAGACTCAGAGTACCATCATGGACCTGTGTCAGCTGAACTGTAGTCCCCAAAGGTGCCACATCAGAATCTCCACAACCTGTGACTAGTCATGTGACACATGTGACTGACTGAGGTAAGCACCTGGCAATGAGGACAGTGCCACTGGCCATACCAGTGACTGGTGGCATCACAGAATACCTATAAAGGGGAGAATGAAGAAGATGAGGACAAAGAACAATTAAAGTAAGAGACTGAGCCCTATAAGGAGGAGACCGTAAGCCAAGGAATGAAGGCAGCATCTAGAGAAGTTAATAAAAGCCCAAGAAATGGATTCTTCCCCTCAGTTGGGTAATATCATCCTAATTTCTGAAAAAAAAATTCCTCTTCCAAATCTAGCTGGGCCCTTGAGTGGGCTGGCTCTCCCCTGTACTTATTTCAGAAGAAATAATGGCCTGGAATGGGCTCTTCAGGGTGCAGAATTCCCTTTCTACCCAGTTCATCCAGGATCAGACACAGTCCCAAGCTTGACCAATCATTAAACTATGTCTCTTGGCCACAACAATTGGATTAGAGCAGAAAATGACTGTTGTACATGGGTACTAGCTGTAAAGCACAGGGTCTCACACTTGCAAGGCTATCTCCACAATGCTCTCCCCACCTACCTTCCTGGTATCTTGGATGCTTCTAGAGACAGAAGCGTAGAAGAACTTGAGAATGGTTGGGACTCTCTGGAGAACTCTGCTTATTTGTACCCACTGTAGACCTAACTATGCCCAGGCCCATTAACCATGCTGAATGTTCGTCGAACAGCCTGGCCTCGACCTGGTCAACCTGGGGAGTTCTACCCAGCACAGACCCTCCTACAGAATAGGAAGGTGGCATAAAAATAATTTCTTAGGGCATGAAGAGTGCCTCTGCAGACCAGAGACCAGGCTGGCTGCACTGTGCAGCTTCAGGTACTCAATACCTGATGCACACGGCTGATCAGGCCTTCCCAAAAGAAAAAAAACTGCAACTATTGTCAGGGACAGGTCTAGGTCAGCCGACTCCAACCTACAGTCCACTCACAAAATGAAGGCATCTTATGACAACCATGGCTCCTGTGGCCGGGACATGATGCCCCTCTCTGGAGTGGAGAAAAGGCTATTTCCAAGGCAGGGATTGCATCAAATATGAAATGTAACAAAGGGAGGCCCTGGAGCTCCATTGCTTTGAAGGGTCTGTCAGTGTTTTCATTACAGCCCATTTTCCTCGGCGATTCATCTTCTTCGTTCAGGAAGCTGGGCTGACAGCTGGGGCTCGGCACCCACAGGCCCAGTCCCAGAACTGTGCTGAGAGTTTAATGTAGTCGGAATTGTTCGGTCACCATTCCATGTTGGAGACTTGCGGACTGTGAATTAGATCCAAGTTTGAGACTTCTGACATTTTTGTGGCAGCTCTTGTTCTGAGCATCCTTAGTGGCTCTCCAGCAAATGGCAAGTTTCTGACTGTATACACTATGAAAAGCAAGAGAGAGCCTGCTCTGATTCTTCAAAGGGGGTGATGCTGGGTGGGGGGTTGATAGTCAAGTCACATGAATAATGTTCACAGGTCTTATCAAATTAGAATGTGTCTTATGAGCTCCAATAACCATTTAGAAACTGTCCCCTGTCTTCTGACCATGGTCCTCACATGACCCCCATTCCCAACTTCAGATGTAAGCACTGTGTGATCCTGGACAGGTGTAATGGGATTTGCAATACCCTGAGATGTTTGTCTACCTAGGAAATGGAAAGAGTCTCAGAGGCTACATCTTGTTACAGGAAAGCTAGAGACTAAACATCACACTCAGAAGGAACTAAAAAATCAGCTCACATGTTGGTTGGCACATAGACTCTGTGTGTATGCACATGTTCAAGAGGGTGAATACACAGATGTTGCTCTCAGGTGATTCCGCTAGGGTGCCTGGCCAACAGGCTTTATTAGTCCAGGCTTTGGTATGGGCACTAGGAGTCTAGTGCTGCCTGGATAACCTGTGGTCATCTCAATCCAGATTAACAGAGTCTTAATGTAGTTACATCTGCAGTGAGAATTGTGCTGTACAAAGTAACACATTCACGGGGTCCAGAGATTGGACTGTGGGCATTGTGGGGTCCCTCATTCAGCCTGCTGCATGGCCCCTCAGTCATTCATGTGGTTCTTCTCTGAGGTGGTCCCGAAAGGTGGCAGGTAAACATTCAAAGGTGTAGCATGAATCTTAAAAGTTCTTATAAATAAAATCAAACCCGAGGCCAGTTATTGGGGTCAATGCTGGTAGATCAGAGAGACAGAACAAACCACAGCTATCTCACCTCGCCGGATCCTCATCTGGTCTTGTCTCCTCAGACTGGAGGCCTCTGAGTCCTCATCCAGAATGGGTCTCAGCTGAACTGTGTTGCTCCATAGCCTGAATGCTTAACCAGCCAAAATCTTCTAGCCAAATGCCTCTAGTTTCTCGTCCTCACGCCTTATATATCTTCCTGCTTTCTACCACCACTCCCTGGGATTAAAGGCTGACTTTCTGGGATTAAAGGCGTGTCACCATGCTTGGCTATTTCCAATGTGGCCTTGAACTCACAGAGATCCAGAGGGATTTCTATCTCTGAAATGCTAGGATTAAAGGTGTGAGTGCCACCATTTTCTAGCCTTTGTATCTAGTGGCTGTCTGTTCTCTGACCCCAGATAAATTTATTAGAGTACACAATATTTTGAAAAACACAATACCACCACACAAAGGCTGCCTTTTAGTCTCATGGCCAAGGACACAGACGCTTTCTGAAGACAGACATGGGAACACAGCCATTGCATATCCTCAGGAATCTCAGGTCTACCCTGGCTCAGGTCTCCCTCCCTCCCTCTGCTGGGACTCCTACATTTGGCCAGCTCTGGCCCCACCTTGGGCTCTCTTGTGGTGGTAATCTAATTGTACTGAAATATTATTTTGATTGTATGTTAATAAATAAAGTTGTCTGGGGGTCAGAGCTATTAGAGCCATAGCAAGAGTGTGGCGGTGGTGGCACACGCCTTTAATCCCATAAGATCTCTGTGTGTTCAGGGTCAGAGCTATTAGAGCCATAGCAAGAGTGTGGCGGTGGTGGCACACGCCTTTAATCCCATAAGATCTCTGTGTGTTCAGGGTCAGAGCTATTAGAGCCATAGCAAGAGTGTGGCGGTGGTGGCACACGCCTTTAATCCCATAAGATCTCTGTGTGTTCAGGGATACAGTCAGCATTGGAGACATATACCTTTAAGACCTAGGGGGCTGTACATTCAGACAGTGACGAGGCAGTCATGTGTTTGGGTTTACAACCAATGAGAAGGCAGAACAACATACTTTAAAAAAACGAACCGACAGGAGGTAGGTCTCTTTTCGCGAAACTGGGACAGCAGAAGGAAGGGTGAGATTTAGCTCTGAGCTCTGACCTCTTGGCTTTCTCTTTTACATTGTTTCTGTGTTTCTTATTTAATAAGACGGTTGGTTACATCAACATCTGGCGCCCAACGTGACAAGAATCCATTAAAAACTGCTTGGCTTGGCGGCAGGTCCGCTTTCCCGCAAGGGCGGCAGGCGGCCTGCGGCGGCGGCGGCAGCGGCGGCGGCACGTGGCGGCCGGCGGCGATCGGCTTCTTAGTCCTTAGCCTGGGTCTAGTTCTGCTTGACCTCAGGCTGGACTATCGGTGAGCTGCTTGCTTAAATCCTGCTTGCTTAAAGCCGGTGCTACAAACAACTCAGAGTTGCCCTGCCGAACAGGGCCCTGCCTGTAAAGCCAACGCACGTGGTCGGAGCTTAAGGAAGCCAGACCCAAGCCTTGATTCGGCACAAGAGGGAACACGTGGCTGCATTTAAACTTTAGCCAGCTACGCTTTCTTGCTCTCTCTCTCTCTCTCTCTCTCTCTCTCTCTCTCTCTCTCTCTTTTTATCTTTGGATTTACACCTGGGACACTAGGTGGCTGTTTTGAAAATCCCCTCGGATTTCTACTGTTCTACGCAGATTTGGTAAGTCATAATATATCAGATATTTTAAAGGAAACTATCTAAAAGAGAATTTTTTTCCACGTTTAAAAAAAAAAAATGGGTTTTATGTGTACCTTGGAAGAAAATTGGTTTTTGTTCGAAATTTTAGGCAGTCTGGCAATGGAGCAACTATATAATATTAGTATTTGTGGAATTATGCACCTTATCACTATAATAATCCACATTTTAATATTTAAAAAGATAGTCAATTTAAGTGCCAGGATAACAGCTTTAGAAGAACTTGTTAAACCTGTAAAAATTCAGACAGAAGAAATTAACAGTGAAGTTGTTTCAAGTCGGGATCATAAGGTTGCAGAAAGAAAGCCTGTTTTCACACAGTCACCCTTAATTTATCCTGTAACCGTACAGCAGATGCCTGATCAAATGGCTACACAAAATACTTGGGCTCCAATTGAAATGTTGGATTTAAAAAGGTTTAAGGAGGCAATAGTATCTTATGGCATACATTCCCCATATGTAAAACAAATGTTAAACTCTTGGTCAACATATAATAGGATAGTACCACAGGATTGGCGGGACCTTGCACAAGGTGTTCTGGAACCCAGCCAGAGACTTCAATTTCTGACTTGGTTTAAGGAGGAGGCTAAAAACATAGAAAAACAATGGAGGGATAAAGGAATACAAGTTTGCCAGGATCAGCTTATGGGCGAAGGCCAATATGCTTCAGCACAAACACAATGTTTATATGATGTCCAAACCCTAATTTTATGTCGAACGGCAGCCTTGAATGCATGGGACAAAGTTGAGGAACCAGGAAAAAAATCTGAGTCATTTACAAAGGTGAAGCAAGGCCCAAAAGAGTCTTTTACAGATTTTTTACAAAGACTGGCTTCAGCAGTAAAGAGAATGGTCTCGGATTCAGAAGCTAGTAAGGCAATAATTGAATCTTTGGCCTTTGAGAATGCGAATGCAGCATGCAAAACAATAATCAGGCCATTAAGGGCAAGATCTGCACCTATGGAAGATTGGATTAGAGAAACAATTAATGTTGAAGCTGATGAGCATGATGATACATGGGTAGGAGAAGTAATTTCAAAAGGTTTGAGGAGTGTTAGATGTTTTGGATGTGGAAAGCAAGGACATTTGAAAAGGGACTGTAGACAGGTCATTCCCAGAAACAATGTTTCTTCAAGGAACAATGGCAACAGACGGCCCCTTCCTTCTGGAGTATGCAGAAGGTGTGGTAAGGGAAAACACTGGACCAATGAATGTAGATCAACAAAGGACAGACAGGGTAATCCTTTGCCTCAGTCTTCGGGAAACTCCCAGAGGGGCCTCAGGCAGGCCCCAGTGCAAATCCAGTTCAAACCTTTCCTGCAGCCATAGAGGAAATGCCTGCTCTGGAGAGCGATTAAATAACCAAATGCCTATTGGAATAAATCATGCTGGTCAGGAAGATGAAACAGAGAGAATAGAAAATTCAGGAGAAAACATAAAGAAAATTTTTTGGCAAACTTCTATTAATGAACAAAGACCAAAATTAACGATAAAAATAAATGGTGTTTTGTTGTCTGGTCTGGTAGACACAGGTGCGGACGTTACCATAATTGCACCAGAATTTTGGCATCCAACTTGGCCTCTTCAGGAGGTAAACGTTCAACTGTTAGGAATCGGGACATTATCTCAGGTGAAACAGAGTGCAAGATGGCTCGAATGTATAGGTCCAGAAGGACAGAGAGGAAAATTAAAACCATATGTGGCCAACATAACTATGAACCTGTGGGGTCGAGACTTGTTGCAACAATGGAATACTCAGATTAACATCCTCCAATCTCAGAAACAAATCATAAACTAGCACATGTTACTGAGAGAAATATTAGAAGATATTGTTCTAATGAGTGGTCACCAGCCATCCATATTATACAAGAACAGGGCACAATAACTGATGATCTTCCAAAGACACCAACAGCTCTACCTTTAAAATGGTTAACAGACAAGCCTGTATGGGTCCAGCAATGGCCTTTAACAACAGAGAAACTCCAGGCTTTAGAAGAGCTGGTAGAAGAACAGTTAAATGCTCAGCATATTGAAGAATCAACCAGCCCTTGGAATTCTCCTGTATTTGTTATTAAAAAGAAATCTGGTAAATGGAGAATGGTAACAGACCTTAGAGCAATTAACAAAGTAATTCAGCCAATGGGCTCTCTACAATCTGGGATGCCTTTGCCTACTCTGTTACCAAAAGGATGGCCTCTCATAGTTATTGATTTAAAAGACTGTTTCTTTTCAATACCCTTACAAGAAAAAGACAAAGAAAGATTTGCTTTTACAGTGCCTACTTATAATAATTCTCAACCGGTTAAAAGATTTCAATGGAGGGTCCTCCCACAGGGAATGCTGAATAGCCCAACTCTGTGCCAATATTTTGTACAACAGCCATTGGAAGTGATACGTAAAAAATTTCCTAAATCTATAATTTATCATTATATGGACGATATTTTACTAGCTGACTCAAATGCAGATACTTTAGAAATAATATTTGAAGAAGTAAAGAAAATTTTGCCTTACTGGGGATTACAAATTGCTCCTGAAAAGATACAAAGAGGAGATTCTATTAATTATTTAGGATATAAAATAGAGCTACAAAAAATTAGACCCCAAAAGGTGCAAATTCGGAGAGATAGACTACAAACTCTTAATGACTTTCAAAGATTATTTGGAGACATTTCTCATCTACGAACTATTGTTGGGGTGAAAAATGATGAACTGACTAATTTGTTCAAAACCTTAGAAGGAGACAAGGACTTAAATAGTCCAAGAGAATTATCACCTGAAGCTGAGAAAGAATTAGCCTTGGTAGAAAAGAAAGTGCATGAAGGACACGTGAATCGTATTGATCCAAAGCTGGATTGCATTTTAGTTATCTTACCTTCTAGGCGTTCTCCTACTGGAATATTAATGCAGAGGGAAGATATTATATTGGAATGGATATTTTTACCAAATAAACCAAATAAAAAATTAAAAACTTATGTGGAAAAAATCTCTGACTTGATTTACAAAGGAAAATTGAGACTTCGTCAATTAGCAGGATTAGACCCAGCAGAAATTGTCGTACCATTAACTAAGGAGGACATTGAAAAATTATGGACAGAAAGTGAACCTTGGCAAAGAGCTTGCAGTAATTTTTTGGGAGAAATTAACAGCAAATATCCCAAAAGCAATAGAATTGATCTTATAAAGAGAGCTGAATGGATCTTGCCTCAAATTGTACGGCAAAAACCCATATCTGGAGTTCGTACATTTTATACAGATGCCAACAAAGAAGGAAAGGCTGGTTACAAATCAGAAAATTTAAGTAAAGTGGTTCAAAGTTCGTATAATTCAGTTCAAAAATCAGAATTGTATGCTATTCTGTTGGTATTAATGGATTTTTCAGAACCTCTCAACATAGTAACTGACTCTCAGTATGCTGAAAGAGTGGTGTTACATATTGAGACTGCAGAATTTATCCCTGATGCTTCAGAATTAACTTCACTATTTATTCAATTACAAGATACAATCAGGAAAAGGGATCATCCTTTATATATAACTCACATTCGATCCCATACTGGTCTGCCAGGCCCTCTGGCACAAGGCAATGATGAGATTGATAAATTATTGATAGGAAATGTGCTGGAAGCCTCAGAATTTCATAAAAAACATCACGTCAATAGTAAAGGTTTAAAAAAGGATTTTTCCATAACCTGGCAACAAGCCAAAGAAATAGTAAAGAAATGTCCTACTTGTTCCGTCTACAATCAAATGCCATTACCAGCAGGATGTAACCCAAAGGGTACTCAGAGAAATGAAATCTGGCAGATGGACGTGTTTCACTTTGCAGAATTTGGAAAATTGAAATATGTACACCACACCATTGATACTTTTTCAGGATTTCAATGGGCAACTGCTTTGAGTTCTGAAAAGGCTGATTCTGCAATCACTCATTTGCTAGAAGTTATGGCCATCATGGGTATACCTGCACAAATCAAAACTGACAATGCTCCATCATATGTCTCTGTTAAAATGAAACAGTTTTTTGCTTATTACAATATAAAGCATATTACAGGCATACCACATAATCCTACAGGTCAAGCAGTTATAGAAAGATCAAACAGAACTCTAAAGGATATGCTAAATAAACAGAAATGGGTAACAAAAACCCCCAGAAATAGACTGCATAATGCTCTTCTAACTTTGAATTTTCTGAATGCCAATGAGAAAGGAACAACAGCTGCAGAGAGACATTGGATAATAGAAAAAACTACAGAATTAAATCAGCCTATATACTTTAAGGATGTGCTGACCTCAGAATGGAAACCAGGGTATGTATTACATTGGGGACGTGGTTTTGCTTTTGTTTCCACAGGAGAAGATAAGCTGTGGGTACCATCAAAATTGATAAAGGTTCGATTTGAACAAGAGAGACCTCTTAATTGAGGAGGTGATAGTTCATCAACCAGCATGAACATCCAATTTAAACTAACTTGTATCAATAACACATGCCTTTTCATTTAATCAGATAATAACTTGCGAAAAAGGAACATCCCCAAAATTAGTCTTGGGGAAAGGTTTTTGTTTTTGTCTTTTAGGAAAATGAAGGTTAAGGAATCTGAAGAACACTGGACAAATGAGACAACTGAAGAAAAGTGACAAATCATCTATCCCAAGAAACAGAATGAAACGGTGTATGGGTATAAATTATCTAAAAAATTTTATGTCTTCCTAAATGTTTGTTTCTGCTTTTCTCTAAAGATTTAACACTATTGGTCTTCTAACAGTCCCAGTTCAATTAAAATTTAAAGCTGACTTTGGAGTTGGAGAATGGCTCTCTCCTTCTTTAAACTCAAGCATGTTGTTAAAAGGTAAATGCAAACTCCCTGTATCATGCCAGAATAAGAGCCATCTTCTGCTATGGTACAGGACAAAAGCAAAATTAATTAAGGGACTATTCTATTACTAATCTCAACTCTTTGATTCTATTCTGATTCTTTAAACTTTTCTCAAAGTATAAATTTTATATCAAAATTTACAAGATTAATATATATATACATTTTAAACTTGTTAAGATATGAATGGTCACATAGAGTACTAACTAATTCTAGAAAAAAGGCTAGCTGCATATATATGTTTTTGTGCTCGAGTCTCTTACCAGTTTTCTGCAGGAAATCACGGCCAGGCCTAACATCAACTGAAGTCTCCAGAAAGAAGATGGGGCCCCACAACAACAACAATTCCACGTGGACAATAATAATATCATTAAGCTGACAAACATCATCCATAGATCAGCTTTGAACTACAAGGTGCTCAGAGCAAATTTGAGATGACTAGCTGAGATGATCCAGTCTCAAAGACTACTTGAATAAGGACTTGAGATAAACCCTGAACTTTGGCATTATATACAGACTGGATAATGAAGGATATAGTTACCTCTCCTAGAATTTGACAATTAACCTAAAATTTTTCTTTCAGGATAAAGAAAACTTCGCCCATACCCAGCAGGAAGCAATTTTAAGAATACGACGCCCACATTCCCAAAGAGGTGGTGTGGGGCGGGTGGTTTTTTGGTCTTTTTAATGGGTTTTGGGTCTGGGATAATTTTCAGTATTTAGGGGGGTTGGTTACAAGTTATTGTCAAGGGTTAGGAAAAAGGCTAAGCAAAGGAGATTAGATTTAAGGTTCTTGTTTTTAAAAAAAAAAAAAAAGAAAGAAAGAAAGAAAAAGAAAGAAAAGAAAAAGACAATTACTAATTTTAAATACTTTACATTGGATTGGATTGTTTTATATTGTATACAAATTTGAAATTGATATTGTTAGAAAATGTTATATGTATATTTCTAATTGTATTTATTCCATCCATTTAACAATGTAATGCAAATTTCTGATCCTTGAATGTTATTATTATCAACTATTAGGATATAAAGAAATGAAAGCTAGTAGTTAGACATTATCATAGAACTTGTAGTCATATTAGATATGTTTTAAAAATTGAGCAGAGATGTTTTAGACAGGTCATCTTCAAACCTTCAGAGATCTACAGAATATGGCATTTAAAATGTTTTAATAACTTAGAAAATTTTTCTTTTTTGAGACATGTCGGCTCCTGGCAGTACCAATCTACTTTAGAGAAAATATGGGCATTGAAGAAACTGCATATGGAGTCAACTTTCATTCTGGCAAAAGTTAGCCACTGGACAACAAAGTATCCTCGAATCAACAGGACAAAATGGACAGACAGATCACGAAACAAGGGACTACTGATTCTTGCCAAAACAAGTGTGGTTATGGCTTTATCAAAAGGCATCTTCTGAAGTCAGGACAATATGGCCCCATCCCTGAAGTGGCCTTCGCATCCGGAAAAGGTACAGTGCCCTTTTCTTTGAAGGCAGCTTAACAGGCAGAGGTCCGATGGATTCTGTTGTACAATGGAACAGCAGCTGAAAGCTCATGCCTCTCAAAAGTAGACTGGCATTTAATAGAGGGATGTGGAGAAGAAGGGGATGCTGAGATGAAGCCATATATACACAGCCAAGAAGAATGGACAGCTGAATTAAAAAACTGTTAACAATTTCCAGAATTTAAAATCCTGAATCATGACAGGACACTAGTGGAATTCAGGTGTTTCTGGTACGTGGACTACTCTCACCCAATGTGAGGTTGAACTGTTGACCTTGTGTACATCCTACTTCACAAATGAGTCTGTCAGATACACTAAGCCTATAGGCTGAAGATGATGCCCCAACACTGCGGAGAAACCTCAGGTGACTGCCCAGGCAGCTGGCTGTTTCTGTCAACTCACAAAATTTTTTGGAAGTTGCTTGCATGCACTTCCTGTTTTTATTTTTGTTAGCTAATATTATTCCCTTCTTGGGTCTCTGAGGGAGTTGAAGATTAGTTAGTTATGGTTGAAGATTAGTTAGTTATAGTTGAAAATTAATTAGGATAGAAAGTGCATTAGATACATCTTGGATTTACCAAAATAGGATAGATAATGGAATTATTTTCTCTGATTTGTCAAATACCTGTTTAGGTATTTATTACTTGTATATATTGTATATAGTTATTGTACTTTTGTATATAGTTTTTCTTTTGTTAGTTATAACCTTTTGCTTTCTTTTTCTTTTTATTAAAATAGAAAAGGGGAAATGTGGTGGTAATCTAATTGTACTGAAATATTATTTTGATTGTATGTTAATAAATAAAGTTGTCTGGGGGTCAGAGCTATTAGAGCCATAGCAAGAGTGTGGCGGTGGTGGCACACGCCTTTAATCCCATAAGATCTCTGTGTGTTCAGGGTCAGAGCTATTAGAGCCATAGCAAGAGTGTGGCGGTGGTGGCACACGCCTTTAATCCCATAAGATCTCTGTGTGTTCAGGGTCAGAGCTATTAGAGCCATAGCAAGAGTGTGGCGGTGGTGGCACACGCCTTTAATCCCATAAGATCTCTGTGTGTTCAGGGATACAGTCAGCATTGGAGACATATACCTTTAAGACCTAGGGGGCTGTACATTCAGACAGTGACGAGGCAGTCATGTGTTTGGGTTTACAACCAATGAGAAGGCAGAACAACATACTTTAAAAAAACGAACCGACAGGAGGTAGGTCTCTTTTCGCGAAGCTGGGACAGCAGAAGGAAGGGTGAGATTTAGCTCTGAGCTCTGACCTCTTGGCTTTCTCTTTTACATTGTTTCTGTGTTTCTTATTTAATAAGACGGTTGGTTACATCAACACTCTATGTCACACTCAATAACTGGGTCGGCTTTTGTCTTCCTTTCCCATGAATCCTAACATTCTGATTTTATATTTATGACCAACTATTTAAAATACCTCTTGAGTGTCTGACCACAGCTCAATTGCCCATTATTGCTCTAATCACTGGTCGCTTTGTATTCAGAAGCTGCACAGAGCAGGAAACACGATGCTTGCTCTCTGCATTGAACCTTTGCGTTTGGAGAGGCGTTTCTCCCCCTGCTGCAAATATGTGACACAGAAGCATATTTCTATCCATCTGCAGCCATGCAATATTGCAGGTAACTGTGAACAACACAGCAATAAAACCGCAAAGGGGCCACTGCCTCCCACGCATGTGGGCGCCCAGTTAGCTGTGCTGATGGCAGAAGACCCTCTGGGGCCTCTGCTGATTCACCAAGTGGTACCTGCCACCTGGAGATACCCACAAAGGTCAAAAGGATGTGGAGAGTGTTGCAGCAATTTCCGAAAGTCCCTGCCTAAAAAGCCAAGTCGAAACCCAGCCCTTCTTGGCTCTGCATAGCCCTGTTTGCATTGTGCATCCACAGGACAGGTGAAGAACACCACTCTCTCCATCATAGTGGACGATTCTTGTCATCAGGAAGGGCCACCTTGTCACCCATGTGATTCGGAGGTAAGAGGACAATCAATAAGTAGACATCTTATGCCCTTTGTTTAGGGGGTATGAACCACAGAGAAACTGTTGTCAAGGACACCCAATCAACACCGGCCCCCACCCCTACGTCCCATTCAAATTCCTTCCATCCATCTATCCCCCCTTTTATCTTAACCCTTTCCCTTTCTTCTTTCTCCCTTCTTTCTCATTCTCATGAGTCTCTAGGCTTTGAGGTTGGGAACAGAACTGTAGCTGGCCATGTAGTTAGTCATCTACTCAGAAGTAAACTACTCCTAGGTCTAGCCTTGGCTGGGGGCAGAATTTTAGTTTTCTCAGCTCTCTGAGCCTTTACATGGAAGTCCTGTGAACAGGTTCTACTATGTGATGCTGAAGCTTTTGTTTTCTCCAGTCCTGCCCAGCCTCACAGACCCTGCAGTCACTTATTAAATAATCACTCAGAAGCTTATATTAATTAAAACTGCTCGGCCATCAGCTCAGGCCTACCACTGACTAGCTCTTACATTTAAACTCAGCCCATTTCTGTTCATCTATATGTTGCCACATGTTCTGTGGCTTTACCTGTGTGCCATTACATGCTGCTCTCTGGATGGTGGACTGGCATCTCTGACTCAGCCTTCCTCTTCCCAGAATTCTCCTCTCTGCTTATCCTGCCTATACTATACTTCTTGCCTGGCTACTGGCCAATTAGCATTTTATTTATCAACCAAATCATAGCAACACACATTCACAGCATACAGAATGAAATTCCCATTACTCTAGAGCAGTGGTTCTCAACCTGTGGGTCACATCCCCTTTGGAAGTCACATATCAGATGTCCCTGCCTATCAGATTTTACATTAAGATTCACAACGGCAGCAAAATTACAGTTATGAAGTAGCATTGAAATAATGTTATGGTTGGAGGTCACGACAACATGAGGAACCACGTTAAATGGTTGCAGCATTAAGTCAATGAAAACCACTGCTCTCCAGGCTTGTCAGTTGCTTCCTACTCAAGTACTCCAGGGGAAATGCCTGCCCCTCTCTGCCCTGTGTCTACAGCTCCTAACTGCTCCATCGCTTCCACAGCCCTGGTTCCTCGGCCCCTGCACATCCTTGAAGCCCGTGTCCCTAAAGTTTCTCACTGCTCTCTCTGCTCTGCTTAGACAAGCCTCCTTACAGGCAGGGAGCCAGTCCTGTGTCCACACACATACAGCCATGCTCCTCCCCAAATACAGATTTGCCCAGGCCCAGTTCTGTGGGGCCCTGTTTGTCCTTGTCTGACTTCCACAACGGGAATGCAGTAATTATAAGCCTGGATCTCACTGTCAGAGCAGAATTCAAATCTTATCTGCTGCTCCTTTGGCTGTATGACTTTGAGGAAGTTACTAAGCCTCTCTGACTCCAGCAGCCTCCTATGTCGAATGGAGAGAACGGTATCAACTTTGTATGCTTGTGGGGAGAATGTTAATAATGTTAAATCCTAAGTGGAGAGACTGAAACTACAGCGGCAGCTAACAACCAATTCAGCAGGTGATACTGCACACCTGCCAGGGAGTCACTTAGGCACTGTACTACACACACACACACACACACACACACACACACACACACACACACACAAGGGGGGGGCAAGGTTCAGCTGTCAGCCAATGAATTAATTCAGAAAACTCAATTTGATACTGCCTGACCAGGACAGCCATGGACAAGATGTGGCCCCTGACCTCAAGGACTCTGTGTCCGTGGAGGGAGTTAGGTAGCAGATGTGAAAATTGTCAGACATCTGCTCTGCATAACCTGTGGTTAGAGCTCCTACGATCCTTTGTTACTAAAATGCTGTGTGTGTGGATTTTGTTTAAAACTAATAAAAGAGGCCCATGGAACAGGATCAGGAGGGTACATCACCCCCACCCCAGGCCCCACTGCATCCTTGCATCTTTTCCCCATTGGGGAGTGCCTAAGTCAAAGCCTAAGTTGACCTCTGGTACTGATACCTCAGTGGAGGCTGAGAACGGCTTTCCAGAGAAATGGTTCTTCTACAGCCCTTCATGATTTCTTCATCACAGCCATGCCCTCAAGGTGCCCCCAGGCTCTAACAATGCCCTCTGGACTGGGATGGCCAGCCCCTCCTGCCCCTAGCACTTCCTGTCAGGTGGAATGCGGAGTTTGAGGGAAGGTGTCTGAAGCAGGCACTCTGTGTCCAGGCTCCAGGAAAGGAAGACAACCATAGGAACCTTCTGGGTGGCAGAGTAGTTATTACACCGACCCCATCAGCATCCCAGACACACTGTCCTTTGTGGTGGGGGGCAGCCTTGCACATTGCAGATGCTGAGAAGCATCTTGTGCCCCCCACACACAAGATGTCACTGCCATACACACCCTCCCCAGTTATGATGGCTCAACATCTCTCCTTATCACCCCATGTGACAAAACTATCCCTGAGGAAGAACACTGGTCTAAGTCCAGCACTTCCTGGAGAGAAAGCCCAATGCCTAGAGACTTGGGGCAAATCCAGGGAATCTAACACACAATTGACAGGGTAAGAAGAATGAGGACAAGCCCTGGTCCTAGAGTCAGAAGATAGGAGGAAGGGTCTCCTGAACAGCCATACTCTCACAGTGACTCAGTATGACTCCATAGATAAAGGAATACATCTCTGCCTGTTCGAATGGGGCTTCAAATGCCATCCAGAACATCTGATTACAGAATAGTGTGTGGTTTCAAACCAGTCTCCTGACATTTCTTAGCTACAGGCCTTGACTCTGGGCAATGAGAAAGTTGGTCTGGTCTGGGAATGGTATCACTTCCCTCACTCCTCATTACCAGGCCTATGACAGACATTACTAATCAATCATAGCACACTTCCTTCTGACAAACCTTTCAAATACTCCTTCATACATTTCTGGAAGCTGATGTGGCCCTACTAACTGACTGCTACTGTCATATTAACTATCCATAATACTAGTCTTTTAGCAGCAAGTTTCAGGCTGTGCTGGAGGCTTCCAGAGAGCCTCCCCAGGGATGCTCTGGAGAGAAGAGAACAAGGCAGGTAAGTCTTCAGCCTCTCAACCCTTCCTTCACCCAGATCTTTTATCTGCTCTCCATGACAGGCTTCCTGTCCCATTTCACTGGGGCAGAGACATCCCTTAGTGGAGCAGTCTCTGTGAGGATGTGCAGAAGGCATTAATAAAGTGCTACAAGTTGAGAGGCTTAAACAACAGGAAGGCATCCTGCCAATTCCAGAACCTGGAAGGGTGGGATCAAAGCACTGGCACCTTCTCCCATTCATGCACGGCCCTGCTTAGCATCCATGACCAGGGAAGACTGAATGCATGCATGGAGGCAGTTACACAGGCCTGTCCCCTTCCAGGTTGTCCCCATCCCAGGTCCCTCTTCCGGCCTCTTGGTTTGCTGGCCATTTCTGTCTGATGGGTACCTCAATCCACCTTTGTTTTCTCTCTTTCCACTACACTGTTTCTTACTCACAGATGGGTAGCCAACTCTCCCCATCTCTAAGGAAGACAGTGCCGTTAGATGATGGCCACCAATGACTTTGACTTACCTCTGTTAAGACTTATAAGGGTCACACTCTGTGGTGCTGGGACTAAGATTGCAACAGCCAAATTTGGGTAGGGGGCTACAAGTTTATCTATAACATTCTATAGCCCCCATCCCATTGTGTCTTCCTTCTATCCATCCTATGCCAGCACCCCTAAGATATTAACCTAAAGAGCATCAACCCACATCAAGAATGTCACCCAGATCAAGTAAATCAAATACAGGTGAAGTTCAACCTGAGGCAACATTTCTATCTATGAACCTTTGACCAAACCACACTGGTTATCTGCTTCTAAAATATCGTGTCAGGCAGGTGTAGGAGAGACATGGTGTATTGACAAGGGCTAGGTTTCCTCCCTATGGTTTGGAAACCTTGACATCTGCCTTCACTGGGCCTCCCTGTAACTGACTTCCTAATGAGGACTCTCAACCCTGCTTGATATAACCTCAAAATGACCCTTTCGGAAACCCAAGCTCATGGGTCAGTTTCACACTGACTAGCTAGGGGTCAAAGGTTCCCTGATGACAATAGATATTTTGACAATGAAACATGTCCAATCAAAGCACACAGCATAGTCCTCAGAACCCTAGCAACTAGCTTCTCCTTCCTCCCTCTTAGCTGGGAAAAAGCACAAAAGTTCAATTAGTCACACTTTTTTGTCTCTGGCTATATGGGGATCTGCTATCTGATGCAATATTCCCATTGTACATGGGTTTGGTTGGCACTGTCTCTAGGAGTTGTTACATGCATGCTGGTCTCCTCACAGATCCTATGGCTCTGGTGTTCACAATCTTAATAAGTCCTTGAAGATCATTGACTTTCAACAGGCATGGAACTTAGGAGCCTTTTGCTCCACTTGGATAACACACTTGGGATTTTAATCAACTTTAACGTGTGTGGATTGTATACATTATTCAAGAGTTCCACGAACCCCCACATAGATCCTCCTGTTGACAAACACCCTGTGAGAAACTTGGGCTGTCTCTGTAAAGCCACAGGGCCCTGTTGATATGCACGGCAGCAGTTCCCAGAAGAGCTGAAGTCAACACCTATTTGTGCTCCAGTCAGATCTTGGGAAATTGGACATTTTCTGTTCTAAAGAAAACTCCCTACGTTGTTCCCCATGCTTCACCCTCAATATCAATGTAAATGCCAACTCATACTAGAAGTATATGGTACATGAGGAAACAGCTCTGGGAAGCTCTTGGGAATGAGCCCAGGGGCCCCTGCTTCTATCGTTTATGGGGCCACAATCCACCATGTGACAGTGGCGTTCTAGTAAGTTTTGACTGGCGTTTGACTCTCAGGCTTCTCAGGTTTCCGGCAAGGTACATCAGCTATCAGAAATGTGTGAACATAGTCCAGCCTATTGCATCTGTCTACCAAGGGCTTCAGGAGCTGCAAATTCTATTCCTTACATCAGTGATGACTTAGGAAAATCTCTTCCCTCAGTGTTGGTTTCTTTATAGGTAAATAGGAACCACAGCCACACCTACCTCTTAGCTTAGTTTGAGTACCAAATGTGCACATGGCTAAAGTATTTTGCATTTTGGATGGGACATGGTCAGTGGATACAGATGTCCCTAAGCCCAAGGAGTCTTATGGAATTGCCTCTGTTGGTGTTCTCGGACAGCAATTTCTATAACTATAGCAATTTCTCACAAGCATGGAAAAAATGCATGTATAAGCAGTACCAATAACAGTAACAATGGTGGAGGATGGTTGTGAGCTCTAATGCTAAGCCCTTCATAAGCCTCCTTTCATCCAGTGCCTCCTGAGGAACTACGCAACCATGACAGGGAACTGTAGCTCCATTTCACAGATGGAGCAGTGATGGTTCAGAGAGGTCAAGGAACCCGTGCCAAGGCTCAAAGCTTCAGAGCTTAATACGAATCCAGTCCTGTCTGGTACCAGAGTTTGTGAACTAGGCCTGTGAGATGACTCAGCAGGCACAGGTGACTTCTGCCAAACATCACAGCCTAAGTTCGGTTTCTGAGATCCACATAGTGGAAGGGGAGAACCAACCCCAGAATTCCTGAACTGTGCTACACAACTATGTGGATTCTTATTTAACTTCTTGGAGTCTCAGTTTGGACTGGTGACAATTTCTAATTCAGAAGTGAGGGTAAGAATCAGGTTGGGCATTGTTTTGATTGAAGATGCTCTCGTCATCCAGGGATCTGGCTGGGAAACTGGGTGTGTGCTACAAGCCTTCCTCCACATGCCCTCCATGCACCCCAGGGGACATTGCCACCTGCAGCTGAGAAGCTCACCTTAGCTGCTAGAAGGAGTTCTCCTTACAGAGGGGGAGACAAGGAGCCAGAAGAGTACATCCTGGTCCAGCTAGCAGGCCTAAGAACCAAGCAGTTGGTTCTCTTGCTGATCCAGAAGAGACATGGGAATAATATGTACCCACAGGTGCCTGGACGGTGTTCCCAAGATCACTTCATAGGGAGTCAGTATATGAGGTACTTAAAGGACCTTAGCATGGGTGGTGCTACGTGATTTCTCCTGTACTAGGCATAACCACTGTGATCTTGAATTGGGGAAGCTGTGATGATCCACAGGAAACATCAAGAGAACAGGCCAGTAAACATTTCCTTGAGAAGGGCAAGGGTTTATATCATCAAGGGATGTATGAAGTTCATGAGACCTCCCCAAATCCTCATACCACCCCTTCCCCTCCCACAGTTACACAGAAGGTAAAAAGTCGATCAGAAGTCAAGCCTCTTTGGTAGTGGCGCTTCTCGTTAGCTGCCCAGTGGACTCTTCAGTGACGCAGCTTTCCATGAATCACCATGTTATGGGTGGGACTCCTCAGATGTCACGGTTGCCTTTGAGTGACTCATAGGCTTGAAAATAACCCCAATAAATATGATGGTTCACCAAGCTGGACTTGGACGAAGCCTCTCTCTGGTCTGTCAGGCCTTGTCTGTGTGGGAGAAATAGACATTTCTTTATATATTCCCAGGAAAAGTCATACAAGTCTATGAGTATCTAAGATCTTCTCATTGGATCCAATACAATCTCAGGATCCTCATGAGGGAGACAGAAGAGCTAAAGAGAAAGAGAGATGTGAGGGTATTACAGAGGTTAGAGAGAGAAAAAGAGGAGGGATACCATACATCTGGCTTTGAGGATAGAGGATGGCACTCTGGGACACCTTTAGGAGAGGTGGCTCAGTGAGTAAAATGTTTACCATGGATGAGGACTAGAGTCTGGACTCTCAGAAACCACATAAATGCCAAGCAGACATTGTCCTGGTAATCCCAGTGCTTAGGAGGTTAAAAAAAAAAAAATCCCCAGAGATCCCCAGAGAAAACAGGTTTGCTAGACTAGGCAAACTAGTGAATCTTGGGTTCAAATGAGAAAAGAGTGGAAAACAGTCTAGAAAGATACCTGGTATCAATCTCCAGCCTACATATACATACTCATGCGCACACACCTACACACACATACACCCATTCATACCATATACATGTATGCATACATATATACATGCATACCACAATCACACACACACACACACACACACACACACACACACACACACACAAATAAAAAAGGTTTGGAATGATAAGTAAATTGATTTCCCCCTAGTACTTGCAGAAGGAATACAGTTATACCCTCCTTTGTCATGAACTTGACTCAGTGTAAGAGACTAAGTGTACCATTTAAGCCACCAAGTTTGTGGTGACTCTTATAGCATCCACACAAAACTGATACACACTGTATTCCTCAAACACACTTCAATACTAGATCCAGCTCATACATGGACAGAGGAAGACAAAACTGTTTCTAAGCGGCACCATTGTGAGAGGTTGTACAGCTGGGCTTTAACACGAATTCTGTTTGTTGAGACCTTGTTGTTAAATATTCAGAAGGAAAAGAGACATGGCCCCATTCAGAAAAGAATGCCAGCATTTTGTATCTGCAGAAAGACAGACTGTAAAACAGGATGCCATGAAGTCTCTTTGTAAAATGCGAAGTGATAGACATATGGGCTGGATTATTATTATCAATATGAATTTTAAAATCGTAGGAGAGTTCCCAGAGTGTCACTCTGTAGGCTGTTCTCCTACCCTCCCATCTTCAGGAGCAGAAAGAGCAAGAGGGAGCTGGCAGCCAAGGCAGAGAGGAGACAACCTAGTCTTTTTCAGAACTGGGAAAGGCTGGGACCATCTCAAAGCTGGTCACATCGGACGATGAAGCGTGAATCACAGAACAAACGTGCGATGGAAAAAACCTGCAAAATAAGCCTAGAGACGGAATGCTAATCGGCAGGCAAATAAGGGGAGATGAGCATTTGAATATTCATGAATCTAATCAGGAGCTGTGGATGAATGCAGAAATGGTCCTGGTGGTGACAACATGCTCTACAGAGAGGAGAATACTGCCTGGGAAGGTACAAAGAAATGTGAGCCAGACCTGTGCCACTGGCCAGGCCTCCTGGGACATCAGCTTGGGTCCCACAGTCTAGCTTCTTTCTTCATCCGTCACTCATGCTGTGCTGTGTTTCATCTTTTCTTGCCATGGGAAGTTTCTGCTTCCACAGAAGAAAGGAGGCAAGGGGGAGAATGCTAATGCATGCAGGCATCCTCCAGGGGCCAGGCTGAGCTGCCTGCTCTGTGCAGATCGGTCTCATCCCCGCCTTTCTAGGGGATGACAATTGCCCCATTTTCCAGAACAAGAAACTGAGGCTCAGGGAAACTATCTACTTTCCATGTCAGAAAGCTGGGAAACAGTGGAGCTTGGATTAATCAGCTTCTCCCTAGAGCACCACAGCCTACATCTTTCTGTCATCACATGGGCCTCCACGTTTCTCCCTAGACCAGCCTGAAGTCTTGGAGCAGCACCATCACTCCCTGCCCTGCTGACCCTGGGACACTCATTCCCTGAAGGCGTCTCTACAGTCTGCCTATAGACTGTCCCATGAGGTAGACACAGGCGCCTGACTCCCTTGAAGCTTCATGTGCAGTACTTGGGAGAGGGGCTGCAGAAAGCTGGGTGTGGTACCCACAGCCGCAGAAGGAAGGCAGTGTCTTAGGGGGAGACAGAGGAACCCCTTTTGTGGTGGTGATGAGGAGTACCAGCTGCCATGAGATGGCCCCTTGGAATCTGCTGGTATTCCCAGCAACATCAGGCTACCATGCTGGAGGTCCACACCTTCTACTGCCTCACCTCAGCTCCCTGGAGATGGCACATGTGTTAGGACACTTCCGGGTTTGATTGAGCCAAGGTCAGCAAGGTGGGGCTCACTGGAACTCCTCCCACAGCCCATGTTGCTCTAGACATAAACTCCTCACTGGAAACAGATAACATTCTCTGGGCACAACACTCGAGAGCACTGAAATGTCAGTACTGGCAGTAATGACTTTGGCTTTTGAACTGTCTGAGGCTACCTCCCAGTTCCAGATAACATTACTGTTGAAGGCCAGATCTTTTTCCACTAGAAACATCCTCTTGCTTAAAAAACCCATCCAGGGATACCTGAGCCCTGTTCCTCTCCTATCCATCCTCTCACTGGGGAGGTGGTTCAATTTGTCTATGGCAGATTGGGATGCCTTGTGGTGTCCATATGTAGCCTGCACACTGACTATTCCCTCTTACAGCCCTTGTTCAGCCACAGGCATTTCCATCTGTGTTGATCTGTTTTAACTGCCAATTTGACACATCCTAAGGGTATGTCTGTGGGGGGCTATCCTGACTGTTAATTGATACAGGAAAATCCAGACCACTGTGGGCAGCACCATCCCTAGGCAGTGGGTTCTGAACAGAGTAAGAAAATAGGAGGCTGAAGAAATTGCTCAGCAGTGAAGAGTGCTTTCTGTTCTTGTGAAGGAACCGAATGTGGTTCCCAGTACCCATGTCAGGTGGCTCACAGCCATCCATAAGCTCCTCCAGTTCCAGGGAAATCTGATGCCTGTAGCCTCCATAGGCACCTGCATTCGTGTGTGTGTGTGTGTGTGTGTGTGTGTGTGTGTGTGTGTGTGTGTGTGTGTGTGTTTGCATCCACATTAAAACTAATAGAAGTAAATCTAAAATAAGGAAGGAGAGTGCCAGCTGAAAAGAAGCAAGCAAGGTCCATGTGTTTATTCTCTCTCCCTTTTTGACTGTGGACATGACACCTTGATTTCCCCACAATGATGGTGTTTACCCTGGAATTGTAAACCAAATAAACATCATATATCTTTGTACATGTCCCCTCCACTGACAGACTCACCACCCTAACCTCTGGTCTCGGGAAGGGTCCTGTCAGGTTTAAGGGCTCACTCGATCTGATCAGTACCAGCCAGATAATCTCTCTCTTGGTTAACCCAGAATGCTAGCCCGATCTATCCACAGGTTCCACCTTCAGCCAAAGGCAGAGGGGGTTTTACAAAGTAGCTTCGTGACAGCAGTCATCTTGAGACCATATTGGGATTTGACATTTACAGTAACTGGTCGTGGTGATCATCCCCACCCTTTCGGCATCTCCTACACGAGAGGCACTATCCAAATGACAATACACAAACAGAACACTGTCACAGGGACTGCAAACAGCCCTCAATGTTAAGGGGACAGTGCAGAGGTCAGAGAGGTTAATAACTTGGCAGAGGACACACAGCTATGGCAAGGAGAGGTCATGCTTAAACCCAGGTCTGTGTTCCTTCAAAGCCCAGCCTGCCTCCGGAGCCCTCTGTGGCTGAACTTATCTGTGTAGCCATCTCAGGGCCTCCTTTCTTCTAATAGTCAGGCCCTAGATGTTCCACAGAGAAGTCTCACTCCCTGTAATCCTCAAATCCATTCCCCACAATTAGCATAGAAGTCCTCAAAGGGCTCAAGAGGTGTCCATGGTCTTGGACCACGCAGACATCACAGGAACCCTGGCATGCATCAGAACCACTGCAGCCAACCTGCTGAGGCCAGGTCATGAAGACCATGGCACCTGGGGTATTAGGCTGTCTCCACCAGACTAGAGAACTCTGGAGTGTCGTGGGGCCGCAGAGACCTACAGAGTCTCCAGAGCAGGCTGAAGAGGCACTTCCCCGTCTGTCAGGTACCCAGCTGACATGGGCACCCACCCACAGCTCCAGGAAGCCAACGCTGCACATATTTGCCAAGCTGACTGCCCAGTGTCCCAGGCCTACCCCTCCCCCCGCAACAGAGCCTGCGACAGATGGTCCAGAGTCACTCCAGTGGAAATTAATGGAGTCAGACTATCCACACACTTCTTTTCAACCGTAGAAAAATATTTTCCATGAGTCAAACACCAGATGTATTTTGTTTATGGGGCAATTTAGCACTTGCGAGGGTAAGACACTGAAGTGGGGAAAAGAACGGTGCTGGCATTTCATGCAGCGCCTGGCCACACGCCAGCCACCTGCAGTAAGGCATTGGGCCTTGCCTGAGATGCAGCCTGCGTCTCGAACTCAATGCTTCCACACTTCCTAGAGAGGAAAAGCACCGCTTCAGGGAGTGTCTGTTCCCCGGGGCTGAGTTTCTAACTATGCTGAAGGGGTAAGAGCCTGAAGATGGGGAGCAGGTGGAGAAAGGAGGCAAAAGGAGAGGACAGCATTGACTGTGTGACTCCGGGAACAGGCGGATATGGAGGAAAGAGCCATCCCTGCTCTCTTCTGTAACATAGAATGCGGATTCCTACCAGCAAAATAAATACACACGGAGATCTCTAAGAAATGTTGATGTGTGTGTGTGTGTGTGCCTGTGTGTGTGTGTGTGTGTGTGTGTGTGTGTGTGTGTGTCTGTGCATACCCAAGCACGCTTGTGTGAGCACATATGTAGAGATCAGAGGTAAAAAACAAATGTCTTCCTCAATTGCTCTCCATCTTTTTTCTTTTTTTCTTTCTTCCTTTGTTTTTCTTTTTCTTTCTTCCTTTCTTTCTCCCTTTCTTTCTCTTTCATTGATTGGCTCAAGACATTGTCTCACTATGTACTTACTCCTTGGGTGGCCTGAATGTAAACCAGGCTGACCTTGAACTCAAAGATCTGCCTGCCTCTGCCTTCCGAATCTTGGGATTATAGGCATGTACCACCTCTTACAATTCCTTTTTTAAATTGTGTGTACATGTATGCATGTGTGTGTGTGTCTCTCTCTTTGTGGAACTTTGGACACGTGAGTGCAGATGTCTGTGTGGGTCAGAGGCATCAGATCTCCCTGGAACTGCAGTTGCAGGCAATTGTAAGTTGCCTAATATGTGTGCTGGAAATAAAACTCAGGTCCAAGTGCTGATCCATCTCTCTAGCTCCTCTGCCTTATTTGTTGAGACTAAACTCCCTCACTGTACTTGGACTTGGGAGTTCAGCTTGGCTGACTTGCTAGCAAGACCCCAGAATCCTCACACCCTTTTCCTCAGTGCCGGAGTGGTAGAAGCTAAGATCTGGGGCTGGAAGGCCTTCATGATTACATGACACTTTGCTCCCTGAGCCCTCTCCCCAGATTACTAAGGAGAACTTTTGAGAACTGCTTCTTCAAACCACAAAGATACACTTAACACAACACTGTATGATTTGTCATTACTTACTCAACCTCTCTGTGACTCAGCTTTCTCATCTATAAAATGGATGGATGGAGCCAAACATGGCAGCCCAGGATTACTGTGTGTTTGATGACAGTCTGGGCTACATAGTGAGTGCCATACTGGCCATCGATACATAATAAGACCTTGTCTTGAATAGCGAAACCAAAAAGTGTTAAGGTAGAAATCACCTCTTGTTTAATTTATTATGAGACTCAAATGAGACAATTGACTTAAAGTGCTCAGAACAGCAACTTGCATGGCTGCAGCCATTTGGCGACACTATTTATATTCAAAATCAGTTGTGATAAGAACGAGATTCACCCTTGACTCTGATCTGCTGCTTGGACACACAGAATAGAATGGAGCTTTGAAAGCCAAGGGCCTTGGGCCAAAGGGAGTTCCCTGCTTTTCTGGTCCACAGGTTTGTGTTAGAAGGTAGCTCCACCCACTCACTTCCACTTTACTCTGGGTTGCTCATGCATGGCAGGGGCAGAGGTGAATACCTCAGTGAGACCACTCAGCCCCCAGAGTCTGAAGTATTTACTAGTTGGCCTTTCCACAAATCCTTTCCCAAGATCTGGTCTAAATGGAAGAGAGAGCTCATACACTCTGCATTAAAACAGTCCAGTGCAGCCCTTCTCACAGAAATGGCCAATTAATTACGCTATGGAACCGAAATAGAGCACGCGGCCCTTTGCAGCCTCTCCCCTCTTCTGGTTGTCTTGGCAGAGACTCAGCACAAACTCCCGCCTAACTGGGCAGGCGCATCTCTGAAAGTAACCATTGCCACAGTGTAATAATGACCTCATGAATAAGCAGTCTAATGAAAGCTCAGCACCAACTCAAAGAGAAATGAGATACGGTTGTCATCTGTTTGGTCCAAAGTATGTACAACACTGCACAGTAAGCCAGGAAAGAGAGACCTCCCCAGTGTGGGCAGCAAGAAGGGTGTGACCTGCCCTGTGCACCAGCTCTTCCTAGTAATCATCAGAGTTACAAACACCCTTTGATTCCCAGCATCCCCTTCTAGAAGTTTATTCTGTAGATCTGACTTCAAATATGGCCAATGCAGCCAGGGCAATATTATTTATAATAATAAAACTTGGAGGAGTACAGGTGTTAATTTGACAATAAGGCATATATATATATTTATATATTTATATATTTATATATATATATATATATATATATATATATTGAACCCAATTCACTTAATGAGGTAAAGAAAGAATGCACTAGACCTAAAAGAAATGAGAGAATATTCCTTAAGATAAGGAACTAAGACACACACACACACACACACACACACACACACACACACACACACACACCACATGAGCATAAATGTTCACATCCAGGCAGAACATTTCTAATGTTGGGCAAACAAAGCTGCCACCACCATGGTTGCTTGAGGGGAGGCTTCTGAAGTCTGTGTGATCTGAATTGTATGCATTATTATTGTAAGGAGTGAGTGTGCCAAGGTGTGTGTGTGTGGAAGTCAGAGAACAGCTGTGTGGAGCTGACTGTCTCATTCCATCTCTTGTGAGTTCCAGGGATCCAACTCACGTCAGGTTTACATCTGGGGAAGCAACGTATCTCTGGTTGCTGAGCCAGCTTGCTCCCGTGGGCTTCAGAACCAGAGGAAGCATTACACTTTGCCTTTTTGTTTGTTTGTTTTGGAGACAGGTCTCATGTAGCCCAGGCTGGCCCCTAACTTGCTGTGTAGCTGAGGATGACTTTGAATTCCTAATCCTTCTTTCTCCACCTTCTGAGTGTTGGAATTTCAAGCATGCATTACCCTCAGCTTCAAGCTATCCTGAGGATTAAACTTGGGACTTCAGGCATAGGAAAGCATTCTACAACTGAGCCACGCCCCTAGTCCTTAGAACTTTATACTGTCATTCCCCGTTATTTTTTTAATCACTTATAAATGTTGTTAATTTAACTGAAAATAAGTTTAAGTGACATTAAGATTAGTAACAGTGCTTCCCAAGAAAAGGTGCCCCCTATATGAATATGATACAATTGCTCTCTGCCTGAATCACCCTTCTGAAAACTCAAGAAAATAACACTTGTGCACGACAGCAGTCCAGCAGGCTACATCCCTCCCTGATGTAAAACTCCCAGCCACTATTTGCAAGTAACCAACATTATTAGCAGAAAAGAAAAATCAATAACTCATCATGGTGAGGGCCTTGAAGTCAGGCTAGAAAGTGTGGGTACCAGCAACACCTTCATAGCTGAGAACTTTAGAGGAGCAGTATGGACCCCTCTGACCCACGCTCCCTCACCATTGATACCAGGAACCACATTGACACCCCCCCTTCAGTGAGTGGCTGGGACGGGCTAACACCAGGCACATGACTTGTGTAGGGCTGTGGGAAGCACATCCCAGGAAACAGATTGAATCTTTCAAATGTTGAAATTGAGACTTAGGGAGTCACTAACCAAGGTCCCAGTTTACACAGTCATTAAGTAGAAGTCAGGAAGCACCACCTAGATCTGTCACCTTGAACTTGCATCAACGATTACATTTTGCCTTTCAATTAAATGAGTTCAAACAGTAAGTGACCCATCTTGGTAGCCACTGCTCAGTTCATGCCCTTCCCATCAGGGCCCTGCCGTGCCAGGATCAAAGTGCCTAATGACAGTGCTTAGACCAAGTTTCCACACGTGTCAATGAACTGTCCCTTGCTGGTATGGTTGACACATCAGCCTTGGCAGGTGGGGTGGGGGTGGGTGCCATCTGGGTCTAAAGGGTTCTCCCCAGCCAAGGATCCATGTTGTAGATTATTATTTTAAGATGTGTTATATTTGTTTATGCTGTGGAACATTTATTTAATGATGCAAAGATATGTTGTATTCTTTTATGTTGCATTTGTTTAACTCTAAGAAGCTGTGTTACTTTACCTGTCTAAAACACCTGATGGGTCTAATAAAGAGCTGAACAGCCCATAGCAAGGCAGGAGAAAGGATAGTTGGGGTTGGTAGTCAGAGAGAATAAGTAAAAGGAGAAATCTGGGAGAGAAAGATCAAGGAATGAGAGAGGAAGGAGAAGAACTTCAGGGGCCAGCCACTCAGCCACAGAGCCAGCAAGTAAGAAAGAAAGAAAGGTATACAGAAATAGGAAAAGATAAAAGCCCAGAGGCAAAAGGTAGATGGGATAATTTAAGAAAAGTTGGCGAGAAACAAGCCAAGCAAAGGCCAGGCATTCATAAGTAATAATAAGCCTCTGTGTGTATTTATTTGGGAACTGGGTGGTGGGCCTCACTAAAAGCAAAAAGTAAAAAAAAAAAAAAAAATGAAATAAAATAAACCCAACTACAGATCCAGAGTGCTGTGGATATCACTCTATATAAATAAAACACTGATGGCCAGTGACCAGGCAGGAAGTATAGGCGGGACAAAGAGAGAGGAGAATTGGGGAAACAGGAAGAAGGAGGGGAGACACTGCAACCACCGTCAGGACAAGCAGCATGTAAAGACGCTGGTAAGCCACAAGCGACGTGGCAAGGTATAGATTTATAGAAAAGGGTTAATTTAAGATATAAGAATAGTTAGCAAGAAGCCTGCCACAGCCATACAGTTTATAAGTATTATAAGCATCTGAGTGATTATTTTATACGTGGATTGTGGGACTGCGGGGCTTGGTGGAACCTGGAGAGAAGCCCTCCAGCAACACAGGTCCTGCTGTAGCCAATGGCCCTGCCATGCTTCCTGACCTAACCACTGTCTACGGTTCCTCTTACAACAAATAGGCCTCTACTTTATTAACCACACACACAGCCCAGGAAACATCTCAGCTGGGCTGGGTCCTCTCTTCCCACAGCTCAGCAGTACCTCGACCTCCTAAGTTGAATAGGAGATCTCAGTTACCTGGTGGAACGCATGCAGCTCTCCTCCCATTGATCCTGGTGCTTGAGCACACAGAGTGGCCCTGTATTTGTTGGCTTCCGTTCCTATGAGGCAGGAACTGAAGCAGAGACCCTGGGGAAAGGCTTGGGAGACCCCGGGGAAAGGCTCAGGTGCACTCTCGGGAGCACCTTGGGAAGTTCACGCTAAGCTTACTTCATGTTCTGCGGTCACTCCTGATCCTTCCCCACAGTCTCCCAAGTGGATGCTGCTGACTAAACTAGACAAGCCTGATGGTGCTTCTGTACCCCATACTTCTTGAGCCCACAGCTCCTGCAAGAGTCTGTCTCCTGCTCCTGCTGGGAAGGAGAAAGGAGAGTGTTTTGGTTCATAAACCTGGAAAGTCTAGAGGCATATTTCAGGTAAGGCTGGATCCAGGGGAACTTGTTCTCACCACACCTTTGCTCTATGCTTTCTTAAGTGTTGACTTTATTCTTAGATAGAAAAATACATACTTTGATACTCTGAAAACACAGTCACAACTTAGCCACCCTTTTCCTCACAGTCCCAGGAGACACTGGTTGGTATTGGTTTCATTGAATCAACTTGGGTCTTAAAGCAACCCTGAGCTGGGGTATTTTGGTTTGTGGAAGGGGCATTAGTTGGGTATGGAGCCAATGGGAAATGAGGAACCTATGGTCAACATTGAGGGCACTGGGGGTGACTAAGAAGGTGCCAATCACTGCAGAGACAGACAGAGCCTTGGTTTGAGGTCATGTTCATCCATTCATGTATAACTTGCATCCTTACTTAGGGACTTCCCTGTGCATGGCGTCATGAGGTACAAGGCACTGAGGCTGAATGAGCCATGCAAATGTGGCCCCTGCTTTCATAGCACTTAGGTCAGTGTAGACAAGAGATGAACGGGTAAATCCACCTGCAGGCCAAGATCAAAAGGGCATGAAAGTGATGAGGGAAAACGCTGGGAAGGAAGGGTCATGGGATTGGGAGGTGACGGTGTACAGCAGGGCCAACTGGATGGGATGTAGGGGACACAGGAGCAGAAAGCACCCAACCAAAGAGAGAAACCAGATTTAGGCAGATTATAGGGAGCCAGGGGGAGGGAACGGGCAAAAGCAAGACGGGAGGAAGAAGGAGATAGGCAGGAACGTAGGAAAGGACAGCTTGGCTGTGCTGTCAGCCCCTCCCGTGCCAAGGGCTGCCCTTTATTACTGATCATCCCGAATCCCTCTACGCCACTGAGGTCAAAGGGTTTGTCTTGAACTAAACCACTCTTGATTGTGGAACTAATTAAAAACTGAAAAGTTCCTAGCCACATCGGTTGCCCACAAGCCACGGTTTTGTGGAATGGACTGTGTTTAAATGACACGGGATTGATTCCGGTGACATGACAGCTCTGGCTGAAAAGCAGCTCCACTTGTTTGAGAAATGTATGATATTTTTAAATGAAGTATAAAATGCATGTACAGGACATTTTCCTAAGATAGAAGTGTATGTATGTAGATATGTGCATGTGTTGGTTTGCATGTGTGTATCTCTTGGGAGATAGAGGCACAAAGATCAGGAGTTTAGGGTAATCCTCAACCACATAGTGATTTCGAGGCCAGCCTGAGCTATATGAGAGCCTGTCTCAAAAAAGCCATGGGGGGGGGGGACGGAGACGGTATGGCTGTCAAATGCACTTTCCTGTTAAAAGCTCAAAGGCACAGTGCAGTTCATCTCTTTGGTTCTCATCTATGAATGCAGGTCTACGAGGGCACAAAGAATGGTTACAATAGTTCCACAACAGCCTCATTCCTTGAAAACACCCAAACCAAAGTTCAAAGTTCACACAGACAGACAGACAGATATTACTGAAAAGCACCAGATTGAGAATTCAGTTTCAGGTACAATTTAAGGCAAGATCACATCTGTTGTAGCACCAACAACTTAACACAGTCGTTATCAACCTGGGGGTTGAGTGACCCTTTCACAGGGGTCACATGTAAGATATCCTACATATCAGATATTTACAGTATGATTCACAACACTAGCAAAATTACAGTTAGGAAGTAGCAATGGAAATAATTTTATAGTTAGAGTCAACACAACATGAGGAATTGTATTAAAGGGTTGCAGCATTAGGAAGGTTGAGAACCACTGACTTCAGGAGCCCTTCCTGGTTATTCAGCACTGCTGGGAGACAGAGTCTCATCCACACTTGCCTTTTTAGAAGGAAGTGACCTGCCTGGGCTGTACATATGAGACACAGGAGAGCCATATGTGAGCCCCTTTCTGTGGGGCATCACCCCTCTTTGGCCCATGCCATGTGTCATTCACATGGGGCTGGGTCAGGGTATGCCTGCCATACCCAGTCTGGAACATGGCATGTCCGTGCCCAGTCTGAGTCTAGGACCCAGACACGGACAAGTGTGTGTCTCCCCTAATATCCCAGCATGCCGAGCATCTTAGGGTATAAAATGGTACTCTCTCCACTCTAGGCTGCTGACGCCACTCCAGATTTATTGCATTTATTTAAAAACAACAAACATTCTCAATTATTTCCACACTGCTCAGGACCATAATTTACTCGGAGGTATGAGCTATCAACTTTCATGGGGATTGCTTCAAAATGTCAGATCTGAAAGATGACTCCCCCGTTAGTGAATATGAAACACCCATTTATATTTTTCATTTTTACTTTGATTTAATTTTCAGACAGTTCAACTTTCTCCCCATGCCTGAGTGCCTAAATTCATTTCACTTGTCAAAAGAGACAAATTTTCATAATTACAAAATAAAACATGGTGGCCCTTCCTTGGTGACCGCATATTTCACTTTTTTCCCCTCAGATGAAAATGCCTCTCTTGGTCCAGTTGACTTACTTCTGACATATTTCTATTGTGTCCCTGCTTAGAAGGAGGCGAGGTACAGGCTAAACACTCACTAATGTTTTGTTATGTTAATGAGCATCTGTAAGAGGGGAGAGGAAATCCCCCAGCCTGGCCCTGTTATGTTCACATCTTCTTTTCTGTAATTCACAGTGAAAAACAAGTCAGTGTTCTGAGATTGTGTCCACAGCATGAAATATGCTCCCCTCGAGTCTCTAATGATCCTTTCTCCCTTGGCCAAAAAGCCTCCAGTTCTACCAGGGGGCTGGGTCCTCATTTCAGGGGAGTCAGAAACATGAGCATTTTCTTCCCGTAGCTATTGGGGACATGCACAGGATATAGTGGTGAAGGGGGCTTTCCTTAATAAACTGCCAGTTTTTTCATTTACCAAAGTAATATATGTTCTTTGAATAGAAGTTTTGAAAAACACACACCACAGAAGCCATAAATGCTAGAACAAGCTGACCCACAGCCCCACCATCGAAAGCAAAACACAGAACATGCCATGGATGGGACCTTTTCTTTTTTAACCTTATAATTAAAATTTTTCTTTTGACTTGGTTAGGCTCATGAGCACCTAAAAATGGAGGCTCTATAATTAGAAACCTTGTCTGTTTGGAAAAGGTAGCAGGAAGGGGGCGGGGGAGGAGGTAACACTCCATCCTTGAACCTGATCCTCTCAGAGGCTGTCAAAGGGCCAGCTGGGTGAGGGCGCCACTCACCACTCCTGCCCAAGGTACCAGGGAACACCATCCTTTCCCAAGGGAGGGCATCAGAATGTACAGTTCAGCGGCTAATCAAAGTTGATAAGAGGGGGAGAAACTGTAGAAAGAAGAGAATTTTCAGGACTAAGTGTGAATCATAGAGTGGGGGACCACAGGGAGTGGGGTACTACAGGAAGTGGGGGGCCATGGAAAATGAGGACCATGAGGAGTGGGGGATTACAGGAAGTGGGAGACCATGGAGATGAGGGAGCCACAAGGAGTGGGGACCATGAGGAGTGAGAGACCTGTGGGGATGGGGGGCCATAGGGATTGGGGGGTCATAGGGAGTGGAATACCTGTGGGAAGCGGGGGGGCCTGCTGGGAGTAAGGGACCACCAAGGTTGGTCATCTTCAGGAGCTGACTTCAAGACAGAGAACAGAAAATACTTCTGACGGCCACAGGCACCCCCACACTTTGGCTCAGACCTTCTCCTGGGTGTACCCTGGGGAATGAGTGTCTTAGCTGGGAATAGCTCTCAGGAGGACACTTGGGGGCTGCTTATTGGGTAATAGCCCAGGGAAGGGAAGGCATGGAGGAAAACTCAGGAACGAAAAATCTGAGTTGAGAAGCCTTCTTGCCAAAGGCCTCAGCTGACCCCATGGGAACCTGTGTGGCCAGAACGGCTCATCAGAGATGATATGAGAAGCCAGTCATCTTCACAGCCTCTGGCAGCTGCTTACTGACTGGACCAGCACTTCAGCCAAGGGCTTTCCCAAGCCAGTTGATACCCAGGACTGTCTGTCAGCAGTATTCTACCATGGACCTTAGTGACTTGTCACCACAGCATCGTCCTTTCTAACTGTAGCAATGTTCCTACCTCAAGGGACATTGCCCAACTGTCTTCTCGTGTGATAAGGCAAGAGCTATTGTTCCCATTCACGTTCTATAAATGGGGAAATACAGACACTCAAGACATTCTTCTGGGGTCTACCTGGCAGACAGAGGGGCAACAGAAGAGCCCAGAACGTAGCAATGGTTACAGTGACAGAGGGACCTGTCATGGTTTGAATATTAAATGTCCTCTGTAGCCTCATGTCTAGGAGAGCACTTGGTTGCTAGGTGATGGGCTTTGGGGGAGTCACTGGCTCCTGAGGGCTCTGGCATAATCAAGGGATTCATCTTTTTGTGGATTCATAAAATGCTGGCATTGTTGGGATGGGGCTAATTTGGAGGGTGTTATTAGCTTGGCATTCTTGGGGTTATATCCTGCCCTGGATCATTCCTGTTATATTCCCCCCTTTCCCTGTTTGTCATCCATACGTTGCTGATAATCATGATGTCCTCCACAAGTGCATGGCATTAAGGAATCACAGACAGAACCCTCTGACATTGTCACCGCCACCCATGTTCCTGTGAAGTCAGTCTGAGCCCAGGGAAGGCGCTTGAAGGTTGCCTGGAATACTCCTCCACAGGCAGTTATGTATGGGGAGAGAATGCTACCTACTGATACCTAAATCTAAGCTAATCCTGAATTCCTCTCTTGGCTGCCACCAGAGCTACAAGCCCACCACCACAGTCTACAGCTGACCTAACTTGAGATTTCTAAAGCACGGTGACTAAAAGGGGCAGACTATTCGTCCTCTGGGCTGGGCAGATACTTAGCAGGGTGCCCAGACAAAGTCAACGTTCTGTTGATTGGATGATGAGGACATCAGGCGAAAAGAAAGCTTCCCATAAGCAAGTCCTGTGTAACAACACCAAGTGTTATGCAGCACTCTTTTTTTTTTCTCTCTCGCTCTGGTGCCCAACTGTCCTCTCATGTGATAAGGCAGAGAGCTGTTGTTCCCATTCACGTTCTATAAATGGGGAACTATAGACCCAAGCTCTTGCCTAATGTCACCAGAATCTGCACCCTCCTGGGGGGACTGCATCATTGGTCAGGCATTCCATCACATGGCTGTTACTATCCATTAGCATGTCTAGTCACTGGTCCGTGTTTCCACCCATGTCCCACTGTGTCACTTTTCTGCCATCCGAGCGACAGTCATTGCTGACTATGAAGGAGGCACGGGTGTGCCTTTGTGCCTAGGGACAGACTGCGAGCCTGACAACCTTGGCAGGGAGGGATGGCTGACCTCCACACGATGACAGCACATGGCAAGACTGGGTGTCTCACTCAGTCAAGAAGATACAGCTGAGCATCTTATTACGGGAAGAGACACGGGTCTTGTCATTGGCCGAGCAGCCTAATCATGGAGCAGAATGGTAGCTTAACCCCTGCTCCTCCTGTTGTCTTCATCCGGGTTGGATGTGCCCCATCTGAAGTAAATGACATGTCTTTTGACAGACTGATAAAGTGAAGATAAGGAAAGGAGAATAAGACCCCCACCCCCCAAGACCTACCTGTCCAACTAAACCACACCCCATGATGTCAGCAGCTCTGGACCACGGCAGGGGAGAGCACTCATAGTTTAATAATACTGGAGAAATAGCTCCTGCCTAGAATCCCAGTACTCGGGAAGCTGATGTGAAATGATAGAAGTCAGAGACTAGCTTGAGAGTTGTGCAGCAAGTTCCAGTCCTGCGTCAGAAGCAAAAAGAAAAGAAAGGGAGGAGAAGAAGGGAGAAAGAGAATGCAAGGAAGGAAGGAAGAGAGGAAAGGAGAAAGGAAGGAAGGGAGAGGGGAGGGAGGGGGAGGAAGGGAGGGAGAGGGGAGGGAGGGGGAGGAAGGGAGGGAGAGAGGAGGGAGGGAGAGGAAGGAAGGGAGGGAAGGAGAACACAACAGCATAAGCACTGCATCTTCAGCAAATTAATTTGCCTTCTTGGGCCTCTATTACTCCATCTATAAAACCTAAGGCTTGGGATGAGTTATTATTAAATTTCCACCATTCTGGACACTCCACAGGCAGGAATACAGACCTCAGATTTTCCTTTGGAAAAACAAAAACAAACAAACAAAAACCAACAGGAACAATACAAAACTAACACCATAATAACACAGTCCGAGACACTTCAGCAACAACACAACCCGCTCCCTGCAGTGTCTGGCACCCGGTGACAGAACACAGTTAGAAAGTGCTTATGTCAGAAGTTTGGGGGGTTTGTTTGTTTTTAAATGTTCTTGTTTCGCTACGGATGCAATAATAGACACATTAGCAGACAAAGACCCAAAGCAAGATGCAATACCCCCCAAAGCTCATCACAATATTTAGGCTATAAATTGAAATTAGAATTACAAAAATGACACTCTGGAAATTATTTTTAAAACTAAAAACATCTCCCCCTCCCAAGAAAACGGAAATGGCATTCCAACTCAGCGATTCTGCAGGCACACCCCTCCCCCAACTCAGAACATCTCAATTACAGTAGTGCCACCGTTACCCTCTCAACTAAAATTGCGCGTGGGAGCACTGTGATTTACACTTGCCATTTATAAAATAAATTAGGCAGAAAAGGAAGAATCTCATAATCTCAAACACATTCAGCTTCCCAGATTTGGGGACAGTAAATGGACAAAGCCTGTGGTTCTCAAAGCAGCAAACAATGATGTTAGCAGTCATTAATGCTCCCGTTACTGATGGCTCTGATGGCTGATGAATGAACAGAGCTGTTTCCAGACAACTCGTAAGCCATGTACTAGCAAAACTCCCCAATCTGAATCCCACTGTTAATCTGCATGCCCTGTGAGACATGCTCAGGATGAGGTTGTCAGCTGAGCTGCTGGGACTTCTGGCCTGAGTGGTTCTGTGTCACACACACACACACACACACATACACACACACACACACACACACACACACACACACACACACACAGAGGCTTAGTCACCGTATCTAGCACCTTAGGTTTAGAGCCATCTAGAACGGGTACCTATCTGTCACTGCTCCACCTTAGCTTGGCCTAGCCACCCTCCCCTCTCACTTGGCGTATGTTCTGGTGTATTCCCATCTGCCCCTCTCACTCTGCCCCATTCTGGCTCCATTAGGCAAAACTGAACACAGAAATGTTCAAGCTTAATAACTTGCTTAACCCCGTCTGTACAGAGTCAAGGCCTCCAGGTCTCCATGAGGACCTGTCTCGTCATCTGGTCTTATCCCTTCCCCTTTCCCGAAGCACCCACTCTGCTCCACCTTTGAGGGCCTCTGCTCTTCCTGAAATGGCCTAGATAAGCTTCTTTTCACTCGCTTTCTTCACACCTCACAGCAACCAGTCTCAGCTGCTCCAGAGCCATGGCTCCCAGGCCCTTCATGCTGCTCTCTCTTCCCCTCAAGTCTTCTCACACCCCATCACCCTGGTTGACATTTTCTAATACACTTTTTTAAGATTAATTTTACTTATGTGTGTGTGTGTCTTTGTGAGTGTATGACATACGTGTGCAGTTGCCCAAGGAGACCAGAAGAAGACTTCAGATCTTAGAGCTACAATTGCAGTTTTGAGCAGGCTGATATGGGTGCTTGGAATCGAGCTCTGGTCCTCTGCAAGAGCAGCAAGCATTCTTAACTATGGAGACATCTCTCTAGCCCCTTTGGTTCTTTATTTTTACATCTGTTGTTTAACATTTGTAAATATCCAGAGAGGCAGAGGCAGGCATCATTGGTTGGTGTTGCTGTTTTCCTTACACCCTATCCTAAGGAGAATATACACAGAATGAGTCTGAAGAGAAGGGAGACAGGGTAAAGGAGAGGGAAGGAGTATAACAAAAAGAGACAATCCTAGACAAGCCTAGAAGTATGCTTTTGTCATGTCCAACATTTTAATATCACTAAATTACATTATATTAAATATATAAAACAATATTATTAAATCACATTACACTTTAATTTCAAACTATACAGTAAATATTTGTATCTATATAAGTCTTGTTGGGTTTGTTTTTTTTTTTTTAACTCTTTTGGCTCTTTGCTCTTTGGGGTTCTGCCATCTTGCTCCCCAATAATCACATAGAGACTTATTTTTTCTTATGAATGCCCAGCCTTAGCTTGGCTTATTTCTAGCCAGCTTTTCTTAACTAAAATTATCCCATCTACCTTTTGCCTCTGGACTTTTATCATTCTCTATTCTATATACCTTTCCTTCTTACTCCATGCCTGACTGTGTGACTAGGTGGCTGGCCCCTGATGTCCTCCTCTCCTCCTTTTCTTGCTCTCCAATCTTCTCTTCCCAGAATTTCCCTCCTATTTATTCTCTCTGCCTGGCAGCCCCACCTATCCCTTTCCTGTCTAGCTATTGGCTGTTCAACTCTTTATTAGACCAATCAGGTATTTTAGAAAGGCACAGTAACACAGCTTCACAGAGTTAAACAAATGCAGCATAAAAGAATGCAACACATTTTTGCACCATTAAACAAATATTCCACAGCATAAATGAATGTAACACATCTTAAAATAATATTCCAGGACATATAAGCATTCTTGGGGAGAATCTCTTGAAAGTGTTTGGTTTTTGTTTTTTGTTTTCCAGGCTGATGACTGAACTTGTGAGTGTCATTGTAATCTAGTGGAGGTTCTGGATTGTGAACCTCCACCCAGTTACATTGCCCTTGGAGACCCAACATTGTCATCCACAAGTTCTAGAACAAAGCCACAGTGTTGAGTTCAGTGCTCCTCCCCAACAGCCTCCAGAAAACACCTCCTACATACTCGTTCATTCATCTACATATGCATGTATATGTTTTACAACAAATTTCCATAAATTAGCAGGTTCGTGTGAAGGACTTGAACCCCAATTTCTCTCTGTACATGAAACCAGAAGATTTCTCTTTGAAGACCAACAGCCTGCTGATCACATCATGAGAAGAGCCAACCCAAATTTGCTACTCATTTTTGATATCTCTGTTTCTCCAGTGCTGATTACAGATGGGAACCTTCACACCTGGCTTCATTGACATGGATTCTGGAGATTGGCCTCCGTCCTCATGATCGCAAGGCAAATAGCCTAAGGATGCAGCATCTCTCCTGCCCCACATTTTTGCATGTCTACACTATGTTTAGAGAGAGAGAGAGAGAGAGAGAGAGAGAGAGAGAGAGAGAGAGAGAGAGAGGGGAACAAGAGGAGGAGGAAGAAGAACAACATTCTTTTCAGAAGAGAAACATCAAAGGGCAGAGGGCAATGCCTAAAATGCTGAGCCACTCTTGTCTCAATGGTCCCCCTTTCCCACTGCACAGTTTTTGTTTCTATTTATAAGAATTCACATTAAAACTTTAAGGTCAAGATGAGAAAGGGACATGAAAATCCTTTGAGCAGTTGGGGAGAGGTGGTGCTGTGAAACACCCAGAGGCCATGGTGAGTATTTTTAACTTGCTGTTAGAACTCTTAGACTGAAAGGTGAGGGTTCACACAGAGGATGAGGTAAGCTACAGTAGATAAAAGAAGAAATGCTCCTTGAGTTTTGTTTTTTTCCACCCCCAGCCCCCAGCAGTGAGAGATGCTTCCCCCTGAATGAGTCATGAATGACTCATCTTCTCCTGGGAAAATCTCAAGTGGCTTGTGATTTGATTGTTTTTCCTGTGGTAAACATGCCCAAGGAGGACACAGATAAAGGACCCTGTGAAATTCAAACACTTTTATCTGTTCCTTTCTCAAATGACACAGAGTGAAGATGAGTTTTAATGTAACATGTACACTCTCTTTCATACTGGAATTACTAATCAAGGCCACAGAATACACCGACTTGAAATCTAAATACTTAAGGGAGCCCTCATTCACTAATGGAATTCACCATCAAGATGGATCTGGTTCAGTTATTTTTATTTTTTATTTTTTTTGCATGTGTGGAAGTTGCAGGCTGGCTTCCATCATTTGTTATGTCTTCCTGTTAAGACACCATGGTACCCATATATATCCCTGCTTCTTTTTTTTTCTCCAGAACCTTTTTACAACTATTTTGATAACTTACAAAGCTAAGAAATGTTCAATGATGAGGGAGGAACACCTGAGAACTTTTTGAAATTCATTGTACCCCAAAGGCTGACAGCAAGAATATACTTTCTGATACATAAGAAAGAAAAATGTAGTTGGTATGACTGGCTGTTAATATGTCATCAAGATAAATCATAAGTCTTATTCTTAGGAATCTTAATAAAAGAATTCACTTGAGATCTACAAAAATAATCACCAAGAGGCTACCTGTGAGTAGAACCTGGGGAAATTTTGGAAGTGTTCATTCATAGAGACACTTAAAAAGACATTGCCCGAATTTATCATCGTCATAAATTCTCGCTGACCAAAAAGTTTCCTTACAGTAATTTACAACACCCATCATAAAATACTTCATCAAAAGGAAACTGTTAGATTTAATACAAAACCGTAAACTCCCAAGGACTCGGGGACAATAGTCTTTGCCAGTCTCTGTTAAAGATAGATGATCAATGGCTCCTAGAGGCCTCAATAGCTGGTGTCACTTTCATTGGAAGCCCACACCTTCTAGGTTATCACCCAACTCTGTTGTGTTTGTTTCTTTCTGGGACCCCAGAAAGAGATGAGCTTTGATACAGCACTCTATCCTCCACCATTTGCCAGAGTGGAGGCAGGAAGGGTGCTATGCTCTGAACACACTAGGGGGTGATTAAAAGAAGTAACCTGGGACAAAGCCAATACCTAGATGCACATGCTAGACTCAGGGTGGAGAAAAGCAGACCTAGCTAGGTGATTCTGGATGCCCTGATCCACCGATTAGGTAACTGGTTTCATTTTGTCATTGGATTAGGACAGTTGTTGTGTAGGTCTGTCAGAAGGTAGAAGTCTATAGACTAAGTATAGGGCTATCCGTTTCCCATCTTTCTGCCCTTCTTCCTTATAAGCATTTAAAGCAAAAAAGGCAAATTCTCTAGCACCATCCCTGATGGACCACATACACCAACCTCAGCATACCCAGGTGCTGCAACTCTGTCTTCCTCTAAACTTGCTCTTCTGTAAGGATGAGCATTTACATGAATTCAAACCTCCTTCAATCATGATGTCCAGGTGTTGGGGGCTGGCTCCATGGCTAAAACACTGCCTCTGCATGTGTGAGGAAGAGAGTCTGGATCCTTCTACCTGTGACTAGAATCTGGGGAAATTTTGAAATTGTTCATTCACTGAGACATGTAAAAACCAGTGGGTATGAAAGCTGCCTATACTCCCAGTATCTCCGAGGCAGAGACTGTGATCCCAGGACAAGAAGGCTAACTAGACTAGCCAGTTGACAGTATTCAAGGAAAGATTCTGACTCAGTAAATAAAGTAGAGAATGATTTAAGAAGATATCCAGTGTCAATGTCAGGTTTCTACATGCATGCTGACATGTGTGTGTGTGTGTGTGTGTGTGTGTGTGTGTGTATCCACAAGCACTCAAACATGCATACACATACAAGCCTGCCTCTCCCACACACATATACACATGCACACAGACCGTGACATACAAGTTGTGTAGTGTGCTCCTGGCTTCATGAATATTTCCATTTCTTCCCTTGGATACAGTTGGTCACTGTTGGCCTGGTCTAACTTGACATGAGAATCATGCTATTCCTGAGTCTTTGGACTAAGCTCTCTCTCTCTCTCTCTCTCTCTCTCTCTCTCTCTCTCTCTCTCTCTCTCTCTCAATAAGTATACCCAAGCCCCAGTTCTGAGAATGTTACTCTCAAACTTTTCACAGTATCGACGGTAGCCCACATGTCCTTTCCAGCCCCACTTTTGTTTTTGTTTTTGTTTTTGTTTTTTGTTTTGTTTTGGTTTGGTTTGGTTTTGGTTTTTCGAGACAGGGTTTCTCTGTGTAGCTTTGCGCCTTTCCTGGAGCTCACTTGGTAGCCCAGGCTGGCCTCGAACTCACAGAGATCTGCCTGGCTCTGCCTCCCGAGTGCTGGGATTAAAGGCATGCGCCATTACCGCCCGGCCCCACTTTTCCTTATCCAACCAGATATCCATTGTGGAAGCTACACACAGACACAGGAAGTGCCCCAGTGTTAGCCCTCATTACTCCATGAGATCCTGTCTCCACTTGTTTCCCAGCCTGCTCCATCTCTAATGCTACCTGCTGCAATCCTTCCTTACCTTCCAGGTCAGGTTACAGCACCAAGGACTCCTTCCCCTCAGCTTCTATAGAAAGATCCTCTGTTGTGCCCTGGTCATATGCCACTGATGTTCTCCATGACTTCTGTACATACAGTTTCTCTCCTACACAAGGGGGCGAGTTCATTGAAGGTGAGACTCATCTTTGTCATGATTCAGGTTTATATTGCTCAGGTAACACACTACTGTTCAGTAGCTGGCTTTTAGGAGTTTATCAGCTTTCCATATGGGGTAGATACACAGAACTGCAGCACACAGAAGTCACTGTGCCAAGAATCCAACTGAAGAGAAATGGGACTCCCTTTCCTCGTCACACCCAAGGTCTAAGTCGGAAAATACTCATCTAAGTTGCAATGGTGGCAGCCAAGAGAAGGGGTGACATTTCAAAAGAGACTAGAGAAGCCAATGGGGCTCAATGAGACTGTACACAGAACCCTGAAGACCCTGGGATCTTGAAGGAGGATGTCAGATAAGAGAAGATCCTGACTCTAAGGTAGACTAGGAGTCAGCCCAGTAAAGACAGGAAATGGTGTCCACCCCATGGAAACAACCTGCATAAAAAGCTTAAACACTTTGAGCATGGAATGCTCAGGACAATGAAACTGGCTAGAGATTAGAGTTAAAGGAAGTAGGTGATGAGAAATAAGGCTGATAATGTGGACTCATCAAATACCGAAAAGCTCTCTAGAAACCACTCTCAGGCAAGTCACTCTCTGCATGAGCCTGGGTTGTTGTCCTGGAAGATGAGTGTTCAGGCTGAGTCAAGGAGTTCTGTGGCCAGGAGGGCGGTCCATCACCACTACATGCTGGTACTGGGAAGAGAGCGCAACCAGAATGAACCGGGGACTCAGTTCGCTGGAGGACTTGCAGTCTGTGCTGGTTTGGCATTTAATGAAGGGAGGGCAGGGCAAAGAATGCTAATAGAAGGTGGCTGAAGAGGCAGGTTCCCAGGTGCTGCCACAGGGTAACTGGATGTACTAATTGTAAACTGAACACACTTAAAGGAAAAAATGTAAATATCAATAATTAGCACACAGCAGATGCTTCCAGGGACATGCCAAGTGTTTATACTGAGGACAAACACAGGACACATCAGAGTGTCTATCTTACAAGACCTGCATTAGGAAGGCACATTATCTGCATTTAACAGCAGAAGAAGCTGAAGTGGGCATTGATTCAGATATCTTCTGATTCCACGTAGGCATGCTCAGCTGTGCTGGATTTAAATCCAAGTAGAGACATATCCCAAGGCTTCATATTACTTTCTTCCCCCTTTTCCCTTGACTTACGGGGGCTTAACTACCAAGTTTACACACTGTTGGTCTAAGTCACTGCAAGAATGAAAGGATGAGGCTCATGTAGAGAAGGTAAATTAAAAGGCTACCCCTGCCCGGTCCTAATTATAGATACTCAGGGAAAAAAAGTCATTTTGAAGGCTAGCAAGACATGCACAGCCCTGGGTGCCCTTTAAGGCAACAGTCAAGAGGGAGAGAACCATTAACAAGTCCTCCTGGTGACTACAGTCATTACAGTGTTCTTTAACAGCAATGAGAAATCAATTCATTCCAGCAAGGCTAGCAGCGTACTGCTCTGTAACCCTCTAGCCCAAGAAGAAGGCACAGGGCCACCGTTCCTATGCAAAAGACTGGCCAGCACCGGGAAGGGGCGGGAAGGCACAGTGAGTACCAGAAGACTGGCCAGCACTGGGGGAGGGCAGTGAGGCACCGTGAGCATCAGGTCACAGGCTTCTTAGAAGAAGGGATTTTTGGTGTGGTTCTTTAAGCAAGCAGCAAGCCTAGAACAGAGTAAGAGACCCAAGACCTCCCAGGGAAGGAAGAGCAGGGAGAACCGGAGCTGACAAGCCAGCAAAGACAGACAGCTCAGGGCCACCACAGGGTGGCCCACCTCCCACACAGATGTTCAGTGATGGATGGTGACCTGCCGCCAAGCTCTTCCCACAAGGCAAGATGCACTGTCCCAGCTGCATAGAGAGCTGTCAGCAGCAGCCTTCAGCTGGCAGGCCTCTCAGGAATGCCCTTGCCTAAGGTCACCTGCTTCTCAGGCAGATCACATCTATGCTAGATGGGTCAGGAAGATGAAGGCTAAACCCCTTTAGCCCAAAGAAGTGACGTGGAGACATGAGATCTGGCCTCTGGGACACGGTTTGCTTTGTCTCAGTCCATCCTTGCTTTCTCCCCTCCACAGGTGTTAATTTGCAGTGTGCTCCCCATGACCAACTACATGACAACTCTGTCTCAGAGACAGAATCCTAGGAAAGTAGCCTGTGACAGGCCCCTGCCCATGTCTTACCATGTCCCAGGATTGTGGCTATTTCCCTGTCTTAAATTCATATAAGCCTTACACATCCCTCTGTATCAGACAACTCGATCTGGGGATCTTTCCTGGTAACAGGACAGTGTAAGGGAAGATGGGAAGACAGAGAAGGAGACTTAAAGTCTACGTTATGAAAGTCTAGAAGGAAAGGGGGGGGTGCTAATGAGAAAAAGTCCTGCATGGACTTGGAGTTGGGTAAAATGTTTGAGGGTTGATGGATGGAAGTATCTGGGTCAAAGGGGATGATATTGGCAATAAAATAGGTTTTGAGATGAGTGACTAAAATTATGAATTGAATCCCCATTGGTGTTTTTCGAGAGACACAAGTAAATATTGGAATCACTTTTTAATTACTCCTGAGTGCTGGGTGTGCGTTTAATATTCGACTCCACACAGACTTTGAGGCCCTGACTTTTATTGGGTGCATTAGTCAGGGTAATTAACACTAGCTGTTTTAATACACAACCCCAAATCTCAGAGGCTTAATGTAATAAAGGTTTATTCTCGCTCTCTCATAGCAGACAGTTGGGTTGGGTGGTTCCTTATGGCAACTCAACAAGCAGCCCATCTCAGAGTGATTTTATTTTCTAATGTGTGGATTTGAATTCATGTGTGTACGTAGGGGGTGCAATGTACATGTGTGTGGAGACCAGGGGTCGATGCCAGGTGTCTTTCTTAGTCACTCTCCATCTTATTTTTGAGACAGGGTCTCTCACTGAGCTGAGGTCTCCCCAATTCAGCTGGCTGGCCGGCAACCTGCAGGGATCTTCCTGTCTCTGCCTTTCAGGGCCTGGATTATAGTGTCGTCACACCCAGGTGTCACACCCAGTTGTCAGGGAATGAACTCAAGTCCCTTGTGTTTATGGAGTAACCTGTTTACCCACTGAGCCCTGTCTCCTGCCCTTACTGGCATTTTAAACATGTCACCAAGATAGTTGCCCTGCCTGTGAGTGTCCCTGCTATCTGCACAGCTGCCTACCTCTCACCTTCTCACCCTGTCAACCCGTTTCCCACCATGCTTATGACCTGGGGGGCACATCCTTTTGAACTGTAGAAGGCAAAGGGACCCTTGCCTTTGGGTCCCAGTTGAAGTTGCCCTCTGAGGATCCTGACGGATGAAGGGGAGGGGTAGCTCATGTCTTCAGCTTTCTCCCCATAGTGAAAGCTGGCTTACTTGACAGAAGAATAAGGTGCTTTCTGGCTGAGCTCCTCTCAGCATCTCCACATTCTTTAAGCAAGTCTTCCACTTTCCCCTTCGGATTGGTAAAAGCTGTGTTGTCTATTGACCAAGCCTATTGCTCTTTTTCAACACCTCTTAAGGTCTCCATAGGCCCCATGCATGCTTTCTTTTTTAAGATTTATTTATTTATTATTATATTATGTATGCAGTGAGTATTCAGCCTGCAGGCCAGAAGAGGGCACCAGATCTCATTGTAGATGCTTGTGAGCCATTATGGGGTTGCTGGGAATTGAACTCAGGACCTCTGGAAGAACAGCCAGTGCTCTTAACCTCTGAGCCATTTCTCCAGCCCCCCATGCATACTTTCATAGACAGCCCTTTACCTAAACATCCTTTGCTTGTTCTAGTATGAAAGTATCCTAAGAACAAAGGTATTCTGACTCTTGGGAAAGAGGAACACTATAGTAGGAGTTTTTCTGTGTCCTGACTGGTCCTGCAGCCATTCAGACCCAAATAATCACTCAGAAACTTACAATAATTATAACTGTTTGCCCATTATCTCAGACTTATTATTGACTAGCTCTTACATGTAAATTAACTCATAATTCTTACTTATGTTTAGCTATGTGGCTTGGTACCTTTTCTCAGTTCTATCTTTACATCTTACTTCCTACTGTGTCTGGCTGTCGACTCCAGACTCAGCCTTCCTCTTCCCAGAATTCTCCTTGTCTGCTTATCCCATCTATACTTTCTGTCTGGCTACTGGCCAATCAGCTTTTTATTTATCAACCAATCAGAGTAACACATTCACAGCATACAGAGCGACATCACCCATCATTTCCTTTTTTATTTCTATTTAAAAGGAAGGTTTTAACTTCAACATAGTAAAATTACATATAACAAAAGAATAATCAAGCAAGAATTACAGTTATAATATCTAGTCTATTTATATTTGGCAAAATTAAAGAAAATATTTTATCATCTATTCTATGTGAGCATAGAGTTTTATATCTACCTTTTTTCTTATCATAACAAAAGAAAACCATAATTATAACTATCTAGTCTTCAACTATATCAAAGACCCCAGAAGGATATAATATTATCTAAGTAAACAGGAAGAGTATTGTAAGCAACTTCCAAAAAATCTAGAATGACAGAGACAGCTCGTTACGTGAACAGTTACCCAAAGTTCTTCTGCAACATTAGGGCATCCATTCTTTAGCCTGCAGGCCTAGAATCTTTCAGTCACTTTCTCTGTGTCCTGTAGAATGCCTGGCAGTTTCTTCTGCAAAGCAGGAACCTGAAAGACCATCTTGTCTTGCAGAACACTAACTGGGATTTGGCACTTCAGACATCTTTTTCTTTAATCTTCAATTATTTTTTCTTCTGGGAAACAAGCTCTGGGCTCAGTCTCCAAAGCCTTTCCTCCAAGTTTTACTTTAATTCTATTACACATAAAATTTGTTTTTCCAGGGGATGAAGAGATGACTGAGAAGTCAAGAGCAGGTCTCTTGGAAAAGACCCAATTTGGGCAGCTCTCGGCAGCTTCATTGGCTCATGACCACCTGTGACTCTAACTCTAGGCGATCTGATGCCTCAGGCCTCCACAGTCACTCACACAGACACAGAAACACATACTCACACATAATTAAAGACCAAATAAATATGTTTTATAATAAAGGGAGCTGCCTTTGGTTCATTCATGCAGGAGATGGTTTATCTTCACAACTATTCCCTGGGTACATTGCTGCCTTTGAGTACTCTATAGATGGCTGTTGGATCCTATTGGTCCATGGTTCCGTAGAGCCTTGGTGATACACTATTGTTTTTTTCAATGGTAAAATATAATAGTGCTGTAGTCTTGAACTGGGAATTGCAGACTTGTCCATTTCTGCTTTCATTTCTATCAGTTTTTGTTTGGCATATTTTATGGCTTTGTTAGGGTTGCTGAGGGTTAAATGGTCCCTTCAGAACCTATCTATTGTATGTTTTCCGTGGTTACCCTGACAAGGCAATGAGGTCACAAGAGCTCTGACCTCATGAATGGATTAAAGAGATTATGATAATCGTGGGATAGGTACAGAAGAGACAAATCTACTCCCCAATTATATTTGTTTGCCATATGATACCTTTGGTCATGGCATGGCCCATCAGGAATTCCTTTATCAGATGTGATCTTCCAGTCCTCTAAAAACATGAGCCAAATATACTTATCTTGTTTATAATTTCTTCAATCTCTGGTATTCTGTTATAGCAGCAGAGAACAGTTTAAGAACACATGTACACATTTTTATATCCTATACATTTTATATCTAATCATAGGATTCTCATACATTTTTGGTCGGCCAACCCTTTTGTTCCTATGTAACCTTTCGGGTTTTCCTTGGTAATTTTTTTTTTTTGCTTTTAAAGTATATTTAATCTGTTGTTAATATGGCTATTCTTGTTCAGCTTTCTTTTGATTCACATTATATTATTATCATCCATTTACTGCCAACTTACCTATGTTACAGTTGAATTAAGATCTTGCTCTCAATAAACAGTTGTATTCTTTTTAAATTGTCAGTCTCTGAATTGTTTTATTTAGAGCATTTACATTTAATGTAATTACCCATCTGCTGGGGCTTAACTCTGCCTTTTTATTTCTGCTTGTTCTTTGTTTGTTATTTCTGTTTTTTTCCTAGAACTCTGAATTACCTGAACATCCCCTAATCCAGTGTGGGACATCTGTAGTAATGACCAGGGTATCTCTTTGTGTAGGTTTCTTGATGATTGCTTTAAATATCACATTTGCCCCAATCACTTCTCATACTCACCTGGTATTGACATTCATCAGTTCAAGAGTCATGAAGAAATAATACTCCTCTCAAGTCCCATTTCTAAACTCACCTACTTATATTAAGTATTTCTTCTACATACACTGAACACCACAATCGACTATGTTTTTTGCTTCAACCACCAGACATTATGAGGAAATTAGATTCAATAAGAAGACTTTTATGTTACTCACATTTTATTCTTCTTTCTTCCTTCTCATAAAGTTCTAATATGCCTTTGATGTTCTCTTTCTGCTTTGGAGAATTCTTTTCAGCCACTCTTTTAGGATAGGTCTACTGGTGACAAAGACTCTTAGCTCTCCTTCATCTTAAAACATCCCCACTCCTCTCTTCTTCATAAAGGATATTTTCACTGGACACAGATTTCTAAGTTGATAAATCTCTCCTTGAGCCACTTGAAAAGTACTGTACATTTCTCCTTGGGGTCCATGGCTCCTGATTTAAAAAAAAACTGGCTGTCATTCAAATTGTTTGGGGGTAAGATAAGCTTTTCTGTCTTGATCTTTCTAAGAATGTTTCTCTGTCTTTGGTGTTCAAAGTCTGGTGATGAGTGTCTTACATGATCTCTATGAGACCACACTGTGTGGTGTTGCTCAGCTTCTTCATCATGATGGCCATAACTTGAAAATTATGAGAGAGTCTCAGGCATTTGAAATACCTTCTTTCTCTTTTCCTGTTCTTCTATGGCTGTGACGTGGCCTCTTATGGGGCACCTTTGAGCTCTGCTTCCTCCTCTGGGCTCTTTTCACTCTATTGTCCAGATTCAGTCATTTTTCCTGTCCTGTCCCCAAGTTCATTGATGCTTTCTTCTTCCCATTCTGCTGTTGAGTGTATCCATCTGAAAATCCCAGATACTCAGCTCCCACACTTGCATTTGATTCTTCTTTCTACTTCCATTGTTTTTCTCCTGAGACTTTCTGTTCATTTGATAAAACCTTTTCATCCATTTTTTCCCCAGTTTGATCCTCATTGCTCAGTGAAGCGTTCTCTTCTTTCCCAATTCATGTATCCCCACTCACAATACAGACTAGGCACAATGGCCTGGGCTTAGATGAATGGGGGCAGGATTGCTCTGTCTCCTTCCTATACACAGTCAGCATAAGAACAACGCCTGTGGTGGACATGATGAGGACTCCCTAAAGCACTGTCTTGGTAGCTGTTTCAAACTCCTCAGATAATTCCAGTGTCTGTACCATCTGGGTGTTGATTTCAATCCATTTTCTTGTTCCAGTTGAGAATATCCTGGTCCTTGATAGGATGGGTGACTTTCAATTGTATCTCAAACATTTTCCTTCCTATTCAGTGAGATTTAGGGACTTACTCTATCTTCTGCCTCAGCAGGCACTGTGCATGCCACACTGATATCATACCACTTTAATTATCAAATGGGTAAAAGTTCAAGTTCTTGTTCTGTCTTTGGGGATAAGGATGCCTGGATACTGACTGATGATGAGACTTCAAACTCACCACGATGCCTCTGACTTAGTTAGGGTTACTATTGCTGTGATGAAACACCATGACCAAAGCAATTTTCGGATGAAAGGGTTTACTCAACTTACACTTCCACATCACAGTTCATCATCAAAGGAAGTCAGAACAGGAACCTGGAAGCAGGAGCTGATGTAGAGGCCATGGAGGAATGCTGCTTACTGGCTTGCTCCCTATGGCTTGCTCAGCCTGCTTTCTTATAGAACTCAGGACCACCATCCCAGGGATGGCACCACCCGCAATGGGCTGGGCCCTCCCCCATCAATCACTAATTAAGAAAATGACCTACAGGTTTGCCTGCAGCCTGATCTTACGAAGGCATTTTCTCAATTGAGGTTCCCTCCTTTCTGATGACTCTAGGTTGTGTCAAGTTGACATAAAACTAGTCAGCACATCTGACCCCTTGTCAATTTGACACACAAACACATCACTTTTCACTTAGAACCATTCTTTTCTCATCTATCCTCAAGATGGCACATTAATATTAACATCACAGTATAAAACATAACTTTAAAAGTTCCAGTCCTTACAAATTCAAACACATTAAAACTTCAATCTCCTTAAAATAACCATTCTCTTTAAAAATCTAAAATCTCTTTTAAAAGTTCAAAGTCTGTCAGCTGTGGACTCTGCAAAAATCATAATTAAATTAAATATCTTCTCACTTCAAGAGGGAAGAACCAGGGCACAGTCACAATCTGAACAAAGCAAAACCAAACGCCTACTGAATGAAAAAAAAAAAAACCCAATGTCCAATGTCTAGTATTCACTCACAACCTTCTGGACTCCTCCAATGGGCTTGGGTCACCTCTCCATCTCTACCCTCTGCAGCACACACAGCTTGACTTCTAGGATCAGACAGGCTCCCCTTGCCACTGCTGCTATTCTTGGTGGTCATCCCATGGTACTGGCATCTACAAAATGCTGGGGTCTTCCATTGCAACTAGGCCACACTTTCACCAATAGCCTCTTATAACCTCAACTTCTCTGCATGACCCTTTCAATGCTGGGCCTTCAAATGCTACTGAGACCTACACCTTTACCAATGGCCTCACCTGGCCTCTCACAGTGCCAAGCCTCAGCTGCTCTCCATGACCCCTTAATGCCTCCAAAACCAGTACCACATGGGTGACTCTTACACTACCAAGTTCATCTGCCAGTGAAAAGTACAATCTTGGCCACCTCTGGAACACAGCTTCTGTGTGCTGACTCTGAGGAAACACTTCCCAGAAGACATCACTTCAGTGATGCTGGTCTCTTCTTAATCACTGCTAATTTTTCAGCTTTAGGTAACCAGCATCAACTGTCCCAGTAAGGCAAAGGTTTCACTTCAGTGGTCCTGCTCTCTTGTTAATCATAGCTGATTCTTCAGCTTCAGTTGACCATACACCATGGATTCATCACACAGAAAGCCCAGGTAAAATTTTTGCTTCCTTCTGAAATGTCACAAGCCAGGCCTCCATTGTCTGTACTACTCTCAATCTTCCAAGATCCTACAGAATCACTCACTGGCCTATCAACACTCAAGGGATTTTCTAGCCCAAAGTTCTAAAGTCCTTCCATAACCTTCCCCAAAACACCATGGCCAGGGCTGTCACAGCAATACCCCACTATCCCAGGACCAATTTTGTAATGAAACACCATGACCAAAGCAACTCTGGGATGAAAGGGTTTATTTGACTAACACTTCCACATCACAGTTCATCATCAAAGGAAGTCAGGACAGGAACTCAAACAGGGCAGGAACCTGGAGGCAGGAGCTGATGCAGAGGCCATGGAGGAGTGCTGCTTATTAGCTTGCTCCTCATGGCTTGCTCAGTCTGCTTTCTTATAGAATCCAGGACCATCAGCCCAGAGATGGCACCATCTTTAATGGGCTGGGCCCTCCCCCATCACAGCCATACTTTATGGAAGCATTTTCTCAATTGAGACTCCTCCTTTCTGATGATTCTAGCTTGTGTCAAGTTGACATAAAACTAGAATTTACAGCCTCCATTGTTACTACTCTGGCCCAGGTGGGGCACCTAATCTTGCTATGTGTATTAATACAATATACAACGTGTATTAATTACTTTCCCCATTGTAAATTCTTGACAAGGAACAACTGAAAGGAAGAAAGGGTTATTTTGGCTCACAGTTTAAAGAGGTACAGTCCATCATGATGGGGAAGCATGGTCAGTTGTGACTCCAGGAGCTTGGGGAATCTCACTCACTTCTCAGCAATCCAGGAAGTAGGGAAAGGGGATGGCTGCCACTCTGCTGACATTCTCCTTTCCTCCACTGTATTCAGTTTAGAACCACAGTCCATGGGATTAGTGTGGCCCGCATCCAGGCTGGGCCTCTCCCCTTCTCAATTAGATACCACTCTGAAAAAACCTTCAGAGACATACCCAGTCAAGATCACAAGGATGATCAATCATTACACTGTGCAAGGAGGCAATATTTTAAATGGAATTAAAAAGTGAATTCTAAGAATTATCTGGGGAACCAAGTGGTGGTTTCCATTCACACAGCATCAGCAGAAAGGTCTTCCTTCTGCGCTGCTCGGGCCTGGAGTTCTGTCCTGCTCCAGATCCTTCAAGTCTATTATGCTATGGCAGGTGTTTCCTCTCTGTGGCTTCCTGGCAGATCTCGAGAAGCTACAGCACACCTAGGGAGCATGTGGAGGACTTGCCCTATTCAGGCAAATGCACCCCCGAGAACAGGAAGCCAGTCTGTTGATATACAAGACCCCCGAATGGACACCAATCAATCAGACACTTCCGTGTGGTAACTCTCCTACAGGATGCTCCACAGGTGGCTGTCATTTGAAGCACTCACAAATAGCAAAAAATCCATTCCCAAGCTTGGGTCCTGCTGAGCCTCTGTGGCTTCCAGTAGCTTGACCTGTACTTTAAGGAAGGTGCTGGTGGCCGCTGTGACATCTTGAAATGGCTTTAGGTGAAGTAAAGAGATTGCCACCTAATGTGTGAGATTCCAGCAACACTTGGGGGGTTGTGTGGCTTCAAATGCTTCCTGTACTCTACTTCAAAGCCTAAATGGCTCGCCTCATTTCTCTCTTCCCTTCCACACTCACTGGAATAAAAATCCTCATCTCATAGCCTCCCCAACAGTCACAGGTCAAGTTTCTATTCTACATGGCAATGCCCTAGGCACACACTGAGAAAGACCAGCCAGTCAAACATGAACCACTGATGGAGTTAGACACAAATTTGTCCACGGCAAATCCATGCCACCTACACTCCTATCCCATGCTTCACCCACAACAGATATCCCTGATCAATAATGCCACAATGCACTGCTGGTTGGATTTGGCTTCAGAGTCCCTCTTAACACACTTTTCCTGGATTCACTACCCACTGATGACAGGTGGCCCACAAGAGGGAATGCCTTTACCATCTGTCCGAGTTAAAGCTGTGTTCTCAGCCCCAGCTCTGTTAGCTAGATCTCCTGGAAAGCACACGAAGAGTGAAGAGCACACATGTTCATGAGAGCTGATGCCCACGTTCCTGAAATAATGGTGGCAGGTGGGGGCCGTGGATTTATGTTTTATGTGAATTGTCCACATAAACTGACACTTTAAAGTCACCGAACCAGAATGTCTGTGGTGCAATATTGCCCTTGATTCCACCAATATATTACCACGAGGCAACCTACATTTTAATGAGTGATTTTCATTTTTTAAAATAAAGTTTAGAAATTATGTAAATGCACAGTTGCAAGCTTCCTTGGGAAAGCCTGGCTCTGTTTCAGGCTCTAAGAACCCAGGGATGACGAGCCAGTGGGAAATGAGCAGTCAGAAACATCTCACACATGTATTTTCCTTCCACCCTGGGTGGGAATGCTGTGAGGTGTAAGATGCTGAGGAGTGCCAGTAATCCTAACACTTGCTTTCTTGTGCAGGTCCTAGAATTGCCTCTGAAGACCCATGGTCTAAAGACCCATGGTTTAAAGGCATAGTCCTCCCAGAGATGCTAAATGGAGAACTTGTAAGAAGTGGAGCCCCATAGAAGCAAATTAGGTCATTTGGAGTCATGCCCTTGAAAACAATATTCTTCCACCACGGGCCCAATGATACACAGGGCCACTGTTGTAGAATATTATTGTAAGCTGTGTTACTTTTGTTTATGTTGCATTTGTTTAACTTGTCTAAAACACCTGATGGTCTAATAAAGAGCTGAACAGCCACTGTTGAGGCAGAAGAAAGTCTAGGTGGGGCTGGCAGGCAGAGAGAATAAGAAGAAGAAATCTGGAAGGAGAAGAAGGAGCAAGAGAACAAGGAGAGGAGGACGCTAGGGACCAGCCACACAGCCAGCCACCACAGAGTAAGAGTGAAAGTAAGAAATACAGAAGTAAGAAAAGGAAAAAGCCCAGAGGCAAAAAGGTAGATGGGATAATTCAAAGTTAAGAAAAGCTGGCAAGAAACAAGCCAAGCTAAGGCTGGCCTTTATCATTAAGAATAAGCCTCCGTGTGTGATTTATTTGGGAGCTGGGTGGTGGGTCCCCCAAAAGGGCAAAGAAAAAATTCCCAAGGAGCAAAAACAAACAACATTTTGGTGTTCCAGTGTGGGCCTGTATTTCCAACCACAGGCCACCACAGGCCCAAACCAACACCACCAAGTGGCCACAGGCTCAAAGGCTCCTAAAGCAACCTTTAGTTTTAAGTGAATGCCTTGGGTGTTTTGTCACAGCACAGAAAGCTGCCAACACAGCTAAGCAGTCCATCTTTGAGGTCTACTACCATGGAATGAAACTCATCATTTCTCAACTTCAGTCTACGATCACTTGGCCCCATTATTTTGGGGCCACAATGAGGAGGAAAATCACAGCTAGGGTCTCATGGAAAAGCAAAGATGCTCACTTCACAGCTGCCAGGAAGCAAAGGAGCAATTAATAGGAACTATAAAACACACTCGAGACTGAGCTCCTGGGACTCTGGTCCTCCAGTTTCTAGCTGGACAAGTTTCCACCGGCATCTAGTAGGTCATCCATTTACCATTTGTAAATGCATCAACCCACACCCCAGCTCAGAGCCCTCGTGGTAACTACCCCCCAAATGCCTGTCTCTGTGCACCACTGTCCTGGGGAAACAAATCTCCAGCATAGAACACTGGGAACCAAACCACAATCTCAGGGCTGGGCTGCTGTGGTGGTCCAAGTTAAGGAACTCACTGCTTTACAGTAGGCAGCCCGGAGGGTCCCCAAAGAGAGAGGATGAAGAAGCTAATTTCAAATCTCTGTTGCAATTGCAGAAGAAATGCAGCTCTACCTCCATGATGAAGTGGTTTCTGTGTTTCCATGAACCACTTCGGTAGTTTGAGTGAGAATGCCTCCCCCTCCCCTGCCATAGGCTCTTATATTTGAATGCTTGGTTCTCAGTTGGGTGAACTGTTCAGGGAGGATTAGGAGGTGTGGCCTTGTTGAAGGAGGTGTGTCACTGGGCGCAGACTTTGAGGTTTTCAAAGTCTCCCCCTCTCTCTCTGCAAGCGGCCTTTGGCTCTTGATGTAAGCTCTCAGCCACTGCTCCAGCACCTTGCCCATCTGCCCCCTGCCGCCATGCTCCCCACTATGATAATCCTAGACTCACCCTCTGAAACTGTAGGCAATTCCGCAATAAAATGCTCCTGTAAGTTGCCTTGGTCATGGTATCTCTTCACAGCAATAGAACAGTATCTAAAACAGCTACCAAGTCCCTTGATGTGGTACTGGGTTAATGCAGGGGTAAGCAAATGCCACTCAGAAGTTCTCTGTGGATGTGGGTTACTTCAGCTTGGCCCTCCTCTCTCCTTCCCCGTCCCTTCCCCTACCCTTCCCTCTTCCCCTTCCTTTCTTCTCTATCTTTTTTAGTTCCTCTTCCCCTTCACTCTTCCTTCTTCCTCCCATCCTTGCTTCCTTTTTCCTTTCCTCCCTTCCTCCTCTTTTCATTTCCATTTTATTTCCCCTTCCTTCAATTCCTTCCCCCTTCTTCTCCCTTTATTTTTTCTTTCCCTTCCATTCCTTCCCTCCCCCTTCCTTCTCCCCCCCTCCTTCCTTTCTCTATCCATTTAAGCATTCAGGTGACACCTGTTACCATATATCCATTTACTCTGAATTTTAGCTAATTCAGATTAGTTAGGCAGAGTCCAAGACAGAGTATGGGGACTTCCACCTCTCAGAGTATGTGACCCTGGTGGTTTGTCTTGGCACCTCTGATAGAAGCATAGGATATCTTGTTTAAGGAAAAACCTGGAGCTTGTGCTATACAGGCCTGATCAGAAAATAGAAGTGTGTCTAAAAACACAACAACACCACATATAATGGAGCGATGTTCTATGTCCTCCATCCTTGAACTTATAAGGTACCTGTGACAGGAGAGTGCAGTCTGGGTACCACTTCTCAGGGTGGTGTGAAATGAGAGGCTTGTAGGAGGAGAGACAGCCCCTCTCTATGAGCTGCAGTGGCTCTTTAGGGACAGTGGTTTGTGACTGTGACAGGTGCTGCACAAGGCTTGGATCAAGCCAAGAAGAAACAGGTCCACCATAGAGCCAGTGCCTTTCCATGTCTTCTAATTTGTTCTTCAGGAAAGAGTCCCACTTCAGAGCCTTTACAGCTAGAAACCCTGTAGGCAGTGTCCAAAATATGACACCCGCCCTGGGAGGCAGGAACAGCTGGCCCTCACCAATAAGTTGGTTCCATAGTAGCTGATGATCCATTACCTGGATGCAAAGAATTAAAGGAAAGACAGAGGCAACCCATTAAAACTCCTCCACCAAAGGACCCATTTGATTAGAATAGCACGTGCCTGAAACCATGGTGGACACATAGGGAGCACAAGATCATTAATCATTTAATGGAATCGAAAATACCCATTAAGGAAGAAAGAAAAAGTCAGGCCCAGAAGTTTGTGAGAGAGATTTCCACCACAGCAAAGTGTTGCTGGGGTCAAAATAGCAGCTTCAGGAGGAGAAAGAGCTGGTGCAATCTGCACACACCAGAGTCGAGGGGAGGGACCAGACGTGAAGCTCATCTCCCTCCTTCTCCAGCCTCCATCTCTGCTGGCCTCTGTCACACACAACGGACTTACACAAGCCTTTGGTTTAGTCTGAGATGGAGGCCTGGGGTGGGGAGGGAGGGAATCTTGTGAGTCTTTGTGTGCAGACATAGACATAAACACACACACACACACACACACACACACACACACACACACACTCGAGCCTTCCATTCCTAGACTGCTCTCACTGGCTGGGCTGAGCCTCCTCCGCTGCGTCCTTCTCTCTCTGCCAGCTGCACAGAGCCGACTCTTTCCAAAGTCTAATGAACGCGTTCACCTGGCTGGGCTGTTGTGTGTTGTGCTTAATTTCTCATTAAATCTTTTGGTAGCGTATTGCTGCATTTATTGTTTTGAAAATGAAAGGAATTCTAATAAGTCTCAGATGTCCCTTCATGCGTGAGCGTTTTTCCAGTAAACGGGCTTAGCAAATGTCCGTTACTTAGCGGCTTCATTCCGCGTTCTGCTTGCGTGGGCCATTTTATTTTTATCGTATCATCTGGCACACAACGTGGGCTTGTGTTTGTGTTGCTCTAAGCGCCGAGTCTGCAGGTTTCCTCCTCTCTGATGGGTCACAGGAAATAGCTAAAAGTTGATAGCTGCCATTTGTGACAGCATGGCCTTGGGAATGTACACACGAAAGTCAGAGTATGTGAGGGTCAGAGCTGGGCATGTGCTTAGCTGTGTACACTGTGGGGGTGATGCATTTATTTACGTTGGCATAGAGTCCTCTCACATCTCCTTGGCTAATGATTTCCTGTAACAACAGAGATGGGGCAGATGGGTGGCACCTTGGGTAAAGCACCAATTTCCAAACATGAGGACCTGAGTTCAGTGCCCAGAACCCACATAGAAAAGCCAGGTGTGGTCCATGCTAATCCCAGCCCTGGGGGAGGAAATCAGGGAGATTCTTAGGCCTCAAAGGCCAACCAGGCTAATCCATCTGTGAGTTCCAGGCCAGAGAGGAAATGTACCTCACAAAAATAAGGTGAACAGCACCAAGTTCATCTGAGATCTGCACTTACACAGACATCTACACACACACACACACACACACACACACACACACACCCCTATACACATACACACTTCACAATACACATACAAACTTACACCTATACACACACTCCTACATATACAATGCATACATATACCTACACACACCTACATAAGCACATACCTACACACATACAAACCTTCATACACACATATAGCTACAAACACATATCTACAGACATACAAATGTACACATACACACAAACACATACCTATACACACACACCTACACACATACAAACCTACATACACACATACTTGAACATGTGAACACATAACTACATACACAAACCTACACATACACATATACCTACATATACACATGCCTACATATACCTACACATACTACATACACATATATCTACACACATACAAACCTATACACATATATTTATACATGTATAACTATATATGCACACATACACATATAAACATGAACACATAACTATACACACACACATACACAATGCATACACACACCTACATATGCACACACATATGCACATACAAACCTACACACATACCTACACACATATACACCTGAACATGTGGACATATAACTACACATACAAATCTACACACACACATATAACTACATACACACACTCCTACATATACTTACACATACTACATACACATATATCTACACACATACAAACCTATACATATGTACTGATATATACATAACTATATACATACCCACACTGACATATACATACAACTACACACACATACATCGCACACACATATACTTATACATAGAAAATGGCAAAAATAACAGATCAGTTTGTAAACACCAACAGGAGACTTTTCAGCCAGTTTGCTGTTTGTCTTTTGAAGGTGTTTGGTTTTCATGCTTGGCTTGGTTCCCTTTCTCTGTTTCTGCTCTAAGTGTTCTGTGGCAACCCGTAAAGCTTTGCGGTTCTGCGGAAGGGCAGTGAGAGCTGAGTGTGAGAACCAGCCCAGAGAAAAGGGGGAAGCTGAAGGAAGGGCTCAGGGAAGTCAGAAGACAGGTGTCACATTTCCTAGTAGGATTTAAAGTAGAGAGTATTCCTTCACAAATCAGCACTTGGTGGTTACTGACAAACAAGTGCATGTATGTCCTATGTACCATGAAGAGGGGGGGCTACAGGCCAACAAGATGCCTCAGCTGGTAGAAGTGTTTGCAATCAAACTTGATGTCCTGAGTTCAATGCCCAGGATCTATACACACAAGCAAAGAAGTAACACCAACAAATAGTCTGCCAACCTCTCCATACATGCCACAGCACACATGTGTGCCTCTCTATACATCACACACATCCACACACAATAAATAAATGTTTACAAATGAACTAGTCATGTATGTATGACAGAGAAAAGAGCATTCAGGATGGTTTCAGAAACACTTCTTTTGCATTCTTTTTTTTTTTTTTTTTTTTTTTTTTTTTTTTTGGTTTTGGTTTTTCGATACAGAGTTTCTCTGTGAAATAATCCAAGCTGTCCTGGAACTCACTCTGTAGACCAGGCTGGCCTCGAACTCACAAGGATCCACCTGCCTCTGCCTCCCAGGTGCTGGGATTAAAGCCGTGTGCTACCACCGCCAGGCTCAGAAACACTTCTTACACGATGGGGCCCTCTCTAGCTGTGATTTTACCACTTCAAAGGAATGGAACTTGAATAAATCACGTATGGTAAATAATCAACAAAAATCTGTGGTATGGGGAGGTGTGCATAACACAGCATTTTGGGGGGCAGAGGACAGCAGGAGTCTGTGCTCTTCCACCATGTGGGTCCTGGGATTGTCAGGCTTGGCAACAAGTTCCTTTATCAGCTTCAGACAAAAGGGATTTCTCCCAGATGAGTCATATCACACCAGATGTATTAGACATGAGCTAGACTATAATTTACATCCAGAACTTCCCTATCTGGTTCCATTTAGCTGCAAGAGAAGCTGAGACATGTGGTCTACCAGCAAGGGGGTAGGTGTTGCTGTCCTAAGAGAATCCAGGGATCTCTTGCTAGAGTACTAAGGAGGGGTGAATACCAGAGAGAAACTACAGGGGTGAGGGGTGGAATACAACCTGCCTGTCCCATATAGTTCATCACAGAGACAGGAGCTCAGGACAGAACACCACCTGGGAGAGAGAAATCTAACCTGGGGTAACTGGGTGAAGCCTGCCAGAGGGTTGGAGACTAAGAGTCCCAATTGCAGGGGAGGAGGAAGCATTGCCCAGAGACAAAGGGAGCTGGGGACAGACAGATGGGGAGAAAGCACGGTCCTGTTCTTTATAGGTGACAGGTACTATTGCATCCTTGAACTCCAATTTGTTTAGTCTTTCCTAGAGCAGAAACCCGTTATCTGATGGTTTGATGGCTTCATCCTTGCCTTGGAAACAACACAGCTGTTGAGGGGATCTGAGAGATGAGGGTCCCTGGAGAGACTAATGCTAGAGGTGGTCGCACTACCTAGAGTGAAGGTGACTGCCAGGGAAACAGGAGACTTCAGTCTTCTTTGAAATACTCACCCTTCCTTGAAAGACTTACACAGTTTGGGCACTTTCGGCAAGTGAGAAAAACGCTAATTTTCTGATGTCAATATTGGGTAGCTGGAGGAACTATAAACCATCCACAGCATCAACCAATAATGGGCTGAAGGGGCCTTAAGACAGGAGTCAGCTCAGGTCTTCCCCAGGATGTCATTACTCTCTCACTGGTCCCCAGCTGGGTTTCTGATGGAAAACTTGGCTCAGGCAGGTGAGCACAGGAGCCAGCAGGAGTCTGCAGGGCCTTCTGTGACCAAGGTCTCCAGAGCCATGGGGAGAGAATGACAGACGCCTACTGTTTTCCCTGCAGCCACCTCTGGCCCAAAGCGGGCCTGGATATACATTATATTAAAAAGGATTGGGGACCTACTGACTGTCCCGTCAGGGAGCTAGAGAGGCGGAGGTGGTAATGAGAGAAAGAGATCATGGAAACCCCAGGGTCTTAGTCAGGGCTTCTATTGCAGTGATGGAACACCACAGCCAAAGAAACTTGGGAGGAAAAAGATGTATTCAGTTTACACTTCACATCCACAGTTCAGCATCAAAGGAAGTCAGGGCAGGAGCTCCAGCAGGGCAGGAACCTGGAGGCAGGAGCTGATGCAGAGGGCGTGGAAGGGTGCTGCTTACTGGCTTGCTCAGTCTGCTTACTTATGGACCCCAGGACCACCAGCCCAGGGATGGCACCATCCACCACGGCCTGGGCCCTCCCCCATCAAAACATAATTAAGAAAATGCCCTACAGTCTTGCCCACAGCCAGATCTTATTGAGACATCTTCTCAACTGAGGTTCCCTCCCCTCTGATGACTCTAGCTTGTATCAAGTTGATGGAAAACTAGCACATCCAGGCACAAGAAAGTCAGAAAGACATCTCTGTGAGGGGGAAGGGTCACTAACTCTGACTCTTAGGGGCTGTGCTCTGGGCTATGGCCTCTCTCTCCTCCTGGGATCCACGGCCACTGCCCACTGTGTTCTCTCTGGATTTGATTCCCAACTTCATTGGAATTCTTGTAAAAAGCCTTCCATTGGACATTTTCCTATCTCCTTCCTTTGGTCCTCTATCCTTCCAACAGCCCAGGCCCAAAGCTCCAAATACATCTAACTCAAATACACATCCCAGGGGCCAGGTCTCAGTAATGAGATCTCCTCTTCATCTCCAGAATTAGGCAGAGATCTTGGGATTTGTGTTCCAGCTGACCTCTCCACCCATGTGACCTTGACATACACACACATGGTATCTCTGGTCCTATCATAAAAGTACCTGGCCCATCTGGTGGTGGCAACTTAACAAGGGGATCAGGAAAAACACTGAGCATTAATTATTCCTGGCTCTTAGAAGGCTCTCAGTCAGTGAGATAGCATGGCCATTAGACCCAGGCCTTGTCCTGAGTACATTTGAATGTCACCTGTCATGGTTCCTCCACATTGTGCCTAAATCTTAGGGCTGCTGGCACTTTAAGCACAAACCATGCACCTTGAGTGAGGCTGGAAAGAGAATAAAATCATTGTTAGATCCTAGTTAGCAGCAGAAACTCCATTTTGTCCCAGTCTGCCATTCTATCTTGAGCTGCTACCCACAATTTCCTGAGGCTAAGCTATAGCCCCCCACCCCAAAAAACCCATCATACAGGTGTAAACCACAAACATTCCACCCCCTTCTGATTGGTTGGTCCAGCGGCAGGTCCAAACTACTGAACCATAGAACGCCCTGATAGGCTGAAGCTGAGTCACTGTGGGAAGTACCTAGCCATTTCTCCCCATATTACATTACGACTAGAGGGGACTCAGGAGCTGTCTCTTTGTGGTTTTTCTCCTTTAAGACGGGCTGCCACCCCTGCCTCGGGGATGTAGTTTGGAGCCCGAATCCTGCTGCCTCCCTGATATCAGTTTTTCTAAATAAATTTTTGGCCTACTCAAACTCAGTCTTTTGTGGTAGATTATTCCAAGATTCTTGGATCCTAACATTTTGGGAGTTTGTCTGGGATTGGTGGGGGGTGTCTACCTGTTCAAGTCTCTGGCTAGGCTGTCTGCTCCTGGCCCTTGTGGCATTAGAGATTTTTTGGTTGTAGCACCATTTTTTCTGTAACTCAAAAGAAGAGAAACTGGATGCAGTATTGCTCCTGGAGTCAGAGGGAGATGAGAAACATCTCAACCCCTCTCAGGGGCAGGTCAGTCAAAGAGGCTCCCACAGGGGGAGTAGCTGAGGCATCTGGTCTCTGAGACTATTGAGGCAGCTGAGTCATCTGGCCTCCACATCCCCATAAATGGGAGTGTCTGGGGCGTCTGTGTTCTGGGGATCAGAGGTAGCTGATCCACTTGGTTATGAACAGGACCATGTTCACTGTCACCCTGGTCTCTCCCTTGTCTCTCTTTGGGACATGCCAACAGTCTCTCCATTTCTGTCAAGTCGGCTTTTCGAGTATTGGCTATTGTTTTCTATTATTTCGAGATCAGGGACAAACTCCATCTTCAGACCCTAATTCTCCCTCAGACCCTGTGTTACAGTACTTCAAAGACTTCAAGAAGAGGGCCTGGGAATCAGGAGATTCCACCTTCCCCTGAAAGCTCCTCACTCTGTCAGTCGCCTCCTACAGACATTTTCAACTTCACTGTTTCTCTTGAAGTCCAGGCCACAGTCTTTGCAGGCCTGGGTCACCCTGACCAAATGGGAAGACCTATCTTGCCTCCCTCCAAAGAAGACCCTCTCCCCCATCCTTATGCAGGCCAAGGGAAAAGGCAAATGCAGGGGCTGCCCCTCCTACCTCACCTTCCATTTGCCCAAAAGCTGCTATGGTGGAGGACAAGCCAACATCCTCCTCTGAATCCAATTCCCTCTCCTCATCCCCCACATCCACTACTACACCATGGGGATTTGGTGGGCCCTTCCCCCACCCCCTTCTTAAAATTACAGCTGGAGGAAGTAAGAAAAATTGTGTCTGTCTGTTTTGAATGCATGGATGTGGCCACTGAATGTTAGTTTCTGACTGGTCATGAATGTATGAGTTGACTGTGTTCTGTGTGTCTTGGCTGCAGCTCAGCTGTTATTGTTGCAGCCAGCTGTTGGGGCTCAGGATCAGGATTTATCTCTGGGAGCTCTGGTCATTGGATCTGATGTAACAGGGATTCAAATGTCAATTGAATGTGGGATAATATTAAAATTGTGTTATGCTGTTTTGCTTTATTGAAGACCTGGCTCTGGAACTGGGTTTTGGCTCACCATTTTTCAGACTCAGACTTGCTTTTAAAGTCTCCATGTCCATGTCCAGGGTCAAAAATTGTCAGGCAGAAAGAGCAAGAGCAAAGTGTAAGTTTACTGGGTATGGTTAAAAATCTATAATATTTGCAACAAAATATTAACTCAAAACATAGGGTTAATAATCAAAGGATTACATAGGCAATCTTAAAATAAATACCTAATCCATCAATGCCTATAGGTCTAGGCAAATATTCAAATGTGCTAACCTTGTTTTTTGTTTTTTTTTTAATCCCTTTAGTTCTGCTTCTGACTGTTTTTGTTAACTGAAATATGTCAACCCAAAACATGGTTTTTAGGCTTAAAGACCCACCCTGAGAAAGGATCAAGACCCCACTGGAATCCCAAATACCTAGTGCTTTCACTGGCCAAGGAAAATTAGGACCCCAACTATTAAGCAACAGAAACTGGGATATTCCTCTTTTATGATGCAGTAAGATGGTGACCTAAAACAGTCTGTCAAGAGAACATGGAGCAGTTTTTCAACCTATGGACTGTGACCTTTCAGGGTCAAAAGACCTTTTTACAGGAATAGGCTTGGGTTGCCTGAATGTCAGATGTTTGAATCGTGATTCATAACAATGCACCACAAAAACTTAAAAATCATTGGCTTAAAGGTTTATATCTAACTCCCTTGTTTTTTGCTAGTATTGTTAGGCTGTCACTATTTTGGTAAACTGAGTCATACAGGGAACTTGTTGTGCTCTAAAATGATATACTATGTAAGGATCAGGAAAGTTTCCAGTCTCCTTATGGATTATGTTTATGAGTTGAAAATCTTACCTTGATATTAATCATCAGTCACCTCATAAAGAATCAAATTCTTTAATATGTTAAGATTAGCTTCATATATATATATATATATATATATATATATATATATATATATATTTTCAAAGTTAAGCATCAAGGTGTTCAGAACTACACTTAATAGATAATGGTCCTCAGGTGATTCAAAGATCTGAAGATACAGCATTTAAAATGTTTACTAAAAAAAAAAATCTTTTCATGATAGAGAGACATGCTGGCTCCTGGAAGCAGCCCTCTCTCTTCCAAAGATGATGGGCATAGAAGAACCTCCATCTGGAGCTTCCTTTAAATATGTCAAAGCTAGCCACTGGGTGAAACAAACAAACAAAAAAAAACTGCCCTTCACCTCAACTGCTGTCAAGACCCTGTCCAGACTGTAAACAAGCAGGACACTGGGGAAATTGATTGCCTTGCTTTGCCTAGACAGGGTAAACCAGTACCCACCAAATTCCTGCTCCATGGGAAAGTTTGTCAGATATTCTGGACTTGGCAGCTGAAGACTGATGTGGCCCTTTGACCTCTTCCCAATGACCATGGAGGAACCTGGGGTAGCTGTCTAAGTAGCCAACAGGTCTCTGTCACTTTGGTTGGTCCTTTTCAGATCTCTAATGATGTTTGACAATAGCCTAGTGATAGCTTCACTGTTGTAACAGCTCCCAAGGCTGCAACCACCTTGTTAGTTCATTAGTCAGTTCTTTGGTTAGTTAAAGCTACTAGGTTTCTTGTTTTAAAGGGGACACACAGGTTTGCCTTGTTCACGGTCTTCATGATAAAGGATAAACAGGTTTCAGGTGTAACTTTACACTAAGAAACTTGTTTTACAATAACTGTTCTCTAGTAACTACCTATGTATCTGGTGAATGATTGAAGTCCATACAATGTCTTAGTTGCTATGTTCTAAAATACGCTCCCACTTTTTAGCCCAAAGCCATAGCCTTTGCTGACTCTAAGATGTAATTCTGTTCCAGCTATTTTACAGACCCTGTTAATTGCTTTTTCTACAATATGGATTTCAATACAATGGTAATGCTAATATATCTAAAACTTTTATCTCTTTTGATGAACTAAAATTCATGTAAGCTTCAAGGAATCAAAGTCATAAGGTTTGGCTCCACCTGTCACAGGTCAAATGAAAAAGTTCCAATTGTAATGTTTTTAAGTTCCTGACTGAATTTTAACCTCTGTTATGTCTCAGCAGATTTCCACTGGGCTGACAGATGCACTATCCAGGGAGTACTTGCAAACTACAAGCTGCTGAACTCCAGACTAGCTGAAAGCTGATGGGAACCAGTCCATGTGATTGCTCCACATCCCCTCACCTGGATCAACTAATCAGATGCTTCTGATAAATGTCCCATTGCCCAGCCTTTGACTAGCCTTTTAGCTTTCCTGGACCCTGACAACTTAGATCCCAGTTCTGCTGGAAGCAGCTACAGAAGAGAGTACATCACTCTTGCCCCCATAACAGGCTGAAAAAGGCTAAGTCAAAGGGAAACCTCTTGACATAGAGGACAAAATGGTTACCTGTAATACTAATTAATAATGGGAATGGCGAGGCCTTTAGGTACAGTTCTATTAATCTTGCTATGTGCATTATGCCTGTTGAATGCTATCTTCCTGTTCATTCAAAGGAGGATCAATGCAGTTAAGCCCCTATTCTTGCAGGCCCACTATGGTCTCCTATAGGACCTGAACCTCTGATATCAATGATTTGATGACTCACTAGGAGAGGGGAAATGTTAGATCCTAGTAAGCAGCAGAAATTCCAATTTGTCCTAGTCTGCCATTCTGCCCTGTGCTGCTACCCACAATTTCCTGAAGCTAGGCTGCAGTACCCACAAGCCTCTAACATAAGTGTAAACCATAAATGTTCCACTCCCTTCTGGTTGGTTGATCCAGAGCCAGGTCTGCTGTGGGAATAATTCTTCTGTATATGGTGTGAATATATGTCACCATGATTGGTTAAATAAACAAGCTGACTGGCCAATAGCTGAACAGGATAAAGTTCAGTGGGAAAGTCAAACTGAGAAAGATGGGATGAGGAAGGGCGGAGTCAGAGGAATCACCAGCCAGATGTAGAAGGAGCAGGAGATGAATGAGCCATGCTAGTCAAGGTGCCGCCACATGGCAGAGCAAATATGGGTTAACTTAAAATGTAAGAGCTAGAGAGTAATAAGCCTGAACTATTGGCAGAGCATTTATAATTCATATTCAGCCTCTAAGTCAGTTATTTGGGACCAGGCTATCAGGACAGGAAATATCCTTTTCCACAGGTCTGAATCAGTAAACCACAAAACTCCCTGATAGGCTGAAAGTGTTTCACCCTGGAAAGTCCCCAACCACTTCCCCCCATACTACATTTTGATTGGAGGGGACTCAGGAGCTGTCTCTTTGTGTTTTTCCCCCTTTAAAACTGGCTGCCACCCCTGCCTCAAGGATGTAGTTCAGAGCCCGAATCCTTCCACCTTCCTGATATGTTTTTCTAAATAAACATTTGACTTACTCAGACCTGGTCTTTTGCAGTAGATTATTCCCGAATTCTCAGACCCTAACATCATCTCATACAAAGAAACCTGTGAGACAATGTTATAACAATTTCAACATCACTTTATCCACGAATGAAAGGAAGTCCAGATGGGTTAGGTGACTTTCTCAAGAGCATGAACATGGCAGAGCTGGACATTATGTTCATTACACTCAGGCAGTTCAAGTGCAGCCCTCCAACACTGGTGAGCAGAAACAGCCATGCTCCGTTTCTAAGGTGAAATGGTTTGCAAACCATGCTGTAGTGAGAGGCTGCACACCCATACACATATGCGCAGCACAAGATGGACTCAATGGGTTATTTTTTAAAAAAGAGGGGACATGAAGTTAGGAGGGAGTGGAGACATGGGGACTGTGTATCAGAAAATAGTTAGGGTGAGGAGTTGGGGATGAAAATGACCATAATATATTGTAAGAAACTTTCATAGAATAAAAAATGTTATTTTAAAAAAATCCCCATGTCCAAATTGACTCCAGAAAGATTTAGTCAACTCTGTGTGGAGTGGGTCTAGAGTGTTTGTCTTTTAAAGATTGAGTGTTTTGTAGCAGTTTCCTGCAGGGCAGCTCCTTAGGACAGAAAGTACACAACTCAAAATAGCTTCAAGAAGTCCCTAAAACTGATGACATTCACTAGGTCTCTCCCTCTGTCTTCGTCAGTGTTCTATTGCTGTGAAGAGACGCCATGACCACAGTAACTCATAAAGGACAGCATTTAATTGGGGCTGGCTTAGAGTTTCAGAGGTTTAGTTCATTATCCTCATAGTGGAGAACATGGGGGCACACAGGTAGACATAGTGGCTGAGAGTTCTGTATCTGGACTGGCAGGCAGCATGAAGAGAGAGAGGCAGTGGGACTGTTCCAGTGACACACTTCCTCCAACAAAGCCACGCCTACTACAACAAGATCACACCTCCTAATTTCTCTCAAGTAGTACCATTCCCTAGTGACCAAGCATTCAAATATATGAGCCTTTGGGGGCCATTCTTACTTAAACCACCACACCCTCACAAGAGTAAACAAGAGAGACAGCTGAGAGTCACTCTCAGACAAGACAAGCTGCAAAGAAGACCTTAAGACCAGACCAGATGCCTGAAGTGGTTCAGACAAACTGACTCTCTAGAAAAGGACACTCTTTAACCTGTTGAGCTGCCTGTAGGCTGTGCAGTGTGCTCCAGATTTCCAGCATTTCCAACATTGGTGGTACGTCACCAATGTTGGGGTGGGCTTTGGTGACAGAGCTGGCTTTGTGTCATTTCTGCACCTATAAGAAACCTTCCATTCACATTCCTGTAAGTAACTCATCTAAAGCTCATTGGTTCACCAAATTAGACTTGAGTGGTATTAGGTCTGTTGTAGGCTCCCTATCTGGGGTAAGTAGATGTGTGTGTGTGTGTGTGTGTGTGTGTGTGTGTGTGTGTGTGTGTGTGTGTGTTGTATCTCCCCAGGAAAAATCAGTAGTCACATGAGATCAAGTTATGCCCATGTATAGGCAGAATTCTGAAGCAACTTGGTAAGAGAGGACAGTGTGGGATAGTTATACAAACTGCTAGTGGTGGTTACTTCTAAGATGGAAACATTTGACTATGGCCTAAATGTCCAGGGAGAGAGTTATGCATCAGGCTGGTGAAGATCTTTATTAGAGGAGGGAAACCAGTCCCTAATCTCAGATGCCTGGACATCCTATGAGGTTGGCATCAGTGGCCACTATTGTTATTCTAGCCTAGCAAATGAACAGTGCTATGTAGAGTTCTGAGTTTCAAATTACAAAAGACAGATTTAGTCACATCAGGTAGAGACATAATTTGGAGAAAGGAGCTGGGATTCACAGGACGGATGGGAAAACAGAAGCCCTAATTTAGAAAATGATGACATACCCTGTACAACAGTGGTATGAAGGCTTATAGGGATAACCAATTGCATTTGTCTTTAATTTGAGGGTTGCTACCCACAAGAGAACTCATGCCTGGTTCAATAAACCTACTCACAAGCCTGTGGCTTGGGACATTGAAGGGCCAAGGGGGGAACCTACTACTGTTGTTCTGTTAAATGTTATATTTGTCAAATTACCTTCCCAAAACTTATGCTTATACCCATGGAGAAGTACTGGCCTCAACTTTGGTCAGAGAAGTCTCTCTCTGCAGTGGTCATCAGTTAATTCAGAGACTCATAACTGGCCAACGTGATGAAAACAAATGATTATTGAGTGCTCAGCCTCAAATGGGAAGTGCAGATCAACCCCTTCACACATGCACACACCCCAACATCACAGCAGAGGACTGGAAGACATGTGAGAGCTGGAAGATGAGGAGGAGGGCTAGGAAATGCTGTGAACACAACACGGCTGTTATACTCATGCGCTCGCTGCACAGGATCAAGCCAACAAGGTCAGTCAACATTCTATCAAACAGCACTGACTGGACTCAGTGAGCTACTAACAAAAGGAGAAGAGGATATGAATGGGATAGAAGCCATACCGAGGGTACCTGGAGAAAGCTGGAGAGGGAATTGGGGTTTCCTGTAGAGAATGTGAAGGGACTGTTGGGGTACATATAGTTAAGATGTTTACATGTATGAAATTGTCATAGAATAAATAAAATACATTCTCTTTTTTTAATAAAAGAAAAGGATCAAGAACAAAGACAGTCTTAGGAGACCCAGAGGCAGCACCTTTTAGCAAGCCAGCCTGACAATGACATCTGTCATCATGGGACTATGAAACTATGAAGCAGTTGCCAGTGAGGAATTAACTCTCACTGTCTGTTGTATGATACTTTGTTTGTGTTCTGACAAATAAAGCTTGCCTGGAAATCAGAGGGTGGAGCTAGCCACTAGTTAACCATCGAGGCCAGGCAGTGGTGGCACACACCTTTAATACCAGCACTTGGGAGGAGGAAGCAGGAAGATCAGGAGTTCAAGGCCACCCTGGGTTACATGAGACTAAACCAGTCTAAAAGAGAAACAGAGCCTGGTGGTGGCAATGCATGCCTTTAATTCCAGCACTAGGGAGGTGGAGAGGGAATATAAGGCAGGCAGAGATACGTTCTCAACCCCATTCAGTCTGAGGATTTGTAGAGACAGGAACCCATGTGCATTTGGTCTGACATTTTGTAGATGTAAGAAGTCTTTCTGGCTGCTCTGCTTCTCTGACCTTTCAGCTTTCACCTTCAATATCTGACTCCAGGTTTATATGGTTAAAACTAATTAGGTACAGTCTTCAACTGTCCCTCTCTAGGCTTCATCCAGTCCTGATTTGTTCAAACTCAATGTCCACTCCTTGCTGATGGGAGGATGCCCCTCTGTTTCTTTTACATTTATAGGCAGGGCACCCAGTGCCACAGTTATACAGACTCCAGACTCAGGGAAATTGGTTAAGTGCTGCAAATGCATCCAGCACAATCAAACACTGACTGCATTAGCAGCCCCTCCCCAGCTCCATGACATATGGGGGTGTGACGGTTAATGACAGCTTATTGACAGGAAGTGTCATCTGGACCCTTCCTCTCTTTTTCCTCTCCAATATGTTTGCCCCATACACATTGCCCAATATTTCCCTTTGCAAAATGAACATCCCAAGCAATGAGTCGTTGAATGAATAAAACTGCTCTCATCTGTCATCTTGCAGATGTGTTCATGGAAAATTTTAAAAAGAAAGTTTAGGTTGCTCTGGGACTCTGCTTTCTTCCCTTCTCCTTCTCTCGTTCACCACCCCCACCCCAGTTACCCTGTCGGTGCAGCTTCACGCCATCAGCCTTTGTTCAGACCTGGGGTAAAGGTCACAGACAGAAGGACCCTTGCTTCAGGCCCCTCCCTGCGTCACCTTCCTATCTCCTGGATCCATCTATACCACTCTGCAATCTCTCCTCTTTGCATACGATGCCTGAATGACTTGTCTTTTGAATGCTTCTGATTAAAGGATGAAAGGATTGCACGCTGTAATCTGCAACTTCATAATAGTCTCGAAGAAATGAACTTCATGTTGTTAGGGATCCATTAAGAATACACCCTGAATGACCTCCAAGTTACAAGGCCACTTCTGATAGGCAGCTTCCATTGCCTTTGGCATTTCAGTAATGACCCCAGATGCACCGCGGACCTGCCAGTGTGCTCAGTAAAGTGACAGTCCATTCCATTTCTTCCCTTATTAAAACATGGTGGGAGCGATCACGAGGGACACAGACGGGGAGGTAAAGGAGGAAAGAGAAAGACCAAAGGAAAACAAGGGCTCTACAGAGGATACTGGCTCCCTGAGGTGGGGACATCTGGTTCTCAGGGATGGCTGCTCTGTGCTCCACCGCTGTGTGGAATTAACGTGTTGCTGAGCAGCTGCCCTTCAAATACAGAGATTACCTTGGATTGTCTAGGTGGGTCAAAGAAATCACAGGGACCCTTAAAAGTGGAAAAGGGAGGCAGTAGGAGACAGTCAGGCGGGGTTGTGAGTGTGGGGGCTGTCCAGGAGCTGCAGCAGGCCAGCTCTGAGGTTGAACGAAGGCAATACAGAACTACGGGATCTTACGGCATGGAAACAGTAAAAGTGAGACCTAGACACTCATGAACAAGACAGACAAAGCTCCTATATTGGAATTCAACTCAAGCTTAGCAAACCAGGACCAAAGGAAGCCAGCACCGACCAAAAGAGACCGGGCTTCTTCGGGAAAGGGAGCAGAGGCTTTCATTGCTTTTTTTTTGAGGGTGAGCTGAAGTTAGGAATTATATAGCTAGCCTCATCACCTGGGATAGGCACCATGGCCCTCTGATGTGGCTGAAGAACTCTCAGAGCTTGAGTTGCCAAGAAAACACAAGAGCAAGAGACAAAACACTCAAGGGCAGCAGATCATGTTTACCCCAGGTCAGAGTCCAGAGTGAAACCATTCTGGAATTACAGGCATGTCTACACACAGAGCTGAGTGGAACCTGATTCAGAAGTCAAGGCAGGAAAGGGGACAAGGCCAACATGAAGATAGAAATGCCAGGCCCTGTGCCTTGTCTGAACCATCCAGATATGTGTTGGCTGTAGTGAAGGGTCTATGTTTTCATTAGTAGCAGTTACAAGCTTCCAAAACAACTTGGAAGTTGGAGCAAAATAATCGAGACAACTCTTTGCATCTTCCTGGTTAGAGGTGTTATAGCAACATAGCAAGAAGGTAACACTGTCTTGTTTAGCTATGTGACCTCAAAATCATTGACTCAGATCCACTGAGAGGAAGCCTGTGATCTCACTTTGGATGCTTGTCACATCTAGGGACTTACCAAGGGCATTTTATAGGTCAATAACTCCCCCCCCTCCCATCTTTGTCATTTGTGTGGCTTCTAGAATACTGATACTTTGGGCTTGGTCCAGTCTCAAAGTTTTCTAGTTTATAAGCATCCTGGCCTCATGACCTAATACTTATGACAAAGCAGTAGAAAGTGGGTGTTTAATGCTAACAGGTCAGTAGTCCTTTGTGGTGGCTCACACATGTTTAGAGAAAGCCACAAGCTGAGGAACATAAATGGCTTTTGGAAGGAAGAGAATGGAGTCTCCCCTGGACCCTCCCAATGGAAGCAGGCTTGCCCACACCTTGACCTTAGCGCGGTGAGATTGGTATTTGATTCCTGATCCACATAACTATGAAGTTCTGTGTTGTATTACATTACAGTGGTCATAGAGAGCCACACAGAAGGAGGGAGGAAATGTTTCTTGGTAACACCTCTAAAACCTGAGAGACTTTGTGGGTCCCATGTAGAGAATTAGGGACCCTTGAGAGATTGTCTCTGAAACAGCTGTGCTCACCTGGAATTCCTTGAAGGGAGGCCAAAATGGGAAATCAGAGATTGGAATCGATATTAAAATGGATATAATGGAGAGAGAATACAACTCAGTGATGCAGGAGCAGAGCTAGGTAGTCTCTGTGAGAGTGAGCATAGAAAACCGCCTACTTCATCCACCCACAGGGCTCTTCAGCACAGAGCAGCTGGGTACCAGGAGACATGCGAAGGTTGGGGTACAAAGTTCAGAGTGGAAGTTCAAGATGGTGAGTTGTAATCAGGTTGTAGTCAGATAGCACTCCACGTGTACTACCATGCTTGTCATTTAAAAAGACAGGCAGCAACAAATTCTGGCAAAATAGAGAAGCATTAGAACCCCTGCACATTTTTTGATGAAATTGCAAAATAATGCAGCCACATTAGAAAACAGCCTAGCAGTTCATCACAAAGCTAAACAGAGTTGTCACAGGAGCCCAAATTTCCACTATTAGGAATACACCCGAGTGAACTGAAAGCCCAGCTGCACAAAAATGCACACACAAATATTCAGAGGCATTACTTATAATAGGTAAGCGGAAGGGAGAATGTAGAAGTCCATCAGCCTGTGAATGAATGTCTTGAATAGGTCTACAAAATTCAATATTAGCCACCCACAATGGTAGGTGCTACATGAAGGGACCCTGAAAACACCAGTTTTCAGTGTAGGAGACAATCACAAAAGTCATTTATCTCATCTGGTTCCATTTGTATGAAATGTCCATATAGGCTAAGCCATAGAGAAAGCAAGCAAGTTGTCTCCTGAAGGCTGAGGACAGGGATTAGAGTGGATAATGAGGGGGCAGGGCTGGGGAGGTGACTCGGGAGACAAAGGGCTTGCTGTGCAAGCATGAAGACTTGAGTTTGAATCTCCAGTACTCACATGAAAAGTGAAGCATGGCAGTGTGCACCTGTAATCTTACCACTGGCAGGCAAGGTTAAGGAGAGCCTCTGTTTTGAATGGGCGTGAACACACTTGCATACTGTCATAGTTTGAATGTAATGGGCTCCCATAATCTCATAGGGAGTGGCACTATTAGGAGGTGTGGCTTTATTGGAGTGGGTATGGCCTTGCTGGAGGAAGTGTGGCAGATTTTAAGGTTTCCTATGCTCAGGGGACCTTCCAAGTCCAACAGGACTCCCTGTTGCCAGCAAGATGTAGGACCCTCAGCTACTCCAGCACCACATCTGCCTGCATACCTCCATGCTCCTCATCATGATGATGATGGACTGAACTCTGAAGCTGTAAGTGAGCCTCTCCAATGAAATGTTTTCTTTGTAAGAGTTGCCATGGTCATGGTGTCTTTTCACAGCAATAGAAACCCTAAGACACATATGTGCACACAAACACATGCATACACAGAGAGAGAGAGAGAGAGAGAGAGAGAGAGAGAGAGAGAGAGAGAGAGAAGGGCAAAGCACTTCTTTGTGCATGATGGAATTGTTCTAAAAGCAATTCTAGGGATGGTTATACAATTCTGCATTTTAAAAAATCCTACTCGATTATCATTTATATGCTCACACTGTGTAGTATGTGAGTTATACTTCAATAAAGCAGTTACCAAGGGTGGGAAAAGTCCAAATAGGATCAACATAAAACACCACAGTGAAGCTCAAAGCCAAGAGGCAGGGGTGAGCTGGTGCTGGCTGCCAGGCAGGTTTGGCTTGAGTGATTCTTGTTACCAGGCGTTGATGAGCCAAAGATTCTCATCAAGACTGATAGCTATGCCCCTGTGGGAGACTCGCTTCTCCCATTCTGAGGCATTTGAAAAACTGGAGTCAGTGGCTCAGAGACCCCAGCCAGCTGTGAGATCTCCTCTGGGACCCCGGGATTTTGCGTTTGCAGCAAATCAGCCCTGGCTGGATGAGAAAGGGCCCCAGCTGGAGCTGCCCAGATGTGTGTTCTTGCATGGCTGTTGTCTGCCTCCTCTTCAGTGAGCCTCACAGGCTGCCCCCCAGGCAGGAACTAAAGCTGTGGCAGCCACAAGGGAAGAGGCTGGGGGTGACATCGTTTGGTAACTTAGAACTTTCTAGAGGACACTTCTCGGGCTGCTTTGGAAGTAATAATTTAGGACCACTAAAGAAGGCGATGAGAAAGGTTCAGAGAGAAGTGGAGGGAGCGGGGAAATGAGGAAGAGGAAGAGATGAGAAGGAGGGAAGAGAGCAGGAGGAACAAGAGGAGGAGATGGAAAGGAAGATGGGGAAAGAGAAAAGAGAGGAGAACAGAACAAGGGGTGGGGACGAGACTGGCACTTGTCCCCTCTGTGGTCACACATCTTAGTGGCAGGTTGTTTTACCCTTGTCTACAGCTGGAGACCCCAAGGGCAGAGCATGGCCACATGCTCACTGTTGAAGAATTTAGGATTGCTGAAGGTCGCCTTAGATCAGTGGTTCTCAGCCTTCCTAATGCTGCGACGCTTTAATACAATTCCTAATGTTGTGATGACTCCCCCAACCATGAATTTATTTTCACTGCTACTTCATAACTAATTTTGCTACTGTTATCAAACGTAATGTAAATATCTGTGTTTTCCCATGGTCTTAGGTGACCTCTGTGAAAGGGTCGTTCGACACTTCAAAGGGGCAACGACCCACAGATTGAGAACCCCTGCCTTGGACTGTTGCCCACAGATGGAAGGGTAGCTTTTTCCAGCGCCTTCTCCTCTCCCTTCAGTAGCTCCTGGTGTTGTCTCAGAGCAGGAGCAGCCCATATTGTCTCTCCTGACAGCCAGTGCCCTTTCGGACTTCACACCCCGTGCACGGCCATGTCACGGCGCATTACTTCCAAATGTCATCAGCCATTTCACTTATCTCAAATCCTGTGAGTGTGTGTATGTGTGTGTGTGAGAGAGGGAGCACACATAGCCCACTGTGCCACTGACATCACAGGGGGCCTTCCCCCTCACACACCATGTGTGGCACTGTCTTTGGGAATTTAACCAGCTTATACAGAAGCAAACATTTGAAGTTCACCAAACACAAACCAAGTAAAACCTAAGTCAATCAAAAGTGACTAAACATCGCTTTAGTCCAAATACATGTTTCTAAAAGGTCACAGCTGGTGTAATTATCCATGCTAGACTTAGCAGGCATTCAGCTGTGTGCTTAAGACTGCCAAGAACTGGAATACATTTAGACTCCTTAAGTAAGAGTCACCTTGTTTTCAGAAAATGCCTGGTTAAGTCAGGCTGGGGCCTGGAAGGAGGCTATGGGGGATGCCTATTAGAATTGAATGACACTTGGAGAGAATGTATATGGAAAGTTCTTTGGAAAGGGAACAGGAATACATGCCAGAGCCAATCTCTTATAATATGCCAGCTGAAAGCCCCCCTTCTTCAAGGAAAATAGGACCTGACAAGCACAGCGACAACAACCACAAACGACCACAAGGACAAAATGAGTGGCTGGGGAAATCAGGCAAGAGGAAGAGAAGCAAGGAACTAAACCAGGCATGACCCTGGGAGGTGGCAGCCCTGGGAGGTGGCGGCCCTGGTGTGCAGGGGACCAAGGACTATGGCCAACTGTTTTACCCACTCCTTCCCTCGCACTCCGATAGGCAGAACCTGGTGCAAAGCGCCCATCTAAACAAGCCTGCACCTTATACAGCAGTGATTGTTAAATTGTTCCATGGCATCCCCCAGGATGCTGTGCAAGAGCAGAGGTCTGCCCTACAGACAATGAAAGGACAGCAGGACTCCCAGCCCCTCTGCCTCACTCAACCTGAGCAGGTCGTCTTTTATGTCTTTATAGATGCCTTTCACCATAATCTTGCCTGAAACTGGAGCTCTCCTACTGAACAGATACCTACTGGAAAGCCTACTGTAGGACCTACTGTAAACACACACCTACTGTGATGCCTGATGTAGATGCCTACTGTATACACCTACTGCAATGCCTGCTGCAGATGCCTACTGTATACACCTACTGCAATGCCTGCTGCAGATGCCTACAGTATATACCTACTGTAATGCCTGCTGTAGACACCTACTGTATACACCTACTGCAATGCCTGCTGCAGACGCCTGCTGTAGACACCTACTGTATATACCTACTGTGATGCCTGCTGTAGATGCCTACTGTAGTCAGTACTGTAAAGCATTCTGTAGATGCCTACTGTAGACATTACTGTAAAGCATTCTGCAGATGCCTACTGTAATGCCTGCTGTGGATACCTACTATAAAGCTTGCCATAGATACCTATTGTAAAGCCTTCTGTAGAAGCCTATGGTAAAGCCTGCTGTATACACCTATTATAATGCATGCTGTAGTGTGGTGGTATTGTGTTCCCCAAAATATTGTGCACCCTAATAAACTTATCTGGGGTCAGAAAATAGGACAGCCTCAATATTAAACATAGAGGATAGGCAGTGGTAGCACACGCCTTTAATCCTAGCATTCCAGAGGCAAAAATCCCTTTGGATCTCTGTGAGTTCAAGGCCACATTGGAAACAGCCAGGCATGGTGACACACACCTTTAATCCCAAGAAGTGAGCCTTTAATCCCAGGGAGTGATGGCAGAAAGCAGAAAGGTATATAAGACGTGAGGACCAGAAACTAGCAGCATTTGGCTGGTTAAGCTTTTGGACTTTGGAGAAGCAGTTCAGCTGGGATTCATTCTGGGTGAGGACTCAGAGGTTTCCAATCTGAGGAAACAGGATCAGCTGAGGAACTGGCAAGGTGAGGTAGCTGTGGCTTGTTCTGCTTCTCTGATTTTCCAGCGTTTACCCCAATACCTGGCTCCAGGCTTGATTTTATTAATAAGACCTTCTAAGATTCATGCTACACTGTAGATAATGCTTGAGATGTAGCCCTGTACTCATGTGTATAGAGATCCATACAGACTGACTTTCTTCCAGAAATGAATGCCAGAGTAGAGAACCATAACTGTGGTAAGAGGGTCATGGGTTAGACTCTAGAACAGGGAACTTTAAAAATTTAGAAAAAAAGAGAGAGAAAGAGACCCAGAGCTGTGTTTGCTGGGGAGTTAGCACTCAGAGTAAGCAGTGTTGTTTGTCTTATTCATCCATGCCACTATCCAGGGCCCACTAGTGAGCTGGCACATAGTAGGTGCTTATTAAGTGCTTGCTAATGAATGACAGAGGAATAAGTGAATGAATACCCAATGGAAGAGAACAGTAGAGGCCAGAGCTGGTGGCCCAGCAAGGAGTTAGCAGCTTGAGTCTGTTGGATGGAGCTGGCCAAGAAGGAGGAATGAGAAGGGGATGGTGGTAAGAGTTCACAGAGACCTGAGGTGATGTAATCAAAACTTGGGATGGGGTTCATATCATGCTATAGAATACCTGACATCATCTATGGTTGCTGTGGGTGAGAAGGGAGTTCCAGAATCATCATCATCACCATCATCTTCATCATCACCATCAACATCATCATCACCATCATCATCATCATCTTTATCATCGTCATCATTACTATCATCATCATCATCCCGCCAATTCTTCATCCTGTCCTCCAGAGCCCCAAGACCAAACTCACAGAAAACAGAAAGACAGCTCCACAAGGAAGGGACCAAAGTCCAAGCAAGCTACCTAGAACTTTGTCACTCCTGGAGAGATGGACCCACATAAGCGGAAATGAGACCAGGGATGGGGAATCACAAAACTATGATGGAATGTGGAATAGCTTGGCTATTTTAAAGGAAATATCTGAGAAGGCTGGAGTCCAAACTGAGGTAGTGAAGCACATGAATTCCCTGAGGCCAGGCTCCTTGGGCTCAAAGCCATCCTCCCACATGCACACTGCAGGGATTAGAATCAGTGACCTTAAGTAGTCCTTAGCCTCAATCTTTTCTTTGGTAAAATGATGTGGAATAAAGAAGGGCTGGGGAGATGAGTCAGTTGGTAAAGTGCTTGTCTTGCAGCATAAAACCCTGAAATCAACCCCCTAGAACTCGCATAAGCTGGGCACAGTGGTACATGTCTGTAATTCTAGTGCTGAGGAGACACAGACACGAGGGTCCCTGGGACTCACTGGCCAGCTAGACTAGTCAAGTAGGTACTCTTCAGGCTCAGTGAGAGACTGCCTAAAAATGGAGGTGGAAAGAGATTGGGTCTCTAAAAATATAATGGAAAGAGATGGTGGAAGACACTTGACACTGACCTCTGGTCTCCCACATGTGTACATACATGTACATATAAACCTGCATACACACAAAGACATCTTTATACAGTTAAAGTAATATTCTGCAACATAAAAAGGAGGGGTTAAGAAACTCACTTTCATATGATTACTTAAGAAGTAAACATATTATCCCAGGCAAATCCCTTATATATGCAATAGTTACTACCACAGATGTATGACAGGCTGCTGACATTTGTCAAATACAATAGCTGGTGCAATGGTGTTAATTATAATTTTCTTATGTTTGAAGTTAAAGGTTTTAAGGAGCAATTTCCCCCATCAAAAGCATATCATTCAGGGAAAGTCATTGATTCACAAGGAAATTTACCTGTGAGAAAATCTAGCACCTGCTTGCGAGGACAGTCAAGTAAACAGGCTGTTGGCTTAAGACTGGCATCATCCATACTCCTGGAGAAATCTATCAGCAATGAGAATCCCAGGCTCTGTCCAGCCACACTGAATTGGGAGTTCAGGGGCTGACACCCAGCAGCCTGTGTTCTTAGGAAACCTCTAGGTGATTCTGATGCCCCAATAATGGCCATTAACCAAATAAAGACCATGCTGCAGGTTCCCACATTAACCCCATGTAGCAGGCCTCTGACGCTGCCATTGGCAAGAGCATCTTTGTCAAGAAACTAGAGGATCCTCTCTCCAAAACTGCTATGGCTTCACAGGAAACCCTGCTAACTCTACAGGGGTGGCTTCTAGGACTGGCTTAGCAGAATGCCCAGGAGAAAGCACACACTCACCCCCTGCCCCACTTCACTGTAGCTGGAGAGGAGACCAGGCTTGATCAGGATGATCAGGATAGCTCTAGTGAACTTCTTTCCAAGGATAGCATTTGACCATAGTGCCAAAACACCGCATTGCTCATGCATGATGGTCCTGGCCCTCTATACCATCAGGGCACACTACACAGATAACAGGAATAACCGTGAGGCCCTACAAGAAGCTAAGGGCAGTTCCCCTCCCCCAGCCTTCCCAGAAAATTGCTAGAAATAAGTGAACACTGTCAAAATGCCATTTAAGAAATGTCGATTATAAAACAGATAAAGGTAATACATGAGGCTCATTCTATAATGACATGTGTTCTGCAAAGCTATCATCGAGGTAGAAGTTAAAGCAAAGAAATGTACTGAGCATATTTCCCTGGGAAACATTGTACAGGGTGAGGAGACCCAAGAAGTAATGATTTGAGCTGACTTAGTCTCTGTATAAGTGAATACTGGAGAGATGCCCAATAAACATTTGTGGAATGAATCTTCATAGGAGACACCTGTGTTTTGCCACACATGAGCACGCACACATGCAAATGCAAACACACACACACACACATTTTCACATGGTCTGCCTATAAATGTGGACATTTTTAGGTAACCATAAGCTGTTACAAAAAGATCTTAGAAATAATATTACAAAAATAAGCAAGGATGGAAGGACTAACCTCCATAACAAGTCAAGGGGGAAAAGAGAGGTATAAAAATAGAGTGGTACTCATTGAACAATGATGAGACTCAACTTCCTTCTAATAAAATTAACGATAATGAACTTCTGAGCCAGAGAACCGGGCCGCTTGTGCCCAGTGAGCAGACGCAAGGGGTGGGAATCTCAAATGTCAGCAAAGTTAACTACAAAGAAAGACCTTAAGTGGATCAATCAGGGTTGAACTACTAGATAGAAGGATTAAGTGGGCAATAAAAGGCATGTTCTACTGACCTCTAACACAAGAGGGAGGAGATAATGAGATAAGTAAAGCTGGTGAGGATAATAAGACTGCAATTATAGCCAAGTTCAAACTACCGAGTGCACATTAGAGAGCCCTCCAGACGACAGCAGGGAGGAAATCCCAGACCCTGGAGGTTAATACCACCCCGGGTGCTGGAGACCCCGCCGACTGAAGCTGCCTCTGACCAGTGTGAAAACAAAACCATCTCCATGGACATTTCAGAAGGCCAGAGTGGCGCCAGTGGGTCACCATGCTGGAAGGAGGAGGTTGAGAGGAACAAAGAACCTAACTAGGAAAAGAGAAGGAAGCCAGCCACATTCATTATCTTAACTGCTATGACCACAGCATGTATTCAGCTGCGACTGTGCACAGAGCAGTGATGGAGCATGGGACATTCTGAGGCGTATAAGGAACACACACATGCACATATATGTGGACATACACATATGCATATATACATGTGTGGACATTCTGAGGCGTATAAGGAACACACACATGCACATATATGTGGACATACACATGCATATATACATGTGTGTGTGTGCGCGCGCGCGTGCACGAGCAGGTGAACATGCACACAGAAAGATACACATGTATACACACACAGGCATATACATTCAACATGGGGTGAATTAACCAGGCTAAAAGAAAAGCTCCACCAATGTACAGGTTTATCCTTCCTAAGTATTAAAAGAGGAGTCCTTGGTTGGGGCCAAGCACACAGACTCCCTTTGTATCTAAAGATCTCTCGGTTCTTCTGCAGACTGTTCTATGTAATTCTTCGCTTAATCTCTTGGGTGAAATAAACGTGTGGCAGCTTTACTACACTATTGATTCAAATTATTACTGTAATGACAGAACTATCCAGGGAGTTGTCACTGGGTTCTGAGAGACATCCTGACGGCTGTCATGTGCATTATTAAGGAGTGTTCTGCAAAGGAAGGCCCTGCCTGCAGTCCCTGAGCCTACGTCCCAGATAGCCCAAGGATATCCTGGACTCAGGTTCAGGTTCCCAGGAATCCAAAGGGAAGCTTTCCATGGGTCAGAACTGTGGTGTCACTGTGCAATGGAGTGGCCTTAATGATGCAGCTCTGCTGGTTTGGGGTCTGCAGTCCTAAAGACATGATTGGAGGATCCCAGAGGCAAGCAAGAACACAGCTTCCAGAACTGGCTCCTGTGAGAAATATGACACATTCTGTCTGGTCCTAGTGAAGTTAAGGTAGGGCTTGCATACAGGAAAAGGAGCACTGGGAGCTGGGAAAGAGTGATGGATTCCAAGGGGAGTAACTGAGCTCAACGGCCAAGAAAGAAACATGTTCTCCCTCCCAGCTTCTAACTCCTGCCAATGCCCTAGCAACAGCTGTCCCTAGATCACAGTCATAAGGAGCCCTCAGGGGGCAGCTTCCTGGGACTCTGAAATTGCTGATAGAGGGTATGGGCAGCAGGTGAAGCAAGCATTTCTGGCCTAGACTCCCATGCAAGAGGAAGTGCGAAGAAGGTCTGCAGGCTTGGTAGGCAAGTGCAGTACAAGTCATAGCCACAGCACCACCTGGGTGTCCCACGGATGTCCTGGGCACAGCTGGAATACAGGGAAGACTCTTCCCCTCAGGAGAGAGAAAAGCTGTCCGGGGCACAGGGATTTAGTCCTGCAGAGCTGGGGTCCAGCCCGGGGGGCTGTGCCATTCTGGGCAAGCCACTAAGGCTCAGTGCTGTTTCTCTCAGGACATCTTTAGACCTACAGCTCTGTACCAGGTCGTTTCTTTTAGGCTAGCAACCAGCTCCCAATTCATGACACAGAGATTTCTTATTGGTTTTAAATGCTGGGCCTTATCTTAGCTCATTTCTGGCTAGCTCTTTTTCTTTAACTTAAATTAACCTGTTTCTCTTTATCTACTTTTGCCTCGGGGCTCATTACCTTTCTTCCTTCTGTACATCTTCCTTTCACCGCTTCTCAGGTCTGGCTGGCTGATGTCTGCCTGGCTTCCTGCCCCAGGCACATCCCTCCTTCTCTCCTTCTCTCAGTCTTCCCTCTTGAGCCTAGGTTTCTCCTCCTATTTATTCTTTCTGCCTGGCAGCCCTGCCTATCTTTTCTCTGCCTAGCTGTTGGTCGTTCAGTTCTTTATCAGACCAATCAGGTGCCATAGGCCTGCAAGGTAAAACAACTTTTCATAATTAGACAAATGTAATATAAACAAAAGTAGCACATCTTTATATAGTTAAAGTAATATTCTGCAACATAAACAAATATAACACATCTTTGCCTAGTTAAAATAATATTCCACAACACCCCTCTCTTCCAGTCCTGGCTTTCTCTGCATTCGTAACCATGCAGTAGTCTTGACGATCTGACCCAGTTTTCTGAATACTATGTAACTATAAACCTACACAGTCCCCAAACACTACCTCATAACTAATTCTCAGCCCTAGTTCTAAATTCCCAGAAAGGGATTTTCTGTCCTCAAATTGGATCCGAAATCCACTCTGGCCTGATCACACTTGGTGAGGTGACTCCCCAGCGTGAACCCTGCAGATCAGCCCTTCTGCTGCTGCTCTTTCTGAGAACTGCATGCTTGCCTCTCTGACTTGGGCTTCTGCATGTGTTTAACCAATGCAACATCAGAGAAGAGGAAGATGATGGAGTGGAGCCTGCTTTTTACAGGGCCATGAGGGAAGGCTGTGTCCCTCCTCAGTGCCACAACTTTACCAAAGGAGATCATCTCTGCTTTGCAGATTCCCAGGTTTCTGTAGCCTCTGTTTGGCCCTCAGGATGAGGGTTTGTTGACAACCTGGCTGTGGCACACCCTTGGGCACTTTGTGATCCCTACACTCTGTCTACAGATGTATGTGCAAACTGCACTTTGTTAAACATTCCTCAAATGGATTTAAATGTGTTATCAAAAAAAAATTGTCCTGTTGCTACCAAAACCAACACACATGGTCAGAATTAAAGATTCTAAATAAAGGAGGCCCCCTGGGACACGTAACTTTAGGCACCTGGGAGGGAGGGAGAAACTGTGGGGACAGAAGATTCAATGTGACTTCTGCATTGCTATTGTTACAGGTGGGATACACATCACTCACTGGGCAGAGCTTGTATCCCCTTCTCAAAGGCTGGATATTAGTAGAGTGGAGCCAGCCTCCAGCTTCCACATGATCCCCATGCTCCAGGTCTCTGGGAACACAGCCATGTGCATCCTTGTGGACTTTGTGCAGTGCTTTTCCAGCCCCTACACAGCCTCCATGATGCTCAGCATGAACTCTTGGCCTTCAACAAAACTATGATACAACTGAAAGGTCTTTGTGGTGTCCAGTGCCTGGGACCAAGCGGTGACTCTGGTAAGAAGTCTGGAGTGCACAAGACCACTCTAGCTTCTCAGGGAACATAGAGTTACTTTGCCTTCAAGGGGTTGTCTGTGTTCTCTGGCCGGGGAAGGCATGCCTCTCTTATCTGTGCAGTGGGGCTTTGGGGATCCTTGTCAACATACAGGGAAACATCACTGATGGCATAATTGGAGTTGCCCAGACCTTCCCTGCTGGCTTCTGCTATTCCAGATGATCACAGCCTCTCTGCTCTCCTTCCTACCTAGGAAATGCACCCTTGTCAGTTATTAAGAAAATGCCCCAGCCTGCTGCCCCAAGATTATGAAGGGGTCATTCCTGCTTTAGTGTTTACAATGCTCCTGAAATTGCTGAGGGCATCAACTACAGAATGCAGCCCCAGCTCCCTTCCTCTACCTGCATTCTGAGAATTCAGGCCCATGACCCTTCCAGCACTGGGGTTAAACATGCACATCCCTCCACACAGCAGAGGTCATTTTTCTAAATTAAAAACAAACACCAAGCAGTATCGGTTTCCCTGACCAAGAGGAGGCTTACAGGATGAAAAAAAAAATGAAGAACATAAGGATTAGCCTACCAAGCCGATAATTTTCTATTTTATTTTTCCTAGCTTGTTTAAATATTTGTGGTTGCAGCATGGGATACCTCTCTCAAAGTGCAATGTTTCCAGACACTTGAGTCTATAACAGAGCAAGTGAGTGACCTGTTGCCAAGGAAACAATGATGCCTTCTTTGAATACCCTGCACAGTGACCTTTCAATAACTTTGGGGGAGTTGGGATTGGCTCAAAAATGTAATTCTGTCATTTAATAGCTGTGTGGCCTTGGGCATCTCAGGGTGCCTGTCTGAGTCTGTTTTTCTGATCTGAAAATGGGAGCTGGTGGTAGCAGTTCTCTCTGAGTGTTTGTAAGCACCAAATGAGATCCTCTGGGTAGTAGGTGGTGTGTTTCCTGGCACAGTATGTACTCAGTAAATGTTATGTGATTTTGCTAAGCTGGATTCTAAAAAATTAAACCATGTTTAAGGGCAGGGTCCTAAAGGCATGAGTTAAAGACAATGAAACCATCACAACCTTTGCAAAGCCCTATAAAAAGCCAGATATGGTGGCTCACGTCTGTAATTCCAACCTGTACACTAAACAGGGACCCTGAAGCAGGAGGAGTAAGTTTGAGGTCAGTCTCCTACCCAGGGATGTTCATGCCAGGCTGGGCTATAGAGTTTGTTTGGTCCCAAACGAACTAACAAAAACACCACTGTAAGGGCCTGGGGAGATGGTTCACTGGGTCAGAGAACTTGATGCACAGCCGCAAGGAAGATCTGAGTCCAAATCCCCAGTACCCGGGCAAAAAGCTTGGCATGGTCACATGCACCTGCAGCCCCAGCACTACGAGGGGTGGAGCCAAGAGGATCGTTGGGGCTTGCTGGCTGCCTGCCTAGCTCTGGATTTGGTTAGAGACCTTGTCTCAGAGGAATAAGGCAGAGAATAAAAAATGCATCGATGCCCGACATCCTCCTTCGGCATTTGCATACGTGTGTATTTGCAAACACACAGGTGCACATACACCGCCTCTACCAACACACAAACAACCATGTAAGACTCCAGATGCTAAGGCAGTGTCCTCCTAGACTCTGGTGCATACAATTGCTTGCTGACTGCCTCAAGGCCCATGGGAATGGCGTTCCTTACTACTCACCTGTTCCTGACACTTCAGCTCCAGAGAGACCCATCCCCCTTGGGTGTGCAAGGAAAGCCACCCTTTTCCCACACTGCAGTCAGTGGCACCTACTCAGAAGGTGGCAGCTTGCAGGCACCCGCCCACACAACCCGGCCCAGTTTCCACCACGATGCACAGCTCTCACCAGTGGTTTGACCCTGTGGAAGCTTGCCAGCTCTAGAGAGGCATGAGCCTGGGAGATTGGCCTCGGCATCCCCCTCTTCTTACTGCAGAGACTGTTTCTCCAGCCAAGATGGCAGCCATCAGATCTCCCTCATTTCCAGCTGCATCACTAAATCTCCAAATGATGATTGTGTAAAATAAATAAAGTAAAATCTGCTTATTAAACATGAGCTCATAACTTTCAGTTAAGCAACATTTGCAAATATCCTAAGTGGTGAAGCTGCTGCCTCTGGAATCAGACTCTGGGTATGAACCAGGTTCAACCAGGTAGGGCAATGCTCCCAGTTCCTTGGTCTTTCTGAAGTCCTGTCTCCTTATCTGAAACTGAGATTGGGAAGGGATTCTCATGCCCTCTGAAAGAAGCAATGGCCACCCATGCAGGGTACCACTGTTCAAACTCCTTCTTTTAAATCAAAAATATAACTATTTTACAAAGTATTAGAAGCTATTTCATACGTCCTTAATTTTGATGAATACAATCCCATCTTTTTTTCTCCTGTCCCTCAACCTACATTCCCATTTAAACTTTTAATCCTCAGCACTGTCCCACGTTCATATCACATGTGCTCTACTATGTCTCCCTGAAGATCTCTTCCTTTCTTCCCCCTCATGGGCCCTTTCTACTTCTCTGATCTGTTCAATTGAACAGACATATCTGAGACTTTGAGCCAAGATCCACATAGGAGAGAGAAAATGCTGTGTTTGTCTTTCTGGGTCTGCAATACCTTGCTAGGTATATTTTTCCAGGTCCATCAAGTTTCTAAAAGTTTCATAGTCTCTTGTATCTTTACACTGAATCTGTGTCCATCGAATGGGCATCCATGTTGAAGTAGAATGTAGAGTTCTCTTGCCCAGGAGTTGATGTAGCTGGGTCATGTGGTAAGTTCTGGTTTTAGTTTGTTTTTTGATTTTTTTTTTTAAAGAAACCTGTCCACAGCCTTCAATAGTGGTTATACCAACTTATGCTCCCATCAACCATGGAAAAGGTTCCTATTTCCCTAAATAGTTTGGAGATTTTTTTTTGGTTGTTTGTTTGGGTTTTGGTTTTGGTTGTTTTTTTTTTAATTATTATTATAACCATTATGACCAGGGTGAGATGAAATCTCAAATTATTTTTAATTCACAAGAGTACCCACTTCACAGTGATACTTTTAAAATGTTAGTAATCCCCATTCTTATCATGTCTCATTGTGCTTCATGTTGAGTCAAAGAGGAAAGCATCCTCAGACGGATGGAAACCATCCTTCTTAAAGATGACATTCCTCTGCCATGGTGAAAAAGATACAATAAAACTAAACTGAGGATGATCATAACGACAATTCAGAGAAGCAAACACAGGAGATACGTATAAACAGGGTTTACAGCACATGGTGACTTCCTGTGTACAAGGGGATGGGAAGAGCAAGGGACCTTCAGTTTCCAGCCTCTGTTCACCCCTGGATGGTAACAGCTACATTCCATGGGAGAACTCAGAGAAGGATTTGTGGGAAAGGACCAGGAATTCAAAGGCAGTCTATAAACTTTCAGAGAATGCCTGCTAGGAACGAGAAATGAGTAGCAGTTCACTCAGAATGCAGAGGTACACAAAGGTGAGATGTACAAACGTCATCAGTCATCGGAGAAGTGCAAAGTACATGCAGCACAACGAGATGCTAGAACAGCCATGTTTTAAAAGACTCCAGGGCCACGTGACTTAGCGACCTCTCTTTCCACTCTAAGAATATATCTGACAACAGTTAGAGAAGGAAGGACTGATTCTAGCTCACACTTGAGTGTGGTCCATCATAGCAGGGAGGGTGCAGTCACAGGAGCTGGTCACACCGTGTATAGGAAAGGAGCAAGAGCTTAATGCTGTGGGATGTTCTGTATGTCCTGTGGGAGCCCTTTTTGGGTTCTTTGTGGCGTTACCCAGCAGGTCCGCATAGAGGATGATTAGGACCATGGGCCTGAGTGCAGGTGTTTGAGATGGTCTGCACTTGGCTGTGCTGTGGGATGGTCTGTATGTCAAGTTGTTCTGATTGGTTAATAAATAAAACCTGATCGGCTGTGGCTAGGCAGGAAGGATAGGCGGGACTAACAGAGAGGAGAAATAAAAGGACAGGAAGGCAGAAGGACTGGCTGCAGCCGCCGCCATGACCAGAGACACTGCAGCCACCGCCATGACCAGCAGCATGTGAAGACGCCGGTATGCCACCAGCCACGTGGCGAGGTATAGATTTGTAGAAATGCGTTACTTTAAGATATAAGAATAGTTAACAAGAAGCCTGCCGCGGCCATACAGTTTGTAAGCAATATAAGTCTCTGTGTTTACTTGGTTGGGTCTGAGCGGCTGTGGGACTGGTGGGAGACAGAGATTTGTCCTGACTGTGGGCAAGGCGGAAAAACTCAAACTACAGCTTAAAGCTGATGCTCAGCTTGTATTCTCTGGTGTGTATGAGTGTGTTCTATGTGTGTGTGTGAGCTTGTGTATGTGTGTGCATGTGAGTGTGTGCTTGTGCATGTGTTTGTGCTCTCGTGCATGTGGTGTGTGTGCGCGAATGCATGTTTTATTCAGCCAAGGCCCAAAGTTCCCGAGACAGTACTGCTTACACTCAGCGTGGCTCCTCCCTTCTCAATTAACCCTTTTTGGAGATACCCTCACAGGCATGCCCGGAAATGTGTCTCCTCAGTCCTTCCAAATCTAATTGACAATGATGTTAAGCATCATACTGAGTACTGATGGAAACACAGGAGAGTCAGGGTGGCTCCTCTCTGCAGGTGGGAGCTGAGTCTGATGTGACCGTATAGGGAAAAGTTTGGTTTCACTGATTAAAGCTGGAACAAGCCAACGGGTCCATTCACAGTGTAAATGGGTGCTTAATGCACAGAAATACACGAGCAAAGGTGCTCATAGTGACATTATTGCAAAAGCTGGTGGCAAACCTAAATGCAGGATCAATACATTACAATGTGCTCAAAACACTGTCTTAAATTATAACTCAATGAAAATCTAGATACACACACACACACACACACACACACACACACATTATGACAGAAGATGTTTGTAGCATGAATCTTAAAAGTTTTTATTAATAAAATCAAACCCGAGGCCAGTTATTGGGGTCAATGCTGGTAGATCAGAGTGACAGAACAAGCCACAGCTATCTCACCTCACCAGTTCCTCAGCTGGTCCTGTTTCCTCAGACTGGAAGCCTCTGCGTCTTCATCCAGAATGAATCCCAGCTGAACTGTGCTGCTTCAAAGCCTGAAAGCTTAACCAGCTGAATGCTTAACCAGTCAAATGCTTCTGGTTTCTGGTCCTCACGCCTTATATATCTTTCTGCTTTCTACCATCCCTCTCTGGGATTAAAGGCTGGCTTTCTGGGATTAAAGGCATGAGTCACCATGCCTGGCTGTTTCCAATGTGGCCTTGAACTCACAGAGATCCCAGATGGATTTCTGCCTCTGGAATGCTAGGATTAAAGGCGTGTGCTATCACTGCCTAACTAGTGGCTTTTCTGTTCTCTGACCCCAGATAAGTTTATTAAGGTACACAATATTTTGGGGAACACAATACCACCACATTTCCTCTCTTTTTGTCTAAAATTAAAGAAAGCTTATAACTAATACAAGAAAAACTATCCAATAAGTATATACAATATATACAGCCAAAAATTACATTAATAATGCCTAGTCCATTAACATTTGACAGATCAGATAAAAACTCCATTATATATATTAACAATGTCCAGTCCAGTAACATCTGATAAACTCAGACCAAAAAATTTTCATTACATATCTTATTTAAAACAAGTAGTTCCTTTTTAAAAGTAGATTCCATAATCTTCCTTTTTATCTTATCAGATGTTGACATAAAGTGTGAGTATATGTGAAACTGATTGGCAAACAGCCCACCATCACTGAGTCCTGCCATGGAAGATTATGTTTCAGTTGGTGAAGGTTATACCTCAATAAAAGTAAATTAAAAAAAACAAAAAACAAAAAACAAAACCCAGGCCTCAAACCTTGAGAACAGCAGGCATGAGCAGAGCAGGGTGTCTGGAGTGCGCTGGGACTGTGAGGTGGAGGGGATCACTTACTCAGCAGCAGCCTGTGGCTCTCACAGGCTGTCAGACACTCACAGTGGTCAGGCTTGGTCCCCAGGGAGTCTTGGCTAAGTATGAGAGGGAGCAAATGGTACAGGTGGACAAAGGAGAAGATGTGTCCCCTGAATGTCTCATGAAGCAGCTGGAAAAAAAGTGGTCTGTGGCAGGGCTGCCCCTAGAGGAAGCCACAGCTCCCAGGGAGTTTCCCAGGGGATAAGTATGACACTACCCAGTCAATATTGACCAGTGGCTTAGATGTCCCTTTAACAGCTATAGGGGACATGTTCACCTGGGGTAGTGCCATGGTGTAACCTCTTGCTCTGTGCAGACTGAATTGATGGCTTCTTTCCCAGGCTTAGCTTTTCTGAGGAGCATGCCATCCACCACTACCAACAACTACCAACTCTGGCCCTTCCTAGTTCTAGAAATCCCAAGTGTCCCTGATGCTATAGCCCAAGTATGCTCTTCTTGCTAAATGTTTAGCATTAAATATTGGGGACACCAGAAGAGACAGAAACAGCTTGTGCCCATCTAGAGGGACATAAGCTGTGCTCACACTCTAACAGTGATGAGGGGACAGGGTGAAGCAGAGGTAATAAGTTATATGAGGTGGAGCACCTCTCCTCAAGTAGCCGGTACTTAGGTGGAAGCCTAAATGATGTCATCTAAACAGATTGGCGGAGAGGGCCAGAGAGATGGCTCAGTGGTTAAGAGTACTTGCTGCCTTTTCAGAGGACCACAGTTCAATCCCAGGTCCAAGTAACAGACAGCTTACAACTGCCTGACACTCTAGTTCCAGGGCAACATTGTCTTCTGGCTTCCACAGGTACCTGTACTCACATACACATACCCACACCTGGACACATACACATAAATAAAACTGATTTTTTTTTAATTATCAGAGATGGATGAAGCCAGGCTCAGAGAAAAGTGAGCACTCGGTTGAGTGGTAAACAGCATAACCGTACCACCCAGCATGAGAACCCCTACTGACTGAACCAAAACTAGCTACACCTCCCCCTCCTCTCTACATGGTGCACTCACTGTTAAGAGGGTTCAAAACTGCCTGCCACCTCCTCTCAGCAGGGAGAAGAAATTGCAGTTTTCCACCAACAGACCCCAGAATTTGAAGATTAAATAGCTAGGGAGTAGGGAGTAAGAACTCCACTTGGGAGAGGGAAATCTACTGGATTTAGTATGCATTGGCTTGGAAAGTGACACATACAAGCTGAGACCCAAGGGGAAATAAACAAGACATAGCAATTATGTGCCCTGTCCCCAGAGAGATCCATGAACACCAAAGCAGAAAGGAATCTGTCCCATAACCCACTCCTTCCCTCCCTGCGGGCCTTACATCACTGCTTAAGGATCCCATGTGGATTGCCACCACTGCCTACTCCTCTCTCCCCGCCAGCAGCTCAGGAGCAGAGACCACGCCAGGCTTGTCTTGCTGACCACAGCACCTAATTCATTAGCTGCTGCGATGCACATGGTCAATGTTAGCAAAATGCATGTGTGCACATGTGCATGAGTGGATCTGCCGCCTCAGCTCAGCTGACACCCATTGAGCACCTACCATGTTAGACGATTCTCTTCAGCTGCTAAACATAGGGCAGTAAGCAGAGCAGACAAACCTTGCCAAGACCTACCAGTGAAGAACAGGCTCGACAGACAATAGGACAGATAAAAGAGGAGAGGGGGGTAGCAGGGGAGAGGGCAGGGACATTGGTGTAGGACTGGACCATGTAAGCCTTGTTTAGACCTGACTTGACTCTCAGAGAGCTAAAGAACCATTGCTCACTTCAAACAGAGCTTGACCTGACCTGACTAATGTGTTTGCCAAGGATCAGGAAAACTCGGTTTGGCTCTAGAACTTATTCTTTCCAGGTATAAGTACCAAAAATCGGATGCCCAACCTGGGGTAAGAATAAAACAGATGCTAAAATTGCCTGCCAAGAAAAATATATACTAACAGCATCTGCCAGACTGGCTCAGGCTTTCCGGCCACAGTACAATTGATGGTGTCAGCATCCTCTTTCCTGTTTGGGGGATGGCATGAAGAGGATTTTGAAGGGCTGCAACCTAGACGGTGAATATGACCCAACCCCAGCCTCAACCTAAAGGCATCCAGGGGCTGCAGAGCTAGAGTTCAGGCTAGTCCAAGGCAGTTGGGGCAGACACAGCCGAGTGGGGAGGAAAAACAGCTCTGCAGGACCGTCTCACAGCCAGGGCCACCATGCAAACTCAAGGGCAAGCAGCTGATAGAGAGCTCAGCTGTATCCCAAGAGGTTGTTACCATGCCTTCCTCTCTCTCCACCCGGCAAGTGTCTGGCCCTCCCTCTTTGTCTTCCTGTCTCCTCAACACTTTCCTCTGTCAGGGCGGCTTCTCCAAACACTATCGCTCATGACTGATTTTCTTCAGCAGCTCCGTTTTCAAAGACGTATTTTATTATTTTTAATTGTGTGTGTGCAGGTGAGTGCAGACGTCTGCAGAGGTCAGGAGACTTGCATGCCCCTGGAGCTGGAGTTGCAGGGCATGGTGAGCAGTCTGTGCGGGTGCTAGAAATGGAACTTGGGTCCCCTGGAAGAGTGGTGCGTGATCTTGACCCTTTAGCCGTCTCTCCAGACCAGCAACTTTGTTTGTGACTGTTGCTGGTGGTCAGAGAGAAGCCTGAGCTTCCAGCACTTCCACTTTGCTTTGAGCCAGAGGCCATCTGTGCCTCAGTGCCCCGTATGCTACCAGAGGCACCTTCTCTTTACACCACCAGGTAGGACTGTCCAACAGGAAACAGTCCTGATCTCAAGAGTCCTTCCAGTTCAGAGTGGCTGAGCCCCCCAACCCCCATGCACAGTCAGCAGCCCCAGCCAGCAGATGAGACTCACCCTGTGGCTCAGCATTCAGAGCACAGGCAGAGCCTATGTCAGCCAGGCCTGGGACGGGTACCCATATGGTTAAGATGGGGCTGCCATTTGCTTTAACATGACTGCTGAAGTGACAAGATGTGAGTCACTGATTGTTAGGAGGGCCACCCCTCAGGGAAAGCCCGCCTGTGAATTCAGACATTACAGAAAAAGAAGAACTAAGGTCTGAAAGAGCTTTAAGGCTGTCCCGGGCTTTTCATGTGGGTGCCGGGGTTCAGACTCGGGTCCTCATGGTTGCAGAGCAAGCACATTACCAACTCAGCCATCAACCCAGGCCCCTGCTCCCTTTCTTGTTAGACACTTGAGGCAGGGAGTCCGTCACCACAGAAAACGCATGATGTGTACCCCTAAGCCCCTGTCATAGTCTTCCCTCTGGGGAGCAGACCGGCCCTGGCGTTCAGCTTATCCAAATAGAGTTCTGCTTTCCCGGCATCGCGCCACCGTCTTCATTTCTGCTGACGTCATAGAGTAGAGGTGAGAGATACAGACTTCAGATCCTGACAGCCTGGGCTGACACCCTGACCTTCCCACTTACTACTTAAGCCTTTTAAGCTCCAGTCCTCTTGATCTGTCTGACAGATAATGCCAGCCCCTGCCCCAGCTGACAAGTCTAAGAACCAAATGGGATAATGAATTCACTGCGCTCACAGCGAGGCCAATGCTCCGCAATGCTTCTCCTCCAGGATGCCAAGCAGGAGCCCCCTCGGTATCATACCAATCTTTCACACCATGTGTCTCCACGAATGACTGTATTTCCACTTGGCTCCTTTAGAAATGGCTCCAGACTCACAGTGGACCTCACTGGGTCTTCACATCCATGCATTTCATTTTTTTTTTAAATTTTATGTGTGCATGGATTATCTGTATGAATGTATCCCATAAGTGTACAGGTGCTCATGGAGACCAAAAGAGGCCATTGGATCCCCTGGAACTGGGATAACAGGCAGTTGTGAGCTGCCTGACATGGGTGCTTGGAACTGAACTCTGGTCCTCTGGAAGAGTAGCAAGAGCTATTAACCATTGAGCCATCTCTCCAGCCCCTGACACATTTATTTCAAAGGTGTTGCTAAATGCTTCCATGGATGGACCATAAAAGCACATTTCTGCAAGTTGTCCTTGTCTTCATTCTGTCCCTTTGCATCTGATACCTCCAAAGCATCCCTGCTCTGCATGCCGGGTCTGTTTCATTGCCGCTCTGGGCTCTAGGGAGACTTGTTCATACCTACATAATAGTAACTGATTTGCTTGTGCGCATGTTCCATGTTCTAACAGAAACCACTAGGATTTCTCCCTTCTGTCAAATTATATTTGTTATTTAATTCTCCAGTTTAACTCTGTAGGGATGATTTCAGCCTGGCACTCTTGTTGGCATTTCATTTGCAAGTCCATGCTGCCCTAGATGGAGTCAGAAGAGGTTCTGGAAGTTGTGATGGGGCAGAACAGCTCAGTGAGTGGACTGTGGGCCAGCTAGGAGCAGCTCTCTGTGAAAAGTGACATGCCATGCTACATGAAAAAAAAGTGACACGGTCAACAGAGGCTGATCTTTCAGTATCCCGTGTACTCCACATGAAGGCTCACATGAGGAAACATGACAGGAATCTCCTACAGACAGGTGAGTTGATTCTGAGCTTCTTCCTGGACGCCTGTCCCTCTCAGCACCAGACTCACTCACTGCCACCTCTCCCCCAGTGAAAAGCTTCTTTAGGGTGTCCTTGCACGTGTGTGTGTGTGTGTGTGTGTGTGTGTGTGTGTGTGTGTGTGTATAGGGGGGGTGTTCACCCTTCAGCTGTGGATACAGGTGCAGGTGTACACACATACATGTGCATGTGTACATGCAGGCCAGAAGTCAGTTTGGGGTGCTGTTCTCAGGTGTCGACCACCTTGACTTTGGAGCCGAGATCTCTTAGTAACCTGGAGGTCACCGAGCAGGATAGGCTGGCTGGGAAACAAGCTCCAGGGAGCCACCAGCTGTGATTGCCTTCCCAGCATGGGGGGTTACAAACACCTCGTCAGCCAGCCATACTTGACTTCTTTTTAGATGGGCTCTGAGGATCACACATGGGTCGTTACCCTAGTACAGGAAAAACATAACCAACTAGGTTCTTTCCCAAGCTCCAACAATATTTAATTCTTTAACGGAGTTGATCAAAACATGCAAAGGGAGACATTCTCACTTCTACTCACCCACCTGCTGGCAAACTTCATATTACTGAAGCAGCCAGCCTCCTCTTCATTTAGGGAGGGATATGCCAGGCCAGGATGACCTACCAATGGGATTTAAGGAGAAGCCTGATGAGATGCTTTCTTTATTGTTTCTTTTCTCTCTCTCTCTCTCTCTCTCTCTATATATATATATATATATATATATATATATATATATATATATTTGCTTTTGTTTTGACTGAGCCAGACTCTGCTCTCCCACAAGCAGCCTACTGAATACACTGCTGAGTTCTCATCCCCTAAATATTGGACCACTCACTACTGCTCTCCCTTCTCCTTGTCTTGACCATGCAGCAAGAGCACCTGACCACAGCTCCATGCCATACAAAAGGCAAGAAAAATCCTAGCATTTGCAGCTGTGGAGTTTGAGAGAAGCCCCTGAATGGAGCTGAGGAGAGAGGCACAAGGGGCACAGAACCAGCAGGCACAGTTCCCAGGGCTGTTGCTAATTAAAATTGGTAGCTTATCACAGTGTCTATTTACAGTATCGAACATAATATTTGACTCTGACATTTTAGCATGTGACAAAGAAATCAGAAATCTGAGCATCAAGTCATCAAAGGAGAAATTTAAGACACTACATGAGGAGTCAGTGTGTTGGGGCAAGTAGTTGACCTGTGGTCTAACACTTTGTGGTTTCTCTGGCCGCACAAAATAAATTTACAGTTAGTGTTACATGCCCAACAATGCCTAAAACTGAAGCCCCCAAACCCTCCCAAGAGCATCAGTTCGTGAGCAAGGGAGCCTGGTGAGAATACAGCTGAAAAGCAGATGTGCCACACCAAGGACACTTCCAGAAGCATGACTACAGGCTCTCCAATGCAGGCAGGTAACCCCAAAAGCAGCGGGCCTGGGATCTGTGTCTCAGAAAGCTGTACAGAGTGGAATCATTCTCCCTTGATGAATTTATTAGTTTCTGAGAGCTGACCCTCAGTCTTAGAATCAAAAGTCCGACTTTCCCAGCATGGCAAAATTCTTTCCGTTTCTCAGATGTGGATCCTAAACCTCACGAGGCTTGTTATAAAAATACAATGTCAATGTATTAACACGACATGATAAATGACCGGCGCAGAGACTTTGAAACGTTCTTCCAATTAGTCATCCCTCTTCCTAGAGCCTGACATACAAAGGAGACTCATTATCTAAAAGTTAGCAGACTCCTAACATACTAGATCATAGGAGCATCACACACAATAAACCGACGTCGTACTCCAAATATGGCCCTGCGAGTTCACCAAAGTCAACTCTCTCCTGTCTTCCACCATCTATACAGATATCCTTGCCAACAGGACAGGGTCCTCCAAGGCAGCCAGGAATGATTCTTTTCCCTGGACAGAGCCTGGGTGAGTACCCCCAAAAGCTTCCCCCAATAATCATTCTGTCCATCTTTTTGAGCAGATTAAAATCTTTTTTGACTAGCTTTAAAGAATGTATTTATTAATTATATACTTGTCTGTGTGTAAGTGTACACATCTGCATATTGGTGTCCATGGCCAGAAGGGGATGTTGGGTCCCCAGAGATGGAGTCATATTAGCTGTGAGCCACTCAATGTGGGCACTGGGAACTGAACACTGGTCCTCTGCACCCTGTTGCCCAACATTTTTATTACATGTGTTTATTTAGTTCACCAAACTGCTAACGTGTCTTACAGCCTAGAAACCACCTACACTTCTCCAGTTGTTAAAGCCCATAATCAGTTGACTTTAGAGCTGTACCTCAGAATTATCACCTATTCTCCTGATCTCCTGGCTTGCTGATAAGCTCACACAAGCATCATTTAGTAATTTTTACAACACATGGGACCATGAGTTCCTCATTGGGTCATTAAAACAACAAACAAAGAGTTTCCTCAAATAAAGCAAGGAAGTGGGGTTTTTTTCTGAAAATAGAATAAGCAGTTTTTGAAAATTGATATTTGACAGTCCTCACAAAAAAGAAAATCACATTTGTGCAAAGTCCTGAGGAGGTATATGTCCTACTTCGATTTCTGATGCTGTGGGGGGAAAAAAAAGCCACAAAAAAAAAAAAAAAAAAACCATGACCAAAAGCAAGTTGGGAAGGGAAGTGTTTGTTTGGCTTATACTTCCATGTCATAGCCCATCATTGAGAAAATTCAGGGCAGGAACTGGAACCAGGAACCCGGAGGCAGGAGCTGAGGCAGAGGCCATGGAAGAGTGCTGCGTAGTGGTTGGCTTACTTATGACTTTTTCAGCCTGCTTTCTTTGCAGCACTCAGGACCACCCGTGCAGGGATGGTACCATCCAACAGTGAGGGGGCCCTCTCACATCCACCATTAATCAAGACAATGCCCCCACAGACTTGCCCTCAGGCCAGTCTGACAAAGGTATTTTCTCAATTGAGGTTCTGTCTTCCCAAAGGACTCCTCATGTCAAGTTGAAAAGAAAATATTTAACTAGGACAGTCCAAGACAGGAAAATAGCTAAGGGAAGACAGTCCAGGTGAGGAATAGGAGATGATACCACAGAGTTAACAGTAGGCAGGATCATGCAGGGCCAGCCGCTTTCTGCCCAACATCTGAAAGGCAGATGGAAGCAGAAAAATCCCCCCGGGGAGCACACTATTCTCCTGTCAGTCCTTCTAACAGGAGGGCATCCTGGTTTTTCAAGTGCAGGCACAAACTGTTCTTGAAGAAGCCTGTTCCCTGAGCCGAGGGAACATGACAGCCATTTCCTACTGACATGTAAGCTGATGCTGAGCTGCTCCCTGGACACCTGTCCCTCTCAGGACCAAACACACTCGCTTCCCTACATGACTCAGCCAGCGCCAATGGGCTCCTACCATGTTAGGTCTTGACTTGCATCTTGACGGTATGATGGTTAGGAAGAGCATTCAGCGGTGGTTTTCAACCTTCCTAATGTGGGGGTTCAGCACCCTCTTCCTTCTTCCACAGGCATGTACCCAGCACACACGCATATGTGAGGCAAAACATTCATACATGCAAAATGAAAATAAGTAAATCTTTGGAAAAAATTTTTAAACCAAGTGTCTTTAAAAGTTAGCCACTGCTGTCTAATGTGTGCCTTTACCAATATGATTTGGTGCAAATGTGTGCAAGACTGATCTCACTGAGAAGCTCAATTATTTCCAAAATGCTGCTGATGCTTAAACCCCTAGAGGGGCTATGTGTATACATACTGTGGTTTTCTTTAGGCCGAGTTTATGTGTAATACTAGAAAATCAGGACTGGGACTAGTAGAGATAACTCAATGATTAAGAGCGTTCGCTTTTCCTGCAGGAGATCTGAGTTCAGTTCCCAGCACTCATGGGCAGACTACAACTGCCTGTAACTCCAGATCTAGGGGATTTGGCCTCTGTGGTACCTACATTCGCATGTACATACCTATATATACACATGTAACTAAACACAGAAATATACATTTTAAGCCCTATATGAAATAAAATATCTTTTTTAAACGAGTAGTGTTGTTGTATAAGCACATACTATTTGACACAACTCATGTGCCATTTCTGAAAATGAAGTTAGTTATGTCATGCATACTTTTTTTTTTTTTTTACTTCTCTATGATCATCTAACCTACTAACTAGGCTGCTTTAAGAAATAAAGCCAGGTTTGAATTATAAAGGGACAAAAACACTTACCCAGGGAATACATGAATAAACTTAACTACACTAAAATTGGGAAATTCTATTCATTGACAGATACAGCTAATAAGTAGAAAGGCAAGCCACGGTTTGGCAGGAGATATGTGCAGCATATTCAAGAGCAAGGACTTGTTCAGAATATATAAAGAAATCAAACAATGTAACAGGAAAAAGACAGAAAGCCTAATAAAGAAATGGGTGGTAGACTTGAACAAATACTTTCTAACAAAGGGTATCAGAGGAGCCCTTAAAACATGAGAGGGCACCCACTTCCACTGTCCTCCACCAGATGCCAACATGCAGAGCCTCAGAGCCGCACTGGCAGTGCCGGGGTTAAGGGGCTGGGCCAGTGTGCTGGCTAGTTTTACATCAACTTGACATAAGCTAGAATCATGTGGGAAGACAGAGCCTCAACTGAGAAAACTGCTCCCAGACTGGCCTGTAGGCAAGCCTGTGGTACATTTTCTTGATTGATGATTGATGTAGAAAGGGGCCAGTTCACTGTGGGTGGTGCCACCCTTAGGCAGGTGGTCCCCAATGTTATAAGAAAGCAGGCTGAAAGCCGGGTGGCGGTTGGGCACACCTTTAATCCCAGCACTCGGGAGGCAGAGCCAGGCAGATCTCTGTGAGTTCGAGGCTAGCCTGGTCTACAGAGCGAACTCTAGGACAGGCACCAAAATTACACAGAGAAACCCTGTCTCGAAAAAGAAAGATGAGAGAGAGAGAGAGAGAGAGAGAGAGAGAGAGAGAAGAAAGTGAAGAAAGAAAAGAAAGAAAGGGAAGAAAGAGAGAGAGAGAGAGAGAGAAGAAAGCAGGTTGAGCAAGCCATGGGGAGCAAGCCAATAAGCAGTGCCCCTCCATGGCCTCTGCATCAGTTTCTACCTCCAGGTTCCTGCCCTGACTTCCCTGGATGATGGATTTTATAAGCTATGAGGTGAAATAAACACTTTCCTCTCCAAGTTACTTTTGGTCAGGGCATTTTATCAGAGCTTTAGAAATGCAAACTAGAACAGGAAACAAAATACTGCACCTTATGGTAAGAAGCTGGCCACTGTCTTCGACATGCTCCCCCACTGTACCAGTCCAAAAAAAAAAAAACAAAAAAAAAGGCCTCCCTGAAATCACATCTGAAAACAGACAAAATTAAGAACACCTTTCAAGACACACACACACACACACACACACACACACACACACACTCATCAAACACCTCAAATTTTATCTGTTACATGTTGGATTATATTTATGCCTCAAGAGATATCCTTAATACCTCTCCAGCTGACCTTATTTGGAAAACAGGCTTTTGCAGATACAATCAAGTGTGGCTCTGATCTAATATGATCGACATTCTTATAGGAAATAAACTAGTGAAAGCTGGACATGGTAGCACAGGCCTCTGATGCCAGCACTGGTCATCCTCAGCTACATACAACAAGTTTGAGGCCTGCCTGAGGTACACGAGACCCTATCCCCAAAATTAAATAAATTCATTTATTTAAGAGAGAGGGAGGGAGGCGGGGAAGAAGGGATGGGGAAGAGTGAAGAAACATGCAGAGAGGCAGATTGGAGTGATGCATGTACAAATCAAAGCATACTCTATAAGTTATTCTTCTGTTGCTGTGATTAAAACAAAAACCACCCTGACAGAAAGCAAGCTAGCGAAGAAAGGGTTTATTCTGGCTTACAGTTCTGGAAGTCCATCATGGTGGGGAAGGCATGGCAGCAGGAGCGTAACGCTGGCCTGACAGTCAGGAAGCAGAGTGACCACACTACATCCACACACGGGAAGCAGAGAGCAGGAACAAGGAGTGGGGTTGGGACATAAACCCTCAAAGCCCGCCCCAGTGACATACTTCCTCTTGCAAGTGTCCACCTTCAAACAAGCCACCATCTGGCAAGCAAACATTAACACCCATGAACCAATGGGGGATACTTCATCATCCTCAAGCCACAACATATGTTAAAGTTTGCCAAGTATAGTCAGAGCCAGAAGAGAGCACAGAATGGGTTCTCTCTCCAAACATACTGACAGGAATCTGACAGCCTTCATTTCTGACCTCCAGTCTCCTGAACTGACAGAAAATTCATTGTGTTGCTTTAAGGCAGCTAGCTTGTGGTATTTTGTTATAGCAGCCTCTTAGGTGTGTGTTGTGGAATATTAGTTTAAGATGTGTTACATTCGGTTATGCTGTGGAACATTTGTTTAACGATGCAAAGATGTGTTGCATTCTTCTATGTTGCATTTGTTTAATTCTGTGAAACTCTGTTACTTTGCCTGCCTAAAACACCTGGTTGGTCTAATAAAGAGATGAACATCCAACAGCCAGGCAGGAGAGAGAAGTAGGCAGGGCTAGCAGGCAGAGAGAATAAATAGGAGGAGAAATCTAGGCTCTATGGAGAAGAAAGAGGGAAGAGTGAAAAAAGGAGGAGAGGAGGACAACAAGGGTCACCACCCAGCCAGCCTCGGAGTAAGAAGTAAAAAAAGGTATATAGAAATAGAGAAAGGTAAAAGCCCAGAGACAAAAGGTAAATTGGGGTACTTAAAGTTAAGAAAAGCTGGTTAGAAAGAAGCCAAGCTAAGGCTGGGCATTTATAAGTAAGAATAAAATTCCATGTATTTGTTTGGGAGCTGGGTGGTAGGTTCCCAAAGAGTTAAAATAAAATAGAAATAAATAAATAAAATAAAATAAAAAAACTACAGGCATGATCTAAAATGCTTTCCACAGGCCTCTGCTTTGAATGTTTGGTCCTCAGCTCATGGTGCCATGTGAGGAAACTGGGGAACCTTTAGGATGTGGGGCCTAGCTAGTGAAAGGTCACCAGGAATTACCTATGGAGATGACCCCCAGCTGCCTTTCCTATACCCTCCTCTTCCCCCATCTGCAATGACGTGAGGGCCATGCTTCTGTTCTGTAAGCCCTCCACTGCACTTCCCTACAGCAATGGGCTGAAGTCTTCTGAAACCATGAGCCAAACAAACTTGCCTTCCTCATTTCTGTTGGGTGCTGTGGTCACAGGGACACACAGTAACTAAGACATAGTCCTGGCATCAGCCTAATATGTCGGTTATATACTTGAATGTGACTTCCATACGCATTCCAATTTTCCTTACTCCATTTTTTCTGCCTTTTGGGTAAAAGTGATTTAAAAAAAATCAATAAGAGAACCAGTTTAGCTTCTTGGCACTTTCCAATCACGGGTAAATCCTGCCTTCCTTGACCCTTCCCTTGAATCACCTTATAATTCTATCCAGCACCCTTTTCCTGAGACACCCCACTATCTCCACAGGGTGCATTCTCCCTCGCTACAGTGAACAATGGACCTGATTTTATTCAGCTGTAAGTGTTCTCCTCGTCGTCCTTGACTGCCGAGGACAAGCCATAATTGATACCATCGCTTTGAAAATGTTCAGAAATATTTACCTACTTTGAAAATATGAATGCTTGGTTCGACTCAACCATCCCACCCAGCGTGAACATGTGCATGTGTGCATTAATAATATGTAAAAAGTCTTTATGGTGGCATTATTCATAATAGGAAAACTAATTTAACAATGTCCAACAACAGCAGAATGAAAGAGTTGCATGGTATACCATGGCCATGGAATCTTAAAGCCATGAAAAAGAACAAATCACTGCTCTACATTAGTATGTCAATAAAATGATGTTGAATACTAAAGTAGCCCAGTGTGAAAGACTGCACATTGCATTCCTCAGTTTATATCAGTTTCAAAAACAGGCAAAATTGATTAATGAGGGGAAAGTCAAAACACTAGTCATTTAGAAGGGATAAAAAGGGGGTGGCTGGGAAGCCAATGGCTGTTTACTACTGATGTGGGTGGTGGTTACACAGTGCGCTTAATTTGTAATAATAAATCCAGCCATGTGCTTAGAAATTACGTGATTGTTGAAGTACATGTTAAGGATAATTATAGGTTAGTTTCAAATTATTTATGGATATTTTATAGTGCAATCCGATCCCCTGAATCATTACACAGTGTATCTGCTTAATAGATTTTATTGGTGCCTGGTGTTACCATGTGGCACACAGCCCACCCTTCATGGACCTTTTCTTTGCTCAGAGACATAAAGATAGATGCACAGAGAATGAAACAGAGAAGAAAGGAAGGAAAATAAAATAAGAAAAACAGATTTTTTTTTGGGGGGGGGCTCAACCTCCTGTGAGTTTGTCCACAGTACATGCAAAAAGAAATACTAAAATGATGTATTTGATTGTCACAAATTCACTAAAACACATCACACTGATAACTAACAGACTCTAATATGCTTCATGGCATTTTGATGTGGCAATATGCAACATATTCTCACTTTAAAACTTACTGTTATAATATTTAGCAGTTTCAAAATTATGCCTAGACCACAATTCTCAAGAAAAAAAAAAAACCCAAGTGTCTATGTTAAAACTTAATTTTCTTGGTCTTTTCCATCTTGGTTTGTATGGGATTAGACACGGTGGAGGTGGGGTAATTATCTCCCACAGCTCAGTTTTACAAACGTCTTGGCCACTTAGGATCTTATCATCTCTTCTTTTTCTTCCTTCAACAGGCACTGGAGCCCAGAAGTCTTAAATGACACTCTGACCCAGCAGACAAGTAGGGAAGAGACCTCCACACAGAACTTCAGTTCAGTGAGTCTGAGTTCAAACTCAGGCAACCACAAGTTGGACTGTCACCATAGGTTGTTGCTCATTCTGTGACCTTGGCTGCATCCTGAATCTGGTCTCCAGATTCCAACCTTAGAAATGGTGTGGTGGTTACTCTCAATGGTCAGCTTGATGAGATCTAGACTCTGGACATGCTTATGGTGACCTATCTTGATTAGGTTAACTGAGGTGAAGACCCACCTACTATGGGTGGCACCATTCCCTTAGCTGGGACCCTGCCCTGCATAAAAAAGAGAAAATGAGCCTATCATGGTCATTCACTCTCTGCTTCTGCTCTTGCCGCTGTGGCTTCCCCTGCAGTGATGGACTATAACCTGGAACAGTGGGCCAAGAGGAACCCTTCCTTCCTAAGCTGCTTTTGTTGGGGTATTTCATCAGGGTAACAGAAAAAGGAACCAGGACCAAGGAAGACAATAAAAACAGGATCTTCCCTGTGGGGCTATAGAATGTAGTGAGACAGTGTGAGAAGTGGTGAAGGGTCCAGGAATATAGAAATATAAAATTATAAACTTAATAAATAGAAGCTGACAGTCATCAGCTCTAAAGGTTAACTGCTAACAATGGCTCTCTGCATTACAGCCAGCTCCTCTGTCAACAGCCAGGGGTTAACTTTTAACCTCCTTGCCCCTTATGGCCAACAACTGCCTGGGCCAAATTTAACTTTTAATAGTTGTTTCCACGTGATTTCTAGTATACATCCCATGCCTGATGCTTCTATGTGACTCCTAGCATGCACCCCATGCCTGATACTATAAAAGGGGGCCAGTACCCACCTCCATTGTAACAGCCTCAGAATCCCAACATTGGCTGTGGTCTCAGCTACCTGATAAGCTTTTATGCCCTGCAGTGTTTTAATTTTTAATTTTTTTATTTCTCTGTAATAAAGTTTGCTTCTGGTTTAATAGACTTCGGTGGTCTGTCTCCCATTATTTCGAGACCCTGGACCCAACAGTGAAACATTCAGCTTAGCACACCACATTGGTTTGAGCAAATGGTTATTTAGAGATTCTTAATAATATAAAGCTTGAGGAAGGGAAGCTTGGAATCAAGAATCAAACTCTTTCTCTCTCTCTCTCTCTCTCTCTCTCTCTCTCTCTCTCTCTCTCTCTCTCTCACACACACACACACACACACACACACACACACACTTCTGTTTGATCTTTTGCTTGCCTCCTACTCTGTCAAGGATGACCATGACCATCTCCCAGCTTGCTGGTTTGCCAGGACTGGAGGAAAGAGAGTCCCTCTTTTCCAACAGTTTTACCAAAATGGTGGATTTTCAATGACCCGTGTAAGGTATGTAAAGGAGGGTGGAAGGATCCTTGGAGCTGACAGGATGGACTTAACCTGGTGCAAGCAGAAGAACTAGAGCAGAATGGTCCCCCAGAGGAAATCAGAACCCCCATACTTCCCACTCCAGGTGATGTCTGCTGAGGAGAAGTCACATCTTCTTCCACACTCTCTGAAATGGAAAAGCTTTGAGCAAGAATTCACGCTGACTGAGCGGGATAGCAGAACACCTTGGGGGGGGCAGAGTCATGGGGGGGCAGAGTCATCACAGGCACCTCTCTCATCTTATTGATGAGAAATGTGAGCCTCGGAGGTGGGAAGAGACTCTGGTGAGATGAAGATTAGAGACAGAAGCAAAGAAAGCAACCACAAAACAAAAACAAACAAACACAAACAACAAAAACAAAAACCCTCAATGGACATTATGTGAACTGTTCAGTGAATTGTTCTCTCCATCCTCATGTTTTCCCTGTTTATTGCTACCCTTTGCCCGAGGCCTCTCTTTTAAAAAGAGCCTGTCTCACTGCGGTAGGAGAGCAAGGACTCAAAAAGCTACTTAAGGATTAGCATGGGAAAGAAATCAGTTCCCAGGAAGACTGGAAGCCCTTTCTCATGCTGGCATCATCAAACCAGAAAACATTCAGGAAAACAGGAGGGGGTGGGGGGGGAGGAGAGGGATTATAGAAACCACACATATGGTGGCCGGATGCTTTGGAGGCCCTTTTCCCCTTTCACTTCCGTTCCTGGAGAGCTTTTCCCTCTTATAAGATCTATTTCTATCCCATACCTAAATTAAAAGGCGTAACTTTCCATCTCCTTCAGGGGCTGCTGGGGTTATCACCTACCCTGTACCATTTTCTCTTAAACTCTAATAAAATCGTCCTTAGTTCCCTTTTGGTTTCTATTAATGAGACTAAGAACCCCAGCAGGAACCCCCAGTAGTTTTGTCTATGGCCACACACATCCTGTACTCACCTAAGTGCATCTGACCTTAGAGCCCAAGCATTGTTGGGTCTGGTTAGTACTTGGATAGGAGCAAAGACTGTCTCTGTCTGAGCAAAAGCCATCGGTGGTGCTCAGCAGCCACAGAGAGCTGAATAATTTCTGTACAGCCACCATACGGGTTGAAGACCATGCCCTACAAACCTTACAACATCCTCCATGACCAGTGGACAGCGTTCACAGAACCCACTGGGGACTGTGACAAGGGGAGAAGACTGCATTCATCAGCTGTTTATTATCATTTCATGAATGGAGAATCATGATTTGCCTCCATGGGTGTCAGTGGTGTATCTTAAACTTCGAACTTCCCCTCACATATATGGCCAAAGCCACCATCATAAAAGAGCCATGCAATAGAAAAGGCCCATCACCATAAAGGGCCTATGGAATAGAAAAGAGCCTTCGATTTCCTGCCCAGCGATGCTCAGACTAGGGTGAACTTTTGGCTTTAGGAAACCCATTCCAGTTTAACTTATAGGAGTTCAACTAAGAGAAAGGGACGGGGGGAATAAATTAAATGGTGTGGATGATTCTGCAGTTTTTCACTAAATGAGTGCCTGTCCCAAGCGTGCCGTGAGTGGGGGTATAAATCTGCAGGCAGCACCTTCATCCAGTGCTCAAACCATGACAGCACAATTGGATTTAACGCTGGCAGCAAAACTGGCTGGGACGGACTTATTAAGAAATACGATGGGGAGCCTCCAACAGAATTCAGAAGCGATTCTGGCTACACAAGATGCCTACCTTAAAGTACTGGCTTCAGACGCTCTGCAGGTGATGTGTCCCACTGGGCAGAGTGCAAAGCAAAGGCGGATGAAGTGAAGCAGCGTGAGCCGCTCAGAGCAACAGTTAGCACTCCTGTAGCCCTGCTCTAAACAGCTTTAACTCTGCCGAGCGCACTTAATACTTAGAATAACCCTAAGAAGTCCGAAGGCAGAGGCTCACATAATCCCCACATCTTAAGCCACCCAGGTCGGAAGCGGCAGTAACCTGGGTATTCAGCTGTGGATATGTGCCGTTTTCCCCACTTCCTGTTAGGTTTCCGGTGCCAAGGTCAGGACAGCAGCTGTGTCTTCGCTTTTGAACCAAAGGCAAATTTGCCATGCAGAAAAGACAGCATCCTTTCTATCTAGTTTCCACAGAAGCCTTGGGATCTCTGAGGACTAGATGTTAGGGTGGATTACGCTGGAGACAGGAAAGTAAAGGCTTCTTGGGGTTGTGTGAGCTGTTTGGACTGAGGGAGTGCTGTGCATGACTGTTTGTGTCCCCAGAATAATTCTCTCTTGAAATCCTCCTGGCCAGTGTGATGGCATTGGGAAGTGAGGTGGGAGGTGATGCAGTCCTGTGGGCAGGGTTCTGGTGAGTGAGATGAATGTCCTTATAAGGAGGGAGGAAGTACTTCTTCCTCAGGATGCTGGCCACCTGATGAAGGCACACAAAGACTGCTGTGAGCAAACCAGGAAGGGGGTCCTCACAGATACCTGGCCACTCAGCATTTCCAGCTTACACTTCCCTTCAAAACTCCGAAAAGTAAATGTCTGAGCAGTCTATTGTAACAGCCTCAACTGACTTAAGATGGAAAAATGGATCCTCACTCAACAAAATAACGATGGAGCACTTCAAGGTCCCCACAAACAAAGACACTAGTAGGTGGGGTGGCTACTAGTAACTGGAAGGTTTAGTAGCCCTGAGAACCACAATACCTCAGGACTAGGGCAGTAAATGGTGACCTGTGTAGGCCAGAGACAGGACTCTTTCCTGAAATTGCATGCCAAGTGGCCTCAGGAGCTGGCTGGCTCTGATGTGGCGACCAGTGAGAAATCCTGAGAGGGCAGTACTGAATTGTTTTCCTACTTCACATACAACTGGGTTTAGAGAACCAGAAGGATGTGGCATTTTCACTCTGTGGACTGTGGGATAAAATGCATCCTGCTGCATAGATAAGGAACAATGCCAGCAGCTGGGGACTAGAGTTGACCTTGCTAAGAGAGCTATGGTGGGAAGGTCGTGGGGAGGTGAGAGGTGTCGGAACAAATTAGGTGTCCATATAGATAACATTCTTGAACAAGCCAAGATAAGGGAACAAAGGCATATCCTTGGCTCGCTAGAGATAGGAGAATAAAGAAGAAACCACCATGGGTGCCTCCAGAAAGGGGGATGGGCGAGGAGGGGGGCTACATTATGATGGAAAGAAAAGATAAGGGGGGAGGCAAAAGGCCCCAAGTATGAATAAATGAGTATTTCTATAGATCTGCTTACTTTGTGTCTCCTCCCTCACCCCTTGCTCCTCTGTCACCCACACCCCTGTGCACACATTGATGGTCTGATGGACAGTGCAGAATGCAGTGTCCACTGTGCACCAAGGGGGTTTATCTCTCCAGGGGTGGCTTCAGACAGTATAATGTAAATGGCACCATAACAGGTTTGTTCTTCTAGGGCAGAAAGGCCAGAGAAGGAAGAGCAGAGAGACTGGCTGTGGCTCAACCCTCACGAGGAAACAACTGTCCACAGGGAATGTGGAACCCCCCCCCCCCCCCCCCCCCCCCGCTTTAAGCTTTTCCAAGAAGCCAGACTGAAGCGCTCTCAATTTATGCAGCATTGGTTAGAGCTTGTAAAATGGCCTTGACTCAGTTGTAGGGAAGAATTAACCTCAGAGTCAAGGCAGCTTTAGCCTCATGTAAGACTGTAAAAGGCAAGACCCACATGGATTCAACTGCTTTCCTGTAATTTAACTGTTCCATAGAAACTCTGGAGAATATTTATAAGAACACAAAACACCGTCGACCTAGAACTCTTTTTAAATCTTATTAAAAACAAAGACAAAACAAAGACTTTTACAGACATATAAAATCTGAAAGAATTTATCACTAGCAGACCTATAATACAAGAAATATTAAAGAAGGTCCTTAGGGCAGAAGGAATTATTCCAGATGTAAAGCTGACTAGAGAGAAAGGGAGAAAATTCATTAGAAATTGTAACTGCCTGGGTAAATACAGTGACTTTTTTCATATTATTCAATTCTCTTATTTAAAACTATAAAAGATATCAACTTTATATATGTATATATGCAGATTTATGTAAAATTATAAGCCCTAAAGAAACCAATAAAATAACACAACAGAGTTACACCTAATAAAACCAACTGGGGAGGAGAAAAAGGCAGAAAAAAAAGAGGCAAGCAAATAGAAAAGGACAACTGAGAGAGTAGGAAACAGACGGCATGCTGTGGATCATTGAAGCTCAAAATGGTCCCTTCACGGTGACAGAGGTCAGTTCTTCAAGAGCAGAAAACAAGTCCACGTCTTCACACATCCAGCCGTGGCCTCAAAACATGCAATTCCCAAAGGGGCAGAATTGAAAAGAAATAGAAAAGAGCATTTTTGTGAAATATCTCAGCACTCCCCATTCAATAACTGACATACTATGTAGACATAAAATCAATAAGAATACGCTTAAACAACACTAACCTATTTAGCCTAAGTGACATTTTTACAGCTTTTATTAACACAGAACTTACATTCTTACTGATGTCCATTGTCCATTGCCCCCAAAGGACCATACTATAGACCATAAAGCAAGTGTCCGCAATGTATGAGGATTCAAGTTACACACTGTACACACATATACACAGTATATTTTCTGGCCAAAGTAGAGTTCTGTTATAAACCAGTAATAAAAAGATAAAGAGAAGAGCCTTCAAATCCAGGAAAACTAAAGGCCACATTTCTAAGGAAGCCACAAAAAAAAAAAAAAAAAAAAAAAGAAAAAAAAAAGCAATGAGAAGGGAATTTGAATGGAATGAAAAGGAAAACACTATTCATCAAAATTTGTCAAATTCAGTTAAGATGTTACCTGTTGGGGAAATGGGTTCACTAAGATGCTTGTACTAGAAAAATATAGATGTCACAAATCAATGACCTTGGCTTTCACCATTAGAAATTAGGGGGGAAAATAAGAAAAAACTAAATAAGCAAAAATAATAATAATAATAATAATAATAATAATAATAATAATAATAATAAGCATCGGGGTGGAAATCAACTAATTTGGAAATCGGGAATAACAGGAAACCATCAACAAAAAAGGCAGAATGAGCAACTGCCCACGCCAGAAGAACAATCATACTGATAAACCTCAAGAGAAAAAGAACAAACACCCAAATTCCAAATATCAGAAATAATAGATGACTTAACTGAAGGTTCTGAAATATAGTCAAAAGATAACGAGAAAATATCATGACCAATTCTATGTCAACACATCTGACAGCTTAGATGAAATGAACAAGTCACTCAGAAGACACAATATGCAAGACAGACTGAGTCACCTAAATGGTCATAAATCAATTAAGATAAATGTATTATTAAAAACTGTCACAGATAAAACTCTGGACTCAGATAACTGCACTGGGAACCCCACCAAATACAAAAGGGAAGTACAGTAGGAATTCTGGACACTGTTTCAGGGGGCTGGAAAGGAAGAACTCCTGTGAGGACTACTACTCTGAGATGGAAGAGAGAGGATGGAGAGAGAAGAAATCTGAAGAAAAGACAAGAAAGTGAGAGAGAAACAAGAGGCTCAAACCCACGTTCTGACGAATTGTGGGCAAAGTGATCCATTCAACTCCCTATCCCAGGAATAGAAGTTTGTTTTGACAGCTCAAAAATCAGTTACTTGTAATATAGATGGACCCCAAAAGAAAACCATAGGGTCGTCTCAAGTGACAGGACAAAAAGCAGTGAAGAAAAATTCAAGATCTAGTTTTCTCATTTAAAACAAAGGCTCAACAGGAAGACAAAAGAATTTTTCATCCAGACAAAGGGCCCATGTAACGGTTCTTACCATTTCAATTAAACACTCTCTCAGAGTTTCCAGTCACTAAAATAAGACAAGAAAATCAAAGAGATTCAAACTGAGCAAAAGTCATCTTTATTTAGCAGCGTTATTTATGGTTATCCATGTAAAACAAACAAACAAACTTCAACAGAATCAAGAAAATTTTTAGAGCATACACAAAACTTTTATGATGACTCAGGATACAAGATCATTGTAAACATTGAGATAAGATACTGCTAAGATGTAAAACTTTCAGAAATTGATACATAGATTCAATCCAGTCTCAAGAAAAATCCAGGACAATCTGCAGACGTTTACTGCTGAGTCTGAAATTAATTTACATGATCTGTGGAGACACCACAATGGCAAACAGCTTGCCAAAAATCCATTTACACATAGCCAAAAAGGTGGTTGAATGAGAAGACAAGGCTGAAAAATGTACACTGCATGGAACCAGAACAATGATGCTTGCTGCCAAGCCTGACAACCTGAGTTTCCTTGTTCTTCATGTGATAAGTGGTCAAGAGAGCTGGCTGCTCTTGCACGGCACAAGTTTGGTTGGCAGAACTCATACTTGGTGGATCACAGGAATCACCTGTAACTCCAGCTCCAGGGGAATCAATATCCTCTTCTGGCCTCAATGGGTACACACACACACACACACACACACACACACACACACACACACACACCACATACACAAAGTAGATAGATGGATGGATGGATGGAGAGAGAGAGAGAGAGAGAGAGAGATGATAGACAGCTTTGATTTTACCCCATGTTCTGAATGAATACAGCAAGAACTGCATGTCCCTCGTAGATGACTTTAATAGTAGCAAAGTAGGAATTGTCTGAATTGTCAATGCTTAATATAAGCACATGCTTAGATAAACATGGCTGAATTTAAGCTATTTGATGACTAAAAGTCACGGAAATGGTTAAGTGGCTAAGTAGTCATTAATAAGGAAAGATGGCAGTATACACCATTGAAAGAACAAGCTCATCCAAAATGGCCAGAACAACACAACTTACTCCATTTTTCAGTTGGATCATTTTTCATTTATCTACTAAGTTGCTAATTTTACATTGTGTGTGCTTGTGCATGGTATTTGTGTGTGGGATTGTGTGACGTTCCCTGGCAGTCATGTGATGTTCAGATGGCAACCCTGAGGCGTCATCTCTCTACCTTGACATAGGCTCTGGGACTTGAAGATGGAACCCTGCTCAACACGCTTGCATAGCAAGCTGCTTTGCCTCCTGAATCAACTTGCTGGCCCAGATTTATTTTTAAATGTATCAACTCATGAGCAATTTAGAGGGTTGAACATAAACAGTATGCTTTTATCACTAGATAGTGGGTTTTAATTTTCCTATGATGATCTGGCTGTCTTTGTCCGACATTATAGATGGAAATGACTTCTCAAACACTGAGGAATGTTTGAAAGTCTTTGTTCATAAGGGAAAGATGTTTTTACACTAGGTTCTTTGAGAGTAAAAATACTGTGTCAGTATAAATGTTCATGTAAAAGGCCAGTGAGATGATTCAGCCCGTAAAAGCATTTGCAATGAACCTTGACAACTTGAGTTAGATCCTTGGATCCTGTGTAAAGGTGAAAGCAGAGAAACAGCTTCACAAGGTTTTTCTCTGACCTCCATACATGTGCCATGGTAGGCCTATACACACACACACACAAACACACACACACACACACACACACACACAATAATAATAATAATATAAATAAAAATACATTTTTAAAAGCTTCATAATAAGGCTATGGTAGAAGGACTGCCAGGGAAAGGATGCCAACATCCAACATCTGCATTCTATGGTAAACAGCAACAAATCAAGTTGAGCTTTTCAGATGCAATCCAATGGACAGAGATATAAACTGGACCTCACACAAACGTGACAGCATGTGGGCTGATCCCTGCAACCTTTTATTTAAACGATATCATAAGATGGCAGCTTTCTAGAGCCAACCAGTACAAAGAATATGGTGACATTTCTTTTTCTCTGACCTCTTATTTTTCATGTGACATCCTTGCCTCCTCCCAGTCCTTTGTACTCTACAATATGCCCGGCATTGGGAGAGTAGACAGACGAGGGTGTCTCCCCACACACATTCCCATTCTGGTCTACTTCCATCTGTTGGCTATTGACAGTCTACTTTCAAGATCAAATTAATCTACTGAACTATTAATAAATGTTTTGCTAATAATTTTCTAATTTTACAAAACAACAACTATAGGATGATATGATTGCCACAGAACACATGTCTAATTCAAATGCTCAGTTTCATGAGCTGTAGATTTTTTAAGACAAAGCAGTGACTAGTTTTTGGACAAAGGTCCTAAACACTGGTGACACTGGTACCCCAATACTCCACCTCCCTATAGAATAAAAGACAATTGTCCATTTCCGAATTTGTTTTCCTCAGGTTAGAGCACACGTGTGATGTCAGATGATTATTGTGAACTTGACAGAATCTAGAATCACCTGGGAGATGGGTCTCTGGGTATATCTGCAGGGGACTGTCTTGATTGCATTGTTGATGTAGGAAGATCAGTCCATGTGGGTGGCACAGGTTCCTGGCTGGGCCACGTGTAAGCAGGGAAAGGGAACTGGGCACCAGCAGTTGCCACTCTCTGCTTTCTGGCGTGGATATGGTGCAACCAGCTGCTTCAAGAGCCCGCTCCCTTGACTTCCCTGCCATGTTGAGCTGTAACCTGGAACTGTGAGCTAAAAGAAGTCCTTTTACCCTTGAGTTGCTCCTCTGGGATATTGTCTCACAGCAGTAGAACAGACACCAAAATAACGCCCAATGAAGGAGAAAAAGACTTAAAGAAAGGGGGAAGCTGTGGGAGGGACTTTCCACATGTCCTTAAGGTGGGAACTGGGCTCGGACTGAATCTCAGTGGCAGAGCCCTGGCCTGGCTTCTGCCAGGTTCTCATTGGACCATTAGCTAGCAAGCAAGCAAGAAAAGACAGCAGGAGCAATGGGGTGGGGGGAGAAGGAGGCAGGGGCAGTGGAGGGGAAAGAGAGAGGCGAGAGGTGGGAGGAGAGAGGAAAGTGCTAAGAATTTTGCCCCCAATTTTGTTTTTCACATGACTATAAACACTACACAAGACAGAATAGGTGTGAACTGGACAAGAGTTTGTAAGATTTTTACTATGCTCTGACATCAGAGGTAAATTTACAGGAACACATACCTAAATCAAGAGTAAGGTCCTTCTGTTTAGTATTTGGACAGGAAAAGCTGAGCTCGAGTACAATTAAAGTTTAGACCATTTATATTTTAAATACTCCTTGATTTATTCATGTTGCTGTGTTAACACATTTGAAAGGAGCCTTGACAAGGCAATTGGGAATATGCCCTAAGGAATCATTCCATGGTGGGAATCTGTGACCAGCGAGGCCCTTCTTTCAACCTGACATTAGTTTTTCAATGAATTAATTGCAAATTTCAAGAATTATGAGATATCCTAAGTTATTTGTATTAGGAAATGAACAGGAAAATGTAATTATTTTTTCCCCTCAAATAATATTTGAGGTCTGAAAAGAAGCTCTGAGCTATGTCATATTTCTTGTATCTTTCTGACAGTTTGTAATTACTTTTAATGCTGCTGTTCTCTAAATTATTAATGCTAATCTGTCATGACAGGGGCTGAAGAGAACCAGCGATTAGAGGCCTCTTTGCTAGCAAGGCTGGTTAGAAATAAATGTCTTAATCACATGAAAACAGAACAGTTCTTACATTTCAGCCAAATAGACTCATGTCTTCTTCTCCCAGGCTCCCTCCTGACCCTTAAAAAAGATGCACACTGACGGCAGTTGAACAGTATGACAGTCTAAGCGATGACTTTTGTGTGGGTCTTCGTGGATTGGCATCTGGTGATTCACCAAGTTGTAAAGTGTCTCAAATGCTTCCCCGCTGCGTGGAGCTGCCAGAGTCTAAGACATCTCTATTTGTCAGGGCCACAGGCTACCGGCTCTTCCCATGAGGGACTTTAGAATGGCAAGACCTTCGCTCCCTCAGAAGCATCACCTTCTTCCTCATTTGCTGTCAAGACCTTGCGTCCTATGAATTCAGCCTATTGTATCTTTCGATGGCATTTAGGACAGGCAGGTCCTCTGACCCAACAGACACTGGACACCTTTCTGGTATTCTCCTATAACTATGACTCTCAATAGGGTTTCTCGTTTTCAGACTAAATGTACTTATTCCTTTCAGTAAGCACCATAAGACCCAAAGACTCACTATTTTTCATCTCTTTTGTCTAGTGCCTGACACATCATCCATAATTAGTGAGCATATTTATTGGGATTCTATCACTGTGGTAGAATACCATGACTAAAAGTAACTTGGGGAGGAAAGGGTTTATTTTACCTTATTGCTTATAAATCCATCATTCCAGAAGTCAGGGTAGGAACCTGGAGGCAGGAACTGAAGCAGGGGCCATGGAGCAACAACTGCTTCCTGTCTTGCTCCCCATGTCTTGCTCAGCCAGCTTTTGTACAGCACCCGGGGCCACCTGCCCAAGGACAGTACTTCCCACATCAATCATCAACCAAGAAAATGCACCACAGGCTAGTTTGGTGGGGGTATTTTCTCAATTGGGATTCCCTGTTCCTAAATGTCTCTAGTTTGTGTCAAGTAGACACAAAATTAGTCAGTCCAGTAATAGTTGGAAGATGGTTCGTGCCCAGCCATGCATGCTTGATTTGGGGATACAGAGATGGTTCAATGGTTAAGAGAACTCTTGCTGCTCCTGAGGAGAATTTGGACTCAGTTCTCAGTACTTGCTGTGGCATGTCTTTCTGTATGCTGTGAATGTGTGTTGCTCTCATTGGTTAATAATAAAGCTGTTTGGCCAATAGCGAGGCAGGATAAAGTTAGGCTGGACAATCAAACTGAGGACTGGGAAGAAGAAGAGCAGAGTTGGGGGAGGGAAGCTGCCAGTGAGCCACCCACAAAGCAAGATGCTAGTGAACTGGTAAAGCCACAGCCACATGGCAATACTTAGATTAATGGAAATGGGTTAATTTAAATGTAAGTGCTAGTTAGCAATAAGCCTGAGCTATTGTCTGAGCATTCTGTAATTAATATAAGCTTCTATGTGTTTATTTGGGATCAAGCGCACAGGCCAGAAAAGCTCCGCCTCCGATTAAAAGTACCTATATCAGGTGACTCACAACCACCTGTAACTCCAGTTCCCTCTTCTGGCCTCCACAGGCATCTACACACACACACACACACACACACACACACACACACACACACACACACACACATACTGGACACACAATTGAAAATAAAGAAAATATCTAAAATTAAATAGAACAAATGTAAGATTCCATCCATATTAATTGTCCACAGTTTTTTCATCCCCAATAAACACGGTCATTCTTTCCCAATCCTGTGCTTATAAGCTCCAAACACCCCAAGTAGATCATGGCCTCATCTAAATTAATTAAAGTATGAGAGAGACATGCTCCCCATTCCATCCTTTCTTCACCATCATTTCTGACAGATATAACTTATATATCTCTTATAAAATTATCAATGTTTCATTGCTAATAAAAAAACATAGGCAAGTAATGGGAAGGGCCAAACTGTTGCACAAATCTTAATTGGTCTTTTAATAAAAAAAAAAAAAAAAAAAAAAAAAAAAAAAAAAACCTGGATTCAGATATTGGGGTAAATGCTGAAAGAGAGACAAAGGAACAAGCCACTGCCATGTCTTACTTCTAGAACTCCTCGGCCTGAAAAGGGACGTTAGCCCAAATGGTTCCTGCCAAGAAAACTTCAGCCAAAAAAGCCTCGAGTTCCTGTCTCCTCACACCTTATGTACCTTTCTCTACTCAGCCATATTCATTACTTCCTTCTTAGTGCTGGGATTAAAGTCGTGTGTGCCTCCCAAGGGAGCAAAGGCATGAAATCCCAAGGGCTGGAATTAAAGGCATGGTGACTCCCAAGTATTGAGAGTCAAGGTGTGTGCCACCACTGCCTGGTTCTGTTTCTCTCCTAGACTGAATCAATCTCTTGTAGCCTAGGGTGGCTTTGAACTCACGGAGATCCAGACAGATCTCTGCCTCATGAGTGCTAGGATTAAAGGTGTGTGCCACCACTGCCTGACCTCTATGTTTAATCTAGTGGCTTGTTCTGTCCTCTGATCCTCAGGCAAATTTTATTAGGGTACACAATATATCACCACACCAACCAAAGATTTTAGACCCTGTGCATGATGAAAATGATTAGTAAGAGTGGATTGCTAATAAAGAACTGTCAATTAGACAAATCCAGAAGCATCCTAAAAGCAAGGACCTAGTTCCATTGTCTGAGACACAAGTGCTAACCTTCCTGAACAACCTTCCATTATGCAGCATGCACTCTTATCTACGAAGAGACTGGAATAAAGCTTATCATCCATGAATATATTTTGTACAAATGTATTCTAAATTGTACTGCAAAATCCAATTAAAGGTGTACCTTTTCCCCTTGTTCTAAAATTCATTACCAACATTAATACTGGGTCTACATCTCAGTTTCATTTTGAGCTTGGGTTCCAAAAGATCAGAAACCAGAACTCTAAAGCCATTCATCTGTTGTTTACTCATGCCTTGGCACCGCTCCCTCTGTTCCACATTCCTGGTGAACCACGTGACCTTGTGGTCAATAAAACAAGATCCCAATGGCCATTTCTTCAGACTGAAAGGATGCATTAAAGAATCAGAACCATGCAGCATGCTTGGCACCGATTAAAGCTGTAATTAACCACTAGGATTATACTTGACACCCATTAATTCTCTGAGCCCGTTTTATAGATTCGGAAACTGAGACTCACAGAGGTTGAGTAATATACCAACTCTGACACAATCAGAATAAAGCTGTGATTCAAACACCGCACCGTTCCGTTCTCTTTGCAAACTCAACCCAGAGTTAAGAAACTCTTAACCCAGCATTAGGGAACAGAGGCAAGTGGCTTTGCAAGCTCTGTTCACTGTCTGTAGGAAGGACACAGAGCACCAGTGGAGATGTAATAGAAAGGCTGTGTCCAGCCATTCTAGCTCGTTTGCAGCACCCCTTTCCCTGGCATCTGTGGAAACTGCCAGGGGAGCTGAACATGATCTGAGACTGGACTTCAAGAATGAGAGTGAAGGGCAGCAGCTAGTGTCCTTAACTCCTGTTTGTTCTGCTCCTCCAGTTCTGTGTGCACGCACACACACTCACACTCACACACACACACACACACACACACACACACACACACACACACACACTGTGATGTCACCTCAGAGGCAGAGAATTGCTCCACAGAAGCCTGCTGCTTCTGCACTTTCCCCTGAGTACAGCTTTCACTTTCAAGGCAGACTGTAAACTCCAAAGGCTCAGCAGGGGAAGCCAAGGCCCAGGCAGGGCCCCTTGGCAGAGGAGAGGAGTGGAGCCATGGAGCAGCCCCTCCTCTGGCAAGCATTGACTTTTCTCCCTACTTAAAACGAAAATTAAAATTAAGTCAAAATCAGAAGCTGCAAAGCCCATATCCCTGCCAGAGCCACAGAGAACTTTTGCTGAGTTACACAAACAGAAGACATTTCTGCAGAGCACATTTGCATTTGAAAGTATGAACGCATCCTAAATACACAGCAAATGTACAGATCTGTGCAGGGGCAATTAGGAACAGAAATAACCAGTGCTACTGAATTAGAATTGATGAGGCTTGGGTGTTCGAGGAGGCCACTTCCCTTACATAACCAACCCCTTCCCATCCTTGTGGTACATAAAGTTTTCCCAGATTCTCAAAAGCCTGAGCATGGGACCTTCCAGTGAGTTTTGACATGTGTTCTCCCTTCTTATTGCATTGATCACCTGATAGTGGTATTGTGAATTTTACCAGTCTTTCCCACTCAGTGTTGGGCTTGTGAGAGCTTGTGTCTATCTTGAACATCATTGTGCCTCTGGTATAAAACGTCTCAACAAAGTAGGTGTTTGGTGAGTAGTTTTGAGTACACAGACAGAGATGGAATGTGGGACTTTTACTTATAAAAACTAAAAGAGCTACCTGGCTCTTACATCAGCCTCAGTAGTGGAAAAAGCTACCAGTTTGGGTGTATGGGATACACAGTGAACAACTAATTGAGTCAGAAATATAGAAGAAAGTAACAGGAAAACAGGCCAGACCATAATATCCTTAGACTCACTCCTGGGTGGGATTCTATTTGTACCCTATTTTAAAAGGATTTTTTTTATTATTTTTAATTATGTGTATGTGTGTGGGGTATAGGAGCATGTGAGTACAGGTACCTGAGGAGACCAGAAGAGGTTGTTAGAACCCCTGGAACTGGAATTACAGGAAGTTGTTAGTCACCATGTGGGTGTTGAGAACTGTTGAGCTGTCTCTCCAGCCCTTCCATGAACCTTAACCGTAGAGTCATTTGTAGTTTCACAACAACTATGATCTACTATGGGTCTAACACATTGCCATCAACCCATCTGTCTGCCCATTATCTAACTGGCTATCCATCCATTTATTAAATTATCATCTATGAATCTGCTGCCTATTTGTAATATCATTCAAGCCATTCATTCATCTATCTCCCCATGGCAGGTGAATACTAAAGATGTCCTGTAAAGTTTTCACCCCTGTACTAATCATCCAAAGGAACACAAACGTAGGTGCTTCTGGAAAGAGAATTTGGCCGATATAACTAAGCTTAGTTTAGCTGCCCTTAAAATAGGGAGATTATTATGAGTCAACCATGCAGATCCAAATGTGACTTCAAGAGCCCTTGAATGTGGAATAGGAAGCAACAGAGATGTGGCAAAAGAGAAATCATGGCTTGTCCTACAGAAGCAGGAGGAGGGACCAAAGTCTCACAGACCAGAGTGGTCCCTGAGGACAACGAGTCAGGAGTCCCAGTCTTACCACAAAAGGAACTGAGTTTAGCCAGGTCCTTAGAATGGACTGATCCAGAGCCCACAGGAAGACCACGCCCTATGCAGCATCTTGATCCTGGTCTTATGAAATCCTGAGCAAGAAGCTAACTAATCAATCTTCGACTTATACAGCTACATTTCCTAGACATGGTAGCTACAGTTGGTTGGGTTTGGTTTTGTTTTTTTCTCTTTGATTCTTTGTTCTTTGGGGGCCTGCCATCCAGCTCCTAAATAAATACACAGAGACTTATTCTTACTATTGAATGCCCAGCCTTAGTCTGGCTTATTTCTAGCCAGCTTTTCTTAACTTAAATTATCCCATCTACCTTTTGCCTCTAGGCTTTAACCTTTCTCTGTTTGTGTATATCTTTTCTTTCCTTCTTATTCCATGTCTGGCTGTGTGGCTGTGAGGCTGTGAGGCTGTGTGGCTGTGTGGCTGTGTGGCTGTGAGGCTGTGAGGCTGTGAGGCTGTGAGGCTGTGTGGCTGTGTGGCTGTGTGGCTGTGAGGCTGTGAGGCTGTGAGGCTGTGAGGCTGTGTGGCTGTGTGGCTGTGTGGCTGTGAGGCTGTGAGGCTGTGAGGCTGTGTGGCTGTGTGGCTGTGTAGCTGTGTGGCTGTGAGGCTGTGTGGCTGTGTGGCTGTGTGGCTGGCCCCAATCATCCTCCTCTCCATCTTTTTTCACTCCTCCTTTCTTCTCCCTTCTCCTCCTATTTGTCCCTTTTGCCTGGCAGCCCCGCCTATTTCTCTCTCCTGCCTAGCTATGGGCCGTTCAGCTCTTTATTAGACCAATCAGGTGTTTTAAACCGGCCAAGTAACACAGAGTTAAACAAATGCAACATAAAAGAATGCAACACATCTTTAACTAATATTCCACGATAGGTAGCCCCTGGTCCCAGCACTCATGAGGCAGAGACAGGAGTTCAAGATGAGTCTGGGCAACATGGAAAGATTTTACTTAAGTTAATTGAAAACATAAACCAACTCATGTTATTCTAGCACTACATTTATGGTGATTTGTTACAGCAACAATGGAAAACAATAGAATTTGAGCACACTACCCATCAATCTATTAACTATCTAAGCATTAGCCATGGGTCTAGCTTCTCTATGCCTTATCTATTAGCTATCTAAATGGTATCTGTTAATCATCTCTGAACTCCCCTACTTCTGCCCCAAACACACAGGATTTTACAGTCACTAGGAAACCTGGATAATGAATGCCGTAAGACTGTGGAGTCTGCAACTAACCTGGCCTCGAGTCTTGTCCCATAACCCCACACCAGGCTTCTACTCTCTGCTCCATCTTCACTTGAGCAGACTGTTATGCTCCTTATCCTGATCTGCTGCCTGCAGCAGTATCGGCCATGGCATCCTTAACCATGCCACAACATTTCCCCGGCTCGCAACCAATACCCTGAGGCTACAGCTGTCTGGAAAGGAATTGGGGAAAATGTTCAGGACACAGTACACCTGCTTCTGTGACTGAGATGGTTTCTGTTCTCAATGGATGTTTCTTTTCCCTTAAGAAAGGCCCTGACTCTCTCCACTATTATTAAGAGACGCCCAAAGCGGGAAGCTTTCAGATACATCCACCACTCTGCAACTGAGAAGCAACTCCCCTCAGAGAATAGTGTCAGCGGGGAGGCAGCAAGGTCTGCTGGGGTGTGTTACCTCGTTCAGTAATACCAAAGTAATATTTCCTTGTAAAAGATACTGTGCTAACCTTCCAAAATGATATAACAGAGTCAAAATGGCCACATAAATCTACCTTCAAAAGGAGTCGGTTGTAACTACCGAAGCCCTTGGAAATACAGGCTTTACAGCATGTCATTTGCCACAACATTAGATTAGAAGATTTTATAGAAATACATTCACATATAGATTAAAAGGCATACATAATATGAGCCTTTGCTTCATTCCTGGGTTTGGACTCATATGCCTTTACCTATATTTCCTCCTCTCATATCCTCACAGATCTACAGAATATGCCCAGCTGTTTTCTGCATCTGTAGATGGGAGGTTAACAAATTTGTCGGGGTGGGGGAGGGGGGAGTGGAGCTATAACCTAACAAAGTTGGGGTGTCAACTCAATAGACATACATCAGCTTGAGATGGCTAAGATAGTAGAGCACTGCCTTTGTAAGCACAAGGACATCCATTTGATCCCCAGAACCTACACGTAGAAATTATCCGGGTTGGTAGGATGCAGGTTTGTAACCCCAGAGCTGGAGCTCACTGCAAGTCAACCTCCTTGGTAAGTTCTAGTTCAGTTAGAGAGCCTGTCTCAAAAAACAAGGCTGATGGTGGGTGAGAAAGAATAGCTGGCATCATCCTCTGGCCTCTACATGAATGCACACACATGTGCATATGTACCCACACACATATGTACATGAACCCACACATCCGTAAACCTGCACACACACACACACACACACACACACACACACACACACACACACACACACACATTAAAATAGAAATATTTTAAAATAGAGTCTAACCCAAGGCTTGTTCTTCTAACTTCTGTGCTGCAGTTGGCTCTCATACAATGGGATGTGATGAAATCAACATCCTGGCTCATTGAAAAAGTCATACCCAATCCCTGGGTCTCATTTATGAAATGAGGGAGATGGACTCTATCCGGCTTTAGTGATCTGTTTCTAGAATGGTCTTCCACTTGGGGGTGTCTCTCTAGCCATGGTTCAGGAGAAGGACATCTAAGTACAATGTGCGGTCACCACACTCTCTCCTGGTACTAACCTCCTGATGTCATGTACACCGTTGCTCTTCTCATTTCTAAAGATCATTTAACACCCCATTAGTCACTCTTGGCAACGCTCCCCTTTCTACAGGTAAGCGAGAAGAACAGCCTTCAAGGTGACCTCTCCGCACTAACATCACTTCCGGCTCTGGAGAGTACTTGGCCGGCATGCTGGGTCTGGAGCAGAAAGGTGCTATGAGACCAATGTCATCAGTAGATAGAATCCAGTCTCCCGAGGGACAGACATGCTGAGAGGCTCTGGACTTTACTGGAAGCACCAGACTGAGGCTGGCAATACTAGCATTCAGTAACCCCCTTCAGGAACCATCTATCCAAACCCTCCCACCGCCTTCCTCCACCCCTGTGGGAATCAAACAGCGTGGTGTCAGAAGAGGAAATGCAGATCACATAATTTGCCAACTGCAGTTAATTGTGAGTGGGCTCCTGGAGCGCTGGGGTGAAATGTGGTGGAAAACAGGTCTCAGCTCAGCAGGAAAGAGCACTGATCAATTAGTGATGTCTGCCAGGGTCAGAGGGTCAGGAAAGGCACCAGGCTCACTGCCTATTCAGAGACCCTCACAATAACCAGCCAGAGCGCAGGCTCTGCAATTAAATCTGCCTCGGGTCAAAGCTCAGATCTCCCACCTTCTAGCTTTCTAATAGTGGGCACATTTCTTAAATTTTCTGAATGTCAGCTAGAATGGAATCATGAGAATAAAGACCAGCTAACTCATTAGCAATTATCATGAGCTTTCCCAAATGACAAGCCGTGCAAAGAACACCATTAAATAGACCAGGGCAGAAATGCCTGTCTTCCCCTTACCCCTTGAGGGGGGGGGGAAGAAGTCACAAACTGGCATTCATAGCCCAGTTTCACCTTTAGCCCTGTTTTCTTTGGCCTGTGTTGTTAAGTTTGTGGTGTCTAAATAATTTTGGTATTAGTTACCAGCTTACTTAAAAATTCCTTTAGAAGCTTGGTCTGAGAACATTGGCCCCATTCCCACACGGCAGTGGTCCACTGAAACTGACAAAGGGCTGCTCCCTATAGATGGATCTGAGTTCCCTTTTCCTTTTCTTCGTGAGAATGTGTGCATTCATTCAGAAAAGTGCATGGAGTATAGCCATGATTTGAAGAGTGATTCTAAAGCAACATCCACATAATTAAACTCCAGGTCAATGGATGACCTATATAGCTAGCTCCCCAAGATGACATGGCCTTTTGCTCACAACCTCAACTAGCCGACAGGGATGGCTACTTCCCTGACTTCTGTCGTAGCCAGTTTCTTGCTTTTAATATTTAAGCATCCTGGAGCTGCACAGCTTTGCCTATTTGGACAGAAAGTGGCATTGGGTCACTTTCTTGGGTTGAGCTCTCCTCAGTCAACATCATGGTTGTTGACACAGGCCTGAGCGGATGTAGCTCATTCATCTCATTGCAGGATGGGTGATGTACTCTTCAGTTTCCCTACCATCTCCCCACCTGCCCTATGATAGACACTGGGATGTATGTGTTCACATCAGGACAGGAAGCTCCCCCATGAAAAGAAGTAATGGTTATTAACCACGTGTTCTGTTGTCTGAATGCTTAGACAAGCCCCCAGCTTGTCCTGAAGGCGCTAAGACTTAGCATGATCATCCTCCCTGCAGATTGATCTCCAGGAGGCTGTCTGCACAATTCCTCCTCCTGTCCTACAATTCCCAAAGGCCTTCTGGGCCCTCCCGTTGAGTGATCAGGCACCCTGCATTTATTGGTCCCTTCTAGATATGGGATTAAGGGATTCAGGGAAGCTAAGGCCAAATCTTCCCTCCAGCAACACATTGGGCAGCTCGCAGCAGCTCTGTCCCTGGCTGTTTGTCATTACCATGGCTTTATGAGCCTGAGTCCAGCTCTCAATCTGTGCCGACAACTCCTCCGCCAACCCAATTTGAATTAATTTGTCAAGTAAAATTTTGTGAGCTAATATATCAGCGGCATTACAGAAGTAAGATCTATGACTTCTGCTGCGATCCTTTCATCTTCTAATTCAGCCATTCTATCAATAAAAGCAATCAAGTTTTCTTGGCAAATTTTTCTTTATAAATCAGCTTTATGGGTCACGGGTCCCCACTCTTCTTGATGTTTATGGATTTTCGCTCCTAATAGCTGTTCCATTGTTTCTGTACAATGGAAGTGAGACATCTAAGACCATGAGAAGGAAGTGTTTTGCAGGGTGCTGCAGGACCCAGGTGCTGAGTGAACCTATTCTACCATCCCTTCATAATGGGATGATGCCAAGACCTTGTCTCTCAGATTGGGTCACAAGAACCTTAGCCACCAAAGCCCAACCAGACAGACTCCTGGACCCATTCCTGTCATAGGATTAATTACTTTTCATCCTCTGTTTTTCTCTGTCTATGATGGCCCTTGGATGGTTCCTTAGGTCATGAGGGTCAGGATTTCAAGGCAATGGTTTCTAGTACTGGCTCTATCAGAACCCCAGCGAGGTTATGTGCTAATGTTCTCATTCTCTCTTTCTCTCCCTTTCCCGTCCCCTGTCTCCACTTGCCTCTTCCTTCTGCCTTTTTCCATCCCTTCATGTTGCATAATCATATATCTCAACAGAGGGTAAAGATAACCCCCAACACAGTCACCATAAAACATTTGGCAATGTCTGCTCATATGTTTTAGTGCTATAACTCAGAGGGCCTATTGCCAGTATTTAGTGGGTAGAGGCCAGGGGCTGACACCTTACAATGCACAGAACAGCCTCCATCACAAAGAATGATCTGCCCCAAATATCATCGACACTGAGTTGGTGAGAGAGCGTGCTCTATGTCCATTGCTTTGTGAACTCGCAATGAATATATTCTTATCCAGCAATGAAATTCAGTGTCTACTGTGCATGACCAAGCTGGCCTAGCCCCTCCTGGCATGTATACATGCATATATGCAGGGCTGCTTCACCCAGTTAGACACAAATGTATGTAGGTGTGGATGATCCCAGGCCTGGTGAGGCCAGGCCAGCCTATGCCCTCAGAACTGTCTTGCCTCTTTTTCATGATGCCTAAGAGTGACAGAAGAAGCCTGGCCTTGCCTATATCTCTGAGTAGGTTTATTTTCACTCATTAAAATTTCAGGTAGCTATGTTAGTCTTTTGGTATTTTTAAAAAGGACACAAGAAATTGCCTGTTGCTTCAGTAGGCTGCCTTGGGTTTATTCCACCACCTAAAAGATGTAGTATATTGGCAATTAGTCTCCAAGCAACATTCCTTCCTTACTCTCCTTTAACAATACTCACCAAAAGCTCATGGTCACCTAAGAATAATACCACACCTGTTGCAACAGGTGAGAATGTTAATACCATTGCAGTACATAACATTTTAGGATGCCTCTCCAGTGTTTCACCCTTGACAGACAGGCCCTGTAGACACCCTGTAGATTCCCTGAGACTGTAAACATGATGTTACTCACCCGTTTGTATTGTGTTGTGCAGTAAAAGGAACATTCTAGATATAAATGTGTCCCAAATCAGTTCATCTTAAAATAAGGACATTATCTGGAACTGCTTGTCTCAACCAATGACTCCTTTAGACCTGTGTCTAGATGTCAGTCACAGAGGAAATCAGAATTGCAAAGTGTGAGAGTCTGACCACTGTTGATAGCTTGAAGACAGAAGGATCCATGGAGGGACAAGGAAATTGGGCAGCCTTTAAGGACTAAGAGAGGACTCCTAAGTAGCTCCCAGTAAGGAAATGCGTTCTCCATTCCACAGGCACAAGGAACTGAATTCTGCTAAAAGGCAAAGAGCAGAATCAGACCCATCTAGGTGAAGACCCGCTCCAACCTATAGCTTGATATCTGCTTGCAGTATGAACATTAAGTGGACAATCCAGCCATGCTGTACTAGACCTCAGAGCCACACACTGTGCTAATAAATGGGCATTATTTTAAGGTGCCGAATATGTGGTTACTCATACAGCTATGAGCAGATCTCTAGTCAACACAAACATCTCAGGCCCTTTGTGACCCCAAATTCTCCGCCCTTCCCATTCTCACTTTCTTTCCACACTCCAGCAGGCATAGATAATTTACCCAAGATCTTAAAAGTTCAGCCACATCTGAATAAATTTTTCCCACATTTACTTTGCGCAGGGTTAGACCACGAACATACCATCAATACTCAAGATTGTCCCTGACCTCAATCACTTGGAAATGCTCATTTTAAAAGCTTAAGGCATATTATTTCTGAAACAAGATGCAAATCTAATATCAAGAAAAAAAATCAGTCACCCTAATGCTGGGCTTTGCCCAAGCACAGCAGGATTTCACAGCAGCCCCCTTGATTATTTAATATTCACTCCGTCTCCACCGGAGGCTGTGCGGCTGAATAGAGATGATGTCTCGGGATTGTTAAACATAACTTGGAGTGCGTGCCTGAGACACATTCTCCTTGCTGGGAGATGAAAGATAGGAGAGGCGAAGCCCTTGGTACTGATGTAACTCTTCCTGCTGAATCTCCCAGCTTAACCGCAGTAAGAATTGTAAAGTATTTGGGGCCAAATGTTCATCTGCTTGCAATTTAAGGGATATTTAAAAAGTTATCCACCAAGTCCCACTATAATTTGAAAGATATATTGGAAAGTCGTGTTGGGACTTGAGAGGAGACATCCTGATCACAAATTAAAATTTCATAACCACTGCAGTGTTTCTGACGGTACTTTGGTCGGCCTGGGAAGCTTGTCCCCTGAGTTCAGCTGGGCCGTTTGCATTTTTAATTTGCCGTTGTTTCTAACTCAAGCCTACACTTTTTTTCTTTTTGGCCATGTTGATATTGGAATCTAAAGGAAAGCACTGGCAATGCCCAGTTGTTTGCTGCAGAATGCTCAGCACAAGTAGATTATTACAGAAAAATATTATTTCTTCTCTTAGTAACCATTCTGCAAAAGGGTCCTGACCAAGGATTAGCCCACATGGAGTTACAGATAGTATGCTACAGAAAAGAAGATAAGCCATAGGCCATAGGCTGTCCTGAATAATCAAAAACATATGGGGGAGGGAGGGAGAGTGCAACAGAGAGTACTTGAGTTATAAGTGAATAAGCAGGGGCTGAGGAGATCGCTCAGTGGGTAAAGGTGCCTGCTGTCATGCCCAGGGACCTGAGTTCTATCCCTGGAGCCTGCATGATGGAAGTAGAGACCTAACTCCTGCAAGGTGTCCTCGGACCTCAACAGGCACAACATGGCACAGGCATGCAAACATACGAACACACAGACACACATACAATAAACAAAGAAACAGGAACAAGAAAAAACTCAAATCCTGCTTTAAAAACAAGTGAACACGCACACAGTGCCTGAAGATAGTGGTCGCATTCAGTCTAAACCAGTGTTGGTCAAAAACTGGACTTGAAAGATGAAGAAAGAAAAGGAGAGTCAGAGATGGGGAGGATGGGGAGAAATCTGTGAAATGCTAGCTTTGGGACATAGCATGCCCTCACACTCCTGAACTCAAGGCAGCTGTGGTCACCTGCACGAGACCTGGACATGATGGACCTGTCCACATTCCAGCATGGCTAGAAGAGGGGCTCATGAGGCTCTACCCTCAGGAGCTATTGGGAGTTAATAGTTGCAGGGGAGAGGGGGTCGTTTTTCTCTGCATGTCCATGCTCCAGTAAATAACTCCCCACCCTAATTAAACTCGGCGGGTCACAAAGCAAAACAAGACATGTAATAGAAGGGAGATGAACACAGGCCGGAACAACACGGCGGGAAACCACACTACCTGAAAGAGAATTACCACCAAATTCAAAACCTAGGAGGGGAGCCGACCCCAAAGCTTTCCCTTGGTCAGTTGGGGTCAGAGGGAACTGGGGGCAGAGTGTGCCAGCCCAGTCACACAGGCAGATACATGACCTGAGTTTACCTGTTGGAGTGCACTGCTTTTCAGAACACAGTCACTGCGCTGGGCTGGACACATGATTCATGAAAGGTCAGTGTCTTGGTCACTTCTCTCACAGCTATGACAAATACCTGATGGAAGCATTTTGAGGACCTATTTTGTCTCCGAGTTTTAGAGAATATGTCCTGTTGGAGCTTACAGCGACAATTTCTCACAAGGCATTGGCCAGGAAGAGGACAGCAGGACTGAATAGGGGGTAGGCTATGATCTCAAGGCTCTCCTTAAAGTCTTATGTCTACCAGCTCTCCCTCTGCCTCAACCTCCAAATGCCACTAGCTGGAGACCAGGTATTCAAAGTCTCAGGGGAACATGCTACATACAAATCATAGCAGCCACTCTAGAATCACCACTTGGGTTGACATATAAATAGCCAGAGAGAGAAATCCCTTTTTATGTGAATGAATAATAATGAATAACATGGGGATGCCAAAAGCCACCGTCCTCAGCCAAATAGGGAGAACCTGTCTGCTAGGTGAGGAGAAGCAGAGACAAGTAGAGAGGACGGACATGCAGGACATGGGTAGATGCATAGATGGGTCTCCCATACCCTCCCTTCCTTTAAAGGAGACAGGGATATCCATAGCAGTGTTTCAAGACACTCAGCTGTGGCTTCTCCATACTAGAGCCAATACATAGGCTGTGATGGTTAAAATTGCCAGCTTGATGGGATTTAGAATCACCATGGAAAGAAGCTTCTGGCTGTGTGTGTGTGAGTGTGTAGTGTGTGTGTGTGTGTGTGTGTGTGTGTGTGTGTGTGTGTGTGTGTGTGTTTCTAGACTGGGTTCATTGAGGTGAGCAGATCCATTTTAAATGTGGATGGAACCATGCCCTGGATTTGGGTCTTGGTCATAAAAAGAGAAGGCAAGCTGAGCACCAGCACTCATCTCTCTCTCTCTCTCTCTCTCTCTCTCTCTCTCTCTCTCTCTCTCTCTCTCTCTCTGCTTCCTGATCACAAATGCAGTGTGACCACCTGCCTCACACTCCTGCCGCCATGTCACCATGATGGAATGACCCACCAAACTGTGAGCCAAAATAAGCCTCTACCTCTTAAGTTGCTCTCATCAGGTATTTTGTGAGGAGAATGAGAAAAGTAGCTAATGTACAGGCCACAAACCTCAACCAGACTCATCACCCACACTGGCTGGGTTGCTTGAATCCTTAAAGACTTAAGGAGATATTATCAAGCCCTCAACCAAAAACCAAGTCAAGGCATTGTCATCCACCAATCTTCACATCTAGAGCCCTTGCACTAAACACTTTCGGAGTGTGAGTGGGACATGCTACATGCTTCCAGTAGGCACATCAAGTTTAGTGGTGTTGATGGGTGGGTGGGAGCCATCCTCACCTTCTGACCAATTCTTGTGGAACTTTGTTCTCTTGATCTAAGTCTTTTCCTGAGTGGCTCATCAGCTCTTCATCAAGTAAACACCATGTTGGTATTTGCCCACTTGTGTTGAAAACATGACCAAGTTGTAGGCTGAAAACAGCTTAGACCCAAGCTGGGGTCCTGGCAACATACCTCTATGTTGTTTTCTACCACCTGCGCCTCTGGTCTTTGTTGCCAGAGTCTGGCAGATGATGGACTTGCTGGGCCAATCACTGGACTATGGAAAGATGACATGTTGGCCTCAACCTCTTGGCTTTTATGTGGGGCTTTTAGAGTCCAAACAGGACAAAGTTTGCTGCGTGCAAGGAATGGTTTGAAAATCACTTTCTAAGAAACATGTTGACCAATCAGAAAGTTGGATCCTGATTCAAACATACCAATAATGGAACAAAAATACGATTCAGCCAATAACCTGAAAGCGGCTGGAATTGGTAGATGGTAACAGACAGTCACTTCTTACTTGTGTTAGTGCTATTGTAGTTATATGTTTTTAAGAGTTTTTTATAGTTACACTTCATGTGAAGACTAGGATTTGCTTCCAAATAAACAAGCGAGGGTGAAGGAGGGAGAGATGTGAGCATGGGGAGAGATGGACACATCTGCTGAAACTTGTTGCATTACTTTTCTACTGCCATGATAAAACACCATGACCAAAGCACCGAATGGAAGGAAGAGTGTATGAGGGGCTGATGGTTCCAGTGGGTCAGAGCTCAACAGTGCAAACAAGGCACGGTGGCAGGACCAGCTGAGAGCTCACATCTAGAACGGTAAACCCTTTGAAGCCTCCCCCAGTAACATATTCCTCCAGAAAGGCCACACCTCCTAAGTCCCCCCAAAACAGCCACCAACTGGGGACCAAATACTCACGTCCAAGACTTATAGGGGACATCTCAATCAAACCACCACAGTTGTTAAAGCTGAGCTGTGCTTACATGGGCTTCATTGTATTATTCTATCAATTTCTTGTATACCCGAAGGTTTTCAACATAAAAACTTAAAAGGTAATCTCAAGCATCTTATTTGAGATTCTGGAGTCTCTTAGGTGCAAGCCAATGGACACACCAGGTGCGAAGAACCTAATTACATGATGGAAACCGTTTTGAAATGTCTAATTTCCACCAAAAATATATGAGAAAGCTGAGCTCTGCGCAGAATGCCAAAGCAAGCCAGAAAAAGTGGTGATGCACAAAACCAGGAAGATCCAGGAAAGTGCCCGATTTTCCTCAAACTAAGCAAAGTTTCAGTAACACCCTGGCCTGAACCGAAACACCACCCTCCCTCCTTCCAAAGTCAAAGAAGAGGATGCAGTTTTCATACGCAAAGGCAGATAGATGGCTTGTTGAGTGACTCCAGTGAGAACAGGAGCCAGTTATTCGCTCCTTCTTATGGTGTGTGTGTGTGTGTGTGTGTGTGTGTGTGTGTGTGTGAGAGAGAGAGAGAGAGAGAGAGAGAGAGAGAGAGAGAGAGAGAGAGAGAGAGAGAGAGAGATCAGGACAAGGGCACTTAAATATTCTTCCATGTAACATTTAGAAACATGGGGAGTACCTGTGTTTAGAGCCTGTGCCGTTAGGGGTGTTTCTGATTAGCGGAACCCACAGGAATGGGGGGCCAGGAGTGCATGGCATGTATCTGCTCACTCCTCCTGCGTTTTTACCAGAGCACTTTGAGTATATTATTGCTGCTCTCCCAAAAAAAAGGGAGTTTCTGCTTGGTTTTATACAGACAATAAAAGAGATCTTTGAAAATTGTGTTGGATAACTCCACAGTCGGCTGCACATTGTGTTTATTGACTGTGAGGAAGATGTCAGCTGTGAGGCAGGGTGTGTGTGTGAGCACATTGGACACAGAACTGGAAAATGTTAAGCTCTGTCCTCCTCCTCTGCCCACTGGTACTCTATGAGGGAGGCACGTTGGTCCTGTGAGCACAGCTCCAGCCTGGCTCCGACGAGATAGCACCTGAACAACTGCAGCACATCCCTGGATGTTGGTATCTCCATACCTGTCTCTTGTAACCATGGATACTCCAAACCATCATCATTTGAGGACCCCAAAGACTCTCGGCCTTAGAGGTATAGCCTTGCTCCTGTTTCCACACCAACATCATCCCCACATTCCTAGCATCAGAAGCTCACACGTGACCATGGTCTGTAGCTCTCCTCTCAACCCTCTCAGAACTAACCAGATGCAGGGAGCCATGGCATCACAAACTCCTGGACTTTGTCCCGACTACATGGGCTTGGCCTCAGGAGCCTTCTGCCTTTGCTGCCTTACTTAAACTCACACCCCGGTTCTGATCATTCTGACGCTTGCTTCAGAGTCAGCTGAGGGTTGCTCACAGCCCAGGCTGCCAGCTCCACCCAGAGCTTCTCACTTCGAATGGCTTGCCAGATGAGGCTGACAATACCAGTCCACGTGAGATGGTGTCCCCACTGTGAGAGAATCAAAATCAAAGAACTTCTGGGACTGTAACCTGCTACTTGCTAAAAAAAAAAAAAAAAAAAAAAAAAAGACTGCTTCTGACAGCTTTGTCATAAAACACCAGATTAGCCCGAAGGCCAGGGTGTTTATAGACTAGGAAACCCCTCACAACTAGACCAAGCCAAAACTAGTAGGGTTAGTAGGGTTTGAAATGACTACACATGACAGAAGCAAGGGGGAAGTGTTACTGAGCAAAACAAAACAAAAAAACACCTTACCCTACAAAATGCCCTCAGTAGGATGCCACTCAACTGGTATATCAATCTGTCAGAGCAAAGGTGTGGTATTTGCTTCAAGTTGATCTAGAACTCACTGGCTTAGGTGGTCACATATCTGAGCAGTACATTATTAGCTTGCTAGAGATAACGATTCTAACGTGTGAGTTATCTCAGTTACCTAGGTTACTCTGCAAAAACATAAAGGCTGCTTTTGCTAAGACACCAAGTCTTCACCAGAGCCCACAGACATCAGAAGCATGAGTAAAACAGAATAAAAGGCCTGAAATCTGTCTGCACACTGTGCCTATGCCTCTTCCTGCTTCAAGTTTTGAATCAGACTATGTAGATGTCTTCATCATTAGGGAACTGTTTAGATTAAGACCATCGTGTGGGATGAATTGGCCTATTGGTTGTTAAAGCGTATATTTCTCTTACCTCATCCTGGTGCTTTCTTGGCAACTCAAGTACCTATAGTCCCTCAACCTTGTCATAAGGCCCAGGCCAGATTGGTCCATAAGTAGAGCTCCAGCCCAGCTCTGAGAAGAAGACACTGCCTGAATGACCCAGCGCATCCCTACACATTGGGAACTCCATCCCTGTAACACACATTTACAATAATCACACAGGATATTAATGTCATCAACAAGAGAGGTCAACAGTTTTTGACTTAACAACAGAAAGACTCAATAACTCCTGGGTTAAGCTGCCATCTGTTAAAGCCCCCAATACGAGGCCAGGCTGTTTGCACATTTTTAAAAAAGTTACATTTCCCGTTGCTAATGAAGCAAGATTTTATTTTGGTCCACAGTTTGAGGGTACAGTCTCTGATGGAGTTATGGTGTGGTGACAGGAAGATGAAGTGTCTGGTCGCATTGCACCTGCAGCCAAGAATGAGAGAAACAAAGGTCTGCAGTCCACTTACTTTCTCCTTTCTATTCCTTATGGGCCTTCAACCCAAGATATATGGTGCTGTTCACTTTCTTTCCTCAGTTAAGCCTGTCTGGAAGCATCTTCCCAGATAGTCCCAGAGGTGTGTCTCCCAGGTGATTCCAAATCCAGTCATGTTGACAGTCAAGATTAATCATCTCAGGAGGTTCCATGGATGCCTCTCATTCACTTCCTATGACTAATGGGTAATTACCCAACTTCAGGCCACACCACACAATTAACAAAAACCTGGTTTCTTTTTCAGAAGAGCAGCCTGATCACCTCTTTGATCATGGCTCCCTTCTGCTCCCAAGTTGAAGTCCCAGTAAATCAGCCATGCTTGTCTTATTGGCCTCATTTCTATTGTCCCTGTCATAAGATCCTGCCACCCACTATCCCAATGACTACCCACTGAAACTGCCCTTGAGCCCTTAAGGAGCCTTTTCTGAATCCAGTCTCCTTGGCAGGTCCTTCTTTCTTCCTGTGCCACATCTTGACCTTACTATCAGAATGATCATGATACAGTGATCAGCTTGATTGGAGACTCCTAAGACAAATTTCTTTCTACTTTTCCTGACAAAGTGAAACTTGATATATGCCCATCTTTGTGTTGGGTTGGATGATCTTAATTTCTTTCTCACCCACTGTCAGCTTTCTTTCTGCCCTGAAGTCTCAGTGCAGAGGGTCTAAGATTATATAACTAGCATGAAGGGTGGGTTCCAACTCTCCCCAGTCCTAGACACCCAGGCTCAGGCTGCTGACCTGGCTGTGCTGCCTGAACTGTTGACTCATCCTGTATTTGTTATTGCTATTCTCTTTCATCAAGATAGAGAAAGCCTCCTTCTTAAGCCCAAACACATAGATAGATGAGAGAGAGAGAATGAATGAGCGAATGAATAAATGCATGAATGAGAACTAACAGGGATGAATCCAGTCAAATGTTTGCTCCTCAAAGAGACAATCAACAGATACTCGGGCTCCACCTAAAGCTATTTTGAGTTTGTCGGGTTGGGGGAGAGTTACACCTGACCATTTTCTCAGTTTTCTTAGTGATAACATTGTTGAGCCTCCTTGCTTCATGAAGAGTGTGAGGCTCAGAGCAATGGCATGCCAGTTCTTTACAGGCAGGCACGGGTATCTGGCACTAGGACCTTGGCATCCCAACATCAAGTTCATAGGAAATGGAAGCAGATGCCCCTTCCTACTCCTAGTAGGTCTGAAGCACTGCAGCAGTCACCCAGTGTGGCTACAGAAAGAACACCTAAGGAGCTGGTTAACAAGGATGTCCAGCCCAGGACTGCTGCTGCTGCATGGAGATCTCAAAGCCGAGGATGAGAGGGTGACTGAGGCCCCCACTGCAGAGGAGGGTGTGACACAGGCATCTTTCAAGCAGGGATACATTCCCTCTGTGGCCTGGAGAAGAATCTGGGCTCTAGATTTGCCCCGTTCCCTCTGTCTGGTGCAACCTCACCCCTCAGTCTGATTTGAACTCAGTTATGAGGCCCCGCTGAGCATCTTGGCTAGTAACCCTACCTTCATGTCCCTCCTCCCTATTTACCCTGGGGTGTGGGGTGCCTCCATACAATGGACCTAATTCCATCACTGCTGGGCAAACCCCAGAGGCTTTCCCTCCCCACACAAAAACCCAATCGTTCCTCTCAGAGGCTAGGAAACTGGACTCATTATACACACTATTAGCCATAAAGGCTTCAGGAGCTATTAGAGAGAAACAAAAGTTCCCCCAGTGGCTTCCATGGATGGTCTGAATGTTTGTCATTGTCCTCAAACAATAATATGTCACAGGGACATATAATGTGGCTGAGTCTGAGCAGGCCCCTGGCTCCTCGCTGGTTTATTTATGTCATTTATCGGGAGCTTTTAAAGAATTGTTTTCCCCAGTCAGCCTAAGGCAGCGATGGAAGCCCATTGTCAGCCTTCAGGAGTCGGAATGGCATCGTGTCCAGTCAATACGCCCCTGCTCTTTTATGGAGCCTGGAAATTGGGCTTCATTGAGAAGAGACGAATGGCATGCTTGTGACAGGGTGGCTCAAGATCCCCCCGCTGGGGCGGGTCATCTGGGCTTCTGGTATCTTTCAACTAAATGTAGCAATTTATTTGTGGAAACCCCATTACAGCTAATAGGGGTTTAAAACCATTAAAAAAGATAAGGGTGTCCAGCCATTTCAAGATTATTTTGTGAAATGCACCCTGTTTCTTAAAAAATGAATTTCACAGAGAATACCATAAATCTTCTCATACCAATTCAGCTCACATAAAACAATTAAAACTAAACAAATCTGATACCAGTGCTAAATGCTTTTTAAATCCCTCCTAAATACATCAAGCTTGGTAAATCTCACACCAGGAAAACACGCTGCACAGTTAAATATCATGGTCATTTGTGGGCATCCCTCTTTAAGAAAAATAGTTGAATAAAATTTAAAAATCTTCATGGGGTAAGAGAAGGCCATCACTTACAGAAATGGGACTTTGGAGCTTAAAGAACCTTCAGGCAGAAGTAACTTGTACCTTCGAACCTTTCCTGTTCTACATGTATGGAGGCATCCTGGGTAACGACTCAGAGAAAATGCTTTTCCAATTCACAGGGGAAACAAAGCTGACTAGAGTAAGCGATCCAATAGAGAAGAAAATAAAGATGATTCACATTGATCCTGACAGCCTTGAAGAAATTGTACCCTTTACTAAAGTAATTCTATTCTACATCTGGAAATTGATTCTAGGGGGAAAGGACCAAGAATGTTGGATGAGGAAATGAAAAAGCAACAGGAAAAAAAAAAAAAAAAAAAAAAAAAGAGGCACGAGGAAAGATGTTCAGTAAGGTCCTCTTTACAACAAGGGTGATGGTCTTCCCAGGGTGATGATGAAATAACAGTGTAATAAATTCACACACTCAGGTAATGAAATGTGATAACCGTGATGTTCATAGGAAATCACATAATAACAAAAACGCTTATCAGTTACGATCTTAAAAGGCAAAAAAAAAAAAAACAGGATATGGCTCACATGGTAGAGAGCTAGCTAGCATGACTGAAATCCAGGGTTCAGTTCCCAGCACTGCACAAAACTAGGTGTGGTGGTACACATCTCTAATCCAGGAGGTAGGGTAGGAAGAACGCGACAGGAAAGGATCAAAGCCATCCTTGGCTGCAGAGTGTGCTCAAAGGCTTTATGAGACCCTGTATAAAAAAATAAAAAATAAAAATAAATAAAACCAGGATATAAAACATAAGTGTGTGTGTGTGTGTGTGTGTGTGTGTGTGTGTGTGTGTGATAGAGTTGTGATATGCAACCTAGGCTAGCCTCAAACTTACAATCCTCCTGCCTCAGCCTTTCAAGTGTTAGAATCAGAAGTATGGGACACTGTGCTCATCTTCATTTTTTCTTAAATCTAAGACACCAAGGAAGCTATAATTGGGAAAAATGGACTGACCTGATAGTATTTTGCTCAGGTTGCTATGGTCATACATACATAATAGTGTGCTCTCTCCACCATGTACCATTCATTAGACAGCTTCTACCTTTGCCCCGCCTGGGGGATGGCTTGGCTTTCTTCCTGTCTGTGACTGACAAGTTCTTTGAACACACATGTAAGAGACTGATTTCCTCTAGAGAAGCCAGTTATAATGGACTCCTTCCAATGAGCTCACAAGCTCATAGAGGCTTCCTTTCTTTTCCAGTGGCCCCTCCAGGCCCACTAGCGGCTGCCCCATTCACCTGGGCCGCCAGCTCTTTCTGCCTCTCCTCTCTGAAAGATGTTCATGCCTACCAAAGAGCTATAGGTATCACTCCAGTCCCCACTGAGGAAGCTGGGGCCTCTGACTTTCTGAGCTATTGCTAGCCAGACTTGGACGCCCTGGACCAACTGTCTACCAGGCACATGATCTGTGCCATCCCTGCTAATGACCATGGGGTACATAATAAAGGAAGGATGCTTCTCACCTCACACAGCTTCAGATATGCCCAGGACCCTCTAGATGCAGGCAGTTGGGGTCTGTGGGTTCCAAGTAAATTGACACCTTCTCAACCCGATCCCTGGAGCTTGGCACATGTTATTCCTTCTTTGCAGCACATTCTCCAAGATGCCCACTTGGCCTGGACCATCATCTACTTCTGGTCCTTGTTCTCAGCTATCAACCTATAACCTTTCAGCGTGCTTACCTCACATTCCAGAGAGGCCCTGTGTTTACTTTCTCCACTACATTTATTCCTTTTTTATACCCATATATCCCACTGATCTGATCACTGGTTTTCACTAGAGAATTCTGGGGCCACAGAGGTAGTGATAGGTTGATCTGTGTTGCCGGAAGCTGTGGGCCCTGTCCCATAGCCTGTCACATTGTAGGCACGTCACCATATCGGCAGTGTAATGAGAGATGAATGATGTCACCACAGGTGATTCTGAGCTACCGCTTGTGTGGTGTTCGCTGTGTAGAGAGAACGTCTGCCTACCCCACGGGATGAGTGATGTGGTATCCATTTCACAGATGGAGAGATGAAGACCCAGAGAGGAGTGAGAGTGTGCCCAAGGCCACTGGTGTGCTACGTTGACTTGCTGGCACTGCCACAACACAGCCCAGGGTAACTGGCTTGAGGACACACTTGTTTTTTCACTAAATGGAGCCTAGAAGCCCAAGATGAAGGTGCTGGTGGGGTTGAGTTCTTCGAGGCCTCTCTCCTTGGTTTCCAGATGGCAGTATAGTCACATGGCTGTCCCCTTGTCCATGACTGTACCCTAATCTCTCCATATCAGGAGTCTAGTCAACTGGTGATGGCTCACTCACGTGACCTTGCTTTCGTCTAACTTCTTGGAGTGGCCTCGCTTCCAAAACCAGTCATCTTCTCTGGCACCAAGGGTAAGAACTTTAGCGTGGCATTTTGGTGGTCACCATTCAGCCCATGACAGGCAGCAAGAAGACAGTGGCGCTGCATCTTAGACGTGAGTCTCACGACTGCAGTGCATACACCCCCTTTCTGATGTGCTCCCCCTATCCTGGGATATCCCTTGGCCTTCAGGCATGACAGCCACCTGCCTACAGGGACAATCCACACTGCTCTGTCTCCTTCCACAGCAGGGTCCTCCCTCCACTCCTCCACACATGAACAATTTCCCACTTCCTGGGGTGGCATGTGACCCAATTTCTCCTCCACTCATGAATCTTGTTAATCTGATTCCTTCAGCACTTCAGATTCCACTGAGAGTCTCGCAGGGACCATCTTCTGCGCTGTGTCTTCTGTGCCAACATCTCTCTTCCCAACAGCTCCCCAGGCAGCAACTCAGCACTGCAGAAACTCACAGCCCAGATGACCCCCGGGGGAACCCAAGATGCCACTCCAGAAGGGTGGGTAAGAACTGACCCAGCAGAGTGCCTGGATGACCAATGCTCCACCTGCCGCCATGCTGTCCCATCATCCCAGCTCCCCGTGGTTGTTAGTTTCTTTTCCTAAACTTACAATGTGCAACTGCCCTTTTTTGTAGTTGCTTTGTTGGCACATTTATTCAGCTCCTCCCGCCCCCAGTCTCCACTACATCCCAAGTATTGCCCATCCATGAACACGATTACCCAAGGTTCTGCCCAGACCTAAGCAATGTCCCAATGCTTCATTCCTGCTCAGATCCCATGATGCTGTTTAAAGAGCACAATTACTAGACCACAAAGTAGTCTCTTGCCACCAAGGAAATCGACTCTCAAGACCGACTGGCCAGGCTAATGGATCTGATCAGCAGCTCCAAGATTGATCTCTCAGGAAGCTTTAAAGAAGGCTGGGACAATAGGTGTTAGTTGTTTCTCATACAAGCACAAGGACCTGAGTTCATATTCCAAGCACTCACATAAAACTCCAGGGACAGTGGCACACATCTGCAATCACAGTGCTGCGGAGGCAGGGACTGGCAGGTCCCCGGCATTCACTAGCCAATCTAGCTGTGTCAGTGAACTCCGTGTTCCATGAGAGACCCTATCTTGAAAAGTGAGGTGAAGAGCAAGTGAGAAATACGATGTGACTGACATCAGCCTCTGACCTACACACACACACACACACACACACACACACACACACACACACACACACACACTTTAAAGAAAAACCTATGTGACCGGGACATTGAGGCTCTAGACCCTGGTTTCCATGTAGACAGGCTTTTGATGAGAACACAGACAAAAAGTGAAGATAGCCCCATGAATTATGCAAACATTAAGCTCCTCCCAAGTCTTATGCATTTGCTGGGTTCTTGAGTTGCACCAATAAATGAGCCACACTCACAGACCTCATGCCATAAAAGTGACAGGAATGCCCCAATGGTTCGAGGTAGTGAGGCACAGGAAGAAGATGTGTAGGGAGACCTGGAAAGAAGGGCTTCTCCTAGAGAAAAAGATGCTGTCGGGTCAAGGAGGGCTGGGACTGGGATCAGCAGCTGGGGCATGGCTCTAAGCCACTCACTGAGTTGTGCCATGATTGTTTGTGGCTGCCTCTCATTCCCTCCCTTGGCCTGCAGATGATTGACGGAGATTCCACCAGGCATTCCACTGAGGGATCTGGTTCAGACCATCCATGAATCAAGTCAGCATCCTCCTCTTCCCTACAAACACCCATCCATTCATTCATATCTCTCTCTCCCTCTCTCTTTCTCTCTCTCTCTCGCTCTTTCTCTGACACATACACATGTGCACATGCACACATGCACACACACACACAATCACATATATACACTCACACAGAGACACAGTGTCACATGCATGCACTCATACAGTCACATTCATACATCTTCATATTTTCCTACCCTCACACCCTCACACATTCTCACATTCACACCCATTCACTGACACACATTAACAGGCCTGCATCCACACACTCCATGCCAGTGTACACTCACACACACTCATGAGCTTGAATGCACACACAGGTGTGTTAGTTTTTCTTCTCAACATCACAGTTTCCAGTTGAAGTGATCCAAAAACCAGGTAGTAAGATACCGGGATGAAAGAATACCACATACAAGGCTTTCCCTCAATACCTTCCTCCAGGCAAATCTGCGTTTCACTGAATTCCCTCTTGTGCAGCATTAGCCTACTGTCAACAACACAGAGGTCTAAGGGATCCTATGAAGACCATCAATCCCACTCAAGGCCCATGAGGTCCTTCAGACCTGTCTTTCGACTCACTGTCCTCCCCACCACTCCTCTTCCCTGAGCCTCTGGCCTTCTACCTCTGCAGGTTGCTCTCACCCAAGTGTGGCTACGACTTTGGGCTCCTGTTTGGTCCTACCACAGCCTGGAACTATCCTCCCCCTCAACTAAGTTCTTTCACATAGACACCATCTTTGCAGCAAAACCTGCTCCCATCACACTGCGGAACGCTGCGGCACTTCCTCTTTCAGGCTTCCCATCTCCTGGTCCTGTCCTCTGGAGCTCACATGCTCATACCATCTAGATCTATAATGTGCTTTCTCAAGTGTTTTGTCTCCATTTACCCAGGGAGAAGGGAAGTTCCCAGGAGACAGAGATAGTTGTCAGCTTGGGCCACAGGCCATTCCCCTGGACATAGCACTATAGTTCCACAATACATAACCATCACTAGACACTAACCCTCAGAATGGGGTACCATGGAGGACAATGGCCTTGACCCTGGCCCGTGGGATTTGTGCCACAATGGCTGGGAGGGGCCTGGAGTAGCGGGCTCTGAAAACCTTTCCTTCACCTAAGGTGGTTCCTTTCCTTCTTTGTTGCCTTTGGGCATTCATACAAGATTCTAGCTGAAGAAAGACATCCACTGCTTTAGATAAAACAAAACCAAGAAAACAGCAACACAGATACTGTGGGAGGATAAGAGGGACAGCTATGGAGTGAAACATAGCCCTGCTTCTCAACAGGGCAAGATTTTAACCGAGCCCCACCCATACTCTGACTTCAGCCTTTGGGTTGAAAGACGCTCAAGAATAAGTCGCCTTCACCGGCCACACCAAAACATACAATATCTACCCTGGCAAAGCATGACTTCGCCTGGCCAAAGCAGACGATCATTAAAAGATGAGTCCTCACAGCAATCACAGAGCCTTCTGACCAACTCGGGTGCCTTCATGGTGCTCCTGGGGAAAGTGGGTATAGAAGGCCAGCTAAGTGAGCAGTCAGAAACTTGACTTGGGGAGCGCGAGGTGGGGGGGAGACAGAGAGAGTCTTGTATGCAGGATAGGAAGGGCACTAGAGTTCAACAGCTGTGTCTTCCTCACTTGCTCTTCACTTCATTGTATGAGACAGGGCCTCTCACTGAACCCGGGGCTCAGCAGCTCAGCTAGACTGGCTAGCTAGTAAGCTTTGAGGGATCCTCCTGCTCCCACGCCCTTCCTCTAGTGCCAGGGTTATAGACGTGAGCTGTTGTGCCCAGATTTTCTATGGTTGCTGGGGATTCAAACTCAGGTTCTCAAGCTGGCCCAGCAAGTACTTTATCCAGGGCCAATCTCCTCAGTCCATGAACCCAAACCCTTTCCCAGACACCTTTACAGAATCTACGTAGATGAAAACCCCAAACAAAAGGCCCAGCCCACTGTCTTCCATTAATTCTTTGCCAAGGATTAAACAGCACACTCCAAAGCCACAGACAAGTCATAATACGCCCATATTTTATCTGGGTCACATCATATGCAGCATAATTAATGTTTAAAAAGCATTTCTGCAATAAAATGTCTGCGATGGCAGGCGTGTGTCATGAGGATGCTGTGGCTGTGCCTAATTTGATTGCAGAAGAGATTTCTAGTTAGTGGAGTGTTGCTGCCAATGGCCCCTTACTGGACTCGGCTAAACAGAGCCAAGTGATTGCATTTCCAATCAGAGGCAGAGTCCTGGACGACAAGTCCCCTGTGAGTGCGTTTCCTGGCCGCAAAAGCCCTTTGTTCGCTGTCTGGTTCTGCAAGTGCGCTTTCTCAGACATCTCCGCATCACTGAGCTGTTTACCAGTATCTCCAAGGAGGCTCCTTGTGTGAATGTTATAAAAGAATTCTCGGCTGAGATCGCCTGATGGCGGACCTCTGTCGAGTCGTTCTCTCAATTTGGTGAGCTGATGAAAAGCATAAATTATCTCAAAGCACTAAAGTTTGACGATTTCTTCTCCAAATGAATGTTTTACTCCCCACGTAACAATAGAGGCAAAATGGGATGAGCTGAGCGATGAACGGACAGAGCCGATTTCTGGCTGGCCCAATGTATTTCCGTCAGCCATTCCTTCAAATTTGCACCCCCACTGCATTCTTGCTTCCTCCCTGGGAATCTCACATGGGCATAGAAAAGAGCATGCTTGTCTTACCCATGAATCGGCCGGAGAGTGGCTGAGTCCAGGAGACAGGAGGCTGATGTCCGGACCTCTGAAGCATGATCCACCAGATCTCCAAGAAATGCTCCTCTGGCCCTGACTTGCAGTGGACAAACAGACCAGTTTTCACTTCTGGTCCTGTGGCCTTTACTGGAGTATCCCTGTGTGTCACTTTCAACCAATTTCACAGCTAATTAGACTGCAAACCTGCTACTAAAAGTGAACTATGGGCAGCTGCATATTACTTACTCCTCATCAGACACATAAGTTAGGTAAAGTTAATGGTTTGTCCACTAAGATATCACGTATAACTGCACTGCAACTTACTGAAGAGTGTTGCTTTCTGGTCTAATGTGAGCCATGAGTCAGCGCGGCTGTCCAATCATTGTTCTTCTCTTTCTTTTGTGTTTATGAAGCTGGTTCTTTCTAATAAGGGGAATGGCACCTACATTCCCTTTGAGTATGTGTCATAGTTACCAGTTTGTGCACACCCTAAATGTGTTTTCTCTCAAGGCAACCTCTCAGCCCCCTCAAGGAAAAGAAGGAGATGGTCTCCCATTCCAAAGCCTTCATGGAAGTGACCTGGCCACTCTGAATATGCTCATGTCTAACCTTCAGATTTCAGCTAAGCTAGCGCCTCTTCCCCAACATGCACCCTCAACACAGATCCAGTACTTGGAGCCACGGGCTGCCACTGCATCATCTATCTTCTGTGCTGTGGCAGTCACAGAGAGTGACTGTCATTCATGTTTGCATATCTGACTTCCCTACATAGCCAATGTTCAGTGCTGTGGGGATCTCACTCATCACATGGAGATCTCACTCATGGAGATCTCACTCATCACAGCAAGCCAGGAACTTAGCCCTGGATCAACCACAAAAGGCACAGGGTAGTTCTTTCATACAAACATTAGACCATTAAGTTAATTCTTTTGAAGGTACAGATTTGAAACCTGGTGTTAGCAGGGTATTTATTATACCCCAATATCGCTGTATTCCCCCAATATCTCCCAACTTCCTTGTGTTAGACAAGGGCATATGATGAGTCCTACTCTATGAGATGTTAGCCTAAGAAACATGTGCCCTGTCACAGCCAAAGTTAAAAAAGAATAGAAATGCATGTTCCCTGCTCCCTCTGCCATGGTACAGTGACCTCTGAGGCTGCTTGTTGATATAAAGCTGGGCCCTAAAGTATCCTGAATCAGAACTTAAAGAAAAATGACTTGTCTCACAAACTAGGCCCTGGATTATAGAGGGTTTGTGTGGCTGATGGTAAAACCATGGAGGCAGTAAAGGGGCTTATCTGTTACTCGACAGCGCTGTCTATCCTAACCTACCCAACTGAAAGGGTTTATTTGTTACTATAGCACAACTTGGCCTAACCTGATTAATTCAATGCCTTATAACACAACCTAGCCTAAACTGACTAATTGGCACATTTTTTTTTTCCAGAATCACAATATACACAGGAACCCAAGCTCAGGTCTCTTAAAAGTTTAAAACTGAGAAATAAGACTTCTGTATTTTTAAATCTTTATAGTCTGGTGGTGTTTTTTTGTTTGTTTTGTTTTGTTTTCAACTTGACATCCAAAATGGCTAAAGGGAGAATTATTTCATAAGCCATCCATACCCAAATCTTTGAGGAAACTGACTGGCCTAACTGTTTGCTATGAACATGGAAGCATTTTCTATGTGAGGATGCCTTGTGACCCAGAGAGCCAGTCCATCTCTCCATTGAAAGAGCCGCGCAGGGGAAGGAGCGTCTCTCTGTGAATGAACCCAGCTGTTCTTATGTTCTGCTCTGACAGGTTTGCGTCTCTTCCCCGTGAGTGGGCGGACAGTCGGAGATGATTTGCTAAAGTTTCCTCAGGTGTGATTACAGCACAATTACCCTGATAATCAGCTCAGTGTGTGGCCAAAATGTTTTCTAACAAAAAAAAAAAGTATTCCAACACATAGAAAACTGAGTCTTTAGGGGGAAAGCAATTCACAGGGTAGTGTCTGCTTTGCATCCTGAAAAGAAAGGTGCTTTCTATGAAATTCGGTGATTGAAAGCACTGAGCCGGGTGCGTAGGGATGGCAAGGCTTAATATTTGAGCCAGCCCAAGGGGTGCAGAAAATGTCCCCACCCTGTGTTATTGAAGGGTGTCACAGCCACACAAGCCTTCATGTACATTTTCCCCCTTCCCTCACACTCTGCTGTGCTAGCCTAACTCGCAAGGGAAATCATTGGCATTTAGTGAGAATCTGTTCTTCAAGGTTCATTTTGCTCATGCTCCTTCGAGCCACCAGGCCCTTGAGCAGGTCTACCCCCAGCTCACCATTCAACATCTGGACGACATTTGGGCAAGTCACCGACTTGCTCTGATCTGTTGTCCAACCACCTGGAAATTTCAGGAGCCACCTACTAGGCCTGCCAGACTGGAAAAGGTCAAGGATTGGGAGATACCTTTGGTTTCCTGGGAAACTGGTTCTTACTAGCCTCCTCCCCTGAAGGAAGAGGGGGACGCTGATTAAGCTAGGAGGAATCTGAAGTACGGTGCTGTTGCAGAATAACCTTGGCAACACATGGCAGCTCTGGAACTGGTGGCCCTTCACACTGTCTCCTTCTGAAGCAAGAAGAGACCCATACACTAACAACTCCTCAGTCACTGGCTGGTCTCAGACAGCATGCATAGACTTAGACCAGACCATTCCTCACAACCAGAGCAGTACCAGGGAAACACTCAACCCCAAGCCATTAGCCAGTAACAAACCCAGTAAGAGCGAGGAGGACACCTAAATCCTAAAGGGGCAGAGGCCTGGTACACCACAATATCTACTCATTCCTCAAGGGTGAAGAGCCACGCCACCACACAGCTCAGGGTCTCGGGGAGAGGAGGAGAGGAATAGTAGATGGGGACTAGATAGCTGCACTGCTGTGTCACGTGGAGACACAGTTCCAGAACGGGAGCAGTCGCCACAGCAGCACCACCGTGGGGACTTACATCGTGGCTTGTCATTCCACACTCCCTTACATCATCCACTGTCAGGCATCCGGAACTTATTCCAGCAAATGGCATCCAGATCCTTCTGGAGAGTCTGTCACGGAGGAGGAGGCCTCCCCAGCTTCCATAACACCTTGTCCCACCATGATGTGTGCAACAAAACTGATGGATTTGCAAGCTATTTCATTAAACTAAGTAACTAAGACATAGAAAGATGAAAATCACAAGTTCTCTCCTGTTTTGAAGACATAGAAAGATGAAAATCACAAGATCTTTCCTGGTTTGAAGGAAAATGGCCCCCATAAGCTCATAAGGAGTGGCACTATTGGGAGGCGTGGCCTTGTTGGAGGAAGTATGTCACTGGGGCAGGCTCTGAGGTTTCAGATGCTCAAGCCAGACCCAGCGTCACTCTCTCTTCCTGCTGCCTTTGGATCCAGAATTCTCAGCTACCTCTCCACCACCATGCCTGCCTGCATGCTGCCACGCTTCCCCACCATGATGATAATGGACTAAACCTCTGAACTGTAAGCCAGCTCCAGTTAAATATTTTACTTTAGAAGAGTTGCCATGGTCATGGTGTCTCTTCACAGCATTAGAAACCCTGAGATATCTCACATGCAGATCTTAGCTGATGTGTATTTTTATGTGTGAGTGGAAGAGACTGGAAAAGAGACCAGGGAACGGGAAAGAAGTGGAGGAAGGTGAGGAGGGATGGAAATAGTTCACATTCCATAAGAGGGGAAAAGAGGCTGTGCTGGGGGAGGATACAAGGGGTCCAGAGGATGGGAGATGAAACAGGTGGGGGAGAATCAACAAAAACAAATTTTGCTTGAAAACGCTACAATGAAACCTGGTAGTATATGTGGCAATTAAAAAATGTAATATGAAACAAAAAGAGAAAAGTGTGCATATGTGAGAAAAGAAAAGCGTCATTTATAGATGTCATGATTGTGTTAAAAAAAAGAATCCATAAAAACATCCTATCAGAAGGAGTAGGTATCAATGTCACAAGATGCAAAATAAATAGGCAAACCTCAACTACATTTCTATACCCTAGCAAGAATAGGTAGGCAAAGAATTCTTAATACACAATTAAGATATAATCCAAACCGCAGCACACTTAGGGGTAAATATAAGATATGTATAAGATTTGTGTGCTGAACACTGTCAAGAAGTATGAGGTGAAATGGCAGGGTCCGTGGTGAATGGAATGGTGGACAGTGTTTAAGTACCAGAAGACTCACAGTTTTTACTCTCCCTAAGTTGATGTAGAATCAATGAAACATCAATGAAAATCCCACCCGAGTTGTTGTTGTTGTTGTTTGTTGTTGTTATTGTCGTTGTGGTTGCTGCTGCTGCTGCTGCTGCTGATGATGATGATGATAAGCTGTGGGCTAGAGAGATGGCCCAGTGACTAAGAGCACTTGCTGTTCTTATGGAAGACCTGAGTTCAGTTCCCATCACCCATGTCAGGCTGCTCAGTACTGCCTGCAACTCCAGTACTAGAGGACCCAACACCCTCTTCTCACCTCAGCAGGCATAGGCATGAATGTGTACACACACACACACACACACACACACACACACACACACACACACAAATAAAAATAAAATAAACACTTTTTTTAATGGAGAAGCTGAATCAAAGTTACATGGAAAAAGAGCAGGACCTAGTCTCTGTCACAACTACTGTTACATAAAAGCATCCAGAGATTACAGTCCAAAGAATTGAACTCAGGTCATTAGGCTTGGTGGCAAGCCCCTGTACCCACTGAGCCATCCCATTGGTCTCATTTTTAAAATAAGATGAAGTGGTAAGAAACGTGACTCATTTCTTATCTTAAATTTTACATATACATAATACATAAATCGATTACAGATCTATACAAAAAAACTACTACAGGAAATCTAAGAAGAACTCCTCAAAGTAGAAAAGTTTCCTTGTAGAAAACACAGAAATTGTGAGCTATTAAAAATGATAACTTAGACTTTATAAAATTCAAAGCATTTGCTTCTCAAAAGATGCTGTTAAGAATTAAATACAAGCTTGAGACTAGGAGGAAATACTTTTAAAATCCATGAGTGGTGAAGGCATTATAGCTAGAATATACAAAAAAAAATCTCAAAACATAATAATCAAATAATCCAGTCTTAATAAATGACTATAAGATATGAAAAGACAGCTTGCCAAAGAAGAGCTATGAACACATAGTAAGTAAATGCATTAGCAATAGAGGAACTATGAATTTAAACAATAATAAGGGGACAATTCTTTTGAAAACCGATTTTACTAAACAAATGCCAGTGTGGGTATAGAGCAAAAGGATGGTGGGCATTTAAAGTGGTGAAATGCCACTTTAGAAGAGTTCACTGGTTTCTTAAAAGCTAAACATCCCTTACTGTATGTCACAGCAATTCCAGTGTTAGCTATTTACACAAGGGAAGTAAACATCTACGCAATGCCTATATGAGGATATTTACATGAGGCGTATTTGCCTTCCCCGCAAACTGGAACCAATTCACAAGGCCATCAAGTGTTAAAGGATAAACTATGGTACCCATCCTAGCTAATGGAACTCACACATAGGAAGGAAATAACTACTGGCATATGCAATAGCTTGGATGGGCCATGGAAGTGTTATCCTAAGCTAACAAAACCAGATATGGAAGCCTGTGTGCTATGTAGTTCTATTTACATGACACTCAGGAAAGACCATGTCTACACTAACAACAGCAGCAAAAACAGCCATAGCTGACAGGGAGGGAGGGAGGGAGGGAGGGAGGGGCTTGACTGTGAAAAACGTAAGAGAGTTTGTGGGAGGAATAAAAAGCCACCTCTGTCTTGACTGTCAAATCCAGGGATATGAATTTGTGTATTTTGCTAAAATCTGTAGAATCTAAAAATATGATTTGGTTATTTTTATAACATAACACCATTATGCCAAAAGAAATCACCACCATCAACAAAAAACTTCAAGACATTCCTTGGCTTTCTCAAGATTAAGATGAAAACATAGAAATAAGTCCAGCATAATGGTGCATGTCTGAAATCCTAGCACCTGGAAGGCTGAGGCAGAAGAATGTCTGCATCTTAAGGCCAGCTTGGGCTACAGCATGATGCCCTTCTGTGGAGATGGCTCAGTCGTGAGGGGCTTGCTGTCTACGTGTGAGAACTGGACTTTGGAGCCCATCACCCACAAAACTGCTAGGCGGGTGTTATGGCTGCCTATCATTCCAGCACTGGCTCAGAGAGCAAAAGGAGACACGGGATTCCTGGAATAAGCTGGGTGGCCAGACTAGTCAAATCCAGGAGCTCTGAGTTGAGGTGAGAAAACCTATCTCTGTGAAAAAGCTGGAGAGATATAGAGGATGACTCCAAACATCAACCATAGCTTTCCACATGCATGCACATGCACATACACACACCACACAGTGCACACACATAATATACATGCACACATAACACACAGGCATATAACACACACCACATGCATGCACATAATACTCATGCACACAACACATAGGCACATAACACACATGTACACAATGAATACAAGCACACCATACACATGTGCGCGCGCATGCGCGCACACACACAAACACACACACACACACACACACACACACACACACACGCACGCGCACACACACGCACGCGCACACACGAAAAATCCCAAACTGAAAGAAAAAGAACCACAAAGATGCAAACACACACCTTGAACAGGGCCTTGTGTACATCAACCAATCAGCATTGTCATGGGACCTCAGGATTCTCCTTCAGACCCAGGCTTTGGCTCCAGACCATCTGAATCACACCTCTGGAGTCATGGTGGGAATCGGCAGTGTTAAGTGACTTCTCCTACACCAATTCTGATGGCTGTGAAGCCTGTAGACCACTCAGGAAGAATTTCTGTCTGATCCTGCTACCTGACGCCCTGCCGATCTCATTTCCGTATCTTTCCCACCCCTGGTTTTTGGCCGAGTGGCTTACTGCTGCTGCCCTCCCTCATGATTGACACCAGCCTATGTGAAGCTCAAAACAAATGTCATAGCTTAAGGATGCCTTCTGGGATGTGGTCTTAGTGGACCCGATCAGCCTGCATGTGTGCCTGCACACACACACACACACACACACACACACACACACACACACACACACATTACGTGTGCAGACACATACATGCTCACAATCCAACAGCACTACTGCCCTATTTCTCAGAGAATATCACTTGGTCAGGGCAGGGATTCTTGCCTATGTTGTTCTCTGCCCCTGTGTTCACATAGCAGCCGACTGGCTCACCTGACCTATAACAGTGTTAGTTAAACAGCAGATGTACAAGTGCAACCATGAGATGCTAAGAAAACATGCTCATTAGCTTCATCCTGACAACAACCAATGAGGTGGACCCATTCACTACACATGGTTTCTAAATGAGGAAACTGCAACCACGAGGTATCAAATGTCTCGTTGGTGGCTTCACAGCAGCTAAGTGGCAAACCAGAAAGAACATACTGGGAGCTACCATGCTTTGAGTTCAACAGCTCACCATTGGATGAACACAGATCGACAAACAGTAAAAATCAAACAGCAGTGGCTGGGATGAACTGACTCTGAAGGACCCCATGGTCCCCACTCCCTGCTTTCACCTTCTCTGACATTGTCGCCAACACCTCTTCACAGGGAGCAAGACAAAAGACCTGAGCATCAGCACTCTGCAAAAACAAACCTAGTCTCAGAAAACACTCCTGTCAACGGGAGGGAGAAGGGAACAGCTAAGAGAGGGATTTGCTGGCAGCTGGTGGAATTTCCAACAGCCAGCACCTCCCCACGCTCTCCCATGTGCTTGCTTGAAGAGGGTAATCAAGTCCATTTATCAGACATTTGAAAGAGCAGAGATGCTTTCTCTAGACAGATAAGCAAGGCAAAAACAAACTAATTTGTGCTTCCTCTCCTGGCGCTTGGATTTCTCTAAGTGAATCAGACAACCAACTCCTGGGGAGGCTTTGGGCCACCACAGGAGATAACAGCTGCAGCAATGGCTAGTGGGACCCTGTGGGACCTTGGGCCCGCAGAGAGGTTAAACGGGGTCAGACCAAAGGAACTGCCATCAGCCACACAGGCAGAAGAGCTCCAGCGAAGAGGGCTATCTGACCTCTGAGCAGTTGTCTTCAGATAGATACGTGCCATTTCTCCTCCATAAGTCACTCCCATGGCAAAGTCCCCATCACTGTCTAAAAAAGGCTAATGCTGAGCGCAAAGCCTGCTGGGTCCTGCCAGAGCCACATTTGCTGCAAAAGCCATACTTCTCCGTTTTTCCAGGGCTAGGCTATCTCGGGGAGAGCGGCAAAGGTGGTTCTGATTCCTGGGATGGGCCTGCATTTCTGTATTTGCAGCATGTCCCCAGTCACTGCTGAACCTGCCACTCAGGCAGCCTTTATTTGACCACAAAGGCAGAATTTCAGAGGCAGAAGGGGAGTTAGCGCCATCAGCTATTTGAAGGAATGAGAAGATCAATTTCTTTAAACAACTGAAGATATAGAGCCGAAGCCTCGAAGCCTCGCGCCCAGCAGACCCCTTCTCTTTCCCTTCCCAGACACATGAATTCCTGTACCTGGGTAATCTGTCAACTGGCGCTTACCAGAGCAATGGGAGACTGTTTTCAAATCAATCAGCTGCTATGATTGTAATGACCCCAGGAGATGTGTGTGGAGAAAAACACAGCTGAAGGAAGTTGGGTGCAGGCTAATAGGAGGATTTAGCTGCGGTGCAGCTCAATACTCAGCTCTGGATCCTTGCAGAGAATGGCTGTCTACTGGCCTCCTCTGGGCCCTGGGATAAAGACCAAAAGCAACCAGTGATCAAGGCAGACGAACTTCTCTGAAAACAAAACAAAACAAAACCCCCTAAGGCTAGTAAAAAGGTAGTTCAAGAAATCTTGAATAAGAGGGTTAAAATCTCTTCTGAGATTTAATTAAACTGCATGGGACAGGGAAGAAGGGAGAGGAGAGAGGCAACTTGTACCTCTGCCTTGTCGGTTGCAAGTGATCTCATATCCACCCCTTTCTAGGACACTCAAAGTGTCCCTCCAGATACTGAGTAGCTGTTCCTCAACTTTAATCAACGAAGTCTTCTCTATAATGCTATCTAAGAAAGAAGCCTTAAACAAACTGGACTGTGGGGCACACTGCAGGTGCCTCTGCAAAGCATTGTGTGAGTTTTCCAAGCATCTATAACATGTTGTCTTGGTTACGTTACAAGAAAATGAATGAAAAGTTCGTGTTTCACGCCTCTGTAAAACCTGGAGACACAAAGTAGAAAAAAAAAGTGACATCATATCCTCCCAGAAGAACACTGTGTATCAGTGATTATATATGCTATAATCATTTAGAACTAGCTACAGCATTGATTTAAGATTATATTTAGAGATATGCTTTGTGACTACAAGAGCTCACCGTGAATGAATGATTAAGACCATTAGCCATTCTTAACAGCAGCAGAATGATAAAACCCATGCCAAGATCATGACAGACCATGTCCCACTGAATCCTCAGAACAATCCTGGGAGGTGGATATGATAATCATCCCTAGCATCCACAAGAGAGACTGAGACTCAGCACAGCCAAGCACTGAAGACCCCCTACTGAAATCAAGGCAGAGATACTATTCGAACCTGTGTCCCTCAACCTCACCAGTGACTAGTGTTGTACCTCAGGACACTTACTGAGGATAAAGCAGGGATGAGCTGGGTGGCTCATGCACCTGGATGTTTCCTAAAGTATTGTCTTTTTTGGCACCTGACAGTGTTCCATGACACTCTCAGCTGGGCTTGTAGTATGGAGGCACATGTATGAGACCAGGGTATTGAGAATCACCCAGAAGAAATACACCAGGCTTTGCCATGGGAGGGCCAAGTGATCAGGATAGGTGGCATGGAGGGTCTGAGAGGAGAGCCCCATGAGAAAATGAGGCCTTCCTAAAGCCTTTTCAACTGAAATAGATGCTAAATTAGATATTCCACCCCAGTTTCTGGGTTACCTCATAGTCACTGAAGGCATGTAGCCATGACTTCCCATCCATCCACCAGTGATTATGTCCTCCTGCATGACAGGCACCGTGCTGAGCATTGAGCATGGAACAGGAAACAAGACTGACTTTCTGTCTCATAAAATTTACATGTGGCATGGGAGATGGCAGATGTTACGGATGGGGATATAAAAGAATACCAGGAAGTGGTAGAAAGCGGGACTAAATAAGAACCAGAGTGAGACTGAAAGGCAGTGCTTGTGTTTTCAACTTTTCATGGAAGTGCACACACTCAGAAACATACACTATTTCCATCTAAAACTGAACAGAGCACAGAAATGCCATCATCGCTCAGATCATGAAACAACAGACCACATGTCAGATGCCCAACATTCTCTCTGCCAGACACTAACCTGCATGGTAAAGCAAAGCGGCATCAGAACAGAGACCCAAAAAAAGGAGGGTGGTGCATCCCATGGGGATTGCCAGAAAGAGCCTTGCAGGCGGAGGCAAGGGCAGGTAAGACAGAATGAAACAAAGGCACTGGGAGAGCAGCAAGTCAGCAGCTGTGAGTGAATCAGAGAGGATGGCTGGCTGGCTGGGTGGATGGATGGATGGATGGATGATGGATGGATGGATGGATGGATGGATGGATGGACAAAGAATAAATGGGTATGTGGAGGAAGGAAAAGAAAAGAGAGGCAGAAGGGAAAAGAAGATGGACAAATGAAGCTAGGGTTGGGACATGGTAACAGAATAGTATCACGATTCAGATGAAACAGGGCTTTAAAATAAGAAGCAGGGGAATGGAGAGATTTCTCAGTGAGTAACACACTGGCCATGCAAGTGTGAGGGCCTCAGTTTGGATCCCCAAAACCCATGTAAAGCCAGGCATAGCAGCATGTGCCAGGGATCCCAGCACTCTGCAGCATGATGGGGGAGGGGGAGATAAGATATACCCTAGAAGCTTTGGGTCAGCTGGTCCGGCATCCACAGGGATGAACAATAAAAGACCCTGCCTCAAACAAGGTGAACTGATATCTTTGGTTGTCATCTGATATACACACACAAAGATAAAAGACAAAAAACAAAGTAGCTCCCAAAGAAACTGGAACTTGGCACTGACAGCATTAAGGAGTCGTCACTGGGTGATTTTAGCCAGAAATGGTGGGGTTGTATTTGCATCCATAAAGTTCAAAGGAAGGATGGACTTGAGAGCTAGTGTTGGAATCACTTTTTACCATGCTGGTCGGAAAGAAGAATCAATCTCACAACCCTCCCTGCAAAAACAAGTTATTCTGGTGCTCTCCCTCACTGTACAATTAAAGCTGGGTCTGCGAATGGAAATCCCGGAGAAAGGGAGTCAGGGAATGAGGAAGTGTGTAGAAGATGGATAAAAATACTCTTTGTTTATGAACCAATCCTTCCTGCCAGTCCTGCTCTGCTAGCCCAGACAGCAGGTGACCTGGGGAAAAGTCAAGGACCCCTGATGTTTCCAGCTCTCCCTTGCCTGCTCCAGATTTCCCTCCTGAGCCTAGGTCTGAGGACACTTCTCCCTGACCACCAGCAAGATCACTAACTGCCTCCCCTCATGGCCTCCTCTGTTCCACCTGGCACCCACGGCTCATGAGGCACAGAAAGGGGATCGTCAAAGCTTCTAGAAGTAGGAGCCGTGGCGTTCTAGACAGGCTGGCATGGGAAGCAATGCTCTGGTTCTCAGCCCCTGAGCCAGCAGTGAGAGGGGAGGGGCCCAGAGCCGGCAGTGGGAGGGGCGAGGCAAGGACCCCTGATGGTGGAGTTAGATCTAAGACCCTTGCTTCAGAAAATGGGAGAAGGCAGAATCGATGCAATTAGCACTCCAGAAGAAGAAACACAGAGCCAGAGAGGAGCCTGAGTTATCTGCATAATCAATGCTAATCACAGTCTTTTATGGGAATTGTTTCCCACTTTATTCCTAATTACCACTTGCTACAACAATGATAAAGCAAATCTCGAAATATAATCTCAAATTAACTCCGCAGCAAGTTTTATTTGATTGTGGCAGTAAATTCTAGACATGAGCAAGGAATGATCAAAGTGGTGAGTGATCCCAAAATTAATTCCTCAAAGGTTGTTCTTGACCATGCCCAGTCTCAGGTGGAATGGCTAGAGATCCTCACATCTCCCTGCTATGGTCATGTGCCTTGGATTTCTCAGGTCTGCATTTTGGAATCTGCCACCCCTGATGGATGCTCTCAGAGCCATTCAAATATTGGCCAAACCACATGCTGTGCAGATATTTCCCTCACATTGAAACATTCCCTCCTAGAGGAAGGAGAGACACTTGCAAAACTTACAAAGTTCCTAAAACTTACAAGACCCACAAGATCCCCTCCTTGAGGTTACATAAGCCGTGAGCTGTTTCTGGGGAAGATGAGAACCTGCAGTGGAACTGCCTACGTGCTAGGCAAAGTGTGGCAGTGGAATGGCCCCCATGAGCTATTGCCTTTGCTGGAGTGGAGTCCATGATGCAGCTGCCCAAGTCATTCATCCCTCTGTAAGTAAACTTTCACCCAAGCTCCTTTAAGTAAGCCCAATACACTCATTGGTTCGCCACTGCTTTTCTTTCAGAAGTATGGTCACCTGACACAGGAAATATGTGTTGATAGTTAAACTTTAAGTGAATAAACGGCGCATGAGGGTGGCTCAGGATGGGTTCCCACCACTGCATAAGAGGCGCATCTTTTATACTCTGTCCCACTCAATGGTGCTGAGTCTTTCCTGAGATTAGGACTCAGGTACCTAATTATTCCATCTCAGCAAAATCCGAGAAAGCTAAGCATTTTCTCTGTAGGAAATAAACACATGAGACCAAATAATAGGACAAACATGTCCTCATGAGGAAAACGCTGCTTTGATAGAGGCATCCCCCACAACCTGGCTGCAGATGCAGAGGGAGATTCCCTACTGCCAAGGCAAGTGCTGCAGGAATTGTGGTTGGATGCCACACAGCTGGGGACATTCTGTAGCTAGCAGGGTTTGCCTTACTAGAAATTGTCCTGCATGCAAGGATGGATCTGGCCTGTGGGTCAATCTGTGTCGTTCAGTAGGGTCCCACTTGAAATTCAGCATCTGCCCAACAGCTGTAACCAGTTCCCTCCTCACTGTCTCCACCAGGCTTACTGGCCCATCACAACGTGTTTCAATGCTAGGATGATTCCGCTGATTTCTGGACAGATAGAACTAGAATAGAAACGTTGTTTATAATCTCAAGGGCCAGACACAATATTACATCATGTTCTATAAGCAACTTGAAGAGGAAGGGGTTAATTCAACTTACAGTCCCCTATAATGTCTGTCACTGGGGGCAACTCAAACATGGCAGAAACCTGGAGGCAGGACCTGATGCAGAGGCCATGAAGGCTTACTGGCTTGTTCCCCATGGCTTGCTCAGCCTGCTTTCTTATAGCACCCAGGACCACCTGTCCAGGGGTGACACCACCCAGAATGTGCTAGGCCCTCCCCCATCAATCACTAATTAAGAAAACGCCCTACAGACTTGCCTACAGGGCAGTCTTATAGGGGCATTCTCTCAGTTGAGAGCCCTTATTCCCAAATGACTCTAGCTTGGTTAAGTTGACATAAAACTGCCCAGGAGAGAGACTAGTCATTCTATCCTATTTGCTAACAGTAGTCATCTATCCAAAACAAGTATTTAAAATGTAACAGATTCTGGAATGGTTTTGAGATTCTTTCGTTTATTCTTTCCATTCCCATTCCTCCCAGATTCCTCTGCTCTCCCTACGATTCCTTTATTTTTAAAGATATTTTGAGGCTCCAAAGCATGTCTTAGCTTGGGCCTATGAAAGGCTGAGTTCCTATGGCTATTACATATTAAACCTGATACCCATTTCATGCATTGCTCAGCACTGTGGGTATATCATTTCTAATTCTCACAAATGAAAGTGCCAGGTAGGGATTTTATATCTGTTTCAGAACTGACACTGTGCTGTGGGGGTGGGGACAGGAATTACAATTTCTGTTCCATGGATGAAGTTGAGGGGCAAATAGCATCACTTCTTTTATATAAATGAGATTGTGATTGGATATTATTTCTATCATATAGGTGAGGTGGAATGGATCCTACTTCTATTACACAGATGGAGTTCTAAGGAGGGTGTCACCATTACCCAATGGATCAGGTGGGGAGGTGGGTATTATTAGTTCTGTTTGTTTTCAAGACAGGGTTTCTCTGTGTAACAGCCCCAGCTGTCCTAGAACTAGCTCTGTAGACCTGGCTGGCCTCGAACTTACAGAGATCCACTTGACTCTGCCTCCTGAGTGCTGGCATTAAAGGTGTGTACCACCACCACCTGGCTATATACATATACATACATACATACATACATACATACATACATACATGGAATCAAAACCCTAAAGTATCTAAAAAGCTTGCCTGAAACTGTTCAGTTTGGACAGGTAACATGATCACTTCTGCAGAGGCCAGCCTGTATGTCTGTCGGTCTCAGGATTTCACTGTTATGAAGCTATTTGGGTAGATGAGGGTCTTATGGCCCTATACAAGCAGTATGCCTAAGAAGGAGGAGGAAGAAGGAGAAGGGAAAAGAGGTGGAGGAAGAGGAGCAGGAAAAAGTCACCCTCGAAACTCCATGGAGACTTGGCGCCAGATAGGCTATGCCGTTTACAAGCACCTCTAGCAATTGCCATTCACTGGGAGCCACTCAGCTGCCTCAGTCACCCCCACCACCTGTCACAGAGACGTTCTCTAATGGATGGGATGGGCCTTGGCTTTCAAAGCAATTTTGAAAAATGAATCTGAATGAGTACATGTCAAGGTTGCAGACAGGGATGCTTCAATGACAAGCATCTGTAATAATATAACAGTGCAGCTGCCGAGCTGAGCTGGGAAGCTGAGCCTTTCTCCCATCTCGGGGACCCCAGTGGCATTTCCTACAGAGTGTAGTCAAGATGTTGCTGTACCACATCTCAGCAGCTTAGGGAGAGCTGGCCTCCACTTCTGTGCTACATCAGCATCTCAGCTGCTCTTCCACGCCACGTGCCTCAGGAAGTGGTACACCGTTGACGAGGACACGGCTCCGCATGGCCCGCAAGCCACAGGGTGAAGAGACCTTGCATGCTCACAGGGCCTTGATTCTAAGGCCCACCATCTGCCACCTGAGCTGTCTTGCTTTCCCTGTGTCAGGGGATCAGGGAACAAGGGCCAGAGACCCAGATGTGTGTTTTGCATATGGCCCAGTTTCCACTGGCCCAGATTTAGAAAAGTCAACCAACAGCGCATTCATCGAGCATAAAAAAATAATAATAATAAAATAAAAAAATTAAAAATCTACCATATTTTGTTTCTTCCACTGGCAACAGCATCTTCCATAATGTTCCTTGCAGGAATTTTCAACTATAGTCTAAGGAACTCTGTGTTTCTCCAAAGGTGCCCAGAGTCACTTGGGGGAGGGAGAAGAGAAGTCAAGCAGCCAGCTTTCCAGGCTGAGCACACCAGGTACCAGCCAACCTTGGCAGGCTGGCTTTGATCTGCATTGTACACTGAGTTTTTGCATAAAGTATTCTTTGGAATAAAAAATAAAAAGAGCTTCATGGCTATCTTTAAAAGAAAGAGAGAAGAAAAAAGGAAGAAGAAAGGAAACCTACTTAAAGAGCATCTAGGGTTGCCTCATTTGAAGATTCTTTCTCGGGAGGTGGACATGCTCATCCTGCGGGGAAATGGAAAACGTCTTCCTAACCCAGCTCTATGGCTCATGTTTGAAACAATTCTCCCAGTACCAGGAACTTTGTTCCCTACCTTCTCAGCCGCCTTAGGGCAGAGGTTAGGGAGGTTAACATGGGGGGGGAGGGGGTGTCTGCAGTGCAAGCTTCCGGAGAGCACCTGGGGCAGACCGGAAGTGACGGGGAGACTGTGCGGTAGGTGGGGCTCCCTAAACTGTGAGTTCATTGTGCTTGTGCTGAAATAGCCTCAGGGCCCTCCTAGGGGTGACTTTAAGGGCTAGAGAGCCAGCAATGGTGTTCTGAGAGCAATTGGATCTTCAAAGTTCCATGTGGCTTCCCCAAGGTTGAGATGGTGGCAGCTTTTTCAAAGGAGAAGTGGGATGGGGGAGGGCGGGAGGGGTGTTATCCATAAAAAAAAGACTCTTGGGCCAAGCTGTTTGTGTTTGGTGGCCACACTGCCACGCTACAGTGCTGGAACAGACAGATGAGTCTCTTTGCAGACCCACGCAGAAGGCAATACCTTGCTTCTTTGCTTAGAAACAGCAGCTGTACTTAGAGGCTGGCGCCTGAGGAAACATACAAAGGATCTTCTCCTGGGAAGGCCCCAAAGTAAGTGTCTCGGGCTGCAGCCGTATAATCTCTGTCACAGTAGTTCAGCTCAGACCCAGAGAGGGAACAGGGAAGCTGGTCTGCTTCCACATTCTACAGAGGTAGCATCCTCTCTCTGTCTACTCCATCCCATTTGTATCTAGTCACTTCCTGCTCTGGTTTTAGCTCTCTATTCAAAGGTCTCTTCTTCAAATGGAGCCTTGACACCTTCTACCCTCCAGAGGAGTTGGGAGTCCCCAGTGCCACTGGCCTCTCTTGGCCCCTTTTTGCTATTTTTTTCCTCCGGTGACTGACATCAGACCCCAGGAAGCCTCCACCTCATCGATAATAATACTGGCACAGAGCACATGACCTCTCAGGCACAGGTTTGAATTTGGGAAGGGAAGAAGTTTCATTTTGACAAGAAGAACAGAGCACTCATTAAGAGGTTCCGACTGACCCACACAAAGAAAGAAGCAAGGCTTTTATTTGTGTGCAGTGGGCCAGAGCCTGGCATTTTGCTAGTCCGAGGCTGAGCAAAAAGATGTTGCTTTTTATGTGCACATCCTGGACTCTCAACCAGCTTATCCTGGAAAGCCCTAACATTGCAACCTCTGGAGAAGCATCCGGTGCAAGCACCCTGGCTCTGTGATGAGGATGAGCAGCCACAGCAGCAGAGAGGAATGGAAGAGAAAACAAACCAAATATGCACATGCTGTTTCGGGGGCAGGGGGGAGGGGGAGGGGTTGAGACAGAATCTTTCAAGTAACTGAGGCTAGCCTTGAACTACCTAAGTAGCCTAGACTGACCTCAAACTCACTCTCCGAGTACCTCAGCCTCCCTGGCAAGTACCCCCAGGACTGGCTCTTTTTTTTTTTTTTTTCTTCGTCCACTTCATTTTTGGAGAACTCATGGTGAAGGATGCCTTCATCCTGACTTTCTTAGCAAGTCCTGGCTTGGAGGCCCATAAGACTGTTTGAGAGCAAGGGCATGGAGGAAAGCATGCAACAGGCCTCTCGAGGGCAACCATTCTTTGAGACAGGGTCTCTATTGTCTTACTCCTGTGAATTCCAAGCTAGCTGGTTTCTGGGGATACTGAGGCCTCATTCTCCATCTCAGATATAGATGGCACTGTGTCCAGGGCATCAAATTCAGCATCCACTGGAACCTGATGGGGAAGGGAGGAAACACCAGCTCCAGATTACAGACAGAAAGACAGCTCTAAACATTAAGTCAGATTTGGTTTTGAAACTTACAGCTCTCTGAACCCAATGTCAGTTCAATTTCTTCTGGGCTCAGTGCTGGAAGGCATGAGTAAGAGACTATTTCTAACTTTAAAGCAGCTTAAACTTCCAATTCCAGTTGCTCTGTACAGTCCATAAGATGATCTATGACAGCCATACTTTGGGTTTTGAATGAATAAATGTATTAAGTATACAGAAAGCCAAAGAATAGTGAGTGTCAGATAAAGAAGCTCCAGGTGGGTAGATAGGAAGGTAAACAGGAAAGAAGGAGGATAGATAGATAGATAGATAGATAGATAGATAGATAGATAGATAGATGATTGATAGGTAGGTAGATAGATAGACGATTGATAGGTAGGTAAGTAGATAGATAGATAGATAGATAGATAGATAGATAGATAGATAGATAAGCATCAACATCAGAAACTTAAAACATCCAGAAGAAATTGACTACGGAGGCTCCATTGAGGCAGTCATCAGAGACACCAAAGGGCAGAACAGAGTGTCCCCTTGGGTAAGGCTTCTAAGTTAAAAAAATAATCATACAGCAACAGAAAAATGACATCCTCAAGCAGGGCACTCACAGCATCCCATAGAAATGGACTGAGGAAGACAAGGAAGCCAGCTGGAGTTCCTGACTAAGCTCTCCCTCCATGGATGAGCTCCCCACGGCTGAACTTCAGGCTGTTCTTCTACTGCAGGCATTTTAATATCAAGGGATGCACTGCTTCGTTATCAGTTGAAAATGGCGTCTCCAGCAGCTACATGGTGTTTTCTTTCTCAGGCTGCTCTGTTCTCCCTTGTCACAGCTAGTGGGTTCAGCCCATCCTCAGATCAGGGGCCTTGGAGGCGGTGAGACAAACATGCCGAGCTCTGATATCAGGGTGGTTCCAGGGCCAGCTTCTCCGAGAGCTCAGATAGCACATGGCAATTAACCAGTGGCACATAATCTGTCGTATCAATACGCTATGTTTATGTATTTCCCATTGTCACCCCTACATCTCAGCATGTCCAATTTACCTGCCCGGGTACTGTGACTCAGACACATACAATTAACATCAGCTGGTTTTCAGATGGACCTGAGCAATTAGGACCTGGTACTTCTAGTATTACAATAGCAACAGCCGTAGTCCTGGCGGCACAGAGCGAGCGTAGTAGAGGACATTTATCTAGAGCTTTCTAAATTCAAACTGGCATTCTAACCTCCTCATTTGTCGTGGCGGGTTTTGAATAGTGCCTCTTAAATATTCATGTGGACACAGAAACTCAAAATGTGACTTTATTTGTAAATAGGGTCTTTGCAGGTGTGACTGAGGTCCTTGAGATGAGCTCAGTGTGTTTGCCTCATGGAAAGGAAGACATGGAAACAGGAAAGATTTCCTACAATGGCAGTGGATGAGTTGGAATGATGCCTCTCAGACAAGGAAAGCCAAGGTTTGCTGTGAGCCACTAAAAACCGTGGAATGTAAAGAAGGCTCTTTCCCTACCCCCTCCCTGGGTAATAGTGGAGCACAGAGGGATTCTGCCCTGCTGACACCTGGATTTGGGGCCTTCTAAATTTCTACTGTCTTAGGCACCTAGTGTGAGGCCCTTTGTTAAAGCACAGCTAGAAGCAGACACTTGCATTGTGTATTTTACTGCCACAGTTACCACAGGAGATGGGTGACTTTGTTATTTCCTCTACTTTGTGAGTAAGAAGGCTCATTTCAGGGTGTTTGGGGACATCCAGAAACCCATAACCAGTTACCCACAGGTTCTGCCAGGCTTTCCAGAGCCTTCCCAGACTAAAGCAGAGTACCCACACATACACTCACACTCAGACATTGTCATTGAAAGACTCACACTGTTCTGTCCCCGTGATTAACACAATCTACAGTCTTATGATGTCTGGCTAAAGAGACAAGCATCTCTTCACTCCAGAGAGGCCCTTAACAACAGACCAAAGGAACAATTTCACCCAGACTTTGTTTTGGGGCAGTCAAGGAGTTTATTGAGGTCACATGCTCATGAGTGAGGGGTTACTTAGAGGAGCATAAATGACTCACAGGCGGCTGTGTCCCTGAAAGCCCACCCTAGCGTGAGTGACGACTTACACAGCTGTATCCCTGGGGCTCCCTGCACAATCAGCAGGCAGCTTCACAGAAGAGTCCCGTCCTCAGCACCTGTTGCTGCTTATGCATCCGTGGGAAGGCACTGCGAGCCTGGTGAGTTTCTGAGCTTCTGAAGCCCTGCACATTCTGTTCCCTGATAGGAACCTCCCTCTTCTCCCCAGGAGGAAATGCCCAATGTGGAGGGAACTGCTCTGTAACACGTCTCTGGGCTCTTCTGCCTGGATGCGCCAGCTCACAGGGCAAGATTGGCCAGATTTGCCGTAGGTGGGCTTGCTCCTCCATCCTCCGGACACAATTGCTCTGTCCCTGGGAGGCAGTGGCTCACACCCACCCAGAACTGAGGCAGGGCTGCTCCTTGCCAAGGAGGCTCTTGCCAGCTCTCCTTCTCCTCCTGTCACCAACCACTAGAAGCCCTCCTGGGCATGTCGGAGTGAAAGGGACCAAGAACAATGGGATCTCAGGAAAACAGACACTTCCAAGAGGAAAACGCCCTGTGGCTGCAGCTCAGAACCACAGCCATAATGAAAGGCCTTCCCCCCAGCTTCCAGCCTGGGGTCAGCAGGGGCAATGTGAACATGGTAATTTTTCTAAGTGTCTTATTAAATCTGTCAAGTGGCTGAACATCTGTTCTCTTTTCTGCTCCTGTTTTGAGGAACAGATCTAGCCTGGAATCACGGGGCTTCGAGGGACTCCGGTTCATGTATAATCATACCACAGCTTTCTCCCAGGCCCTTACCAGAGCAATTAGCAAAGCTGCTTTTAACCAATTAGGCCCATCTTTTCAGCTCCCCACAGCAGAGGCTGCCTGTGCCCTCCCCACCGCTTGGCCTCCTAGGAGTCCATTTCAAAAGGCACAATTTGAACCAATTATGCCCGTCTTGTTATTATAATCATTAACCATCATCACGCTAATGACAACTAATAGGCTACTTCAAATCTCTTTCTAAAACGTGATGGGGGCCTTCATAAATAAAAAACAAATATTTTGTAGAAAGCTTCCAAGTTTGGCCCGGTCCTTTCACATCTGTGGTCTTGCTGGGTCTCAGGTGTTAGGAGGTGGATTGTCCATTTGCCCATAGAAAGCAGCCTGCTTGGTGGAAGTTCTCAAGGCATGGCCATGCAGCTATTAAACTGCACACAGCACTGTGTAAGAGAAAGAAGAGGTGTATACAGTGGAGCAGAGAAAAATAAAAAGGAGAAGGTTTGGTAAATTTGCCCCTACACCTGGATTTGCTCCTTTCCATTTCCTCATGGATGAAGGAACAGTGGTTGTCCCGCACAGTTCCTGGGAAGAGTCAACAACGCAGCGCCCACGGTCAGGACAAATCTCTCTCACCCACCAGTCCCGCAGCGGCTCAGACCCAACCAAGTAAACACACAGAGACTTATATTGCTTACAAACTGTATGGCTATGGCAGGCTTCTTGTTATCTACTTCTTCTATCTTAAATTAACCCATTTCTATTAATCTATACTTTGCCACGTGGCTCGTGGCTTACCGGTAACTTACATCTTCCTTGTCCTGGCGGCAGCTGCCGTGTCCCCCTCTGCCTTCCTGTTCTCTCCATTCTCCTCTCTGTTAGTTCCGCCTATACTTCCTGCCTGGCTACTGGCCAATCAGTGTTTTATTTATCAATCAATCATCCACAGCACTTCCCCTTTTTCTTTTTTTTCAAAAAGGAAAGTTTTAACTTTGACATAGTAAAATTACATATAACAAAACAATTATTAAGCAAGAATTACAGTTACAATATTAAAGAAGATATCGTATCTATGATATATTGGTGAGTCTAAGGTTTTATATCTAACTTATCTTTTATTATAACTAAGGAAAATTATAACTATCTCTAGTCAGTCTTCAACTACATCCAAGACCTCAGAAGGATATACTATTACCTGAGAAATGGGAAAAGGATGCAAGCAACTTTCGGGAAGTTTTGCAGGGTAGACAGAGACAGCTGGCAGCCTGGACAGTCAGTGCATGCAATGGGCCAGCATGGTGCTTATCAGACACTGGGAGGAGAAGGGATGAAACTGAACCCACACAGTGTGTCCAGCCTTTATGTTCCGCCCACTGCAGCTGTTCCACCTCGGCGGGTGAGCGAGCTGCTAGAAGAAGAGCTGTCTGTGAGTCTATGTGGGCCTCACGATCTGATCCCCCAGACAATTCCTGGGTCCTGGGTATGGGGTGACTCTGAACAGGCAAGTGCTCAGCTGCTCCTATCAGAGAGGAGGGCAAGAAGTAACTGGGGACATGCTATGTTTGGGTCACTATACAATGTGACTTCTTTGGGTAGTAACATCATGTCCAAGAAGACCCTGGGGCACAGAGCAGTGCCAGCCTAGTGGGGTGGTCGCAGACTCAAGTGCCATCTGCTCTTGCCTGAGCCGTAGTCCCCCATGGATTTTCCTAGGCTTTCTAAAGTGTCTTATGTTCCTGTGAGCACTGGTCTCTACCACACAGTCTCTCCTGCTACCCAACTTCTGGCTCCATGAGAAGTGGTTGGGCTGAGTGCTGACTTCCTCTGGTTTCCATAGAGGGGCCTTCCTTCTGAAGAGCAGACAAATAGCACGACTCCCTGCTCAGCAAGGTAGTCAACACATTTACACCTTAGCAGTCGTGATGCCCGATGCCCCCGCCCCTTCCTCTCCACATCCATTCTCTTCCTCACTGTCCCAGTTTCCGGTTGTCTGCCTCTGGGCCTTCTGCTCATTCCTGTCTAATTGAGAATTTGTATTTCCACCTGCCATCAAATGCACTGACTTTCTCATTTCATCTCAGGGGAGTCATGCAAGAGAAAAATCTAAGACCTGAAACTTCTGCAGACAGTACTGTTTACAGCAATAAGTTCAAAGCCTGGATCGGCCACTTCCTTCCCTGGCCCTCAGCTTCCCAGTCTATGAAATGCTGGGGGGCGGGGGGGATGAGATCATCCCTGAAAACAGCTCAGCACGGTGTCTTGCAGAGAGTAGAAACCCAGTGATGATAATGAGCTTCTGATGTATGTCTGCTGGAATTTTCTTACGGTATTCAGGAGTCCATGGGGGGATTTTCCTTCCTCACCTCATGAGAACACACGACCTGAATGATGCTCTCCCTTTCACTGAAATCAACCTCCTGATTAACGTCTCCATTTGGAGCATGTGATCAGTCTTTCATCAGTTGGATAGATGGGAGCCCCAGCCCCACCTCCAACCCCCAGATGAAATAAAACCCATACAGAGATGACACAAGATGGTGGTCCACACAGTGCCAACAGTGAGGCGAGGCTGGCCAAGGTGGTTCCCTGAGCTCTAGCCTAGGCCAGTGGGACTGGATGGACTCTGACTTCAGGTACACGATGTCACATGTGCCATGGTAATGTCAGTGGGACTGTCAGAGACACATTCCTGAGCCCCTATTTTATTATTCAATACCAAGTGCTCAACCTTGAGATCATATACATACAAGCAACACAAAATAAAATTGACAGGTTGTGTGTGTGTGTGTGTGTGTGTGTGTGTGTGTGTGTGTGTGTAAGAGAGAGAGAGAGAGAGAGAGAGAGAGAGAGAGAGAGAGAGAGAGAGAGAGAATAATAACCAATGAAAAAGAGGCCATGAATTTCAGAGACAGTAGTAAGGGTCATAGGAAGGGTGGGAAGGAGGAAAGTAAAGGAGGGAAATTATATAATTATATTTTAGTTAAAATAAGTTTTTTTAATGACAGTAAATTCCGATATTTCACAATTTAATTTTGTTACATGTAGGCATTTGGAAAGCAGCTCGGTAAGTGGGAAGAAGCCACTGTTTCTCAGTGCGGTACAATCATACTGCTTTGATCCGGGCCGGGATATCATCCGTTTTACCCACAGCTACATTTCATCACCAGTAAAAATATCAGAGTAGCAGAAAGAACCCACAGTAGATTGATAACATTAAGGGAAAGTACTGGCTTCCTGGATCCCCTCCCAGAGGGTCTATGGAACCCCCTCCCAGGTTCTGCAGACCACAGCTTGAGTCCTTCTGAATTAAGAGAGTAGAGAAGAGGACCACTGGGGGACCAAGCATAGGGTGACCTGAGTTCCTAACCTTCTTGAGCTCTGGTTTCCTCATCTGTACAGTAACAATAGTGACGGCACCTGCCTTAGAGTGCTGTGGTAAGGCTCTGTACAACACGTTCACCACTACCCGGCACACAGTACAATATGCAAAAATGGTAACTAACTTTATAGTAAGCCTTCACATTATGGTATAGGAGCTAACATAAATGGGCAGCCACTTCCTAAATAAAGAGGGAAAGGTGGCTCCATGCCCTGGGAGTCCTGTGTATTTAGTTACATGCCATGCTCCTCACCCCATCTCAGGATCCTCAAGGGAAGAACAGCCAAGTGCTATGCTGAATTTCCATGCATTATCAGGTAGAAATAGGCTATATGTGTCCCTCGGAGATTACCGGTGCTCACACGCAGCCTATGTGCATTATCAAATAAAAATTAAGTAGCAAAAAAAAGGACAGCTTCGCTCAGACCTTGGTTTTGACTTGGATACGGATCTTTTTCAGGTTCCCCATGTCTTGTTACACTAACTACTCTTCCGTTACACCTAACTGACACTAATATTGCTTTTCACACGCTGAAGGGAGACTTTAATTTTAAATACTCAAACTCCTTAGATGTCTCCTTTGCTATAAAAAAATAAAATGCTTTCTTCTTTTAGAAGTCAGATCAAAGCAAGGAGCAAACGTATCCTCCAAAAGCCAGCAGCAACTTCTCCCAGAAAAGGCAGCCAGGATTTCTCTGAGCAGCCGAAAGGCAAGCTAACGCTGTGTCTGGTTCAATACAAGAGGAGGGAAGAGTCCAGGGTTTGCTCCAGTGTTGAGACATAGCCATGCAGCTTTGCAGTCTCAATAGGAGTACCTGCTAGCCAACTCCTGCCCATCCCAACCCCAGTCCTCACACCTAACCCACTGCTTAACTTCCAAGAACCCAGGGTGCCCTGTGGTTATATCTATGGGTCTAGGCTTCCCACTGGCTGTACCAGATGCAATCTGCTTTCCCTACAACAAACGAAAATCCACAGCTCACTCTCCAGTAGTGAGGCCATCAGCTCAGTGTGCATGTCAGAGAAGGAAATCAGAGCTCCCTGTGGCTTATCCTTAACCTGATCTAGGCTGGAACATCTCATGCAGAACCAATGCTGGCAGAGGAACACAATTCATTTCTCACAAACAGGGTTCTAGATGAATAAAATGTTTAAGCAGGGGTGTAGTAGAATATTTTAAGGTGTGTTACTTTTGTTTATGTTGCATTTGTTTAACTCTGAAGCTGTGTTACTGTGCCTGTCTAACACACCTGATGGTCTAATAAAGAACTGAGTGGCCAATAGCGAGGCAGGAGAAAGGATAGGTGGGGCTGGCAGGCAGAGAGAATATATAGAGGAGAAATCTGGGAGGAAAGATCTAAGATCTAGGAGCCAGAGAAGCAGGACTCCAGGGGCCAGCCACCCAGCTACACAGTAAGCCACAGAGTAAGAGCAAGATTTACAGAAGTTAGAGAACGGGAAAAGCCAGAGGCAAAAGGTAGATGGAATAGTTTAAGGTAAGGAAAGCTGGCTGGAAACTAAGCCAAGCTAAGACCGGGCACTCATAAGTAATAATAAGTCTCCATGTGTGATTTATTTGGGAGTTGGGTGGCAGGTCCCTAAAAAAGAGCCAGAAACAAACAACACAGGGATGAAACAGTGACTCCATCTTGGCTTACCACCTCAAGGGGAATGCTCAAGATGGCGATTGCCAGGGCTGCTTTAACTCTGCCATACCTAGAATCCCTGGAAAGTTGGCTAAAATGCACCTGGCCTAGCCTTCCCCTCCAGGACCCCACCCACCCACCAGACCTGTTTGTTATCTACTGTTCTGTATTTAAAGAACATATATAGGCAATTGTTCTCAGCCTTAGTATTTGTAGTAGTCAAATAATAGAAACAGTCTAAATGTCTATCAGCAGGAGGCAGATAAATAAGACATAGTATAGTCATACAACAGATTTTCCTATATGTTGCACTGAGGATTAAAATCTATTTGCAAACAGTACATTGTACATGATTCCAAATTTATAGGAAATGCCCAGAAGATGAAAATCTATACACAGAGAAGGGCAGGCATTGCTTTCCAAGGCCTGGGGTATTAGAAAGAAGAGTGAATTATTGTAAACATGCACGAGGATCCCTTCAGGTGATTAAAGTTTTCTGGAATTAGACCATGGTGATATTTGCAGACATACCCTTTCATCTTCTATGTCATTGGCAAATGTATCTGTCGATATATGCTATATCTTGCCTGCTGGGCATGGTAGTGCATACCTTTAATCCCAGGAATCAGGAGTTAGAGGCAGGTGGATCTCTGTGAGTTAGAGGCCAGCATGGTCTATGGAGCAAGTTACAACCAGGGTTACACAGAAAAGCCCTGTCTTAAAAAAAAAAAAAAAAAGTTATATTCTGCATCTGCCTATGGTTGGGCTTCAGGACTAGGCTGAGCCACAACACAGGGCAAACAGGGCCAGTGAAAAGAAGGGAGTTAAACGTGGTGTGAGAAGGAGACCTGTGGTCTCAGGAAAGGTGTTGTTGACTCATCAGAAACCCTGGGGAACACATTATCATCAGACATATCAAAGAGCCAAAAGGCTGCTAAACCCAGTGCCTAAAACCAACGACACGCCTCTCCCTTCCTTGAGACAATGCTAACGTGACAACAGTTAAGGGTCACAGAATGGCTGTGTTTCACGGACCATGCAATGTGCCAGCCACACATGCATGTGCATGTGCATTTTGAGGCTAGAGGCTGATATCAAGTGTCTTCCTCAGTCACTAACTATCTGTTTTTTGAGATAGGGTCTCTGACTGAACCTAAAGTTCACCCAATTTAGCTAAATGGGCTGGCCAGCAAACTCCAGGGACCCCCTGTCTCTGTCTCCCCAGTGCTGGGGTTACTGATGCATGCCACCATGCCCAACTCTTTACATGGATGCTAAGGCTCTGAACCTACTGAACCATGCCTCCAACCCTGTTTGCATGGTGTATATACAGGGTTGTAGCAGGACACAGATGGCTCATGTAAATGAGATGAGTTAGGAAAACAACACAAACCACTTAAAACGTGGCATAGGCAGCGCCTCCAGAAGGCTGGGGACGGCAAGAAGACACCATTAGGTCCTTGAATCTAAGGGAGATAACAAATGGAGGGATGGGTACCAGCACCCAGAGAGAAAAGCCAAAGCGAGGGCAGAGATAAAGCCAGCTCACAGTGACTCAGAAAGGAGGGGTCTTGAACGTTAAGTACTCTGACCTCACTCTCTTCCCATTCTCCAAGTTGTTTCTGGGAACTTCCATCAGAGGAACCCATTCAGCCACGTAAGGGCAGGGAAATGCCGTGGACGGGCCCATAGATGTGAACCTCTTGGCTACAGAGAAAGGTGGAAAAGCTTCCAGAATTGACATGGAGAAACAGAAAATATTCAATATGTCACCCTCATTCACTCTAAACTAAGGTCTGACATAGTTAAGGTCACACATCTCAAAAGCCAAAGCTGGGCTAGGATCCCGTGGTTGTGGTGGGTCTTCACCGTTAGTCAAGACTGTGGGTGTCCCCAGCCAGAGTAGTGAATGACCACGGTCTTCTGAAAAGAGTGGCCAACAGCTCCCTGGGCTCCCAAGGTTAGCAGAAAAAAAAAAAAAACAGTGCCTAGCATAAAATGGTAATCCAGACCCCTTGACCCCGAGCTTCCCTCACCCGCCAAGTCCTAGATATGTCACTCACATGGCTCATGGGTATCAACTCTTCAGCCAGGTGACTGACTCTAGCTCAAATACAAATCACCAGGCCAAAGGTGTGTGTTGGAAAGTATTTCAGACTCTTGCCTCTCTGTTGCCTGGAGGTCTGCCATGCCTCCACACAGTAGCTGGAGCAGAGATCTTGCAGTTCCTACCTGTCAGTTAAAAGCAAACACCACCTGGGGAGGTGCTTCACAGTGTATGGTAAAGACCCATGCAACCCTTGGGGGCTGGGGAGGTGGCTGGCAACCCTTGGGGGCTGGGGAGGTGACAACCCTTGGGGGCTGGGGAGGTGGCAACCCTTGGGGACTGGGGAGGTGGCTCATTGACAATGTGCTTGCTTTGCCCACATGGGACTTGAGTCCAATCTCTAAAAATACACTTAAAAAATCTGAGTGTGGTGATGAGAGATTGCAATCTCAGCATGGAGGAGGTAGAGACTGGTAGATCCCTGGGTTTCCCTGGCTAGCCAGTCTATCCCACTTGGCAAGTCGAAAGTCAGCAAGAGACCCTGTCTCCAAAAAAAGGACAGTGCTAAAGGAACAACACCCAAGGTTGTCATCTGGCCTCCCTACATGTGCTGGTGTGCATGCACACACACACCCTGCCACAGGCACCTGCACACCACCACCAACAACAACAACAGCAACAAAAACTTCTCCAATCTTTAATGAAAAAAAAAAAAAGTAACTCTCCCTGCTCTGGTTTCAGAAACTTCCAAGATTGGAGCACAAAGGAATGGATAATAGGGGTCCCTAAATAAATCTGATTATGAGGGATCTCCTTCATTGGACCTTGCAGATCATACCACCTGGAGCTTCAGGATTCTGGAACCATCATGAGAAGACTAATCCTGGAATAGATGTCCCCCAGCAGTGACATGGTTAGGAAACTCGCTGCCTGGAGGCCCTGGTATCCCCACTGCAGAAGGCGAGGTAAGCCTGGTGGACCGAGCTTAGCTGATATCTGAGTGGCGGGGTGGATGCAGCAAGCCAAGGCCATCTTCCACCCCAGCCTCTAAAATCAAGCAGCCCCACAGACACAGCACCTGTGGTGAGCACCTGGACACACAGGAGCAACCTTTGGGAAGATGGACAAAGGGCCTAACTTTAGCCCAGGCACTGGTGCCCGAGCCCATTTACTTCACCTTGGGCTTCCAGCTTCACTGTTCTGTGATGGGGGAAGTGCTGGCTCCCCCTGTTGCCACCTTGCTCACCTTTGCTACAGCACACCATGATGGCCTCTGATTGTGGCAGGTCACAAAACAGAGCCGGCTTTATGGTCACCCCCTCTCCCTCTTCCCTCCATCGGTAGATCTTCCTGTCCCAAATAAATCAAAGTTACTGTTTCTCCTCTCCCTCCTTGCTCTCAGCAGGCTGCAGCTCAGGCCATTTCTTTCAGATAATGACCCAGGCATGCTCTCGAACCGAGCTGCTGTGGAGCTCAGGCCAATAGAGAAACAAGACCGGGCAGACCCTACCCAAGGGCCTCTGAGACACTGTGCAGATCTCCCTCTGGATGGGCCCATCCCACCCACTGCTCTGCCTCGTGACAGATGGGTCAGGAGAGGGCAGTAAGGACAGAGTCAGTGGGCGCAGAGTGAGCTTTCTCCTCACCCACCCTCAGTGGACTCTCAAGTAGGGCCGTGGGCCACACTGTCTTTATGTCTGAAGGACTTCTGATTGATTTCCACTCCAGACACAGAAGGCAGAGCTCTAGATGTCTTTTGGCTAGTGGTTTTCAGAACACCAGTTTGTATTATTAAACAAAGTCTCCCGTGGAAAACTAACATGTAAAAGAGATAAGCATAGTACTACACATGTGAGCTCATGCTGCAGAGAGCTCAAAGCCTTCTCTGCCTTCTCCCCCATCAAGCCCACAGGTTCATTAAGGTCTCTGTGAAGGTCCAGAGGTAGCTTGAAAGCCCCAAGTTGGTGGTTGCTGTACATTGCTGGAGCATCACACCATGGTCGTTTACGGCATTGCTACACTCCCATTTATGGGTCTGTTTCTGGTAACTGCTGTCCTCCTCCTTGTAGGACAAGCCTCAAATTCCAGATTGCCTCACCACCCCTCTGTAGAGACCTACCTGTTCTGTGACTGGGCACCCAATGTGGTGCTCCTAGGGTATGGTGGTTTGAATGAGAATGGCCCTCATAGGCTCATATATTTGGACGTTTGGTTCCCAGCTGGTACAACTATTTGGGAAGGATTAGGAGATGCAGCCTTGTTGGAAGAGGCATGTCACTGGATGTAGGCTTGGAGGTTTCAAAGTTCACTGCCAAGCCCAGCCTCACTCTTCCTGCCTTCATCGTGTGGATCAGATGTGAGCTCTCAGCGGCTGTTCCAGTGCTGTGCCTGCCGCCATGCTGCTTGCCATGGTGATGATGAACTAGCCCTCTACAGTTGTAAGAAAGCCCCCAACTGCTTTCTTCTATAAGTTGCCTTTGTCGTGGTGTCTTCTTACAATAGAACAGTAATCTTTGCTTGGCTTCATGCCCATAAAGGCTGCCTGAACCTTAATTTTAACTAGTTCTTCCATAACGTGGGTCCTGCCCAACTGCCTTCTCAGCATTGTAGTTCACTGTTAAGGTAGAATTCATGAGTTCAAATCCTGACCCTGACACTTTCTTGTGACTCACTCTGGTGAGCTTTGGCAAGTTCCAGGACTATTAATTCCATGAATGGGTGTCCTCATGAACAAAATAAGGATAGCAATTTTCCCAGCTCCTTAATTACCAAGAGATTTTGCAGGGCCATATAGGTTCTTTGATTACTCTGGTACAAGATAAGCATCCAGTGATACATTCCCACTGCCTATTGGTCCCACCCATCCCAGACCTGGGAGTCTCAGCCTGTTTTTTTTTTCTTAGTCTGGATACACTCTTCAAACCACCCTGTTACCTGCTAGTGGCCTGAACATGTTCCAGGACACCTAGCCAAGACAAAACATTAAATCATGTATTTAGTTTACAAAAATCTAGTCTTATAAATATCTGTTGAGCACCCATACACTGCCAGGAACTTACTACATGCTAGAGATACAATGAAGGATACAGGAGTAAAGTCTTTGCTCCTGTGAAACTTATGCTTCAAGGACTATTTTTCATCATTTTCCCTCAAAGAAACCCAGAGGCTTCCTTAAGAGCTAACTAGACTAAGAAATTGGTCATCTCAGAGCATCTGTTGCTCAAGTGTGCAATGGAAGCCCTGAAGCTATGAACAGTGTGTTGGAAGCATCACCATGATTGGTACCATGTTTCACTTTGCTTTTGGGCATAGTCTTCCTTGGGCATAAGGGTGACGACAGGACTGAGTTCTGGATCTCTTGGGATATGGACATAAATAGCTTAAGAGGCTTTGAAGCTTGGCTCCTATAAGCATTCTATGTGTGATTTTGAAAGGTTAACGTTCTGATCAATTAAGGAACTACCAAAGGGAAGAGCAAACTCATGAGTCAGATGGAGCCCTTGCTCTGGAGTTACCTACTTTAGGGCAGTTTCCTCTGAGATGAAAACCTCTACCTTGGAGAGAAGCTCATTAAGACATAGGATGTTAAAGGGGGAGGTAGAAAAATAGGATATTATAAGAGAGGTAAAATATCCTATGCTTCAGGGAAGCTGAAGGAGATATAAGCAGTAAGCCCTGCTAAGAGATACTCTCAGACAAACTGAGAAGCCTGGAAGAAGCAGGTGCCACCCAAGCTGCCTGGAAGAGACTCAGGCCAACTGATCTACCTGGAAAGGTCATTCTTTTTGTTGAGCTACCTGCAGGTTGTACAGTACACTCCAGGTTTCCAGCTTCTGTGAGCTGTCACTCATGTTAAGGTAGGCTTTGGTGATACAGATGCCTTTGAGTCATTTCTGCATCTGTAAGTAAACTCTCACCCATATTCTTATAAGTAACTCTATTGATCTTACTGATTCCCCAAGTTGGACGGTGGTATCCGTATCTTGGTCTGTTGCCGGTTCCTGATTTGAGATGTGTAGACATTTGTTCACTGGGTAGGTGTTGCACAACATAGCACCTGGAAGGAAAGTTGCTCAAGTTGGAGAAACCTCCACTGGGATATCAGAAGTAAACTTTGAAATTTATGGGGTACATCTTACCACAGGTTATACACAACACTAATGTCTACAAATGGCAAGACATCATGGGGAGCAACAGGGAACAGAATGAGAGAGTGAGATAGAAACAAACAAAGTAAGAATCCAGTTCCATCCCTTTGTTCTTGTACATTTCCATTCTTTCCCATTAAAAAATAAACATGGTTTATTTCCCCCCGAGTTCAGTAATAAAACATGAGCCACCAAGAGGGATTACACAGCTACAGTCTTAGAATAATAAAAACGTAACTTTACTTTGACATATCTTTCATAGGAGACTGAAAAAAGAAAGGAGAGTCTTGAGCTTGTTGAGGAATTTAGAGGGACAGAGACACCTCAAGGAGTGTGGAGATGAAAGGCCGTGTCCAAGGCTGGGACACTTCTCAGATTCAAGGGGAGGCCTGATGGGACACCCCATCTCAAGTAGAATAACCAGAGACAAAATAAAATCAGTGTCTTCTCAGAACATGATGAGCTTTAAGGAAGCATCCACGTGGCACAGCAGGTTGTCAAGAAGGACCTTAACAAGAAGGGGTCTACCAGAAGGGGTTCACCTCTAAAATACCAGTGAAAATATCTTCAACCATGGTTCCTGAGCCCACCAGCATCAGAATCATCAGAAGAGCTAGTTGAAACAAAGTCTCAGTTACTCATAGTTGTCAAAACTGAAAAGGAAAAAAAAAAAAAGTAAAAAGTGAATGGACAAGCCAGATGTGGTCTATTCCCATAGTGGACTGTCCCTCAGCAATTAAAAAAAAAAATGTTGTGCTGCAGGTACATACAACATGTGCAAATCTCTAACATTATGATGAGCCAAAGACTCAAGACATGAGTGCACACCCTGTATGTTTCTACTTAGGCGGGATTAGAAGAGACAAATTGAATCCGCAGTGACAGAAGGATGTCAGTAGTTCGGGACCCATGGGTTCCGTGGTTGGAGGTGATGCTGTGGAATGACGAGCAGGCCTACCTTCAAGTTCCTGCTTTGGTCCCTACTTCCCTTAATGATGGGTTGTGACCTATACACTGCAATAAAGTGTTGTTTTTTTTCTCCCCTAAGTCGGTTTTGGTCAGGGTATTTGTCACAATAACAGAAATCGAACTGGAAGCGTCCCATAATTACACTTGATCTTGGCTGAGAAGCGATGTCCCATACTTTACACTTCAGTGTAGCCCCCAGGTGGATCCACGAAGTCAGCAGTGTCTCTCACCCCTCGCTGCTCATGAGAGTATTTCAGGGAACCGGACTCCCCTCTCCCAGAACTGCAATCCAGCTGATGGGAAAGGTGGTCCTTCTGCAAGGTCGCAGGCTGTCTGCTGTGACCCCTGCCTCTGGTGCCTGCTTTAGGGCCCCCGTCATTCTGTTTCACTTCCACACCCAGCATTTCCCCTTCCTGTTCCTTAACACACACAAACATATCACTTGCTCACTTGAAAACAAACTGCCATGCTCCTGAGGGATCCACAAAGTATGCCTGAGATGGCATGGGCCAGCCCAGTCCAGCAGTGAGCTCCTGACCAGTGAGTCTCTACTTCCTGCTCTGCTCCAAAACTCACACGGGAGTCTCTTCCTAGGTGAATTGTCCCTATCCCTTCTGCTGCCTAGCAGATTCTACCTTATCCTTCAAAATGCAGATCAAGTGTCACCTGCTCTCCAAAGCTCCCCTTAGAACATAGCCATAGCCATTTTCCTTTTAATGCTATTTTTTTCTGCACTTTATTATATGAAGTGAGGCCCATTGTCTCCACATCAAGGAAACTGATTACCTAGAAGAATGCATCCTCGTACCTACCACTGTTCCTCTGCACTTACCTCAGCCATTAACAGGAAGCAGCATCTCATTGCTCACTGGGGTAAGCTACTGAGTGAATGTGTTAACAAACAGCCTCATGCTGCAGCTCCAGCCTCCTGCTAAGGGAGGTGAGATCTGCCCACTAGGAGAACCCTGCATCAGATGGCCCATCAATTTTCGTTTGTTTGCTCCACAGGTGACATTCAGAAAGTTGCTTACTGTGTTTGTTATGAGCTGCATATGCCAGCTTCAAGAGTGGGATCTGGTGCCAGGAAGGTTGTCAGTGGGGCTGCTGGGAAGCAGGTAACAGGTGGGTGGATGTCCTGACTCTGGGGCCAGCCCAGAAGCAGTAAGCAGCTAACAGAGCACCAAGCATGGAGAAGAGGGATAGAGACAACAATGGACATTCAAGAGTAGTCTGTCCTGTTCCTATGAGCCCCAGGAGTACCCTGTAAAACACATGGAGTTTAAGTAACTAATTTTTGTGGTTGGAAGAAAGTGAAAACATCTGGGGGGCTAGGGAGATGGCTGAGTGGGCAAAGCACTAGTCATTCATACAAGCATGAGAACCCCCAGTTTGGATTGTGCACCCATGTAGAAGTAGGCATGGCAGTGTGCATCTGTAACCCCATTACTGGGGTGGGAGGCAGATCCAGGTTGATCCCTGGGACTCACGTCCCAGCTAGTCTGGCTGCATTGGTGAGCTCTGGGTTCAATGACAGACCCAGTCTCAAAAAAAAAACAAGGCGGAAAAGGATTGAGGAAGACATCCAGAGTTGACTTCTGACCTCCATATGCACGCACGCGCGCACACACACACAGAGAGAGAGAGAGAGAGAGAGAGAGATACATACACACACACTCACTCATATGCACCGAGACATACATATACATACACACACAGACACACACAAACTATACACATAAGCACATTCACATGCACACACACATTTTGGTGTGAGCCACAGAGGACACACCGACATTGCTGTGCAAGATCACCACTCACTTTAGAGAAATTTCATGTGAGTCACACTGGGCTCACAGTTAACCATGCATTTCATCTAAAGATGTAATGAGGAAGTACACCCCCAAGTATGCTTGGAGGAACATCTTCTATGGGGAGAAGGTTCACTAAGGTATAAAGAGAATCTAAGGTCATGCACCAATTAAGAATCTAATCAGAGAAATGGATCCTCCTACAGTAAAGGACCTCATGATTTTACACAAAAACTAGAGTCTAGAGGCCTCTGAAATAGTCCAGGGGCTATTTGGGGTCCATAGTGGAAGCCCTCAACTATGTGGTATTATAGAAATGTCACACCAATTTTAATATCTCTGTTTATCTCTGTCTCTCTCTGTCTCTGTCTCTGTCTCTCTCTCTCTCTCCAGAAGTGTTGAGTGCAGACTCAGCATAAGTTCTTTTCTTATCTTGCACTATCCACATGCAAGGAAAGATTACTAGGACTCATAATCTGAGGGTTCTGTCCATACTGGCAGGAAGGCACAGCAGTAAGAGTACTTTTAGCTTCAGAGAGAGGAGGGCAAGGTGGCTGGTCACTGGCATCCAGTCAGGAAGCAGAGACCTAATGCCACTGCTCCATCTGCTTCCTGATTTCCCTTCAGTCTAGGGCCACAGTGGATGGCGTGGTGCCCCTCACATATTCTGATCTTACTTAAAAGTCTCTGGAAATGCCCTCCCAGACATACCCAGAGGTCAACCTGAATTAAGATTAACCATCACCATCATATAAAATGTGGCAATAAATGTCAAATTCATCTCTTTCAATTTCAGGACAGAAACTCCACTCAATTGGCTTAAACAAACTGGGAGTTGTTGTTTGAAGCTTCAAGTACCGTTAGAGTCATGAGCTCAGATGAACTCTTCAAGAATCTAGTCTCTCACTCCTCAGCCCATCTATCTTGGATCACAGGCCTGTTATCGGTCAGTCTTTGTCCTTGTGGGTAGAAAAGAAGGCAATCCCTGGCAACTCCAAGTTCATACCCTATCCTTTAAAAGTAACACCAGCCAGAGGGGTGAATTTACTTCCCACTTGACTCGTCTTAAGTTCAAGATGGTCTTTTTTGATTCATCTCAAGTTACCTGTCAATCCTGATCGAGTCTCTGTGTCTGAGTGATGGGCCTGCTTGTAGTCTTATCTCACAATGATATCTACATGCTGTGAGGCCAGTGGTCCAAACCACACACACTGAGAGTGGGGAAGAGGTATGTCCCCAGGTCAAACCAGTATGCCGTTCACAGAGATGGGAACTTGATCCTGCATGGACAGAAAACTGGACCCACTAAAATAAAAATGACTGCAACTGTATTTACAATTTGATGTCTCTTCAATCTGACAACTTCTTTCCAGAGACCAACTGTCTGAAGCAAAGACGGATGGAGGATGTGGAAAGTTGAGGATTCCCAATAGCTCCTTCATTCCAGTAACCATTGTTAGCAGAACTTCTCCCATTACCTACAGCCTCTGCTGCTCCAGCCAGTTAAAGGAAAAAGAGAAACTGTATGACTCTCCAGGCCTCCTGCTCAGGTATATCTTTGTTCTTTTACCTAACCCTGAAGGCTATCTTTATTTTCTCCCCTACTGCGTGGCTTGGTGACTGTCTGCTTTAATCATTTTCGACATTTAGAAATTTGCTAGAGGGGGAAGAAACTGCAATCCTTACAGAAGAGTGGTACCCAAAGTGTTTTTCCTATTAATGACCCTGGCCCTGAAAAGAAATCTGAGCCAGAGCGATAAATTGCCATCCTCCAGGCCCTAGGGATTGGGGCTTGTCTCTCTGCCCCCTTGTCCTCCATCAGAAGCTGCCCTGGAGATAGCATTGGTGTGGATTAGATAAGCAAAAGTGCTTCCGACCTTCTGTGGGGCTCTGGGCTACAGGCAGCTCAAGCAGGCATCCTCCTGCTGCTGCCGCTCCAACGGCCACCGGAAATCTGGGAAGAAGTGATCAGCCTGCAGCTTGGATGTCTAGGTTAGTCTGAAGAGAGCTCAAGCCTTTTTAGGACCAAAAGGGAACTCGGCTTTGGATGGGAGGGAAGGGCGTTTAGTGTGATAGGCATTAGAATGCAGGGGGAATATGAGTTTTCATGTAGGCAGCCAGTGTTCTTCTAACAGAGTCTTACTACGGTGTCTCTATTGGCCCTGAACTCCCAGACTAGAGCTTTCTTCCTGTGATCACCTTTTGAGTGCCTGAGTAGCAGGTGCTATGGAGGTAGTCAGATCCTATTTCTTCTGCAAAGACCCAGTGGGGAGTTCCTCAATGCTAAACTCGCTGTGTTCCCGCTTAACAGTCCCCTCTGGGTGACTCGGTAGATGATGTCATCACTACACGAGCAGAAGCCCCAGAGTTGGACCCCAGCATCCATGTGAAAGCTGGGCACCTGTGGTGTACGTCTGTAACACTGAGCCGATGGGCAGGGGTGAGACAGGCAGATTCCAGTGGCTTGCTGGCCTGCCAGTCTACCCAAAATGTCAAGCCCAAGTTCAATGACAGACTCATCTTAAAAATAAGGTAGAGGACAAAGAGCTTACTCAGCATCAACCTCTGGCCTTCACATAGGCACTCACAAGTGTGCACACATGAAACACACAAACACAGAGAGAGGGGGGGGGGTGCCGTGGGATGGTCTGTATGGCAAATGTGTTACTCTGATTGGTCAATAAATAAAACACTGATTGGCCAGTGCCTAGGCAGGAAGTATAGGCAGGACTAACAGAGAGGAGAAAAGAAAGAACAGGAAGGCAGAAGGAGTCACTGCCAGCCGCCGCCAGGACAAGCAGCATGTGAAGATGCCGGTAAGCCACGAGCCGCGTGGCAAGGTATAGATTTGTGAAAATGGATTAAAATAAGCTATAAGAACAGTTAGCAAGAAGCCTGCCATGGCCATACAGTTTGTAAGCAATATAAGTCTCTGTGTTTACTTGGTTGGGTCTGAGTGACTGTGGGACTGGCGGGTGACAAAGATTTGTCCTGACTGTGGGTAAGGTAGGAAGACTCTAGCTACAGGGAAGGAGGGAGGGGGGAAGAGAGGGAGGGGAGAGAGGGAGGGAGGGAGAGAGGGAGGGAGGGAGAGAGAGAGTTAGTTCTCTGGCTCCCTATTGCCTTCAGGACATCCCCCTCCTGAGCCTACCTTCCAGGTTCCTGTGACTACATCCTTGCTAACCCCTCAGTCAGTTTACTCTTTGTCACCTGTCACCCTACTCCCATTCACAAGCTCACATCAGTCTCCTCTCCCTAAGTGAGTCTCTACATGACACCATTAGCTTCCTTTGGTTACTCTAAAAATTGCTGTACTCTTGGGAAAGCAAAATAACATAAATGTGTTTTCTCACACTCCTAGAGGACAGAAGCCCACAGGGGTTTCACTTGGTTGAGTGCATGGTGTTAGCAGAGCCCTGCTCCCTCTGAGGCGCTGGAACAGACTCTTTTTCTCACCATTCCTGGGTTCCACCACAGCGATCTTTACATTCCTTGGCTCCCGGTCTCTGGATCCACGGTCAAAGCTGCAGAGCACGGTTCATCGTGGTCACACTGCCTTCTATTGTCACAAGTCTCCCTGCTTACTCACAAGGGCACTCAGGGTTACATTTAGAGCCTTTCCACATGGCCAGGACAGCTCCTCATTTGGTCACCTCAGTAACCAGCCTTGCCATTGAAGGTGTCTTGGCTGCTTGTCTGTAGCTGTGAAGAGACACCATGACAAAGGTAATTTATAGAAGAAAGTCTACTGGGGGCTTGCTTATGGACTCAGAGGATGAGTCCATGGTAGGAACACCACGGCAGGACACATGGAAGCGGGCAGGCAGGCATGGTGCTGGAGTAGTATCTGGGACCTTACATCTGCTCTACAAGCTCAAAGCAGTGAAAGAGCTAACTAGGGCTTTTGAAACTTCCAAGTTTCAAGTATGAGCTTTTGAAACTTCAAAGACCACGCTCAGTGACACACCTCCTCCAACAAAGCCACACCTCCTAATCCTTCTCAAACAGTTCTACCAACTGGGGACCAAGCATTCAAGCATATGAGCCTGTGGAGGCCATTCTCATTCAAACCACCAAAGGTTCTGCCTACCATGCAGGTTCCTATCTATGTGAAAAGAGGCTCCAGGATGCCCTCAGGTTCCCACTTATTTTCTCAGGTGAGTGACCTATTTATTTTCATTTTGCACACTAGCACTTGGGACACGCCTATTGCCACCAACTAAACCATATATGAGTGCAGAGGAAAAGCTTAATGCACAAAAAGCAGCCACTTATGTACAAGCATAGAAGACTGGAAGTGGGAAGATAAAGCCAAGGACTACAGGAACAATGTGAACAGTGTATGAACTCCTTTGCTGGAGAAGATGGCTCTCAACTCTGACCTGTGATTGTACCTGGACAGAGGAACAGGGCTGATGGGAAGACTGAGGCATGCTCTTCACCCCTGGATGGCCTTTCACCAGGACAATATGTTCATGAATTTCTTTTATATAAAATACTTTGGAAGCTGGCCAATGGCATATTTTGAACAATGACCAGTGTAACCATCTGTGATGGTTCTCGGCTCTCTCTATAAATGCATGGTCATTTTAGATGCATCGCTGAGACCCAGTGGGCTCCAGTTAAAGATCTTCCTGGGAAGACCACTTTATCATCTAGTCACACTACTCATAAACCTCTGCCAAAGGCCAGGAGTGCTGTACCAAAGCTCCAAAGTCCTAGAAATCATCTTGCTGGAAGGACCCATCTGGGGTTGAACATCCAGATGAAGCATAGCCTCTGCTTAGTGAGAAGCCATGTAGCCAGTGTCTGTTAGGGCTTGGGGATGCCACTTAGAGCCAGAGACTGTGCCTGCGCTCCGGCACAGAAGGAAGGGGGAGCTGAAGCTGTCACCATCCACCGTAAATATTACCTAGCAGCCAGCAACCAGCAGATGTCAGAAGGATGGAGCCAAGCCAGTTGCACTGATTAAAATATCACCGTCTGCAGACACACAGACTCATCTCAGTCTCTCTGTGCCTTTCACGTGGTCCAAAGAGGCCATGGCTGCCAGAGAAAACTATGTGAAGACGCAGACATCTGTGGGAACACTGAGCTGGAGGAATGAGGGCAATGAAGACACAGTGGGCAAGAAATGCCTAATAGATAAGTTACAGATAAGAAACAGACACGGTGATAACTGCAACCCCCAACCAGTAAATTCAAAGGTTACACACCTTCACCCAATCATATGATGCCAAGGCTTGTACCACCCTGTTTGCGGCTTTTCCCTTTAAAAATCCTTCAACCTGAGAGCTCAGGGCCGTCCTCCTTCACCTGGCCAGCCAGTGTGTTGGATGCGGACCAAGCCTGAGTTTGCTTGTTATCAATAAACCCCAGTGTGTTTTGCATTGGAAAAAAAAGAAAAAGAAACAGACATAGGGGTAATATTTGCCACACATACAATGGAGGTTTGTTACCTAAGTATGTGTATATTTTTAGATTTATTTCATTTTTAATTAGGTATACATGTGTGTGTAGGTGTGAGTATTGTACATATGAATGCAGGTGCCCATGGAGGCCAGATGATGCCATCCGATGCCCTGGAGCTGAAGTTAAAAGTGTTTGTGAGCTGCTTGACATCAGTACTGTGGGTTCTCTGCAATGACAATCCATACTCATACCTGCTACATCATCTCTTCAGACCCAATATGTTTGTCTTATTAATTCACATTCATTCTTCTCAGAATGATAAGAAAAGAGCTGGAGGCACCGGAGGGTTGATTTAATACTTATCTGTACTTGCTGGCCTTCCGGAGGACCTGGTTTCAATTCCCAGCACACAGCAGCTCACAACTATCAGTAACTACGGTTCCAGAGAATTCAGTTCCCTCTTCTGGCATTTTCAGGCACCATGATGTATGTGGTATACTGTCACACATGTGTGTGAAACATCCATGAACCTTAAATACCTTTTTTAAATTTAAATAAGAAAAGAGCTGTAAATGAATGAAAAATAAATCCAACTTCATGGTATGAACAAAATGTGTCAATATCATTACTGTGTTATACTCATGGGAGGGTGACTGTTAAAGTCACTTTGCAGTGAAAAAGTGGACACATGTAAGGAACTTTACATTGGAAATACCTTTCCACCTTGCTGAGGTTGACCCCATGAAAATACCCACATACCTGTGAGAACAAGCAGGAAACATATTTTTATTGCAACATCATGCATTCCTGTGAAAATCCAGAATTTACCTAATGGTGCAATTACACATAAATTGCTAAGTAAATTATAATACATTCTAATGAGCAATGCTACCAAAAGAGCTTGAGAGACAGATCTATCATTATACACTGACATAAAATGATCTTAAAGACACTACACAATTTGAAAAGAATACTTGCGGGTTGTAACTATAAATTGTTTCTAAATATCTGCAAGTGGATAGATACTAGTCAGAAAAATAAGGAACAATTTGTAGCAGAATGGCAAGCTTGGTTTGGTTCCCTTTGAACTGCTTTCCTCTACATACATGTGCCTTCTCATAGCAGACGGAAGTACCTGCGGACCATACAGACTTGAGCTTAGTGTGTTGTCAAAAACGCAGAAGCCACTTAAGTGCATTAGCAGAAGAGCCCTTAGAGTTTTTAAATGATAGTGCCTGTGGTGGTTTGCATGGGAATGCATACCACCACCACCACCAACAACAACAACAACAACACCATAGTCTCATAAAAATATATAAGATTTCTTGGCCCCTAGCTGGTGGAACTATCTGAGAAGAATTAGGAGGTGTGGCCTTGTTGGAGGAGGGATCCCTGGGGGTAAGCTTTGAGGTTTCAAAAGTCCACACTATTCCCAGTTACCCTCTCTGCTTCGTGGTGGTTGTCTCAACATGGGAGCACTCAACTGCTGCTCTAGCACTGTACCTACCTGACTACTGCCATGTTCCCTGCCATGATGCTCATGCACTCTAACTCTCGGGAACCATAGGCCCCACCAAACTCTTTTTTGTATAAGTTGCCTTCGTCATGGTGTCTTATGACAGCTACTGAAAAGTAAGACAGAAATTGGTACCAGGAGTGGGATGTTGCTGTGACAGACCTGACCATGCTGTGTTTTGGAAGAATGTAGAGCACTTGGGAACTTGGATTAGGAAAGCAGCTGAACAGTGTAAGCTAGGTTTAACAGGCCATCCCAACAGGAGCTTGGAAAACAGTAGTTCTGGAAGTAAGGTTGACTCTGGAGTTGAGTCTCAGATGGGACATTGGGCTTTTAAAACTGTGTTGAGACTGTGAAAGACTATGGATACTTCTGAAGTTGGACTAAACACATTTTGAGTTATGATGTGACTATAAGCCTATAGAGTCCAGGCAGAAGGGCAATGTGGTGGTTTGAATGAGAATGGCCCACCATAGGTTCATATATTCAAATGCTTGGTTTCTAGTTGATGGAACTGTTTGAGAAGCATTAGGGAGTGTGGCCTTGTTGGAAAAAGTCAGTCCTGGGTGGTCTTTGAGGTTTCAACAGTCCATGCTATTCCCAGGTAGCTCTCTCTCTCTCTGTCTCTCTGTCTCTGTCTCTCTCTGTCTGTCTCTCTCTGTATCTCTCTCTCTCCTCTCTCTCTCTCTCTCTCTCTCTCTCTCTCTCTCTCTCTCTCTCTCTCTCTCTCTCTCCCCCTGTGCTTGCAGATAAGAACATAAACTCTCAGCTGCTGCTCAAGCACCATGTCTGCTTCCCCACCATGATGGTCACAGACTACAGCTCTCTGGAACTGTAAAGTCCCAGTAAACTCTTTCTTCTGCAAGTTTCCTTGGTCATGGTGTCTTACTGCAGCAGTCCTTTTTGTTTCTTTCTTTTGTTACTTTTATTACTGAATTTGTAAAGTCTATATTTTTTTTCTTTTAACCTCCAGGAGAAAAGTAATAAAATAGCTCAGTATGATTATAAAATGTGTGTGTGTGTATGTGTGTGTGTGTGTGTGTGTGTGTGTTTACACACATGTGGGTAAATGTACACATGCATGACCATGCACACAGAAGCCAGAGGTCGATCTCAGGTATCATTTCTCAGGTTCCATCCCCCTTGTTTTTTGAGATCAGGTCTCTCACTTGTGGAGCAGTCTAGGCAGGGTGACCAGTGAGCCCCAGGCCTGTCCCAGCCTCCATGGTGCTGGGATTAGAAGCAGTCTTTACATGGGTTCTGGGGGCCAAACTCAAGTCCCTGTAAGGACTTTACCCACCAAACCATCTCTCTGGACCCAGGGTCTGAACTTGCTTATTTAGCCATGTGACTTTTTGCTCTGTTCTGGCACCTATCAGTCTGCTGTGTTTTTTTGACAAACGGACCACACAGAGGCACTCCGATTTACCTCTTCTGCAGACTGCCGAGACACACCAACTGTCACAATTCCTCTTAACCTGCTATGTCTCTCTTTGTCTTTTCCTCTGCAGTCTGTCTTCAAAGTGAAATTGTCACTCATATGCACCATATAATTCTCACATTTTTATCTCATCTGAAAACACGGAGTCTTTGGCTCACTTATACTTAGTATGATCATTGGTGGGGCTATGCTTAACTCTTCCCTCACGGCAGTTGTTTTCCATTTATTCTGTCTGCTCCTTTGCTCTTTCCTTCCATATTATTCGGAGTAAAATGAATACCTTTCATTACTCCAATTTATCTCCCTTATTAGACTTTTAGTTATATCATTTTGTGCTATATTTTTAGTGATTTCTCTAGAGTAGCCCTATCTATAAAAATCTAATTTGAGCCATGTATATATATTACAGGAAAGCTAAACTCCCTAGCTATATTAACAAAACTAAAAGAAATAATTGACACTAAATTAATAATTCTTTTATTGGGAATAGGGAGACGGCTCAGTAGACTAAGTGCTTGCCATGAAAGCAATGAGGACCAGAGTTCAGTTCCCTGGAACCCATGTTAAAGTCACACAAGCATGGCGGCCGCTTATGATCCCCACACTCAGGAGGCAGAGACAGATGATCCCCGGAACACATTTGCAAAACAGACTAACCAGAACGGGCTAGCTCTGGGTTTAGTGAGAGACTCTATCTCAATAAATAAAGTGAGTGTGATCAAAGAGGATGTTTGATAGTGACTTCAGACCTCCAAAACCATGACTCTATACCCATGCCCATCTGCACACACAGACATGAACACATGCAAACACACACTACAGATGCACAGATTGATAAGTACTTTTAACCTAATATACTCCGTATACTATCATTTCAACAAAGAGCAAGTATAAAAGATATTACCGAGAGATCTAACATCCTGGAAGGTCCCTCATGCTAAGTCTTAAAATCTAATGTAAATTGTGTACCTAAAATCACAGTCAGTCCTAACAGAACAGCAAAACCAAGGTTACAAGGGGGAAAGGTGGTCTTGCTTCGAGTTGTCATTTCAAGTCTAATTAGGTAAAACTCCACATTTTGTCCAAGTTGAGCGCTAGCCATAGAGCTGGCTTTGGAACCACACCTGGCCACCGACTGGCTACGGTATTGAAGAATCTGTATGTTTACTAACTTAACTACTCCACCACTTCATTCAGAGCAAAGCACTCTCTCAACAGCTGCCTCATTTACGCCTTCCCACCCTTTGGGCTATTCTGCATGTTTTTTTTTTTTTCCATTTATTATCAGAGATCCCCATAACATGTAGTCATTGTTTTCTTTTAATTATAATTTTAATTGATAATTTTAATTATCAATATTCCTTTATATACTTAGTATGTATAAGAATAATTTGCTCAATCATGGACATGCTTTCTCTGCTAGCATGGGGGACTGAATTCAGATCCCCAACATCCATGTAAAAGCAAGGGATGGTGACTCATGCCTATAATCCCAGCCATGGGGAGGCAGAGACAGGACAATTCCTGAGTCTGTCTGGCCAGCTAAGCTGGCTAAATCAGTGAGCTCCAGATCAGTGTTAGACTCTATCTTTAAAATAAGAGTGATTGAAGAAGACACTTAACGTTGACCTCTGGCTTCCATACACACCTGCACACCTGTATATGCACGCTACATACACATTTGTACACACATAAGAAAACACACACACATACACATTAATTAAATAAGTAAAATAATTTCTAGTTGGGTTTGGTGGTTCACTTTTGTAATTCCAGCATTCAGAAGGTGGAGATGGGAGGATTGTCGGTTCTGGGCCAGCCTGGACTACATAAAGAGACTATCTTTAAAAAAAAAACTCTAAAACTTAGGTTTAAGTTTTACCTCCACATTCACATTTTGTGAAGCCCTTCAGTCTTTCCTGTACCCCTGAGTTCCCATCTGGTATCATTTCTCTTAAGCCCGGATCCAGAGTTTCTTTTCAATTCTCTGCCAGTCTGATCTGCTGGCAATGAACACTCTGTTTTCCTCGTTAAATGAAGTGTATTTGGTTTGACTTTACTTCCAAGTGTATTTTTGCTGGATATAGAGTTCTGGGGTGAAAATTTTTATTTGTATCTCAGGCCCTCTAAACGTTCCGTTCCATTCTCTGGTGCCCATTGTTTCCTCTGAAATGCCTGCTCGATTCTCACACCGTTCCCAGGATCTAGCAGGCATTCATTTTCTTCTCAGGCTAACTTAACAGTTTCTCTTTAACTCTTTTGCTTCTATTGGTCTGACAACAATGTTACAGGTGAGTTTCTCCTTTTGAAAAATCCTACTTAGCATTCGCTGAAATTTTCTTGTAACAATGAGCTGCTGGGATCCAATTTTGAAATGTTCACCCCGTACTTCTTATTTCAGCTATTCATCTGCCACCATTTCTCCTTTCTACCTAACACTCAGAAAAAAAAAAGGAAAGAAAAGTGGTTATTTCATTATCTGATACCGCCCCAAAGACTACTGCGGCTGTATTAAATTTCCTTCCTCTAGTCCATACTTCTTTTCCCGTCATTTTAAAAATTCTTTTTGTTTCAGTTTTGTGGTTTCTGAGGGCCTGATTCAAGTTCAAAGCTCCTTTCTTCTGTGGTGTCCAATCTGCAGACTGCATTTTTAATTCTCATATTCCCATGAGTGAGTGTCAACCTGTCTGTTTGAGAGGCTCCATCGCTGAAATTCCCCATCACATATTAAATCACTCATTTCCTATCATTTTTAAAAAAGTATTGAGCTATTGTTGGTTTAAGGCTCTTAGTGAAAACGGCAATACCTCAGGTGGCTCTGACTCACCACTTCACATTTTCTTGTTCTGGGCATATCTAATATTTAGTGCATGACCAGCTGTGTGAGGACCAGTTCCTCGCTCACAAGTTCAGCCCTTTGGATTCCTTCACATTCTTGGTGGGCTTTAAAGTGGAGCAAGGCTGCATGGTCAGTGTGTGCCTGGTGACTTGTGAGTCTGCTCTGAAGGGCTGGAGCTCTTTCATGTCTCGTTACCCTAGACAGACGACGGAATGCCTCATTTAAGTCTTGTCACATAATTAACATGCCCCATACCTAGTGGCTTCAAACAACAGTCAGTTGTTCAGCTCACCGTTCTGAGGGTTGACAATTTGGCCTGGAATCAACTGGGTGCTTTTTCTCATCTCATTTGGGGTCCTTCGTGCATCTTTAGCCAAGGGCTGGTTGGCTTGGACATTGCCCTTCTGAGGGTTGGCACAACATGCACACCTGGGTGACCTCTATCTCTTCCCACAGAAGTAAGCTTGGCTTTGTTCATGCCAACTAAACAGCATGGTCATCCAGAGCAGGTAGTTTCTGTAGTGAGCATGCTGGCACAACTGCCACATTCTATTGGGCAAAGTCACATGGCCAGCCTGGATTCAAGAGATGAGTAGACAACTTTCCCACTTGATGGAAAAAGCTCTAAAGCCAAGTCAGCAAGGACACACAGCATAGTTAAAGACTATAGTGATTTTTACAATCTACCAAGGGCAATAATGGTTCATTCTTTTGAATTCTTTTCATTTTCAATTCAGCATTCAAATTAAGTTTTCAAAGATAATAAAAAAATATGTTTTGTGCTTCTTAGAAAAAATAATGAATCATAAAAGATAATGATTCCAAACTAAAAATGTACAGTCCATGAATACCAACTCTCTAGGTTGACTAGACAAAGACTAGTGTGTATATACAGGCTTGTTCTTCAGTAGGCTGCCAAGTCAAGTCTGCAGTTGCAACAGTGCTAGGCTGAGGAGGGTTGCCTGCTGTAAGAACGGTTTTGTCCATATGGAGCAAGTGAGAAAGACAGAAATCAGTACTGATCACAACTACAGTCCATGTAAGAAACTCTGCCATCGCACTCTTGAAACATCAGAGCTGTGGTTGACTGCACAAGATCAGCAAAAGACTTGGCCTTCAGTATGCTGAAGTGGGAAGTGCTCACAAGGCTCCACCTCTTCCTGAGAATTGCTAGGTTGTTAATGCTTGCTAGGGGAAGGACAGACATTTTCTTTGGTGGTAAATTGTCTAAGCTCCTATAAGTAAGCCCTTGTCCTGTGCTGGGTGGTGGTGGAGCACACCTTTAATCCCAGCACTTGGGAGGCAGAGCCAGGCAGATCTCTGTGAATTCAAGGCCAGCCTGGTCTATAGAGATCTATGACAGGCACCAAAACTACACAAAAAAACCCTGTCTTAAAAAAGAAATATATTGGTTCACCCATCCCCCCCCCAAAAAAAAAAAAGAAGGATGGAGGAGAAGAAGGAGGATTGAAGGGATCAGACCTGCTGCTTATCTTGGACAAGAGAATCTGCACTGACAAGCCAGGCAGATATGTATAGACCTGTTTGATTTAATCCTATGTTTAAAATATGGAATGAGGGATTATTTTATCTAAATTATTTTTATTGAGACATAACATATACCATAAAAATCAGCATTCTGTGTTTAACTCAGTGGCTTTTGTGATATTCAAAATTATAAACAATAGTCACCATCTAATTCCAGAACATTCTCTTCCAAAGAAAACTCCTATCCCAACACTTTCTGTCATTCCCTCCTTCCTTGCAGCCCCTAGAGTCTACTGACCAACTCTGTGTCTGCAGCTACGTCTATTTTGGGCATTTAATGTCAATGGAATGAGCAGTAAGCACTCTTCATTCGGTGACTTCCTTCTTTTATCTACGGTGATGTGATGACGATCATCCACACTGTAGCACAAACCAGCAATTGACTTTTATTGTTAAATAGTATTTCATTGCATGAGTAGATGTTTTTCAATCTGCTCATCATTTGGTGAGCATTAAGTTGTTTCTGCTCATTGTCCACTCTGCTAACACTGCTGTGAGCACCTGTGTGTAAGCGCTTGGGCAAACGCAGGTTTCCAGTTCACTTGGACAGATCGCTTAGAGTGGGATTGCTGGGTCATTTCAGTTTACTCTTGAAGGAGTGCCAATGCCAAGAGCAAAGAATTTTCTGCCAAAAGAAACTGTTCACAGCGAAATGAACTTCCTTGAGAGTTAATAAGCTGCCAGTTTCCGGAGTGGTAGGAGATGAGATGAGACTCTTGGCACATGGGATGCTAGACTATGGAGAGTCAGGAGTTTGTGGCTTGGAGGTGAGTGAGTGGTCCAGAGGTGAACTGTTGGAGGTCTGTACTTTGATAACTGTTGTGGCTGTGATGAAATACCACAATCAAAGCAACTTAAGGAAGGAAGGGTTTATTTTAGATCGCAGTTCCAGAGGGGTGGGATCCACTGATGGCAGAGAAGGCATGGTATGGCAGTAGGTGCAGGAAACTGGCTGCTCACATTCCATTCATACACATGAAGCAGAGAGAGAGAAGAGAGGGAGAGGGAGAGAGAGGGGGGAGAGGAAAAGAGAGAGGAGACAGGGAGAGAAGGAGAGAGAGGAAAGAGGAGAAAAAGAATGAGGAGAGATAGGAGAGGAGAGAGGAAAGAGGAGAGAGAGAAAGGGGGAGAGAAAAAGAGAGAAGAGAGGAAGGGAGAGAGAGAGAGAGAGAGAGAGAGAGAGAGAGAGAGAGAGAGAGAGAGAGAGAGAATAGTCAACAGCATGAGGCTATAAACTCTCAAAGCCCCCCTCCCCATGACATAGTTCCTCCAGCAAGGCTTCACATCATGAAGGTTGCATATGCTCCCCAAACAGGGCCACCAACGGAGGAACAAGTGAACCTATGGGGGACATTTCTCAGTCGAACCACCACAGGGCTCAAATTTGATTTCTGCTCTTTTGCCCTGAGTAGACTTAGGCACTTGACCTGTATCAGCTTCTGCACCACCTCATCTCTGGAACAGAAGTGTCTCCTTCCATCCTGTTGAACCACATGGCCTATGGGAGGTTCCTGGCGCAGGCCTGATGTGCAGAAAGTCAGACATCGGAAGCTGCCGCTAGTGCCATGGCCGCCCCACGGCCGCCGAGAGACTGCAACATGAGGAACGCTTTCTCAAAACACAAGTGACTCATCCCCTTAGCACTGGACTCCTCCCACAAGCTTTCTGACGCTCCATCCTACAAGGATTTTCTTTCCAAAAACCATTTTACCAGACGTAAGCAGGTTAAATCCACCTGGACAGTAAGTCAGTCTGTGCCATTCCTCGAAACCGATTCAACCTCAGATTCAGCGGTTCAAAGGTGAGTCTGGAAGAGGGGTCTGACTCCTCGAGAGGAATCCAGTCCCCTTTGGGTCAGCAAGTGAGTGGCTGGACCAGATGGCCCTGCGCTCATCCCCTTCAACTCTCCAAAGGACTCTGTCGCCCAGGCCCCAGCTTCATGTGGTGACGCCATAAGGGGTAATGATGATCTAGCAAGAATCAAATGTGTCTAAATGCACCGTGACCAAAAATTAGTTCAAAATAAAATATGTAACAAAGCAGAGGTGTTTCTTGTCACAATCCCTGAGACACCCAGCCCACATCGGAGGATTTTGTATGTTACAGACTCTATTGTCACTGCTACACATACGAAATTATCTGCTCTTACAGAAACATGAAAATTTAATTACAGAAAACAAACATTTTTTGGTATTTTCCTACAGTTATTCCTCAGCACGTATCAAATCAGAATATATTTGCAGCGTTTTTGTGGTAGAAAATAGGGTTTTAAAAAACTGCTATTTAAATTACTGACTTGAGATCGTCTAATGAATTTTGGCTAAAAATTGGGACAAGCTTTTCAACAGTTTCTGCAATGGTCCTGAACATATTTCCACCATTTTTTTTTTTTTTTTTTTTGGTTTTTCGAGACAGGGTTTCTCTGTGTAGCTTTGCGCCTTTCCTGGAACTCACTTGGTAGTCCAGGCTGGCCTCGAACTCACAGAGATCCGCCTGGCTCTGCCTCCCGAGTGCTGGGATTAAAGGCGTGCGCCACCACCGCCCGGCTTATTTCCACCATTTTAAACTATGCATTTTTACAAAGAGCATGTTCAGGACTTGTAATTATAAAATCAAAATAGCCATCAGGTCTAAACAGTGTTGATGATGTTCTATGTCCTACAGAACAAAATATCTAGCCAAGGTTTGATTCTTTATGCAAAACTAAATCAGTACAAAATGTGCTCTTGTGTTAAATAAATGGTAAAATTGTACGTATACCAAAGAATTGTTTTGAAATAGATTTCTACATGATTTATTATTAGAAAATGTTTGATTTGTGTACCTATCCTACACATTTACAAACTCAGTGTTGCCCAAAATTTTTCTTGGATGAAAGGGAGTCGGAAACAGAAAAAAAAAAAAAAAAAAAAAAAAAAAAAAAAAAAAGCTTAAGAAGCCCTGGCTTAGACTGTAATGCACAAGTGTGGACTTCTGGCCCTTGACATGTCCTTCAGGGAAGTCCTGCTCGATTTCTCTATGAGCTACCCACAGCATCTCTATTAGTCAGGCTTCTCCAAAAGAACGCACTGATACAATGAATGCAGACACATGCATACACTCAGAGAGAGAGAGAGAGAGAGAGAGAGAGAGAGAGAGAGAGAGAGAGATGATAGATAACTAGATGACAGATAGATGATAGATAGATGATTGATAGATAGATGATAGATAGATAGATAGATAGATAGATAGATAGATAGATAGATAGATAGATATGTAATGTGTGTGTATGTATATATGTATGTGTGAATATATTAGAGTGACTTGCAGGCTGTGGTCCAATTTCCAATAGTTACTGTCTCCCAGTAGGAAGGCAAAAATACGGTAGCTGTTCAGTCCATGAGGCTGGATGTCTCAGTAGACTCAGTTTGGTGCTAGGGTCCCAAAGGATTCCTAGAGCTACTGCTCTGCAGTCTACGTTGGAATCTGGAAGAAGTAGGTTCTAATGCCAGCAGAGGAAAGCATTTATAAAAAGGAGATGAAGTTGAACAGCATGAGTAGGGGTAGGCAAAAGGCAAAAGCTTCCTTTGTCCTTGTCCTTTTATGTAGGCTGCCACCAGGTTCAGATTTAGGGTGGATCTTCCCACCTCAAATAACATAATCGAGAACATCCCTTTCAGGTCCACCCTAGCACAGACTAATAAGACAGGCCTGAAGAAATCTTCCCAGTGCACAAGAAGGAAGGTTTCTCAATGTGAATCTCAGCCCTGAGTTCCCAAAGGACATAGATTTTTGGGCAAAGGCTGAGAGCTAGAAGGGACTGGGTTCTACAGGTGTCTATGGTCTCCTAACCTGAGTTCTCACTATTCTGAGTGCAGTCCATGGACCATTACCAGCAACAGCAGCAGCAGCAGCAGCAGCAGCATCTAGAAACTCAGAAGTACAGTCTGAGGGTCCTACCCACATCCCCTTCACCACTCTGCACTTTATCACAAGCCCTAAGCATAGTGAGGTTTGATCAGCTTTGTTCCAAGCTGCTTGAGTAGCAACTATGGATCTGAAGAAGTGTTGCACAATACCTTTTATTTGCAGCATTTCCATGGCCATGTGGAATTTTAAACATCAAGACCTTCAAGGGCAAGAGCAGGTTCCTTTGGTCTCTCTGTAGGGCCTGTGGCCAAATACAAGATATGTTGGTTCTCAAATAATGGATGAATAAAGAGTAAATTCTTTCAAGATCCAACTTCAAAGTGTACTTCAGAAGGTGATGGGAAAGTATTATCATCTGCTGTATAGGTTGGTGGTTTCAATGAGAAATTTCCCCCATAGGCTCATGTGTCATGATACTTGGCTACCAGTTGGTGGTGCTGTTTGGGAAGGCTATAGAACCTTTAGGAGATGGAACCTTGCTGGACTTTGAGGATTTTTAGCCTTGCCATGCTTCCTGTCCTTTCTCTCTCTGCTTCCTGTGTGTGGCTGAAATATCATGTCTCAGTTTTTTGACTCCCAGCAGGCCTATGCCATGCCTTCCCCACCACAATGGGCTGCATCCCTTCTGGAACTGTGAACTAAAATAAGCACCTTCCTACCCTAAGTTTCTTTTGATCAGAGTGTTTTATCACAGCAACAGAAAAAAAAACCATATACCTACTATATATCAGACACTATTGCCATAGTTACTTCAGTCCCCTTTACAACTGAGGTCAAAAAACTCGTAAGCAATGGATCCAGGTCACCCAAGGTCACACAGCAGAATAGGACAAAGCAAAGACCTCAAGATCCAAGTGCACATGAGTCCAGAACAGGTCAGGTCAGCAAATGGATTAATGAGGTCACTGAAATAATGCCAACATTGCTTTATTAAACAAACACGTGTGTGTGTGTGTGTGTGTGTGTGTGTGTGTGTGTGTGTGTGTGTAAATAGATGTGTGGTAGATAGATGATAGATAGGTAGATGACAAATCGATAATTGATATAGATAGATAGATAGATAGATAGATAGATAGATAGATAGATAGATCCTCATCTATGAGCTCTATATCCATGGGATAGGTATCTGTGAATTCAATCAACTGTCAATGAAAAACATCCCAACAAAACTGTGTCTGTGCTAAACATGAACATAACTTTCTCCTGTGTCATTATTCCATAAGAAGATACAGCAGAAGAGCTGTCTACACAGCATTTGCATTTTATTAGGTGTTACAAGGAGTCTAGAGTGACTTAAGGTAGACAGAAGAATGCACAGGTGAGGTGCAAGTTCTACTCTGTTTCATAGCTGAACATGTAAATATTGGTGCTAGCAGCAGGTCATGGAACCTGTCCCCAATAGACACTGAGGGATGATTATGTGCAACGCCCCCCACTCATTTATGTGTGTCTGTGTGTGTCTGTGTGTGTATATGTGTGTGTATATAAACTGCAGCCCCAGTCATCAGTAAAAAGAGAATTTTTAATATCACACATACATATCATAGATATATACATATGTATATATTGAGAGTGATTCACTATTTTCTAGGCACCAATATTGAGCACATCAACACTTTGCACATGTTAATTTTGCATCAACTGTGCAAATTTCATATCAGTCCCATTAAAAACTTCCGTTATCATATCCATTTAACAAAAAAAAAAAAATGGGAGTTAAAGAGATTATCACCTGTCCAAGGTCATTGAGTTTCCAGTGGTGGCCCGGAAGCCCCACGCTATCAACCGCTAAACAGTACTGCCACTCACATGAAGAGAAAAAAACCTGACTGTGGAGCAGGATACCTAGTAAGATATTTCCTGTAACAGTGCCCCTACCTCCATGTAAGGTGTAAAATCTCCTCTGGTCCTATGCCCCAGATACTGCTGGAGGAATCTGAGTTCCAGACAGGAAGTTCCGTAGGACATCAGGACCCGAATCACAGGAGTAAGAAAGGTCTTCTTCCCCAAGAAGCCTAGCCATGCCCTGTCTGCCTCAGGCACTCAGCTGCCCTTGTGTTTGGCCGGCCCTTCAGCTCTGCTCTGCTTCTCCTCTTCCCTTTTTCGCCTTCAATTTATTTTAGCAGGTGTCTGATGTCTTCGACTAACGGCTGTGAGCTCACTCTGCTGACCAGGAGGCAGTCGCTCTTCACCAGTGTTTTGTCTCCAACGACAGGCTATACATCTTGCTCCTTAAAGATTGCAATAGCCCCTAACTTCTTTCCTGGTGTCTGGGGCTACTTTCTTATTCCTGCCCCATTTTGGCCTTAAATTGGGCAACTCCCTTTGCTCTGACCTCTCACCTGCCAGGCAGACCAGCTTGAGTCCTCATTCTGGTGGGCTGCAGACTTCAGGACTGTCTCGGTAAATTGACTGCTCCTCGGTGGACACAATTCCATTAGCCTCTACCTAGGACAGAGATGCACTGAGGCTCAGCTCTTCAGCGAGCCAAGTAGCATCTAGAAAACACTTTGAAGTGGTACGCACTCAGCCCCACTAATTTATCCTAAACATTTCAGACACTAAGCTTGCGTCTGAAATGCATATTCATTTCATGTGGCTGGCTCACACCCTAACTCCCTTTTATACCTAAAGAGGGTGCTGCTCAGGCATGCTACATTATTTGCTTTAAATTGATGGTTCTTGGAGAATTTTAGTGCCTGGAAGATTCGAGTCAAGAGCACAGCAGAAGTGAGCTTGTGATTTTAGTTTCCATTTCTCCCTTTCTGGTCTGACAGGAGCAGACCTTGAATGAGACAAATGAAGACTCTACACTTGTTTTTGTTTGGTTTGCTTTTTGTCTTTCGAGACAGGGCTTCTCTGTCTCAGCCCTGGCTGTCTGACACTCGCTCTGTAGACCAGGCTGGCCTTGAATTTGGAGGCCTGCTTCTGCCTCCCATTGTTGGGATTAAAGGCACGCACCACCACCACCCAGTGACTCTACACTTTCCTAAAGAAATCTTTACTGGTTGCCTCCCCCATCCTCCCTACACACATGAGAAATACTGCAACAGAGAGAGGCAGTCAAGTGAGTAGAACTCAGGAATCCTGAAGGTGGGTGGGAAACAATTCGCTGGAGTCCACTCTCTCCTCCCACCATGCGGGGACTGAACTCAAGTCATCATGCTCGGTGGCCAGTACTTTGACCCACTGGGCCATCTCAGCAGCCCACAGCATATTTATCTCATTTTGTAATTTAAAGTGTCATTCAAAGAGGTTGGAGTGATGGCTCCGACGTTAAAACACTGGCTGCTCTTCCAGTGAACCCGGTTTTGATTTCTGGCACCTTCATTTTTGTGACTCTAATTGCAGGAGATCCAACACCCTCTTCTGGCCTCCATGGACACTTCAAGTATGTGGTACACAGACAGGCAACAAAACACCCACACATACAGAATGAAAAGAAACAAATCTTTAAAAAATTGTTATTCAGAAAAGAGATCCATGGGCTTCATCAGTCTGCTCATGTGGTCCCGTTCTCTGTCTGTCTGTCTGTCTGTTGTCTTAGAAACCTCAGTTCTCAGACCTCCCTACTAGCCTCTAATCCCATGTTGATTACAGCCAAGTTTCTGCAGTGGTGACTACTGACTCAAGGGACGCCAATGCGTAGGCTGGGTACAGCCACTTGGATTCACCCTCTTGACCTAAGAAGCAATGTATGGTAGACTCTGCAGCTGGGAACTCTGAAGCTTCAGGACAAGAAAGGATTCCATTGCATGCCAGCGGTGCAGGGGCACACAGAGGAGACAGAGAAAAGGCCTAGGGCAAGAATTCCACAGCTACAGAAATCAGCTGCTTGAGCTCAGATCTGCAAGCCAAGATAGGCTGAGAGACAGAGAGTTGTGGCTGCCCAGCAGCTCCCCTACACTCTCTGCCCTGGATGTGTATGAGATGCTTCCGCCCTCTCTCCATCCCTTCTCCCCACCCCATCTTCCTCTCCATACACCCTTGGTGCTATGTTCTTCCTGGTTTGCAGAAACGTGAACAGGCTCCATGGGACTACCTGAGGCCATGCTTTTCCCCACCATGATAGACTGCATCCCCTCACAATACCAAATGTTTCAATGTATGTAAAATATATGCCTGTCCCACAGTGAGTATCAGTAATTATGTGCAGTTCCAGTGGTCACTGTCCCTAAGTCACAAGCCTTAGACCCCATGAGAGCTGCCCTGGCTCAGTCCCTTTTGAGCACAGCCCTCATTGGAGCTGATAGTGACCCTGGGGCAGACCTGGTTCATCATGCCCCCATCCCCATAGACTCATTGCCTAGGTAACCTTGAGCTTGTTCTTGGTAAAAAGCTGTCCTCAGCAGGATGGAGATCTTTTCTTGGAGTCCTACTCAGTAATTTGGATGGACTTATTTATTTGCGAGATAATTTTTCTCTTGTGCTGAAGTTTCTCTGCTTCTCTGAGCCAAATTACCATCTATATTGTATCTCTGCTAACTCCTGGCCAAAGAGTGCAGAGCGATGCTAAGGCTGTGAACTCTGAGCACATTCTATGTGCTGGACACACATAGAGATGCACACTCGGGTTGGGCAGTTACATTCCTGAGCTGAATGTGCTAGGCACGCGCAAAGATGGCCAGTGCTCGGGGCTAGCCATCTGACCTTGTCAGTTTCCTCCATGATGGGACCCTGCGGGCTTCCTCTCCTATTAGCAGATGCCACGCAATGCCAGGCTCTGAGCATACACACACCACGCAGCAGCTGCTCTTCCTGGACCTGTCCCCACCCTCGAGGCTGTCAATGATGCACACAGAGAGCATGCTGCGAGGCTCCAATTTCAGATCTCAAATCTATTTGGCTTAACCTCTGTCCCTCTGTCATTGATGTACCCATCAGGGAAGTCACCTTGGGTCAATATGGAGTGTTCGAAAAGCTTGTCTGAGAGATTTTTTTTTTCCCTAATACCAGTCAGTTTCACTGCTGTATTGGAGTTTACGATTGCATTTTTTTTTTAAGTAAAACAAAAGGCTGATGGGAAAATAAAATCTTCTGGAGTTCAAGTAGACCAAGGCCCTCCATCCAAATGCAATGAAAACTAGAACCAATCATGGCAAATTCTGGTCTAATTCTTAAAGCTGTCTACAGATAACAGTTGTGTGATCTCCTTACTCCTTCCTGTGCCATTCAATGACACCCATGGTGGGAGAGAAGCTGGATAACAACCAAGGTGATACAAGTTAGCATGGGACAAGTGGTGGCTTCCTCCCGACATGCTTCTAAGAACACCCTGTGTTAGCTCATTTCACCTTCACACAAATGAAGTGTGTATCTCAATTTGCAAGTACACACCCACATGTGACTTATGTGCCAGAGGCACCCTACTGGACACTGGTATCCTCACCTGCTGCTAGAACTTCTGCCGGGATCCAGACAGTTTCTAAAGGACTCTGGAGAGAGGCTGTACACAGACACAAGGAACAGCCTTCCTGCATTTCGACAAGCATGGCAGTACTCTGTCTGCCTTCTCCTGTCCAGCCTCTCCGATCTTGCCACAGAGTTCCTATGCAATGGGGCCATATTCTTTTTCTAAAATTTATGAAAAGCAATGTCCTGGACACAGTAACTATTAATATCCTTTGATTTATCGGGGTAGATGGCATGGGGCAAGAAATGAATTTTAGCACATACCTGAATAATAATCATTTGACTACTGTCAGGTTAGAGTATAACCAGAGCGGTAAGTATCCCACCTCTGGAAACAGCTGCCCTGAGAACTAGTGAGTAGCACTGTTCTCCTGCTACCACAGTCCTCTGCTCACAGCCTCCCGATTGTCACATGGCCTGGGGCAAATTTTCTAGGTGGTGTTCCCACAAATTACTACAACAGCTGGGGGCGTTACCTGTCAATGACATGCTCAGAACCCAGCTTCACCAATTGCCTCAGGATCCCTAGAGTAGCGCCAGGAATCCACATGTTCTGTAAAATCTCTGAGTGATTTAGAAAACACTTGAAACCATGACATCAGGTTCTCTGGGTCTAGAACAGACGAATAGTCTCTTATGGACACACAACAGGAGCAAGAGATCATCCTTTGTTGTATTAAGTCAGCAAGATGCAGTGAGTGTTCATTACTGCAGCAGAATGCAGCCTAGATGGACTGATACACAACACAAGATCTTGGGGACTTCAAGTCAGTACCTGGGGACCTGTCCCAAATCAAGAAAGATATCACCACTCTGTCATATTGTGGGGAAAAATCTCACCAAAAGTATTTAGACTGGGGTACCCTGGGAATTTTTTATGCTGGAATTTGGGAAGAGCAAACACCAGCACGGAGTTGTTGGGAAGGTGTGATCCTTAAATGTCTTTACTGATAATTTTCAACCGGTGGTTTGTGAGGATCTCTAAGTAAAGGAATGAGTGGCATATTTATTAAACAACAAGGAGAGCTCCGAGGCGTCTACGTGGGCCGCGACTATTCTGAGGAAGGAGACAGTGTTCCCGATCCACCAGCAGATACTCCGACCCCAGCCAGTTTAATTAACTTTTGTTATGTGGTTCACTGAATCTAGAAATGCAAAATTATCTGGCTGTGTCCAGAGATTTGTCAAACATAACCTGGAAAAAAAAAAAAAAAAAAACTACTTCATTTGCTGTGTAGAGAGGAAGAACAGAGGGAGGGAGGGAGGGAGGGAGGGAGGAGTCGGAAACGTGAAGTACCACGGCAACCTCCTTTTCCCACAATCACGCTTTGTTTTGAAAACAATGAGAAATTAGTTGGACATGTGACAAACAGACAAAAACTCAGAATAATGAAGACTTGCTCTGTGAAAAAGTCTCCATTATTGTTATGCCTGGGGAGATGGCATCGCTGAGGCAGCTGGGCTCGGCTAGTATCCAAAGATAAGCTGAGAGGAGGGAGGAGGAGGCCCATACAGAGATGGTAACCGCTGATACCCGGAAGAAAGCCACCCTCTTGATAACTGGCTAAGGTTTTAAAATTAAAATACTGCTCATTTGGCTGACCCAGAATCCCAGAATTACAAGTGTAGGGAGATTTCCCTTTATTGAGAATGAAGTCTCTGAGCAGGAAAGTGAGGCTCCTGAAGCCTCTTTTGAAGTCAAGCGAAAGCTATTGCTGAGCTGTTCTCCAAGCATATTCCCCTCCTGACCAACAATTCCACGCTGATGGTGCCGTGGGGACAGAGAACAGCTTCCCTGAACGTCCAGTTTGCTACTGAATACTGTCTAGATCCAGCCAATCTAGAGAAAATCGAGGGCCTGTAGAGGGGGCTCTGAGAACTCAGACACACAAAGACCCTGTGCACACAACACTGATAAAATACATCAACACAGTTTCTAAAAACTGAGGCCTTCAGCAGTCCTTGGGAAGTAGAACCATGCAGGAATGAAGCCTGGAGCTTTAAAGCCAGTCACAGGACTCGGGAGATGGCGCAGTCAGTAGAATGCTTTATGGGAAAACATGAGGACCTAAGTTCAGTCTGCCTTTAACTGGGGAAGCAGAGACAGGGGTTTCCCTGGAGCTTGCTGTCAGCCAACCTAGCCAAATCAGCAAGCTCACACTGCATGTTGGTCTCTGGCCGCCACATGCACGCACCCACACACAAACACACATGCACATATGAATATATACATGCACACAGATACACACACTATTCTTCTAAGGAAAAGAAGGCAGAAAGTTTTCCTTCTAACTCTCAGCCCAGCACACACATCCTTGGCAGACATTGTTAATCAATCACGGCCATCATTCATGCTGAGAACAGATGGGGCTAGCATCCTCAACATCTTACCTGGATAGTCATAAGCAGTCAGCTCGAGTTAGCATGCATGATAAGCACCATGCTCTTTGACTCTGAATTGGGGATTTGAACTTCCCATGCAGAGCAGGAAGTCCAAGTACATGCCAAGAGTCATTTGAAGCTGACTGGTACAGCTTCCAACCCTGAAACCACTCATCCCTTCCAGAATGTTCCCGTGTTCGTAGAACATGGTTTACAGAACCATGTTCCTCAAGGGAAGTGGACCGTATTGTCTTCCCAGAAGGTAGCTTATGTGCAGTCCAAGTCTATTACATTGACCCATATGCACTGCCAGTAATTAAGCCCCTGAGAACATGGAGGCCAGCAGAGAGGATATGAGAAAAGAAAGACCCGGAAAAGCCTTCCTTTTCCTGGAAGGAGGAGAAAGAGGAAGGGGATAGGAGAAGAGAGGAAATGCATCTCCACTGCAAGACACTCAGATTTAGTTGTGTATCAAGATTCTCTATGGCCACCTGAAAAGCAAGGCTAGAAGATAAGACATTATGCAAAGATTGTCAGAATAAAATGATAAGGAAAGGCCAGAGTTTCTACTTCAAGATGTGTAATTATTAGAGATAAGGAATTCTCTGCACTGTTAAAATTAGCTGAGTTAGAGCTTTAGGTTTCTTGGCCCTGAAAAAAAAAAAAGTTCCAATTATCCTGGAGGAGGAGCTCTGGGCAGATGCAGAGGAGAGTGCCAGAGCAGAGATGGACAGTCCAAGAGTGGAGAGAAGCCCCCACACTTCTCACAGCAGACTTCCCTGCTCAGTGTTCTGTCACAACAACAAGGAAAGTAATACGACAATGCCTTGCTTTCCTGTCAGCGCTGTAACAAATTACCACAAATTTAGTGGCACTCTTAGAGATCTGGAGTACTCCAAGGTAGATTTCCACAGCCAAGGCAAGGGCTCTGCAGGGGTGCTGTGTCTTAGAAGGCCACATGGAAGAAACTCTTCCCTTTTGCTTTGCAACCTCTAGGTTGCATGTCTTACATCCCTTGGCTCACAGCCTCTTCCTCTGTCTTCAGAGGCAGAGGTACAACAGCCTGACATCTCTGTCTCCGTGATCAGCTCATCACCTTCCTGTCCTCTGTCAATCTCTCTATAAAGGCCCCAGTGATCACACTGATGGGCCCATGAGAAAGTACAGCACTCTCCCCATCTGAAGAGCCACAGCCACTACAGAAAACTCCATGTTTTTCCCACAGAGGTAAACATTTTCAAGTTCCAGGGGTTAGCACCTGGGCAACTCAGGGGTGTCATTATTCACCCTGCTGCAGAGAATATTGTTGCTGCCACTTGTTAGCTGTGGGATGCCAGACAGGTCCCTAGGTCTCTGTTTCCTTATCTATAAAGTATGTGTTTTGCACGATTGTTGTAAGGAACAAAAACCATGTTCACTTTAATGAGGTGCTTGGCATATGGATAACATTACTCACGGAAATAAGTTCAAGTCTGAAGCCGGGGAATCCTGAGTCCAGCTCAACCACCAACTATCTGTATCCTTGCAAGGTTGCTACATCTCGGAACCACTGGCCTGCTGAGAAAAGGCTACAGCATTACACCCCTACTTCCATGACTGTGTGTGTGTGTGTCCACATGTACATGTGCACGTGGAGGGTATAGGAAGAGCTTGGTCATCTTCCTCTATTGCCTGCCACCTTTTTCTTTTGAGACTAAGTACCTTACTAGATCTGAAGCTTGCTGTTCCAGCTAGGCTGTCTGGCCAGATGCCTCCCTGGATCCTCCCTCCTGTCTCCATCCCTCAGCACTGGGGTAGCAGGCTGGCGCAGCATTGCCAAGCGTTTTTATGTGGAGGCTGGGGATTCAAACTCAGGTCCTCATGCATGCACATCAAATGCTCTTACCCACTGAGCCAAGTCCCCAGCACTCTGGGCGTGTTTGCAATAAGCCTAATGGACAGCCAGAAGCACTAAATAAATAAGGGTGCTGAGGACTAGTGAGAATAATAACAGCAGGTCAGATCTGAGCACTTACTGAATGCAGACAAGGTCCTAAATTTTCTCTATGCATCTCCACGTTTAATCTTCACCTTGTCCCCAAGAGAAAAAGGCTCTGAGGCCACCCCAGTTTGTGGATGAAGAGGCAAACACAGAAAGTTGAGGTAACTCACCCCTAGTAATACAGCTATAGGGGTTTTTCTATTGTCTTCCTTTGGCTAACATAGCAGGGTAACAAACTGGCCGTTTAAAAACAGCAGAAATAAATGCCCCCAAATCCAAAGGCTAGAAACCTCAAACCAAGCAATCAGCAGGGCCACTCCCTCTGAGAGCTCCCGGGAGGATCTCTCCCTGCTTCTTCCAGTGTCTAGCATCAGCAGGCATCCAAGGTATTCCTTGGCTTGTAGGCACATCATTCTGAACTCTGTCTCCATCACTTCATGGAGTGGTACACCACAGGATGACACAGCACTGTCCCATCCTCCTCTCTCCGAGCAGCCCCAGATGCAGGGGTAGCTAAAGCAGAGTCCTATAGCAAATGACCCTGTGAACAGCACCCTCCCTAACACAGACTCTGTTGGCCCATGTTTCACTCAAAACTGATTTTACTTCAAACTGAGGCTGAGCCCCATTATCATTACTTAATGTCAGTGTAACAGCAGCGTGATACCCAGGCTTCCACACGATATATCATCCCGCAGACTTGGATGTTAGCAGGACACAGCAGAAATACAGCCTCCCAACTTCCCAATGTGCTCTTGGCCATCAATATTGATGGTATGTCATCAATCAAATGGGGCAGGCTTTTACGTGCTCTCATTTTTAACCAAGTCTTACCGTGCATCACAATGGAATATTTAAAACCATGTACACATTTTATCAAGCCTTCATGACCACTAAATGCTCTCTGGTTTGCAGCTCCAAATATTATTCATTACGTCTAGGGAGGTGCCATGCAGAAGTAAAGAAGCCTCGCAGGAACTGAGTGATTAAGGCTAGAGAAGCAGAAAGACCATGAAACTCCACTGCCTTGATGCAGGCTCCAGGTCAGATTAGAAGCATTGAGTAGGACCCTCCTGTTCCCTTCTCAGCCACTGGTCTCGGGGTCAAGACACCTGGCTTGAGTCCCAGCTCTCACGTGAGCTCGGGCAGCCTCCTTCACCTCCACCATCCTCATTGTCCCTGTTTCCAAAAGAGGAGAGTCTGCCTGCCTTGGGAGCATTGGAGGATGTCAGCGAAGTCTTGTCTACCTCTAGGATTTTGTCTAAGAATCATCTTTGGGCTGGAGAGATGTCTCAGCAGTTAAGAGTACATACTGCTCTTCTAGAGACTCAAGTACAGTTCCCAGCACCCATATCAGGCAGCTCACAACCACCTGTAACCCCAGCTCTAGAGGACCTGACACCCTCTTCTGACCTCCATGAGCAACTGCACCCACATACATATACAGAATATATATATATATATATATATATTTAATTTTACAAAAAGAGTCACCAATCACCTTTGCAGAAAAGCCTTTCTTTCTTTTTTTTAAATTTTATTTATTTTATTTTACAGTACCATTCAGTTCTACATATCAGCCACGGGTTCCCCTATTTCCCCCCCTTCCACCCCCTCCCCTTACCCCCAGCCCACCCCCCATTCCCACCTCCTCCAGGGCAAATACTCCCCCGAGGACTGCGATCAACCTGGTAGACTCAGTCCAGGCAGGTCCAGTCCCTTCCTCCCAGCCTGAGCCAAGTGTCCCTGCATAAGCTCCAGGTTTCAAACAGCCAATTCATGCAATGAGCACAGGACTTGGTCCCACTGCCTAGTTGCCTCCCAAACTGATCAAGCCAATCAACTGTCACACCTATTCAGAGGGCCTGATCCAGCTGGGGGCCCCTCAGCCTTTGGTTCATAGTTCATGTGTTTCCATTCATTTGGCTATTTTTCAGAAAAGCCTTTCTGATCAGGTCACTTGATAATGTATTTGCCCCTTTAGCCCATGTAGGCAAAGCCCATCCTCCTTAGCAGGTGTCATTTCTTACTGTGCTGATCGAGAGACTCCGGAGGGGAAGTTCAGCCAAGGTGGAATGTGTCTGTTTTGATTGTTGATACACCCCCAGAACAGTATCTGGTGTGTGGTAGCTCCACTCCACACCTGGCCCTTATGAACACTCCCACAGGCTGGGTCAGGACAGCCTGTCTTGTAAGCAGGCCCACATAGCAGTATTGTGGGTTAACCTTCACACTGTGGGAATCTCTGCCCTGAGCTTTGTGGACTTTTCCCCAGAACTCTCTTATTTCTGGTTCTCCTAGTTTCAAATCCATTATCCAATCATGCGTGCCTTGAGAGACTCCTGGGCCCCCAGGCATAGCTGCTTCTCTATGGTTCCATCTTGTACATTCCCATGACTCAGTCCACATACACTTGTCACAGCTCCACCTTCCTTTGTAAATTCCCTCCTCCAAGCTACTTTGATATATTCATGTAGTCTATGACCATGGTCACCCATCCCCATTAGTCACCATGGAGTTACCTCCCATGGATGTAGGGGGGGATATATTAATAAAGGTCAAATCAAGAACTCACAGCACACAGCCTTACATGCAAAACAAATGCATACCCATGCCCCTTCTTCCTAAGCATGGACATGGTCCCCAAATCCTTCCTGCACACGCTCCAGGCAGCCCCTTCCAGTTCATTAATGTTGTCAGAACAAATGTATCATCCACTCCTGATCAGGCAACTATTGGTAGAGGCCAGCAAGCCCACTTCCTCCTCTCTGTGCACGCACAGTCTTTAGTTCCACCCCTCATGACAACTGCTGTGTCTATGTAACAGAGCTCCAGCACACAGGATGTGTGTGTGTGTGTGTGTGTGTGTGTGTGTGTGTGTGTGTGTGTGTGTGTGTGTGTAGGGGGCGGTGACAGCTGCCTCCTGGCCCATGGATAGCCCATTCCTCCCTCCCATGAAGGATCTACCATGTTCATTTCTCCCCGAGAGGAGAAAGTCATGCTCTGTGTAGACAGTCAGGAAGCCTAAAACCAAGAGCCCTGCTTGGAGGAGTGGCATCTGCCAGCCAAGAAGAGTCTTTGACAAGAGAGAAGCTAAATGGTGATTGTATATTTAGCACCACACAGTCTGAGGCAGGGAGCAAGAGAAGCCCATTTATACCACTCTGGTATGTTAGAGGCTCAGTGAGTGGAATTTTTAATCCCAGCAAACACATGAAGAATTGTGAGATGCAAGTTCAGCCTTTGATTTTTCCCTTCACCACACTGGGAAAATCAGATACGTGAGTCTGAAATGAGCAGCCATCCCCAAGTACTCAGAAGACGTAGAGCAACGTGCGCATGAACAATTTGAAGGAACGTGAGCACACCATGACCCATGTGCCATGGACAAGTTCCATGCACAGCAGTTGCTATGTGCTCCTCTTTGTCCTGCAAACTTGACCTCCTTGATCCGAGGCATGTTAGGCTGAAACGGGAGATGTGCCCATTAGAAACCAATGGTACAATGGTAAGTATTCAATCGATGTTAGCTGCCAGCCGTGGCCGAAAGTATGCGGTGTTGTGAGCGAGAACAGACAATAAGCTAGAGAAGGATCCTCTAGGGAGAGGGGATGGGAGCAGAAGAGCCGGTGCTCTGCTCAGGGAGACTGAGTACCTCAGTCTGGGCATGTGACAGAGGGCCTAAGCAAAGGATAATTCTAACTAGGACTGGCCTCTGCAGGGTCTGCAGTTATAGAATGGGAAATCAATACTTGAAAACACTCCTTAGAAAAGTGTATTATATGGGCCGGAGCGGTGGCTTAGTGCTTAATGACACCTGCTGCTAAGCCTGGAAACCTGAATCCCAACCCTAGGACCCACAAGGGAGAGGGAGAGAACCAACTTGTGTAAGTTGTCCTTTGATTCCCACTTGCACACCATGCAAGGTGTGTGTAACTCTCCCCCACCACACACACACACATATGCACAATAATTAAATAAATGGAGCAAAGATTTTTTTTTAAGAGAAAATTGAATGGTAAAGAAAGGAGGGAGAGACAGTTAGATGAATAGATGGAGTAGTAAAAGGGAAAGAGAAGAGGACATGTTTCAAGTTTGGTCATTTAGAAGCTGACATCTTAAGTAGAAAGAATTATGCTTTAGAAAGAAAGAAGAGAGAAGGAAAGAAGGAAGGAAAGGAAAGAAGAGAAAAAGAAAGAAAGAAAGGAAGAAAGAAAGAAAGAAGGAAGGAAGGAAGGAAGGAAGGAAGGAAGGAAAGAAAGAAAGAAAGAAAGAAAGAAAGAAAGAAAGAAAGAAAGAAAGAAAGAAAGAAAGAAAGAAACTAAGTAGAAATCCTATCTTTGGCTTTCTATTTTTTTTTTTAAGATGATTTTGAACTAATTGCTTTCTCTCAGTAAACCTCAGTTTCCTGGGACCCAGTGGAGGCTGATGTCCACATCATGCAGCTGCTTGACGAGAATTAAATGAGGAAAACTGTATGAAGCCTGGCACTGTATCTGACCACAGGGCAAGCCCATCCAGTCATCTCTGATGACTCAGTGTCTCCATGGCTCTCGAGGCCACACATTCAGGAAGTTGTATGCAGCAAATACTAGTCCTTCTCATCTCATCCTACTTAGTTTAAAAACAACAACATGCTTACTGCTGCAACTGCATCATCAACAGCTTGGTTCCTGGCCTGAGGCTGGCTGGGACCCAAACTGGCAGTCCAGACAAGCAAGAACAAAAGCCTAGAAAAATGCCACCATGTCCCAGTCCTGAGGAGGAGTGTTTCAAGCCTTCTCATGTCTCTATTAGCTGAGGCCAGAATAGCCAGCACATATGGAGAGCGCTAGCTCTCTCTCTCTCTCTCTCTCTCTCTCTCTCTCTCTCTCTCTCTCTCTCTCTCTCTCTCTCTCTCTCATCAACAGAAACATTTGGTGTCCAAATGGCCCTCTCTCCATGCATCTCCACTTGTTGTCACACAGGAGCAGACAGCTTCTCACCGTTTCTCCAGGTCTACACTGCGTGCTTGCTTACAGAGGCGGGAGGGAAGAATCCGTCTGGCAAACTGAAGAAGGACGCTTATAGAAATGTACCACTGAAAACTCGCAGAGACATTCCCTGTTCTCCTCAGCCACCCTGGCTGCAAGGCTACGTTTGAGACCCTACTGCCACCCCACAGAAGGGGAGTTCTGAGACAAAGAGCTCTTGGGGACCCCTCCCCTCAAACATAGCAGAAAACACACCCTGCAGAGAGCAGGCTGCCCTGCCTGGGCGACAGCATCGGTAGCATTCACAGCAGGTGACCAGAGGCCAGCACTGGTGGTTTCCTGATGGATTTGTTTGTATCCTTGAAATGCCAGAAGTGTTGAGAGAGGGGTGGGGGTGGGAGGGATAGAATGGTGGGAGCAGAGAGGGCAGAAGCAAGGAGACAGCAGGAGGTTCTTTAAAATCACCAGGGGAAAAAAAATACCCAGCATGAGCTGAGAAGAAAATCATAAAGAAGTGTAGCTTGCTGGGGAAGTAAGAGTAGTGACAAGAGCGTTGTCACAACCTAGCAGAGAGAGGACCAAGGAGATGACACACGTGCTGAGCCTGTGCGATTCTGCTCGATGGCTGTTTTCATGGGGCCACTCAGGTAACATGCACATAAAATGATCCAAGGAGCCTGATCCAAAAGGCAGAAAAATGTGCCGTGAAAGGTTCTAAAATGTGGGAACCTGGTCCAAACTACAAAAAAGCGTGCTATGAACGGTACTAAAATGTATGTCTTTTTCCCCCCTTTCATGATGGTCTTCCTTCAGCTTGTCACAATGCTTCTTACTTGTTATTTAACATCATTCTACATGAAAGAAAAGAAAATGACTATTTTTCTAGCACTGCCATGAATTCTAATATGCAGTCACAGAATTAAACACTTCATTCTCTCCCAGAGCAGCAGGAAAGCCACCCGGATGAGCAGTGCCATTACTACTGCTGCTGTATCCATTTCTCGAAACCCCCAGAGACCACCAAGGAGCTGGTTTCTGAGACAAGGACATAAAGGTCCTTTTATTGTCAGGTTCAACCTGGCCACCACATGGCAGATGGAAGGAAATGTGGTGGCAGCCATGAGCCCAGGTGTAGAGAGTTTTTTTATAGGGAAAAACTGCAAGCCGGAAATTGGCAACTTGGGATTGGGTAAAAGGATATGGGGTAAGGTAATTTTTTTTTTTTTTTGAGACTATTGGTCTAGACTTTGGGCACAAAACCACATTTGAAACCATTGGATTAGACTTTTGGCGGGAAAACACAACCCGCTGAAGAGGATTATTTGGTTATCATAAGACTGCTCAGCAGGATTGTCTAGATATCTTCAAGGGCCATAAACCACAGACAGGATGTCTGTAGGAGGATACTGCTCTGTATCTGTTCAAGTCATCATGGCACATTCCTGAGGTCCTTCCTGGAACTGAGTAGAGCAGGTGGTCTAAGATGGCGGCCCTACCCTAAGAGGGAGGTTGTGTTGCCTTCACATTGTTCCTCCTCAGACTAAGCACACTCTACCACCTCTGCTGGCCTTCACCTTGCTGAAGTGAGGCGGAATGAAGGGAGAGGAACATGGGCTCATCTCCTCCTTCCACATCCTCACTGTCCTAAGTCGCTGCCCACTGCAGCAAAGCAACGTGAGGAAGACGGGACTGGAGATGACTCCATGGTCACTTGTGGCTCTTAGGATGGGGCCGTCCTCCTGCTGTGCTCTGAGTGTCTTCACCCACTGTGGAGGTCGGAGCACTTACCTTGTGCTTACTTGGAACCCGAGCAACCTCCCATGGGGTAAGGGTCCACTGAAAGCCTGTGTACACGAGACACTGGAAATACCACACACAGACAGGAGAGCAAGGACCCCAGGGGCTGCGTGCAACTCTTCAGCTCAAGAACGTGCTTCATCGTATCATCAGAGAGTTCTCTTGAAAATGCTCAAATTCTGAGATTAAAACTATGCAGGATTCTATGACCAGTAGAGCATGGTGTTGATAGAAGTGTACAGACCTGAGCAGAGCCCCGTACAACCACTTGCTTCTGGGTTTAGGAGCTTCCTCCGGAAGACAAAGTCAATCCAGTAAAACCTAGGGAGATAACCCAGTTAGGGTCAGAGCCTGGACCCTGATGGCCCTGAACAAGTCACACAAGGCCAAGGAGCTTCAATGGGACAATTAAGTAAGCAGGTCATAAAGAAAAGCAGATAAAGGAGATCTGTTCAGTGTGACCAGGTTGGGAAGAGAACAAATCAGGTCCCATGAGCTGCCACTGTCACCAAGTCCAACTTTGGTCCTGATGTGAGATTTAAACGAAGGGCCAGCGGTAAGCATAACTAAGCAGTTTCGGTCAAGGTGTGGGTCTGCCATCATCACTGTCTCTGTCCCTGCAAGGTGACCTGACAAGCTGTCAGAACTGTGTGACACCCCTTCCTGGGAGAGAAGTTCCCCCTCTGACTAGTGCCAGGACCTCAACCTTTTCTTTCTCCCAGTGTGAAACTCCTGGGGAACTCCTCATTTCCTGGGGTCCGTTGTTTGAATGGTCTACCAGCTAAAGGAGGGGCAGATGTCTCTTCAGAATGTCACCGTGCTAAGATGGCATACCAATGTTCCAACGGCTCCAGGCCATTCCTGGCTTCAGTCAGGGTCTTTGCTCACTGTAGAGGACTGAAGAATTCTCCACTGCCTCCAGGCTGAGCTCTGCCTGGAGATGCAATCTTACCGGGAAATGCCATCTTCACAGATGACATAAGGAGCTCTAAGCCAATCCCCATGGATTTTTGAGACGTGCCAGAACCCAATGGCTGGTGTTGACAAGAGAAACGAGGAGGACTGGAGACACCCAGATGAGGGAGAGAGAGACACAGGAAAAAGAAGCTGTGGAGACAGAGGTACCGGTTGGAGTAGCACCACAGCTACAAAGACCTTGATGCCCCAGAAGTTGGAATGGGCAAGGGAGCTTCTCCCCAGACTGGGAGGAAGTATGGCCCCACTAACAGCTTCGTGTCAGACTCCAGGCCCCAAACTGTGAGAGAATACATTTCTGCTGTTTAAAGTTTTAAATGCATTGTCATTTGTCCTATCAGCCTCGGAAAACAATTTCCCTCAGGGCTCTCCTTGTACCTGGCTGCCATCCCCACCCCATTCAGCCCCGTCATGTCATCACTATTGTACTAAAAACACTAGGAGGCAGATGGTTTTGATTCAGCGAGTGGTAGTTAGATATAAGTTCCAGAAGCATCGTGACCTCTCTGCCTTTGATGCCCAACACGTAGAATGTTTCATCTACTCATCTCCAATCAGCAAACTGATGAGTGGATAGTGCTTCCTTGAAGACTCAGTGCGGGTCTGATCTCCACTCCAAAAGTTCTCTCAACACTCTGTGAAGGTTAAGTCTACATGTTAACCCACAATATCACTGGAGTGTGTTCATTCATGTCTTCAATGACTGTCTGAGGAAGGTGGTAGATTGTTCAGCCAGGAAAGCCACTTGGCACCAAGCCTGACGAGTTTACTTCTATCTGCGGGACCCACAGGGTGGAAGTAGAGAACCAACTCATGCAAGCTGTCCTCTGACCTCTGTATGTAGGCTGTGGCATGTGCACCCACACTGAGACACACACACACACACACACACACACACACACACACACACACACACACAGAATAAATAAATAACTGTCATGATAAAGCAATGATAGAAGGGCTATCATGGTCCTGGCCCTATTCATTATGCGGTAGCTATGACAAAGAAGCAGATGAGTCCTGCGCTCGTGGAGCTATGTTCAAGATGGGAGACCCACTTGAACTTGGGAGACCAAACGAAAGTCCCACAAAAGGAACATAATAAGACACGAGGGAGGCATGACTACAATGGGGAATGAAGGGAATTGGCGCAGGAACTGTGGTGAGAAGGAAAGAGCTCTTCTCATCTCTAAAGGGACGACACTTTAACTGAGTCCTAAATGAAGTGCAGTGTAGGGACATGCCATACTAAAGGCAGAGGAAGAAAGCACCCTGACAAAAGAACACAGCAAGTGCAAAGGCCCTGAGGCACCATGGTTTGGAAGATGAATGAGAATGTCAGGAGGTGATAGCCCAAGAGCTAAATGGAACTGAGGAAATGAGGTTTAAGAAGAGGTAGGATCCAGATGACCCAGATCCAGATCTCATAAACAAAGAGGAGGTTCTGTTGTTGGTTTTAACAAAAGACACACTGCAGGGTTTTGAGCAGGCAGCAACTTGGGATGCAGGTCCCTCTGGCACAGCAGAGGACAGACTGGAGAGTACAGGCAAGAACAGGCTCAGATAGACCTGTCCATTGGCTTTTGTAACCGTGCAGTCACAAGGTATGAGCATGGACAAGGTCACTGCTGAATGAGCTCTAAAAAGGGTGGTTTATAAAATGTATACAGGGGTTTCCTATGGCTTAAGGATCTTCAGTAAAGCTGCTTTTTACACCTGCCTGGCCGTATCAGCATGAGAGGTGTTCAATGAATGCTTCCAGATGGACATGATGTCCTGGCTAACTCACTAGCAGCCAGGCTGACTCCAGGCTTGCTGCAGCTGGGGAGTTAGCATCGGCAGATGTCATTGTATGGTGAAGAAGTCTAGCACAGGTCAATGCTGCTATCACCTGCACCCTGACATATAAAATGATAAAAACAGCCCTGTGCTGCTGGCAGTGCCTGCCCCGCTGTTCACACAGTAGCGAGTTTAAGCTATTTTATCTGACTATGGTCAGCCCCAAACCCTAAAAAGTGTGTGAGTGTGTGTGTGTGTGTGTGTGTGTGTGTGTGTGTGTGTGTGTGTGCCATAACAGCTTCTCAGTGTGCTGTATGTGCAGTATGCTGAAGAAATTGGATACTCCTTTCTGGGTTGTGACCACACCCTTTCTGGAGGTCAGTCAACAACAAGGTGGTTTCACAGTGCTGTTACTCATGAGAGATGAGATCTGCCACAGATGCCCCCAGGAACATACAGAGCAGAATGACGGAAGACACACACACACACACACACACACACACACACACACACTTCATAAATATATACATTTTGTGTACGAAGCTTAGGGAACAAGAGGCTTCACCCTGCCCAAGTTTGCTCTTGAATAAGCTGAATAAAACGACACTCACTGAAGCCTCTTTGTAGAGAGATGGGGTAAACTCCTGAGATGCTGGCCCCCTCCCTAATGTTTTGTAGGATGGATATCTTACCCAGTCAAGCAAAGAATTCTCCAAGGTCTATGTGACGCTTTATTGTTGTATGTTATCAGGTGAGAGGGTTAGTCTGCAATGGCAGAACCCAATTTAACCCTAAAGAAGGGGTACCAGAGTGGCACAGAGCCAGGGCCCTGCTGACACACAGATGGAACTTCAGGAGGAGTGAAGGCTGTTGGTTCGTTGGTTCACAGCCTCTGGGACCAAAGGTAAAGCTTAGGGTTCTCTGAGCTGCTTACGTTACCAACGTCTAACAGTCTTCTATTATGGACAGATCAATCGAGAAATGGTGAGATCAGGGGATTAACCAAAGAACACCTATCCCCAGGTAGCTTCAAGCAGTCATGAACCAGAAGTTCTCCTGAGATAAGAGGATTAAATGGGGAGGGGAGGGAAGAGTGGGTAGGGAGGGGATGTGGGGAGGGGAGGGAAGAGTGGGGAGGGGAGGGAATGTGGGGAGGGGAGGGAAGAGTGGCTAAGGAGGGAATGTGGGGAGGGTGACTAACACTAAAAGCCATTGGAGAGGGCAGATGGAAACCTAAAACAGGAGAAGCTTCTGAAAATGTATACATATATGAAAGAAGATGAAATGGAGTCACTAAATAATGGGGGAGACGGTGCCCCACCTAGACATCTTTACCACTGAGTGAAACCTCAGTGCCGGGAACAGGTTATATCTAACTGAGCTGTTGGCCAAAGGAGCCCCATAGGAACCCCCCAACAGCCCAGGCTATTGCCAAGGCTATTGGCTGCTTTCCACAAACTGATGGTAACGCCCTGTTCCTGAAGACAATGCTTATATATCGCATTAAACATGGAGAAGTTGAGCTGATGCCCAACTAGAGCCTTCACCCCTACTGACTCGTGTTCATGGTACTAGAAGGTTCTCTGCAGAAAGCTTGTAAGAGACAAGAGAGATGAATGACACCAAGGAGACTGTGTCCTCCAGACACAGCAGGACGGAGGCACATAGGAACTCCCAGCAACTGAAGTATCATTTCCTGAGCCTGCAGCAGTCCAAGACAGATGGGGTCCTAGTGCTCAGGGGGGAAAGCAGACACAAGTTCCCATCCCTAACCGAGAAGCCATCTCCAGTTGACAACCATGCAAAGGAAAACTTAAGTTTTCTCCAATGGAGTACCTCTGGGTATATAAACCTCACTTAAGGGCAGGCCCCTGTCCAGCAGTGGGTGGCCAACACAAAACAAACTCAGTGGTATTTGTGTAGATGTTTTTGGTTTCATGTTGCTTCTGGAGGTCATTTCTTACCTTATTAGTCTTTTGGTATATTCTGGTTTCCAATTTTGTATTTTATGATGTGTGTGTGTGTGTGTGTGTGTGTGTGTGTGTGTGTGTGTACACCTTGTGCTTTGATTTTTTTTAAAAATTCTGTTTTGTTCATTTGCTTGTTTTTATTTGCTTGTTTGTTTTCTAAATGAGAAAGAGACAGAGAGAGAGAGAGGGAGAAGGTGTAGAGTTGGAAGGATCAGGAGGTAAGGAGGATCTAGGAGGAGATGAGGAATATTGTAGGAAAAAAATTTATTTTCAATTAACAAAAAGAAAGTGTTCATAGGAATAGTAGCTATTTTTATTCCCTGCTCCTCGTCAGCTGTGTTTATCACACATGACCAGGCCCCTTTGGACATGGGTGTCATCCAACCCAAGGGCAGCCCGGCATACACTGAGGTGAGCCAATCAATCCTTCTCTTGGGGATCTGATCATAAGGAAGCCTGGAGTGTGCTGTTGGTGCGTAGCAGGTGCTGGAGGTCAGAATGTGGAACAGAGATTGGGAAACTCAACCGTGGCCAAATCTGCCCTACCCATTTGTTTCTATTAATAAAATTTTCACTGGAACATAATCTAGTTGTTTGTATATAGTCTCTGGCAACTGCCATGCTACCACAGAAGACATCAATGGCTGTGCCACACACAGGCTGACTGGTGCAGGAAGAACAAAAAACTTTACAGAAAAGTGTGTTGTCCCTGATGTAGATGCAGCCACGCTGAGACATGTCTAAGGTGTTTTAAAGCAGGTCTAAGATAAGACCTGAGGATCCCTGAGTGAGGGACAGGAGTTTCTTCACCTCCAAACCTTTCAACTCCATTCTTCATGAGATCAGACTATATTTTATTTTGATGAGCACAATGTATATCTTCATAACAAGCCTCCTGTGCCTGAGTGGTGCTGAGTAGACTTCTGTTGCTTACAGTCACAGACCCAGGCTGAGCGAGGAAATCAGTAAAAATCCATCTCCATGTGCTGGAATGTGGAGAGACACCTATGAAAATGGTACAGAAATCCTGAACAGGCAACAAACTCATGAGTTACCCCTACAACCAATGGATGACTCTGGAATATCACTGTGGAACAAAATGCTTTCAGTGTTGTAAAATTAAGGCTGCAGAAATATTATTTGTGTTTATCCTTGAGAATTCAGAGACACTTCTCTTAAGCCTGTGGTACCTCGATCAGGGCATGGCAGGAAGGAAGAGACGACTGGAAATGCTCTGAAGGTACTACAACTTTCATAGAAATCATTTGCTCTGTTCATAAGAGGGACCTCACCTGAGACACCCTACTTTCTTCAAGGGGTCATGAAAAAGACTCAAGAAATCAGTCTCAATCTAGAAGAAGGTGAGAGGGGAGTAAAGGGAACTAGCAGGATGCAAGAGATCTGATAGGGGAAATGGGGAAGGGGGAGGGGCTCTTTTTAGAATGGACAGGGGGATAAATACAAAAGGAGGTAAAATAACAAGAAGGGTATCTGAAAAAGCCACAAAGAATCACACTATTATCTATTTACCAAAACATCCCATAATACACATAATTCCATATCTAAATACACACACACCTAGTTGTAATGAACTTTTCTGACCTGGGTTGATAGTATTCCCTCCACGAGCCAAAGACCACCTAACAAAAACCCCAATACAAGAAGCCCTCTTATGGGCTGTTGGTCAGGGCTGTCCAAGTGGCTCCCCAAACATGCAGACTATTGCTTCTGCCATTGGCTGCCCCCAGAGGTGGGAGGTAAGCACCTACTGCTGAAAACACTATGCACTGCAGAAACAGGGTCCAGAGACCCCTGAGGTGGACCTGACCTGAATGCTACCCCCCTCTGAGGACTACAACTTTCATGGTTCCAGAAAGCACCATGAGAACTTCCAAAGGAGGGAGGTACCAACAGTCCTACCCAGCTACGACACCTATGAACCACACCAACCACCAACATGGCACAATAACCCTAAGGGTGCAGTAGGGGCACACATACCTTGGCAGTAACCAACAGCTCTTTAATGGGACTTAAGACCCAACCAATAAGAGGGAAATCATACCCGGTACTAGAAACCTAGCTAACTACTCAGTTTTAGTAAAGTCATGATTATCAGAGGAGAATCTACAACCACTAATTTACTAAACCAGCATAACCCATAGCAATCTATAAATGTTTGTCCTTATACCCACAGATAAGTGTAGTTCACCCCTCATCAAGGAAACTTTGAAACAGATTGAGACCACTTCGGAAAACCACACTAATCACAACACAGAGTTATGGAGCCCAGTCCCAAGGGATACATCTATAAAACACTCGTACATATAACATTTAGGGAATGCTGTAGAAGAGGAGGGGGCAGAAAGAAGTGTAGATCTAGAGGATGGGGAGTTTGCTGTGAGACTGTGTCTTCTAGTAACATCAGAAGTTACACCTACAAAGTGTCACCAACGTGACTGCTTAAACATAAGCTATACAAGGATAACACCGACAGACACTCCAAAGTGGACAGAGAAAAGTCCATGAGGCCTCAACACTACACAAAGAAATATAGGCAGTTAAGGAAAGCTGGGAGGAACGAGAGAGGTGGCCCTCCCCAGGGAGGAGCACACCAATTGGATGTCCAGTGCCAAACAGTCAGCCCTGAAAACATACATACAAATAACATTACATGGACTGAGCAGATTGTATTTAGGAATGTGTGTGTGTGTGTGTGTGTGTGTGTGTGTGTGTGTGTGTACATATATATGCATATAGTAACAACTAGTAAAGAAAAAGAGGGGCCACATATTTGATGAAAGTGGGGAGAGTTATATAAAAGGGATTGGAGAGAGAAAAAGGAACAGAGAGATTTTATAATTATAATCTCAATTATATATGTAAATAAATTAATTTAATAAACTCCAAAAAAGAGAAAGGTCTTAAGCACCTGATCAACATTTATTGAGCATCAACTGTATACTAACTATTGCCATTGTGGGGACTCCAGATTACTCTCAGGTTTAAAGGTTTCTAGAAGGACCTGTAGGATCTCGAAAAGCTACTGTACTCACAGATATGGTTATTGTGGCAAAAGATAATGTTAAAAATTAGCCCATGAAAGAAACACAAGGGTCAGCATCAGGATAGATCAAGTATGAAGCTTCCAGTTGACCTTGCTCAATGGAGCCATGAAGAGATCAGCTTTGCTTTTTGGGGGCAGTGGGGAGCTCAAGCAGTTCTTTGTGCAAGGTTAGTCCTTTACAACATTTTACTTCAATAGGAAGATTGTGGAGGAAAAGAAACCATGACTATGCCTGAGACAACCTGTCCTCTGGCTGGGAAAACAGCATCGGCATCCAGGAAACTCATCAGTAAACACTTCTGAGGAATGATGCGAAGTTTAGTTTTAAATACTAGGCAAGCAGTATACATAATTAAGCAGAGTGTTCCTGCCCACCCAGTGCCTAACAAGCAGCAGGGATGCTGTAAATGCACTGTCGCTCTGCAGGACACCAAGGCATCCAGTGTTGCACCAAAGCCTGGCTGGCCCTGTGCATCACCCAGCACCTCCTTCTTTGGCTTCTCTCCCCTCCTACATCATCACCATGCAATCAACACGGACTTCTGGTCTCTTTTAAGGAGACCAGGTTCTAATTGAGCGACTGGGGATGCAGGAGTGGAGATGGTGGGCATGAGCTTTGCTGCTGTAGAGTTGGCATGCCAGTGGGTTTAACAGAACAGGCAAAGAAGAGCAATCAGAGAACGGGTTCAACCCCATCAGTGCTCAGCTCACCACCCACTAGCACAGCCCGTTTGGAGGGGAACTGACAGAGAACCACCTCTTGGGAGGACAGAATGACTGGAAGGGATGTGCCTCCCAGACCTGAGGAGCAACGGCAGCAGCTGAATCCCAGGCCAGGACTTCAACTTCCTTAGAAAGAACACCAGACCAACAGATGCAGAGAAGGTTCTAGAATGAACCCACTACTTCAACCAAGTCTCCCACTCAGCTCTCCCTTCCTGCTAGCAATATAGAAACCAAGTGGGAATCAACAAAAAGACTAATACGCTGGATTTGAGAAGAAGGGGAAGAATGAATCTGTGAATGGGGGAGGGGTCCCTCAATATTCTACTCCTTACGGAGTAAATTTTGTTCACCTTTAAACACTGAGGTAAAACCGACATAAAACCAATCACTTTAAGGAGAAAAATCGGTTTTCCTGCTATTCCCGGTGGTGTGCAGGCACGACCTCTGTCGGGCATTGTCACTTTCCTCCCCCAAAGAAAACCCTGCACAGATTACTGTGCCATGGCTGAGGACTTCAGACAGGCCTGGCCGGCAGGGAAGAGGATGAGTTGTGTGTTGGCAACCTGAACCTACAATCTGCAGCCTCAGCTGGCTAAGGTCTGTCTATGACCCAGGGTGGGCTTCTCTGACCTCACCACTGGAGAAAAGATCAACATACATTTTCATTCTCTGAAAAGTGTGTATATGGGTGTTTAGGAGTAAGGAATGAGCACAGGACTGAAGGGGCCATGGAGGCAGGGAGAAGTCAGGCAACATTCGATTTAACTAGGAGGGGAAGACCACAGTATGGCTTCCTCAGGGAAATCATTGTTCCTACAGAGTCCTGAAGACACCTACAAGTACCGAGTTCACCAGACAAGAGTGGGAAAATGGCCATTAAGAGCCCTAGTAGGCAGCAGGTAACTGCTAGGTACCCACCTCCCTGCCCCCCACCCCCAGCCTAGACGGAGACCTCTTAAGACCTGGGAGGAGTACATGCTGGCTTTCTTGGCTACCTCATGGTCTTGGATGCTGATGCTGTAGATCAAGGCAGAGTTCTCCGGAGAACCTTGTTGAACTGCGCCCCACCCCTCCTAGATTCTGAGACAAACTCCTCTATGCTTGTTGTGAATTAACCCCAAATAAATTCCTGTGATTATCAGAGAGAGAGAGAGAGAGAGAGAGAGAGAGAGAGAGAGAGAGAGAGAGAGAGAGAGAGAGAAACACTGGAATCTGATCTTCACCTGAGACATGCGCAGATATACACAATATACTAGAAGCAAAAGAACAGAGGTTCCTACACCAGTGGTATCAGCACCATTCAGAAACTTACTAGAAATGGGAATTTGAGCCTGTGCCAGTCCAGTTCCATCTGACACTCTGGGAACAAGCCCCAGCCAACATCCGGTCCAGCATCTTTAGGGAGATCTGTAGTGAGAGAGGGGAGACTGGGAGCAGCAGCAGCATGTGGAAGAACCCAGTGACAGAGGGAGACTGCACTCTCTCCCCCACCTGGGCTTCATACAGCCAACAGAAACAGGAACAACAAGAGTCAGCTACCCACAAGCGTGGGAGGACAGGTGCCATGTAAAAGACTGGTAGACGATGATGAGCTTTTGAAGCCTTTCCCCAGTTCACTAACCCATTCCCATGCCTTCCCTTCCTCTGTAAACTGTCTCTATTTCTGTTTCTAAACACGTGTCCCTGGTCTAATTCTTCGTCCTGGGGCACAAGAACCTGGAAGCTTCAGCCAGTGCCCCAGCCTCAGATCTATGCCTACATCAATCTTACAGAAATTACCATTTATGAATCACTCCCCAGGGGAACTGCAAACATCTCATAAACACACACAGAGCCATTCCAGCCCATTCCTGAAGCCACCACCCCAATCCAGCCCATTCCTGAAGCCACCACCCCAATCCAGCCCATTCCTGAAGCCACCACCCCAATCCAGCCCATTCCTGAAGCCACCACCCCAATCCAGCCCATTCCTGAAGCCACCACCCCAATCCAGCCCATTCCTGAAGCCACCATCCCAATCCATCCCATTTCTGAAGCCACCACCCCAATCCAGCCCATTCCTGAAGCCACCACCACAATCCAGCCCATTCCTGAAGCCACCACCCCAATCCAGCCTATTCCTGAAGCCACCACCCCAATCCAGCCCATTCCTAAAGCCACCACTCTGTCTCTTTGTGTCTGTAATCCTGCTGCCTGTGTGCTTATGCTTCTTCAAGATGTAGCCCTGCTTACCCAGTGCTCACTGCATGCTGGCCCTTGTAGTCTTAAACAGTGGATAGCCATTACCCGAACGGCTGTTACATAACCCCATGAGTTAAGTACTGCCGTTATCCCTGCTGCCCCAGTGGGAAATCAAGGCTCACAGAAGTAAGGCAGCTTGCCTAAGGGCACACAGGTAGTACAGGGAAGGGATGATATTTCAGGCCTGACTGACAAAGCACTGGGCCGCCACTGTACTCTGCTCCATATGAAGCTTTATTAACCAGGTTTATCTGGCCCCTCCCGCCCTCTCTAGCCACTGTGTGCATGCACACACACGGTAGCATGTATCACACACTGAGATTACATACCCATCTGCTGCCATGTGAAACGTGTGTGCTCTGACGGGGAGGTCAGTGATGCTCACTGCTGCATCCACCTGGCACAGGACAGGTAGAAGCTCCAAACGTTGAAGAAGGTGGATGGATTTAGTTCAGCGGCAAGCATCCCAGCCAGGCACCTGCTGACTAACTGGCGGTTCAGTTCAGGGTGTCCGTCACTCTGCTGGAGGAAAGCCTCAGTCTCCAGTCTTCATAGCTGGGAAATGCCCACGTTTCTGGAACTCAGTACTATCTCCAGGAAACATCCCCAGGCTCGAAGATGTGTTCTCAAAGTGAACAGTGACTGGAACTCAGCATTCAAATTTGAAAGCCTGGACCCTGTGCAGTTACCCAGTGCTGACTGACAAATGTTATCACTGCAGCTAGCTCTTCTGGAAGGGAGCAAAGGGCTTCTCCGTTTAACAGCACAGGCCTAAGCTCAAGGCCAGCACAGAATCATCCCCATCCCATCTACGTGGCCAAACCAAGTCATGGACCACTTGGCTTCCCAGGTTTCCCAGCTCTAGGAAGACAGACTCCATATCTGATGGAGGGAAATTGCAAAGTTGCATTAAAAGGAATTATGAAATGTAGTGGGGCGATTTTGCAGTCTACCTTACAGATTTATTTTTAAAATTCACGGATACAATGACAAGTCCCGTGGCAGGTAGGTAATATATTGTTGGAAGTCATTTGAGGGGCACTTCAAGGGGATGGGGCTGTTAACCAGAGTTAATGCAAATTCTAATTTCTCATCATGTTAATAATAGAACATTAAAGGGCAAGAGAAATATACATCTTAAAAGGGGCAACTCTGGGCCAGATATGCAATAGAACATTAGGGATGCACTGTTGCTGATCCTTACAAACCCCTTGAGCTTTGTCAACATTGTCCCGGATGCAGAAAGAAACCCAGAAGTGGCACTTACCTCTCCTAAGCTGCAATGGCTGAACACAAGCCCAGGTCTGTCGGTTTCGAAGTGAGCACTTTGTGACGCCAAGCTCACATCTGGCCATTCCAGGAAGACCACGCAGTGTGGGGAAGTAATTTACTTTACATGGCTTGACCCCCTGGTGCTTGAGAACATTCTGGCCCTGCAATGCCATCTTGCCTCTACTAGACATCTTCTGGTCAATGCAGGGTCAAAGTTTTAGTAGCCATGAGGGCAGCTACATTATGGAGGCTTCTATTGTCTGGTTACTTAGGGGAACAGTATAGCTTAATTTTATTAATTCGTATTGATTTATATATAGCTCGGCTCTTCCCACAAAGGCTTTGAGGAAACTTATAACCAAAACAATACAATGGAATATAGAGTTCGGGAAATCCAATGCTGGCAGAGACATATTCCCAGAATGACCATGGCTTCCTATGCTCTCTGTGTAGACAAAATGAGAAAATATCGTCGCAGAATCTCAGCTTTGGAAGAGGTCACAGCATGCCTCCCACCACACTTGAATGGTCAAGTCACTGCTGAGTGTATCTTAAAAGCACATGACCTAGCCCTATTTCCAGACTCTGGTTCAGGTGGTCTGTGCAAGGCCTGAAAACATGTTTAGAGTAAGTTTTAAATCTGTCTCCAGGCAACTCTTCTGCAAGCGGTACAGGGATTACACTTTGTGGGAAAAGGGAGGAAATCCAAACTAGTTAGCACTGAAGGAGTCACCGGGACAGCACTCACTTCAAATCAGCAAGCTTCTGTAGAGTGTTTGGGGACTGGGCCGGCGCTCAGCCCCAAATGTTGAAAGATAACTCGAAAGAGGATCCCAGCCCTAAGAAACAGCAAGTCTAGTTGCAGCAACCGTGAGCTCCCCGAACATCTGCCTAGGTGCCCTGTGCTGCCCACAAGCTAAGAGTGTGAGGCCCCTGAGGAATGAGAGTGTACTCCGGAAAAATACTGACAAAAGCAAGTTAGAAAGAACAGCTCATTCTGACCCACGGTGTAAGAGATCCAGTCTATTCTGCCAGGGAAGGCATTCCCAATGGCCAGTGCCTGTGGCTAGGACCCCTCACATGTTCACAGGTCGGGACGCAGTGAGTGGAGAAGGCTGAATCTCAGCTGACTTTTCTCCTTTACCCCCTTTCTATTCAGTCTGAGCTCTGGGTTCATGAGAAGATGTCACCCCCATTCAGAATGAGTGTGCCATCCTCCGTTAATCCTCTCTGCAAACACTCTCACAGACGTGCCCTGAAGAGCGTCTCCAGAGGGACTCTAAACCCTGTCAAGTTGATAACAAAGATGAACGGTCACAGCAGTTAAGTGTCATCCACAAGGTGCTTTATGGAGAGAGCTGGTGGAGAGGCCGGGCTCCCCAGCAGGGGGTCTGTAGTGCTCTGAGATCACTAACTGTATCACCCAACACAACACAGATGGACGGATGGAAGATGAGGCTTCCCTGAGACTTGGCTTTGTCACTTGTGGGGACTGGGGGGGGGGAGACAAAGGTAGTACCAAGCTCATTAATTTGGTGATGAGGATTCAATAAAGGAAGAGCAATTGGGAGCAAATATCTCAGTGGCATCTGCTCCATGTTGGCCATCTGTTGCTATACCAGGCACTTCAGAAGATGGTGATTGGGTAACATGGTAGTGGTGGAGATGACGGATGTCGTGGTGGTGGGCATAGTGGGAACGGTGGTGATGAGGATGGTAGTGGTGGTGATCACGGTGCTGAAGACAGTGGGGACGGCAGAGATGGTGAAGGTCATGGTAACAGAGACAGTGGGATGTGGTGGTAAAGACGGTGTTGACAGTGGTGGTGGAGATGCTGTGGATCCTGAAGTTGATGGTGGTGATTATAATGTTGAAGGTGGTGGTGGTAGTGGTAATACGTGGTGATGGTGGTTGGGGTGTGTGTGTGTAACTTTTCTCCATCCTACCAGGAAACAAAACTAAAAACTAGACACACTGCAGCCTGGAGACTGTAATGTGTGGTGAGGAGGAGACCTAGGGAGTTCTAGTCTGACTAAATTTGGAGATAAACAGAACTTATGGCTAGAAAGTGGCTTTGTCGCTGCAGAAAAAATGGAAGTCTGATGTATGGATTTGAGAATTGCCATACATGAAGAGATGCCACATTGGGAGACACCAGGAAGGTCCGTACAGAGAAAAAAGGAAAGGGATCGTATACAGGAAAGTTAGAAGTCAGTGCAAGGATGTGTTATGTCCTATAATAGGAGCTATTGGAATCTCACACGTGCACATCATGTGTTTTGATGAAATAAACACCCATTTCATCCCTTCCAGTTCCTCCCGTCCCTACCACCATTATTCCCTCACAACTTCATGTATGCATTCTCTCTCTCTCTCTCTCTCTCTCTCTCTCTCTCTCTCTCTCTCTCTCTCTCCCCGTGTGTGTGTGTGTGTGTGTGTGTGTGTGTGTGTGTGTGTGTGTGTATGTGTATGTGTCCCCTTTTCTTTTTTTAAACCCACAGACTCCACCTAGTGTTGCCAGTATATGCACAGGTGTAGGGCCATTACTGTATCTACTGGACTATGGGTAGTCTCCCTGGGCTCACATCCCTGAAGAAAACTCACTCTCCCCCTCCAAACAGCCTTTGGCTGCCAATAGCCCCTCAGCCCGCCCTGCTCCATGCCTAGATTTCATCTGCCTTGATCATGTGCATGTCTTGTGCAGGCAGCCACAGCTGCTGTTGTATCCAGAAAACACTGTTAGGTTGTACTCATCCGCTGTCTCTGGCACTTATAGTCCTTCTGACCCTTCTCCCTCAAAGATCCTTGAGTCTTGGGAAGAGGTGGCATGATACAGGTATTGTGTTGGTTTGCATGAGAACAGCTTACATGGGCATATATATTTCAGTATTTGGTCCCCAGTTGGTAAAACTGGGAAAGATTTGGAAGTACAGCCTCATTGGAGGAGGTATGTCAGTAGGGCTAGACTTTGAGGTTATAAAAGTCCATGCCATTTCCCATTAGAACTCTCTCTGCCTCCTGCTTGAGAATCAAGATGTAATCTCTCAGTTACTGCTCCAGCGTCCTATCTGTCTGCCTCCCTGCTGATGTACTCTTTGCCATGATGGTCATAAACTTGTCTTCTAAAACTCTAAGCCCCAGTAAATAGTTTCTTCTAGAACTTGCCTTGGTCATGGTGTCTTTGCACAGCAATGAAAAAGTAACTAAGACAGATGTCTAGGGCTGGATACTCGGCAATAGCTTATTCTCTGCACTCCGTCAATGCAGTTGTGGGTCTCTGTGTTAATCAACATCTGCTGTAAAAAGAAGCTTCTCTGATGAAAGCTGAGAGACGCACTGCTCTATGGGTATAAACGTAAGTCCTTAGGAGTCAGTTGAATACTATGTCCATTTTGCAGAGTAATAGTAGTAAGTTCTCCCCTAGAGCCTATGACTACCAAGTCTCCGGTTCTTGGCCAAATGGGCTATTCTTTAGAGTAATTTGATCATCACCGTTTCATTTGAAAAGCACATCATAGGAAACATTTCCTAACACTGGGCTGATATCAAAGTATGTTACATGTTCATTTTCAATATGAACTTTACAACTAAAATCCTTACTAGAAAATGAAATAATGTCACCAGGTGAGCTTGATTTTCAGCAAAGCTATGCTGGGTCCAGACATCCTTTCTTTGTCTTCCCTCCCTCTCTTCCTTCTTCTTTTTTTTTTTTTTTTTTTTTGAAAGTTTGCTTTAATTCCATTATATTTCTAGCTCAAGTTTCAAAAAAGAAAGAAAAACAGAAAAGAATATAGATATGAGATAGATTACTGAATCTATTCTGAGAAAAAAGATAAAGAATAATAGGATAAATGGGTAGATCATAGAATCTACATTAAAGAGAAAAAGAGGAGGATATAAAAATGACAAAAAGTAGATTACTGAATCTATTATGAAAAGAAAAAATACTTTTAAAAAAGAATTACTTGTTTTAAATAAGATAAGTAATGAAATTTTTTGTCTGAATCTGTCAAATGTTAATGGACTAGACATCGTTAATGTAATCTTGACTGTGTATATTGTATAAACTTATTGGACATAATTTTTGTTGTATTAGTTATAAGCTTTTGTTAATTTTAGACAAAAAAGGGGAAATGTGGTGGTATTGTGTTCCCCAAAATATTGTGCACCCTAATAAACTTATCTGGACCACTGATTTTTTTTTTTTGAAAGCAGAACATTAAACTAAAGTTTTATTCTAGAGGAAGTTTTCATTTTAATTGCAAATTAATAACTGCACATATTTAGAGAGTACAATGTACTACTCTGATACATATTTACAATATGATTTTTGTCATGTAACCAACCACAACTACCTCTTTGAAAAGCCTTGTGTCATTTTTCCAGATGAAGACAAAGGCTTTACTTCAAAGTTTATTCAAAGAAAATAGCTCTACCCATCTTCTAGGGTCAATGGTTCCAACCTACATTTGATCTGATTGTTTTCCAGTTTGGAGACCAGCTTCTTTTCCTAAGATAGTGGAGTTTATTAGATGCTCAATCCATGGGCTATTTGGGCACAGCCATGTCTCATCTACACTAGAACATTCCTTCCACATCCATCTGTGATGGATAGACTCACACATCATCTGCCTCTGAGGACTAAAATTTCCACTCCATGCCATCACACACTCTGGTCCACCCAGTCTGAGACTGCCTTTCATCTCTAAGAAGGTTGTTCTGGAGTTCTCGTCAGTAGCATAAGCAGCAGTAGTCCTTAGATAGAAGCAATATCAAAATCAATCTGACATCCTCAAAATTTATATAAGATTATTTGGGCAACCTCCAAAGAGCACAGGAGGTCTCCAAAATTCACCCAGTTACTTTGCCATGGTGTATGGACCTCCTACTGGGCACTGGTCACTGTACCAGCACTGGAGTTACAACGTCAAGTGGAGTGGAATACAATCCTGGCCCCGAAGAGCCTTAAGAGAGATGCTAATCCAATCATCTCACAGTTACTGCAAAAGCTCCGGCTTTTAAGTTCTGTAATGGTCAACGAGGAGATGATTCTTCAAGAATGTAGGAAGAATCTGTCCTTTTCTGGGGTATAAGAGAAGGCTCCTTCTGGAAGAAGGGACACTGAGCCAAGACCTAAGGATGTATAGGAATTATCAAGTTAGGATTTCTCAAGGCCGAAAGAAATTAGGATTCATGAGCACATAGAATCCTGCTTCCCAGGTCTTTCTCTGCCCTTGGAATTTTAATCTTTGGTGGTGGGCAAGCCTTGGTATTTTTAGGATCTCTTGCTCTGAAGGTCTGGTGACTCTAATATACAGAGAAGGTTAGGATCTGCAGAACTTGGAGGAAGAAACTGGGGGTGTAGAGAAGGGTGTGGGCAAATCTCATGAAGGAAGAAAAATCTGGGTCAGGGGCAGAGCCAGGAAGAGGTAGTGAAACTTGAACAATAAGAAAGATGAGGCAGGCAGGAGGGTAGGACAAGACCCTGAAGGCTACATAGAGAACTTTGTTTTGTATTTTAACATCAGTGGGGATCTAATGGAGGTTTCTTTTTTAAGTTTAAATATTTATTATTGTGATTTTTGGATGATCAGCTTTGCATTCTGAAAAGATCTTTCTAACTCCTTGATAGAGAACAGACTGGAAGGAACAGAAGGAATTATCTTGACCACTGTGTGAGGAGTGGGGATGTCCATCTGACCTGCAGGCTGCAAACTGGAGGACAAGCAGCAGGAGGAGGAGGATGCAGGGAGAGGTCTGCCAGTCCAACGGTCTCCACTGGAGGAGCTGGCCTTGCCATTCATTTTGGTAGCTGCAGTAAACACTAATCAACAACTCCGACTGGAACCCCTCTCCTCACACAGACCCAGCACAGCGGTTTCAACAGCTTGGCTTGGCACAGAGCTAGCGAGGCCATCACCATATACAGGCAGCCTGCTACAAGCCATATGCCCAGCTTAATTCTTTCAGGAGTCTCAAGCTTGCAGCCATGCACACACACACACACACAGAGAGAGAGAGAGAGAGAGAGAGAGAGAGAGAGAGAGAGAGAGAGAGAGAGGGAGGGAGGGAGGGAGGGAGGGGAGAGGGAGAGGGAGAGGGAGAGGGGAGAGGGAGAGAGGGAGAGAGGGAGGGAGAGAGGGAGAGAGAGAGAGAGAGGGAGAGAGGGAGGGAGGGAGGGGGAGAGGGAGAGAAGGAGAGGGAGGGAGGGAGAGAGGAGAGAGGGAGAGAGAGAGAGAGAGAGAGAGAGAGAGAGAGAGAGAATGAGTCTTAATATGGCTATAGCCTCAACTCCGGAGAAAAGGAGGTGGGGCAACATCCCTGCCCAGGCACACGGATGGAGAGAAAAATTGTCAGAAGTGATTCTTGGCTGAGATTGGCAACACACACTGTCACTTGAACCTATCAATAGACCGGCTGATGATGTTTTTCACTTAACACCTAGTGACAAGGCTGTCAGAAACTGGCAGGCGATCCCTGCATGCCCTGCCAAAAAGGAAGAACATGAAAATCTGTCGAAACCCATGCTTGTTAATAAATATACCCCTGGAATTCTTTTGTAAGGAACCCGAGGTTTCAGATATCTAGGCAGTATTGCCAGGGATTCAGATAGCCCCACTGAGCAGGGAGGTCTTCTCTCTGGCTCCATTGTTCACGTGACTGGCTTACAGGCAGAATGAAAGGAGGGAGCTGTGATGCAGTAATCCAATGATACCAATCTTTGTCAGTTCTAGTGTGAGGTCAGTGGAGAGCAAAGGGGGCCAGTATGAGGCCTCCACCCTCCAGGTGCTAATAGAAATTCATATCCACGGGTGCAGGATGTCTGAGGTACCTGGACCATGCGTATGTAGAGGGAAGTTTACAGAGGGAAGATGTAACAACCTGAAGCTGAGCCTGTGTAGCCTCTGTGCTACTCTAGAGGTGAGGACTCCACTCCGGGAGGACTCCAATTCCCTGTCAAGGTCACGTGACTTGCTTGGGCCAATGGAAGCTATGTATGTCAATGTACAATTCGTCACTTGCCCTTTTTTCCCGCCCTCGCAAGGGACGGTGGCTGCTCTAGCAACTGCATCACACAGTGAGGACAATACAGAGAGCACCCCAGCGAACCTGCAACAGACATGCCTTAAGTGGAAGAGGGAGCTGGTTGCTGCAAGCCACTGATGCCATAGGGATTGCCCCAGCAGAGCCACTTGGAAGACTCTCCTCGTCTCCCGCCACCCTTCCTGTCCTGCAAAGGTTTTCAGTGCATCCTGTTTACTGTCCATTTGGGACTGAATCTACCCAGGATGATCCTGGATGAGATCTTAGACTCCCTGAGATCTCCCAATCATGAATGATAATACTATCGACTGAGTAATATTTTTGCAGTAATTAGATAAAATAATGTCTACAATGATTAACTTTCGTAGTGCTCTGTAGAGTTAGCATTAGCCACCCAATGCTGCTGTGCTTAGAAAGGCACTGAGCTGAATAACAGCCCTGCACTAGAGCCTGGGCACCTTGAACCTCTGCACATACCAGCAAAACTGGTTTTCCCAACCTGTGCGTCATGACCCCATCAGGAATCAAATGGTCTTTTTTACAGGGGTCACCTAAGACCATCAGAAAACACAGACAGTTACGTTACGATTCATAACAGTAGCAAAACTACAATTATGAAGTAGCAATGAAAATCATTTTATGGTTGGGGGTCACCACAACATGAAGAACTGTGTTATAAGGTCACAGTATTAGGGAGGTTGAGAACCACTGGTCAAAAATATGGTTAACTCTTTGACAGTTACAAAGCATAAATATGTAAGTTAGCAGTGAGGGTAAGATGGTTAGCTGTTCAAAAATAAAACAAAGGGAGATACAGAACAAAATGGAAATACCTAATTTATAGGTAACCACAAAACAAAACCACCTATACCTGCAAGATATTTGCCCTACTACCCAGAATGGTGACAGTTCTGGTGTAAGATTTTGGAAAGCATCCTCCTTATGGGACCAGTATAGCCACAAGCTGGCAACTCTGCCCCTGGGTATAATTGGCATACAGGTAGTTGTTCTTAAGGCTGCTCAGCAGAAACAGCGATCCTAAGAACAAGAGGAGCTAACAGTTGGTGAGAGTTCTTCTCTTTGTCACCCTCAATTCTCACACCACTGATCTAGAGGAGGTTCAATACTCTCCATCTATACAGGCAAGGGGATGCTCAGAGGTGGCAGCCATGTGCCCACCACATAATGTCATGGTTAAGGGTGGACACATGGAATTCGGACTGCTCAGGCTCCATCTGAATGCAGTAGTGGCATCACAGATCGCCACCAACTGGAGGTTTAAAACAACATCACCATGGAAGCATTCTGAGCCAAGTAGAGGGATATAAAATCAACACATACAAAGCAGTAGATTTTATTTTGTATACATTAATAAGAAACTGGCTGAAAAGAAGTCAGGAAGAAGATTCCATTCAAAAACGCCTCAAAAAGTGAAATTTCTAAGCAAAAACTTAACCAAGGATAGAGAAGACCTCTCCAGTGAAAACCATAAGACACAAAGACATTTAAAGAGACATTAGAAGATAGAAAGACCTCCCATGTTTATGAATCAGCATAATAAATATTGTCAAAATTACTAGAAAAATGTACAGATTCAATACAATACCCATCAAATTTTCATTGATGTTTTCTTCATAGAAATAGAAAAAAATCCTGGAATTCATATAGAAGCCCAAACAATTCTAAATAGCCCAGAGAGAAAAAAAAATAGCAATATTGAAAGTATTGTATCTAACTTCAAATTATACTACAGAGCCAGAGTAACAGAAACAGAATGGTACTAACATGGAGACATGGAGGCCACTAAGAATATAAGATATAGGAACAAACCCACACAGCTACAGTCAAAAACATGCCACAGAGAGGGCCAACAAATGACGCTGGAGAAACTGAGGAGCCACATGTAGAAGCATGAAATGAGAGCCCTCCCCCACCCTACATAAAAATCAACTCAAAAATGGACCCAAGACCTTAATGTAAGTCCCAAAACTGCAACACTACTAGAGAAAAACACAGAAGAAACACTTCAATATCTAGACACTGGATGCTAGAGTCTGGACAGGATTCCAGTAGTTTAGGAAATAAGAACAAGAATTCACAGATGAGATGTCATTAAATTATAAAACTTCTATACAACTGTGGTGGTTTGAATAAGAATGGGCTCTGAGATTTGAATGGTTATTAGGGAGTGGCACTATTAGGAGGTGTGGCCTTGTTGGAGTGGGTGTGGCCTTGTTGGAGGAAGTGTGTCACTGGGGGTAGGCTTTGAGATTTCAAATACTCAAGCCAGGTCCAGTTCTCCCTCTCTTCCTGCTGCCCGCCTATCCGGATGTAGAACTCTCAGCTACCTCTCCAGCACCATGTCTGCCTGAGTGCTGCCATGCTTCCCACCGTGACAACAGGACTAAATCTCTGAAAGTGTAAGCCAGCCTCAATTAAATGTTCTTTATAAGAATTGCCATGGCCATGGTGTCTCTTCACAGCAATAGAACATTGACTAGGACACCAACCAAAAAAATAATCAACATACTGAAGAGGCAGATTATAGAATGGAAAAACAAACAAACAATAAACAAACAAACAAAAAAACCTTTTACCAACTGTGCATCTGAAAGTGCATTAGTATACTGAATAGAGAACACCAAAAACAAAGGCAAATAATTCAACTGTTAAACAGGCAATGGACTGGACAGACAAGTTTTAAGTGGCCAATAAACACACAAGGGGCTGGAGAGATTGCTCAGTGGTTAAGAGTGCTTGCTTCTGTTCCAGGGGATTACAACGCAGTTCTCAGAACCAATATCAGGCAACTCACAACTGCCTGTAACTCCAGCTCCAGGGGATTAGACACCTTCTTCTGACCTTCCTGAGTGTGGCGCGTGCGCGCGCGCGCGCGCGCGCGCGCGCACACACACACACACAAATGATTTAAACATAAATACATGGTGGTTTAGCAGTTACACGAGCACTTGTTATTACAAAGGACTCAGGTTCACTCCTAGCACCCATATGGTGGCTCACGTTCATCCTTAACTCCAGTTCTAGGGGATCCAATGCCCTCGTCTGACCTCTGCAAGCAGCAGGCACACACGTGGTACAGAGATATTCATACAGGCAGAACACTCATATATATAAAATAAAAATAAATAAATCTTTTAAAATGTTTTAAAAGCAAACATCAGGGGAGAAAGTTCAATGTCTTTAGCCATCTGGGAAATGCAAATTAAAACTGCACCAAGACTCCATCTCCGCCTAGTCAGGATAGCCATCACAAAGACAGAATAACAAACGTTGTCAAGGAAATGAGGGGAAAGGAAGCTTGATTCACTGTTGGTGAGATTGAAAATAAGTCCGGCTACTGTGGAAAGCAGTAGGGATGTTCACAAAAAAAAAGTCACAAATTGAAGACCACAGGATCCAGATGTGCTAGTTCCTGGTATGTGTCCGAAAGAATCAAAGGCAGATTATTACAGAGATACCTGCACACCTATGTTCATCTCTGTACTGTCCACAACAGTCAGCTTTGGTGGTCATCTACCAGGAAATAGCAAGTTGCTTATTCCACCATAAGGAAGAATGAAATTGTGCCATCTGCAGGCCATTTGGTGGAACTACAGGTTATTATGTAGCAGGGCAAGCCAGTCTCCCCAAGACAAGTCTCACCTGTTTTTCTAAGGTGGCCGACTGGGGAGGAGACATGAAAGGCACATAGAAAAGGGAACTGTGGAGAAGGGTATGAAAGGGAAATAGAAAGTGTGGGAAATGATCGGAGCACATTATAGTAAAAATGTCCATTTTTTCATGTGGTTAATATGTATTCATAAAAACGTTTTGAGAGCAGGATTTCATCCTCTTACAGTCCTAAAGGCTAGAATCTGAAACCCAGACATCAGCGGGACTTAAGGTGCTAGGAGAGAATCCCTCTTTGCCTCTCCCTCTGTCCGCTGGCTCCAAGCCCATTGGCTTGTGGGTATGTCACTCCAGTCTCTGCTGCCTTCGCCCCGCCTTCTCTCCCTCTGCTTCCCCTGCCTTTTCAAGGACTGAGGCACCACCTAAGGTATTTTGAGATGGTGTGATTCTAAGATACTCAGCTCACATCTGTAATACTCCCCAGGTGGCAAGACGGACATAGTTTTTGAGGGCCGGCCACCACCTACTGCTTGGTTTCTTGTCGTCTCAGCCCAGATACTTAACCTTTTGGCAGGTCACAGGATTGCTCTGAAAACTAAGACAGACCATGATGATAACCATGAAGACTGCCATCTCCTAAAATCACAATAAACATTAGCTGTTCTTGCTGCCCATCGTCACGTCATGTCCAGAAGGGGACCTCAGGTTTGAACTGACCTCTGCAATGACTATTCAGTCATGCATCAATGAGAGGAACATTGGCAGATCTAGTGATCACCCACCCATCACCCTGCAGCCTCTCTGACCAGGATCCTTCCATACACGCCGTGGTCCAGAGCTTACAAAAGGTTTGGGTGTCCCCAGCTCCCCCCAGGCTCCCAATAATATGGAGACTCTCAGCTCCTCCGTTTCACCACCCCAGAAACCCGGCAGTAATTACAGCTGCCACACTAGAGCGTTTGAGGGTTATTGAGTTAATGAGTATGAAGGCTGTGGAGCCCTTCAGAGTAAAGAAGCCATAAAAATCAGATAAATAAAACAGTCAATCAGCACGTGTTTATTGTGTCCACAGGGTGCACAGCGATATGCTTGGAAATAAAGATTAAAGGGAAGGAAAAGGAAGGGAAAAAAGAAAAGTGAGTTCAATCAAAGTCTTCACAGGCCGGGATGCAAGGCCAGCTATAATGTCAAGAGTGAGGGCCCTCCCAGGCATTGAAAGATGAAGAAGGAGCTGTCTGCCAATGGGGAAGGAAAGGATGAAGAAAGGCCTTGGGGAAAGATAAGGCTAAGGCTTCAGAACAATAAATACAGGGATTCAATAAGAAAAAAAAGAAAGGTACCTGACTGCCCTCTCGATGAATCCAAATAGTAACAAAATGCCAATTTCAGTTCTCACATAGAAAAATTTAGTTTCTGGATTCCTGATACACTGTGTATGAAAGGTGTGAAGAAACAGGCTCCCACCATCCAGGTGAGAGGATGTTGTCAATTGGAGCAACCTCTTGGAGAACAATTAAATGAAAGCTAGAACAATTAGAGGTTATGTGCATACCATGTCTTAAAGAGACAAACCAAACTCTCCTGAGCCTGGATATGAACTCCCTCGCCTTGGTTAACGTGGCTATGATACCCAAGGGGAAACAGGAACAGAGGAGAAGTGCCTTTTACAGATTCAACGGGCCACTCTACAGCATAAAGTCATCTTGGAGAGCATAATTACGCCTCTGATTGCTTTTCATTTTATTTCATTTTCTTACCTGCAGTTGGCAAGCAGGGAGACTGTTACATCCACAGCCACCAAACCACAAAGCTGATCGCTTCCCCCGTTTCTATAGCAAACTCATGAAAGAGAGAAGCCTGCTGGTGCAAACTGCTTTGATGGGAGGAAGCATCGAAAATGCATTTTAATTTCAATTTGTGTGAAGCTTTTGTATCAAATTACGGATCTGGGCAGGATGTGGCTCGGCGAAGAATCCCATTTTCCATCGGTTAGGATGTATTTATTCATTGTGCCACCAAGGGGTGAAATAATTAAAGCTGGACCCCCTTCTCCATTGGTGACTGCTGGTGTCCCACTTCCCGGGCCAATCATATCAGGGGACAAACAAGAGATTAGTATTCACAGACCACAGGTACCTAATTGGAGGCCCCAGAGCAGGGCAAAGTCCCCTAGGCAAGCCTCTTGCTCCAATGTGATCATGCCAGTGGTCTGAGGTTCACCGTAAGATCACCAGCCAGTGGTCAGCCAAGGTTGCCTGAACAATCCAAAACAAACTGAAAGAACTCCAGAAAGCAGCTGACTTTTACAAAACCAGCAAGTCATGGGTTATCAGGCAGCTGAATTCACCCAGTTGTTTTGATGCGAGTAAGACTGGGACTGCAAATTGGAGGCCAACACAAAGGGGCCAGAAAGCCACCATTGCTTAAATACTCATTTATCTGTCTGATTTAGCATATCAAGATGGTCTCCTTAGAGCTGTACCTGGCCAAGGATGCCAGAATAGATCCGCTTGATTGCATTCTTCACCCTCGCTCCCCAGCTGCTGAAAGTGTTGACTACTACCAGTTCACAGGTGCTTTTTAAGCACTGTCCTCTGGTGAGTCACCTAGAAGGATACATTCTACCCCCCCCCCCACTACCCTCTCAGGCACAATGATGTCTTAAAAGCTGGAATCAAAAACCAGCTCCCCCCTCCACCGCTCCCACATCTCAAGACATAGTAACTGAAGTACGACTTTTTAACTCAGCAAGCTGCCTGCATTCTTTGGTCCTCAGCCCCATGTTATCCAGACCTCTGTTCCCACCATTACATAAGCCTCTGCAACACAGACCCTCACAAAATGGTATACGTGATTATTTTAAACCCCACCCAGTAATGCAGGATGAACTCCCCAACAAGATCCTTCACATACTACCATCTGTTTGATCAATCCTTTACCAGACAAGGTTACATATTCCTCATTCCAGAAATTCAGATGTGGAGGATAACTTTGGGGGGCATTATTCTGCCTGCCATGGTGACCTGAAAACCAGGCTCCCATCAAGGGATGAGGTACCATCCATGCCTGGCCTCAGCGCACAGCATGATTACTTAGGTTGCTGCCTATGGGGACCTGGGATTGGCCACGGTCGGAGGAGAGGGTACACTGATTTGTGCAGCATCACTGGAGCTGGAGAGAAGTGACAGTAACTATGGGGACTATGAAATAGAGAGGCTGTTGCTAAACACCACGAAAGCTTTGAAGAGAGAGCTGAAAAGACATTTGCAGGGCACTCGCTCAACAATTTAGAGCAAATTGTGTCAAGAGAGCCTCCTGGGCAGTCTCTGAAAGAACTCTGATCTTCAGCATGAAAGCGGAGCTGCCCTACCGTCAGAGGAGCTGAACCTCTCCGGCTAGGCTCGTCTCCTCCACCAGGACCCAAAGTGGACCTCTGAGAGTCATGCAGTGCTACATGGAAATATGCCCTCAAACCCCCTCAACACTAAGAGCCCCCTGCGCCCTCTGGCCCCAAGATGTGGCAGCCTCCTAAGTCTCCTCTAGTTGAACCGAAAGTCCTCCGCCATAGCTTGAAGACGAATTAAAGTCTCTAATGAAGTCGGGGCCTAACCAAACAATGTCCCATCTTCATGCTGCTCCCAGAACTGCATGAAAGCCACCTGACCTGGCCAAGCAAGTGTTGGGCCTGCTGGAGAAGTCAGGGCATAAGATTCGAGCTAACAAGGATGGCAAGAACCAGAAGTGGGTCCATGGGTAGTTGGTCAGTGGGGAGTGGGGGAGCAAAATATAAAGACACTTATTTAGTGGGAAACCCTTCTGTGAGCTACGTTTTAATACTTGAAGAATCTCTGAGAAGCAAGTCTTTTACGAGGCAGGAATGACTCTTAGGGAGTGGAATTTCAGCCCCTTGGGATGGAATGCTGAAGAGAAGAACATGGGCAGCCTTTACTTGAAGCCAGCTGCAAGCAGCGCTTTTGAGAGTTAGAAACCAGTGCTAAGGTGACTGGATAAAGAAGCCCAAGCCACAGTGCTATGGAGCCCCAGTCCTTTTGGGGCCCAAGGGCCAGGAGAACACCCTTGCTAGGGAACTGCACCACTGCCTCCTTCTGCCACAGATAATCAGTGTAACAGTGTGATAATGAAGGATGCGCAGACCTGAGGAGTCACTGCCTTAGACATGGCGGCTTGCCTCAGCAGAAGAGCAGAGAAATAGCCATTTGCAAGGTCAGCCCTTGGTTGGGATCTGTAAATTTGGGTTTGGGGTAAGTTCTCACTGTTCCCAGAATTGAGCAGAGATCACTGTGCTGACAACCAAATTTGAACAAATAGACATTTATATTGGGGAAAATTATAAAGGCCACTCCACGTAGTTAAAAGGAAGATTTATTTAGTGGGTGACTTACAAATGAAGGAATAGATAGGTTGCGGGGGGTCTGGGGAAGGTGTATCGCAATCCAGCGGTGTTCTCTGGAGCTCTGCACAGTCAACCTCCACCGTCCAGGGTCCAGGCACAGAGAGAGCGCACAGAGAGAGCGCTGGCCCATCCAGCTCTCGGGTTTCCAGCGCCTCCCCTCACCCCGCCTCGTAGGCATGACAGTTGCCAGAGTCTCAATGGGGGTTGGAACTTCCAGATCCAAGTTGGAATGGCTACCCACTACACATTTACGCCAAATACCTGCTTTCCTTATAGAAGCCTGGAGTTGCCGCATCCAATGAAAATCCCAGACTCTGAGGGTCTGGTGAGCTTCCTGGTAGATAGCATTTTACACATATTTTCACAACTCACCACTGGAGGAATTAGAAATGTCCTGTGTGACTTTACAGGGAGAACTTGAGTTTCTTCAAGTTTCTTAGCTTTCTCCAGACCTTAGCCCAGGTATGTGTTTACTCGGCTGATTTTTCTGTAAACCTTCCATTAGAACATGTTGTGACTGTGGATACAACTCTCTATGAATTGTAGATCCTTCTAGTACGTCTCTAAAGCTTGGAGTGACTTCAGGGACCAACAACATATGCCATGAAAAACAGACAAAGATGTACTGATATATAGATCTAGTAGTTCCTAAGCCAGCTAAGGAGACCACAGAGAAAATGTCCTTTTACCCTAAGACTCAAAACATAAACTGTGCCTTTTCTGTCCTCAAGGATCTCCCTGTGCACCTACCATTGAAGTGTCTTACCTTATGTGACATACAAGAAGTTTCATACCTAGAGGTTTATGATCTCACCTAATAAATAAACATCTTTAGAATTCCTCACAGGGTGGCTTCTTTTCCCATTATCAAAGTACGAGTACTAACTTTTTAAAGATCTCAGTACCTCAAGGGAATCTCTGAAATGATGAGCATGTTAGTGGTCACTCCACCAAGTACATCCTCAAACTTAAATTCTTGCACAGATGCAGAGATATGTAGGATCAAAAATTCTCCTGGCCAGGTTTCATATTCTGGCAGTAGGAAAATGAAGGATGGCATTTGGACAAAGCCGTGGGAACCCACAAGCACTTTCAACAGAATGGGTAAGATTCCTGGGCTACTCTGCTTATCTGAAGTAAAAAAAAAAAAAAAAAAAAAAAGAGACAGACTAAGAATTATCATGGTGGAAGGAACTGGAAAGGGGAACTATTTAGTGATAACCACAGACAGGGAACTTCTCTCTCTCTCTCTCTCTCTCTCTCTCTCTCTCTCTCTCTCTCTCTCTCTCTCTCTCTCTCCTTTTACTAGGTGTACCAGGTCATCAGCAACTTCCTTTCCACTTTCCTATGGCCCTGTTTCCACCTTGGCCTTCAGGCTCCCTGTTCTCTGGGCCTATCAGGCTCAAGATGACGGTCACACACTTTAATTGCTCTGTGTTCAGTTTAGACCTAGATTCCAGCCCCATCCTGTGATCTTATAACCATGGCTGTGCTAGTCAGGATCATAGCTGGAAGCAGATATCATGAAGGAATTGAAAGTGTATCAAAACTCCTCTGGTTTGGATGTGAGATGTCCCCCAGATACACCTGCCATAGGCTCCTGTGTTTGAATACTTGCTTCCCAGCTGGTGATATTGCTTGAGAGGTTGTGGAACTTTCAGAACGGTGACCTAACTAACAGAAGTGTGTAGCTGGGGGAAGACCTTGAGATGATACTTACTTCTGGTTCTGGCCCAAGGTCTCTCCTTCCTAGTCTACCAAAATGCGAGCAAGGCATGCCACCAGCTCCCCTCAAGCCAGGAGCCAAAATCAATATTCTCTCCCTTAAGGTCGTTCCATCAAGTATTATATCACAATGACAACAAGAAATCTTCACAATAACATGGGCAAGCTTGGGGTGGGGGGCAGGGCAGACAAGGATTGGCTAAGAGGTAAGTCTCTACAATTCCAAGATGGACAGGAAGGAAAGGGCCACGCCAGGGAGTAGAACTCAGCCAGATTCACAGCACCGGTCAAGCTCAGCAGCACCCAGCTCTGCCCCATGATGAAACGAGCCAAGAATGTAAGGACACTCATCCCCTCTCTCCCTCCCCTCTGGTCTCCTACTAGTGTTTCCCACTGGCCAGAACAAGTGAGGAACCAAGGCAAGAGACCTAGCAGATGATCCAAAGAGGTGTATGTAAGCCTGCCAGCTTAATGCATCTGAATGGGAAAGAAAACCAAGGGACATTCCAGGAGTTTTTATTGCTGAGACAACAGCTATCAGGGGAATCTAAGAACTTATTTGGAGGTGTACTATTTCATTGCAATAGCTAACATACTTTGTCTGCTATTAACATACTCAGATGTCTGGAGTGGCCTCTCCCCGCTAAAGCACTTCAGAGGGAGACAGGAGCATCTGAGTGCAGCAAGGCTCTTCAGTGTCTCTCTCTGGGGCAGCACACACAACAGAGTGATGTTAGCACTTCCAGCAATCATAGTTATATGACAGTTTCATGTTCTGCATCGCCAGGTCTCTGTTGTGATGAGTTCACACACACACACACACACACACACACACACACACTCACACACACACACACCTTGCTATTCCTCAGGCATCTGTCGTTATCTGTGATCAATTCCACATTTCCCCAGTCAATGGATTTTAATCCTAATGAACACCACCTATAATGGGTCCTCCACGAGAAGGGGTAGGAAATTCCTGCCTGAAATGAAAACTGAGATGTCTGCACAGCTTCCTGCTTTGATGTGCCACTGAAAAGTTCATTCACAATGGAAACCACCAGCATCCCGGGTCAAAGGGCTCAGAAGCAGTAAAAGATGGAGGAGTAGCCACAAGAGGAGCAAGGAGGGAGAAGCCTGGAGAGGGATTATATGTCTTAGTCAGGGTCTCCATCGCTGTGCAGAGTCTAACCACTGCACCACTCCATCTATTTACTCATCTATTACCAGGGGGATATGACCTCCTGGTATAACAAGGAATAAGTTATTTAACTTCCTGGCTCAAAGAGCTGCTCATAGAAAGAGCAGTTATCTTGGCTGTAAGAGTTCTACCGGGTGGCAAGGCTATGAAACCACCTAATGTTTGTCAATGGGGGTTCTTTGGTGAAAAGGGAAGTGGACACCATTTCTGGAGGCATCACCTTTTCACCTTTCCAGTAGGCATCACTGCCAACATGAAGGAGCAGGTATACTGTGGTGCTTTGAAAGAAAATGGCCCCCAAAGGAAGTGGCACCATTAGGAGGTGTGGCTTTGTTGGAGTAGATATGGCCTTATTGGAGGAAATATGTCTCTGTAGAGGCGGGCTTTGAGGTCTCATATATGCTCAAGCCATACCCAGTGAGATAGACCACTTCCTGTTGCCTTCGGGTCAAGATGTAGGACTCTCAGCTCCTTCTCCAGCACCATAACTGCCTGTACACCACCATGTCACACCATGATGATAATGGACTAAACCTCTGAAAATGTAAGTCACCTCAATTAAATGTTTTTCCTTTATAAAAGTTGCTGTGGTCAGGTTGAACTCTGGATTTAAAACTCAATTCTATGACTTATTAGTTCCATGACATTCTAAGACCCATTTAACTTTGGGGGCCTTGGTTGTCTTACCTGAAAATCTTTTATCTTTAACAGGTAATTAGAACTGTTCCTTACTGAATTGGTGAGTAAAGGGAGACACAGATAAAACTAAGTTTAGCCTTAAAATATTAAATATGTGGTATTGGAATGTGGCTCAGATGGTACAGCTCTTTCTGGGCATGGTGGTGCACACCTGTAATCCCAGCACTCAGGAGGCAAAAGCAAAAGAATCAGAAGTTCAAGGTCATCCTCAACTATATAATGAGCTGGAAACAAGCCTGGGCTACATAAGACCTTTATCAGAAAGATAATTAAACACATATTACCACACAAACTAGTAATTTCACTCCTAGGCACACACCCAAAGAATTAAAAACAAGTATTCACATACTTAAATAGGAATGTTCACTGCTGTATAATTTACAGTAACATATATATATGTATATATATATATATGTATATATATATATATATATAACATGTACATTAACTGATTTAATAGATAAGAAATTATGGTCTATTCATACAATAAAAGATTGACCAGTAATTATAGAGCAATAATAGACACATGTTACATACGAATGAAACTTGAAAACATTATAGGAAGAAATAAGAAAGGCAGATTCAAAAGACCACAAATTTCATTATTCTATTTATATGATTCATCCAGAATTGATAAATCAATAAGCAGAAAACAGGCTAGTCAGGCTAGAGGATGCAGACCATGGGAAGTTACTGCTTAGTGGGTATCAGATTTCCTTTCTGGTGGCACAAACATCTTGGAACTCAATAAACACAGCAGCTCCTCAGCACTGTGATGTATTAAATAACACAGGATTGTATGATTTAAGATGTTTCACCCTATATTATGTGAAATTCATCTCAATTTTTAGAATTTCATTTTATGCATATGAGTGTTTTGCCTACATATATGTATGTGCATCATGTGCATGTCTAGTACCTGCAGAAGCCAGAGAAGGTTACTAGGTCCCCCAGGACTGGAGTGACAGATGGTCATGAGCCATCATGTGGGTGATGGGAACTAAAGATGGGTCCTCGGCAAGAGCAGTGAGTGCTCTTAATGACTAAGCCACCTCTCCAGCACCTCTTCTCAACTTTAAAATCAGTACAGTGCGAGACACCTAACACAAATGCAATAGGTAGTAGGTGTTCCTACCTCCTGTGTGTATCTTCAATCACCCTCGAAGCAGCATGCAGAACTCACCATCGCCTACAGGGGCAAGAGTCATTGATTTGAAAGCTAAGATCTCCTGGAGCCTATGTCCAAGTCACATACCTGACACTGCCTCCCAGTATCTCCCTGTACCAGTAATTCTTACCACTTGGGGACCAAAGTTTCTTTCATGAGTCCGCTAGGAGTGCTGAGCCTATCTCTAAAGGAAAGGGAGACCATAAACCAAGATTTCCACACCCATTACTCATTTCAGGAACATTCACGAGAATGGGGATTGCTCTAAGTCATTGTGAACTGGGAACAAGGGAAAGCGTGGACTCCCTGTAACTCCCTCGGTATCACCCGAACCTCCACCAACACACTACCTCTGTCCTCTTCCCATCCCATAACCTCACTCACTCAGCACTGCTTTGGGGGCCTCTGAAGCCCAGCTAACTTATAACATGGTTGTTTTAACAGCCCTAGCCTTCCCTTCCTTGAAGTCCTAGTAGATGGCCCCTTGGCATTTCCTGTTTGGTATCCTACAGCACACTGTTGTGTTGGGCTGTCCTTAGTTCTTGGATGGGTTTACTTTTCATCTCCAGTTGCATTGTCAACTAGAAGGCACAAATTCAGATGTCACTAGGAAACAAGTAGTCGGGGTGACCTAGAGAGAGCAGCCTTTTCTAAAGAGGTGTCACTAAGTCCACCATATGTCAAGGAATGTCAGAAAAGACAACTGAAGTCTTTTGGTTTTCAATGTTTGTTAGTAACTACTAACAAACCACATCGAAGGGCAGAGATTTTATTGAATGCAATGGCTGGTCTCAGTCTGGCAAAGGACAGGGTTAGAATAGCCACCCTGTAAGGCCATCTTAGCTCTTTGCTGCTAAGAGCGGGGAGCGGGGGATGCTTCTAGAACAACTTCTTGTTAGCATAATAACTAGGGTCTGATTTTTATATAAGGGAATTAAAGCTGTGTGACAAGGCTCATTTCTGGAGAGATTTCCAAATACTGAAGCCAGAATAATGCACAGTCAGATAAGAGGTGATGGTGGATTGGATCATTCCAAGAACGCTTACAAAATGTCTTAGTTAGGATTTCTATTACTGTGAAGAGACGCCATGACCACAGTAGCTCTTATAAAGGAAAATATTTAATTGGGGCTGGCTTGTAGTTGAGAGGTTATCATCATGGCAGGAAGCATGGTGGCATGCAGGCAGACACAGTGCTGAAGAGGTAGCTGAGAGTTCTACATACGAATTGTCAGGAGCAAGAAGAGAGGCACTGGGCCTAGCTTGAGTTCCTGAAACATCACCGCCTACCCCCAATGACACACTTCCTCCAACAAGGCCACACCTCCTAATAATGCTACTCCCTATGAACCCATGGGGCCATTTCTATTCAAACCATCACACCTGGGTATTTCACAACTACCTGTGATGGACACAAGAGATACATCCAGGGGCAAAACAGACTTGCCCTAGTCTCAGGAAGTCCAAAACTGAAAAATAAGATGTTGACTTGGGAGGAATTGGTTGAAACTACAGACTGCCAAGCAGTGCACATGAGAGTGTTCATCATTACCAGTGGTCAGGGACATGCAAAGGAGCAGCACCTTGCCTGCTAATTTGACATGTGCTACTGTTGGCATGGTGAAATGGCTACTCTCAAAACTACAAGTGAGAGTAGAATTTGGTCGAGTCACTTTTGAGGGTAATTTGTCAATACCATTAAAACTTAAACATGTATCCCCTATGAGTGAGCAGTTCTTCCCAGAAACTCCTGAGACGGGCTCAGAGGACATGGATTCACATGGCATATGTTCACAGGAACACTGTTTCCATAGGCAAGGGACATGCTGTATGTCTATCAATAGGAGGCGGTCATGATCACCTAATAAAGCATTATATGGTACATGAACCCACAAAATAGATCAGTATGTCCTCACATACAAAGTCTTGAGACACAGTGCTGAAGAAACACACTGAATGAGACTACATGTTTTTTATGACATGAACCTTTGCGTTAAACATAGATTTTTTTTTTTTCAGTTTAAAAGAATCTACACCAAACTCAGGAGCAGGGGCTTCTTAAAAGGAGGCATTCCCCAGAGATTGCCTGAGAATTATTTACAAGATTTAATTTTTGGAAACCCATTTCTTTTCTTTCTTTCTTTTTTTTTAGGGTTTTTTTTTTTTCTATTTTTGTATTTGTATTTTTTTTTTTTTTGGACAGGGTTTCTCTGTGTAATTTGATGCCTGTTCTAGATCTCGCTTTGTAGATCAGGCTGGCCTCAAACTCACAGAGATATGCCTGGCTCTACCTCCTGAGTGCTGGGATTAAAGGCATGCCCACCAACACTGCCCGGCTGGAAACCTATTTCTATGCATTGCCTGTGTGACTGAAAAAGGGGGAACGCTTTCAGGAGATGGCTCAGGTGGATCCATTTTCACAAGATGCTCCATCATGTTCCACTCTCTCAAAAGCCCCAAACTCTCGTGGTTCTTGGTGCCACAGCACTTTACTGGACCATTTTTCCCCTTGATGACAACTCCACTGATTCTCTACAATATAACCTTAAACTTTCCCTACATTTCAAAACCAGAATTTGAAGCCAATTTTTCCCTCTTATAAATATATTTTCCTTTAAGAACAAAAGCCATTCAGATATATATGTTTTTAGGCAGCCTGAACCCTGCTGAGATCAACAGGACCCCAAATCAGCAAATTCACCTGGGAAGATATAAAGCTGGGATACTGGGATTCTCCAGGAACCTACGAAGTTTTGCTACCAAATGGACCTGCCGTCAAAATCTGATTTCACCTGCATGATGTATGATACTCAGGACATCTGTCATTTGTATTGATAGAGTCCTTTCACAGCCTCCCATATGTAAGTGCCAGGAAGTGTTCCAGACTCCTCCTAGGAGAGGCTATTCCACATCTGGGATGGAGCACTGTCAATCAAGGCACCAGAGCCTCAGCCTTCCCAACTTCCCCAGACTGCTGACACATCACTCTTCTGTCTGGCTTCTGTTGCAGGGCCCTCTCAAGGGTTTAGACCTTCAGGAGGAGAAATGGAGTCTCTTTTGCCATTATTTCCAGCTGTGCAGACACAGACCTGTGTTTCCTGTGTCCCTGGCCCTCTCTGTGCTCCTGTGAACTGCCCAGACCACCTTGATAAAATGAACTTCTGCTCAAAGCAAGCAGAGTTGATTTCCATCATATGCATCTGAATACCCTGTCTGGCCCAAAAGTTGTAGGAAAATTAGTTTCTTTTGTTTCTGCATGTATAAGAGTAAGGATAATAATACCTATCTCATGAAGTTATAGAAGATAAAACATACCATATATGAAAATATGTACTGTATTTATGAAATATAATTCTGGTGTATATATAAAGTAACATATTAGTGGATACATTTTGTCCAGTTATGTGAATCTATGGCTATTATATATCTGTGTTAAGAACTCTATCAAGGGAGGGATTTTAAGGTGTCTGGCCCTCTACCTCTCTCTCTAGGACTGGGAAAATAGAAGTAATGGGTTCTCAGGGTTTTTAAGAGACCGTGGTTGATTTCCACTCTTAACATTCACAAATAGAAAGGAAAGTGATATATAGGTTCTCAAAGCAGAAAAAAATTACATAAAAAAGATGGCATTTGTGGATCTAAGCTTGAGCAGGAATAATCACTGCGCACCTCCGCTGGCTCACTTACTTTGTGTCTAATCTAAGGTGACCTTTTCACTGAAGGCCAATTTTCTGATATCAAATAACTTCCGACCACAGACTGGCTGGCTTGCCGGCCTTCACAGAACTCACCCATTCTAATATCAGTCACAGGAAATATCATTAGGATTGAAAATTTTCTGCAAAACAACTTTCAGCCCCAGAGTGAAGTCCACGGCCAAGCAGGTGACACTAAGATTAATGACTCAGTTGGGTACATACACCAGTGTTCCCTCATCAGCCCAGGTAATCAAGATTACCGAAGATGTGACGGTCTGGAAGGGCCTCCGGGATCCAGGCGTGCAAAATAGTTTGTGCGTGCAACCGACTCTCTAGAGCCAGGAATTCATCTTCTCTCGGTTAACAGGGAACATATGAACCATGTGACAGAGATGGGTTGCAGGTTCCCATTTCCCAGCACTGAGGGCACCTTCACAATGAACCTGGGGACCACAGAGCAGAGCATGGAAATAAGTTTGTCTCTTTCTATCCCTCTATGGCCCATCTGCAGACTCCAGGCTTCATTCCAGGCTATGGGGATTCTGCACTAAGCCTTTTGCCTGAGGACTTGAGACTCCTGGACATTCTTTCACACACTGAAGCAGCAGAGAAAGAGAGACAGAGAGCACATACTCTTGTATATTATTATTGAACCAGCCTTAATAATATACTTCCCAGGGGCTCAGAAGAGAAACTATGAAGTACGAGGATTATTTTCGGGAAAAGAATCTAAATACACCAAGCTCTTTGTCCATCTACTTTATTCCTTTGGGATAAAATCCTATCTACACAGCTTCAGTTCTGTACTCAAGCCTAGTTCCTTTCTGTTTAATTCTCTCTATATCTATCTTCTCTCCCCCCTAAGTTCTATCTTAATTGTCTCATCTTAATTCTGCCTCATTTAGGTTCTTCTCATCTCATTCTCACCCATCTAGTACTTCCCCATCTGGCTCTTCCGCATCTTCCATCTCATCCTCAAGTTCTCTAGTCAAAATCCTCCTTCTACCTCTCAGTTCCCCCAAGTCTCTGAGCTGTTCAGTTATAAACCCAAGCAATAGCGGTCCTCTGGCAGAGCAAAATCACCAGGCTTGAATTCTTATGGGGTCATAAAGGCAGGTAAGAATTTTCCTCAGGCAGTGACTGTCAGGCTGTCTTTTACAACCTAAAAATGGAGTGGTTAAAGGAGAAGGCCAATTGAGAGCTAATGATTGGTTAGTATATCAAGAAAGGGGATCTATGTGCTCAGTCTACATCCCTAGAAGTAGTTAGGTAAGAAGCTAGGGGTCTATAATATTAGTAAGGCTGTAAGGAGGGAGGGTCTCACCCTAAATTGTGCAAGAAATAAAGCTATTTGCTTGATCTAGGAGACAGGTGTTGTTTCATTTGGCTTTGGATGCTTAAGTCTCTTCTTAGAGAGTACAGAGGTATCTCAGATAAGATACTTTCATCCCTCCAGGGATAGTCCTGGCCAGATGCTGTTAATGACAATAATTACAGGCAGGCTTGAACTGAGGTTCTGGCTGTGCATAACTGTCAGGGCAGAAGGTTATCTAAATATTCCATTAGTAAAGGGGAAATGGTGCCCAATAAATGATGGAAAAGCTACAATAGCACATGAGAAACTCATAGCAGAAAACAGCTGATAATCAAAAGCCAAATATCACCAAGGCTCCTTGAGCCTCAGCTTGACCTCTGGAAGGCCCTTGGCTTCTTCCAGGTATTAGCTTTGTCAGAATCAGCTGAAGTTCTTCTTTATATATTTTTGCCGCTTGTAGAAACATACCCCAGCCTCAAGCAGGGAGACAAGGCAGAAGCAAACCCTAAAAACCAAGGCACTCCTGTTTCCAAAAATCTTAAAATAATCACCAAAAACAGGCTAGTGAGAGGCTGCATGGGTAGAGGGATTTGCTGAGCTTGACAACCTGAGTCTGATCTCTGGACCCACGTGGGGGGAAGAAAAGAACCTGCTCCTGTAGGTTGTACTCTACCTCATGTGTAACACGGCACATATGCACCTATACATACATGTAAAATAGATCAATATACGATCAAAACTAAAAAAGAAAAAAAATCAACCCAAAGGAATTGCACCTAGTCTTCTCCCATAATCTGGGACTAATCAGATTGGTTAATGAGGGGGGCCTTCTCCTTTGTATTCCATTCTTCCCACAGTCCAGCATTTCTTCAGGAATAGTGGAATTAATAAATATTATTTGGGGCTGAAGAGATGGCTTAGAAGTTAAGAGCACTGGCTATTCTTCAGAGGACCTGAGTTCAATTCCCAGCAACCACATGGTGGTTCACAACCATCTGTACTGAGATCTGGTGCCCTCTTCTGGCCTGCAGGCATATATGCAGTCAGAATACTGTATGAATAATAAATAAATAAATAAATCTTTAAAATCAATCAATAAATATTATTTGTATCCCTAGTAGTTTCCCATATGCATCTCATTACAAAATTCTCTTCTTTCTGGTGGAAAATTCATTCCATGGCATTTACATGGGACTTGATGTTCATAGATAACTCCTCCCAACACATATGCACACACACACACACACACACACACACACACACACACACAAACACTCATACACACATACAAACATTCACACAGGGCAGTGGACACCATTACCCATTTGTAGCCTGGTCAAGGGTAACCAAACAACTTAAGCCAGACAACCACTTTCATCCGATCCATGAACAACAGAAGGACTCTAAAACTAAAAGTCACACAGACAATGCAATTTTGAGATCTCCTCAATCATTTCCCACAGAAACATGGGAGAAGTTGTGCAGTAGGGGAGAATGATACCAGCACCTGATGAGAAGAGATAAGTAAATAGGAGCAGGCAGACCCGTAATGATATCTAATGGGCAACAAAAGAATACTGAAAGCTGGTTAGAGTGGTGCATGCCTTTAATCTCAGAAGTCAGAGGGCAGAGGCAGGCAGAGCTCTAAGGGTTCGAGGCCAGCCTGGTCTACATAGTGAGTTCCAGGCCAGCCAGTACTACACAGTGAGACCCTGTCTCTAAATAAATAAATGTACTTTAATTTCAAAAGACTGCTGGAGAAGGAAAGCAAATCAAATCCACCCACTTCCCTGTAAGAAGAGGCTTGGGGTGAGAAATCAAACATAAATTAGGGTGTGGGCCATCTTGAGATCCCTTCCTTCATTTATTGAGCACTGGATGCATGATCCTTCTGTGTAGCCAGGATAGAGAACTCCTTGTAGCTAACTGGGAAAGTGCCTGGCTCAGACTCTGATACAGAGAGTACTCAGGAAACATTTTAGTGAGTAACCAAGGTCTGATACAGTCCGAGGACCTGGGGACGAGCATCCCCCTTGATCTTAGCACCAGGTTTCTACTAACTCGGCTTAGGCATGTAGCTTTCTAATTCAACATATCACAAAACTGGCTCTAATTGGCTGTGTGCTGTTCAGCAGGGGCCAGGTAATCCCTTACTTCTGTAAATGGCTTTTCAATGTCCACCCTGAGTTACAAATTTATTCCTATTCAACTTTGTCCTTCCGTTTCAGCCCATCATTTTGATCTGTCCACCTGGTATGGAATCCTGGCTTGAATATCTAGCATGAAGGTTCCTTTGACCTAACTTCAATATGCATGTAACTATAGCAGATTTGCCTAATATGACTGCACACTAGTCACTGAATACACATTAATAAAAAAGAAAACCATGTCCCAGGGTGTTCTGGCAAAGAGAGCTCCCTTCCTCTCCCCTAAAACTGACATTCTAGGAGCATTTCACTTACAATTAAGTGTCTGGTTAGAAATCCACCTGTTGACCATAAAATATCTCGTCAGATATCTTGCTGGGAGCCAAGAGCAAAGTGCCTCCAGGCTGTTACAACAGTACAGTAATCCAGTCACGGAAGAGTTCAAAGCTTGTGTAACAGGATCTGTTCCTGTGAACCCGTCTGGTCTCCTAGCGGTCTGTACATCCTTTTCCACTTCTCAAGACACCTGTTTGATAATTCAGTCTGGGATTGCGCCATTCATTAATGACAGAACCTCTCTCTGGAAGTTTCTAAACCTTCCTACTCCTTCAGAAACTTCAAAATCGATATAGCCAGTCTCCAGCCACCTCTTCCTTTCTATTCAACAAATGTTTACAGCATGCCTATCACGTGACTCCGAGGAAGGAGTCTGGCATGGAGAGAGAAAGCAGATGGAGTTGCTGTTCTTATGGAGTTCAAATGAAGATTGCTGACAATTGTATTTCGATCAAACAACCATAACATGGGAGAGTCAGGGATGCGATTCTCCGGGTCTGTCTTTGGGGGAAATATGAGAGCTGACTGAGTGACTTGGCTACATCTCCCCAGCTCGATCTTACCTCCTCTGCTCCACTCACACATGCCAAAGAACCTCTCTCCTCCCTTGCAGTTCCAAGAAAAATGAGACAATGAGCAGCAACTGCTGAGCTGTATGTTTGCCAGCACAAATCTCAGAGGAGTTTTGCACTCTACTTTAGAGAACTATCCGCTACTGTCAGCCAGAAAGACATAAAGGAGCGTCACCTGGTATAAAGGTCATGTCCAGTGTGTGTCAAGAACACACCAGAGGGCTGGTGAAGTGGCTTAGTGGCTAAAGTTCTTACCATGAACATGTGGGGAACATGAGTTCAAACTCCAGGAACCCACATAAAGCCAGCCATAAGTGTGTCTGTAACTCCAGTGTCCCCACTGTGAGATGAGAGCAGAGACAGAGAAAACCCTGAAAGCTCATAGTGAACAAAAGAGAGACCCTGACTCAAACAAGGTGAAAGACTCTACACACACACACACACACACACACACACCACATCAGAGCCTTGTGCATTAATGAAAGCTTTATATCCAAGCCCAGTAAACAGTCTGATATTGATGATAATGTCCTCACTGAATCAGAAGACTCCCAAGTATAAGGACAGGACGATCTACCCTCATAATCCCAAAGGCCATAGCAAAGACCAGATAGAGGAAGAGGGAGGGTTCAAAGAAACTTATCCATGTCCCGTGGGGCCACCCTCAGCAAACAAGCACACAGGTGGGAAAATCAACGACATTCTTGGCACCTTGCCACGTGACTTTTCTGTTCTTATGGAAGACTCCAAATGTACCTCCCAGCCTCTTAGTTCTGGGTTGAATTGTGATTTGCTTTGGCCAAAAGGATGCAACAGAAGCGCGGTGCACTGGGTCCAAGCCCAGACCTGACAAGCCTCTCATTCCTGCTATGATCCTGTACCTCTGCCATCACTTTGGACCAGGCCTCTGCCAGTGTGCTGGGATCAGACACCAGCGACAAGTCCTGTCCTACCCATGTCTCCTGATTAAACCAGACAACACTAGTCAATGCCCATGTCACCCTACACGTGTTTGGAAGCTTAGCCACCATCATTGGAGCCAACTTGCTCTACCTGACTTGAGACATGGGAGTGATGGACACTTATTTGAGCTTGCTGGGCATGCCACACTATTTTTGCCAGGTGTTGTTCTTTCTATGGTTGTAGTCAGAGAACAAAGAATTTAAAAGGAAGTATTTCAATGTGAAGCTTATTAAGAAATTATATATAAGTATGTATATATACATATATGTATGTATTATGTATATATGTGTGTATGTATGTGTGCTCTGTGACCAGAACCCTCTTCTGGTGCTAAAGCTTCTTGTTGAACATATGAAAGGGAAGCTCTGCCTGTCAGAGTGTTACAGATACCTTAAGGAGGAGCAGACAGCAGACCGAGTGGGGAGCTCAAAGGTAGCATCTCTACTGCCCTCAGAGCAGCCAGCAGCAGAGATGTTATGTTTCAAAGTTCCAACAGATTCGTAAGATGAATTCCCTGTAAGCCACGAGACCAGAGCTCATGTCTGTGAATTGTGCTGGTGCCTGCCATCACACCTACACTGGGCCCTGGCTTCCTTCCCTTTAGTCTACTCTCCCCCGTAGCAAGATCAGTCTCCCTGGCAGACAAGTCAGAATTGAAGCAGCACTGAGTCATTCTGCTTTCCCTCTCATCTGGTAAAATCTCCTCAAGCTGTCCTTTCCATGTTTGTTCAGTTATTCCCCACAATGGAAGTGAAAAAGTGTTGTGTGATATGTTGTTTGTGCGCTAACAAATAAAGCTGGTCTGGAGATCAGAGGGCAGAGCTAACCACTAGTTAACCATAGAGGCTAGGCAGTGGTGGCACACACCTTTAATCCCAGCACTTGGGAGGAAGAAGCAGGAAGATCAGGAGTTCAAGGTCACCCTGGGCTACTCAAGAATGAACCAGTCTAAAAGAGAAACAGAGCCTAGCGGTGGTGGCGCACAGCTTTAATCCCAGAACTAGCGAGGTGGAGACAGGAATATAAGGTGGGTGGATACAGGATCTCAGCCCCTGTTCCATCTGAGGATTCATAGAGATAAGAAGTTTCTAGTGGCTGCTGCTCTGCTTCTTTGATCTTTCATCCTTCACCCTCAATATCTGACTCCCGGTTCTTATTGTTAAGACTAATTAGGATCACTCTTCAAAAAAGCTGTCTTCTGTTGTCTTCAGTATGTCTCACAAAGTGTTGGCTCTCTGGGGTTTTGGATGGTGAGACAGCTGCAAGCCCAAGTCAGCTCTAGGGTCAGACTGCTGTAGGTCTGTGTCCCAGAGCCACCACACAGGAGCTGCGTGACTTTAGGATGGTTTCCTAATCTCTCCAATTTCAATCTCTTCTATCAATGGGAAGAATTGCCATACCTATGCCAGTGGGTTGGCATGAAGATTAAATGAAAATATATAAGCCGATCACTAAGCAGCGCCTGACATGTAACCAGAGCCCAGCAGCCAGCATGGTCCTTTAGAGGTGGAGACAAGTAGATTTGATTTTTGTCTTACTTGGCTTCAATATTTGATCATTTTTTATGCCCTTCTTGCTATCTGGGTTTCTTAGGAAGCTCTGCGCACACATGAGGCCAGCTGTCAGCATTCCTGACAATCTTTATTAGAATCACTTGGTACCCACCTCTAAAGTAAGCCATTGATCAAGATTGGATTCTGCATCTATGCACAGGAAGTTACACCACCAACATCACCTCAGAATCATAATGACAGTGACCGGCAGGAATCTGAGACCATGATTCACAATGCCCCCCTTCGTCCCAGCCCTGATTCTTCCTATCCTCCGAGCCCAGGTTTCATCAAGGACACCCCTAGGCAAGCTCCTGTCAAAACACCCCATTTCCTCTAAGATGGGTCTCTCAGCAGCTAGAAGAATGGACTAAGCGCCCACACCCTCAGGACCTGTTCTGCTGTCTAAGCTAGCTGATAAGCTTCCTACCTGGTGGTCTGAGCTCTGAGCTGGCAACTCACTAACAGGGGGCCCCAGTTCTGGCACAGCAGGGTCCTCGCAGGCTCTGGCCCAGTTCCTCTGTTCACACAGCTGCTTTTTCCATGACCTGCCTTCTCTCACAGCACCAACCTCATGCTGTGATGTGGACCGCACTGCTAGGTCACCCCCAGTGATGGCTGGATGTAGCAGCATGCCCAGGCTGCAGGGCCCAGCTACTCACTTGAGCAAGTCTAGATGTTGCTGTGGAGGTATTCTGTAGATGCAGTTAATGTCAAGCAATCAGCGGACTTTAAGTAAGAGAGACTATTCTTGACAATCTAAAGAGACTTCACCCAATCACTTGCTAGCCCTTAAGGGATTTTTTTGGAGGAAGAAGAAATCCATCTCTAGGCTCTTTCTTGAGCACATAATCTGAGAGCCTATCGGGGGTTTCAGGCTGCCCAGCTCCACATCATACCCACCTGTGGGAGTCCATCCCCAATCTGTTTACTCTGTCAGCACCTTAGCTTACCCGTGCTTTCCTCCTGACCCCCAATACCACTTATGGCTAACCATGCACCCAGCAGACCAAAGCCACAATTGGTCCAAAATCGCATGTGACTGCTCTCCAATTCACAGGGGGAAAAATGATCAGGCCCTAGTCCTGAGGTAAGTATACAAGACTCACTGTCCTCTTAATACTATCAACAAAAGTTGGCTACATTTACTGAGTTATGACTCTGGTTTAGGGAGAACACCAAGCCCTCTTTCGCATACAATCACTCAATTCTTCTGAAATGCCATAGGGTAGGAATGGTTATCATCTCTGTGTTTCCAAAGAAAGAATCATGGCTGAGCAACAAGAAGCCTGTCTAGGGCGGCCTGTCAGTCAGGAGGAAGAGATGGAATCTGTACCTGCCCCAATACAACTTAACACCCCAGAGTCCATGATCTCTTGATTAGTCTGTCACTTTGCTCTGAGTATTACCCCAACTCCATTTGTCACACAGTAGTTGTAATGGGCCAAATGGTGGCCACTAAAACATGTGTATATCTTTTACTTGTGAACATGACCCTTTTGGGGGGAAGTATCATTGTGAACATAATTAAGGATCCTGAGATGCTAGCCAAGGCATAAATTTAACAACATCTGTTCTTACAGGAGGATGAAGAAGACACACAGAGAAGAGGCCACATGAAGGAGGATACAGAGACCAGAGAGGCTCAGCCACAAGCTGTGGGACACCAAGCCATTCCAGCCACTGCTAGAAACGGAAAGGGAACCACCAACTTTTCCTTTGGAGCCTCCTGAAGGACCAACCCAGCTGACACTTTGATGTGAACATCTGGCCACTAAAACTGAGAAAATTAATTTATGCTTTCTAAGCCCCTGGGCCAATGGATGGGGCTTAGCTTTTCGCCTTTATAACAATCACAGGAAGCTAACACTGACATTGGTTGGACACTTTTCTTGTGGTTTGGGCTTGTTTTTGTTTCGTTTCTTGAGACAGGGACTCATCATGTTGTCCAGACTAGCTTCAAACTCCAAACGGTCCAGCCCCCATCTTCCTGTCACAGGTGCGTCACCTCCAGGAGGTCCTCTAAGCACATAGTAAGATCACATCGCCCTCCAGAGGAAAGCCTTCAGGACCATAGTACTACACTCCAATTCTTACTCAGACCCACTTGGTTCTGTAGTCTGCTCATCTTCCACCATACCCAGGATGGCCCAGCAACCCAGGATGGCCTATCTCTGTCATACCTGCCCCCTTTGTTTCCCCAAACCTTCCCAGGACCAGGTCCTTCCCACCTCCAGGACCCCAACTCTGCCATCTTTGAGGGGCCTTCTTCAGCCATGTGTCCTGAATAGCCTGGCTGGCCTCAGCCCATTCCCGCCCACTATTCTCTGTTCAATATGGAAGCCAGGTTTTTTTGTTTTGTTTTGGTTTTTTTTTTTCATCTCATTCACTGATGCAACTGGAGAAACAGTTCAAGGTACATGGTGGGTATCCAATCTTTATTTCATGGATAAAGGTATTTTGTTAAATGAATCCAACACCAGAGGCAAGCTACCAAACCAAAAGGGAGAATAGATCCATGAATCCTATCTTCACCCTAGTTCTAAAACAAAGAAGCCCCAAACCTCACAGTCCCTGAAACAAAGCAGAAACCCCAACTACCTGTCAGCATCCACTCCCACGGCAACAGAGATCACAAGGATCAGCTGATACATCCCCCTTAGGAAGGCTTCACTTCACGGCAGCACAAGCGTTTTCAACCGTTGCCCTAGCCTCTACAGCTGCCCATTCCACCTCCGCCCCTTCCCTTCTGGCCCACACATTATTCTGAGGACCGTGACTGTCACTGAATCCGAAAGGCATTTCTGGTACCAGCAGGCATTGGCCACTTCACTTCCTGCTAGAGCCACTCAGAGGCTCTCCACCTGCTTATGGACAGGACCCTGGGACTGCCAACAATGCTGTCCCCAGCTTGGGGCTTCCAAGCAAGCCCGGCAGCCCTGACAACTGCAACCTCTCAGCCCCAATAGTCCTATGGACTCCAGACTCGCCAGCAAGGCCTGCGCCGCCCAGGCTGCTTAATGGGACCCATTAAGGGGCCTAATCACAGGCTGCAGGAAGGAGCTGAGAGGAGCTAGAGGCAGAGGCCTTCCCGAAACACGCTGGCACATAAGAGCTTGCTGGGTACTTGGGCCAAGTCTTAGCCACGGTCCTCTTCTCCAAGGAGCAGGGCTGCCAATGGCTCTGCAGCTGCGTGCAGGTCACAGAAGATGAAGTGACCAGCACTGCCAGGCTGGCTTTGGACAGAACTCTCAGCTCCAGGTCCAGCCTCCTGGAGCTGCTTTCCTAATCCCTGTACCCAGAATCGTGCACCTGCCTTCTTGGAACCTCCCAGCTCGAGTATCCAAGACAACCTTCATTCCTCGGACACCAGAAGCCAGCTGGACATCTGGGTTCACAGGGCTTGTGCTGAACATCTGGACTCACAGGGCTCCTGCTGAACATCTGGGCTCACAAGGCTCCTCCTGAACATCTGGGCTTACAGGGCTCCTACTGAACATCTGGGTTCACAGGGCTTGTGCTGAACATCTGGACTCACAGGGCTCCTGCTGAACATCTGAGCTTACAGGGCTCCTACTGAACATCTGGGTTCACAGGGCTCCTGCTGAACATCTGGGCTCACAGGGCTACTGCTGAACATCTGGGCTCACAGGGCCCCTACAGCCTTATGGCAGTTCTCCATGCATCTCTCCAGTGATTCTGAGTAGATGGTCCCAGCAGAGAGATACAATTTTAAATTCTTTTTATAAAGCTTTTGTTGGGTTGACATCACCATCTGAGCCTTTACCTCAGGCTTCATGTTACAAACCAACTCATTGGCTACCCAGGAACTTCCTGTCTCCTACACAACCACAGGGCTCCTCTTTGCCATCAAAGGCTCTGTCATCTTAAAATGAAGCAGGCTGATGTCTTGAGGTGCCATTATGGGAGGCAGTGGGAACTTCAGGAGATGGGGGTGGGGTGGCTAGAAAAAAATAGGTCAGTACAGTATTTGTTTTTTTATTTTTTATTTTTGTTATTTATTTGCTTATATTTTCCATGGTGTGATTGGACTCCAGATGACCTGGGAATTCAACCAGGTTCCTCTGGAACATTAGTTCCTCTGGAACATCAGTTCCTCTGGAACATCAGGTCCTCTGGAACATCAGTTCCTCTGGAACATCAGTCAGTGTTCTTAACCACTGAGCCATCTCTGTCCTCTCTCACTCCAGGGTTTCTTATACCTGGCCCCTTCCTCTGCTCTCTCTAGCTTCCCGGCTGCCATGAGGTGAACATCTCTATGCCCCTGCACCTCTCCACTGTGCTGTTCTGCTTCACCACAGAACCACAGAAATGGAGTAATCTGGTCAGAGTCTAAAAACAGCCATCCAGGATCCACCTCTCTTGCTTTCAGCTGATGTTTCTTAGGTTCTTGTCAGAGAAACAAAAGTAACATAGAAGGGGAAAACGAGAAGCTGGGGGCAAAGTCACATGCACCTCTAGGTCAGGTCTGACTCCAAAAGCTCCTTGGCCCCTCTTTGGAAGAACATAACAACGTAAGACAGAGTCCTCTCCCTGGTCACCAAGTACACCACAGCAGCAGCCGCCCTTGACTTGTCTAGTTCCACTGGAGGCTGAACAACTCCTCTGGGTTTGGGAAGCTTTGGAACAGCTCACTCTCCAAGTTTGCCAAAGCCAGGGTTGGCATGGTCCCATCAATGATTACACATAGCAGCTGGCTATACCCCTAGGACACAGCAGATCCCACTTAGAGTCCAGTAGGATTCTTGGACCAAAGAAGCTCAAATAAGATCCTCTGCAGAGCTGTTTTTCACCTACATGGGAGACTACCCCCAGGAGTATGGCCAAATGGAGGACCTGAGGCTGGTGTAGGGTCAAAGATACTCTTGAAGCCTCTAAACAAACGTCCCCATGATGCCTGACCATAAGGATCTCCTGGGGGAACTGTAAAGATTCAAGCTCATGAAGGACACATTTGTTGTGCCTAGGATACAGTTAGGGTACATGTCCTTGATGCACTTAGTCTAGAAGGAGTATCACCATGGCATCGCCTTGATCTCGTGGGGTCACCTTCTCAAACCTGCAGTGTGGTGGTTAGTCTGCACAGTCAGCTTTGTTGAGTTTGGACTCACCATGGAAACACCTCTAGGAGGGCTTTCCCAGAAAAGTTTAACTATGGAGACAAGACTCACTCTGAATGTGGGTGGCACCATGGCATGGGCTCAGATCTCAGACTGGACTTAAAAATAGGAAGGCAGCTGAGCCACAGGGCAGTGTGACCTCTCTCTGCTCCCTGACCACAAAGGCAGTGTGACCAGGTGCCTCCTGCTCCTGCCTCCCCCAACATGATGGACTGGACCCTTGGAGCACAAGCCAAATAAACCCCTTCTTCCTTAGACTCTCTGTCAGGTATTTCGTCCCAAGAATGAAGTCGTTAATGCACTGCCTTCATCACTGCACCCTCCCAGCATCCTTCCTTCCCTCTGTTCTCAAAGAGGCTGGGTCGCTTTCTTCAGCGCCTTTGCACGTCTGTTCCTAAAGCGTTCTTGCTCAGGTTAATTCTACCTCATGCTAGAAGCTCAACTTAACTGTTACTTCCGTGACCACTCTCCCTCCCCCAAAACCAGCTCAGGCCTCATTATCCTTCCTCATTGGTCCCTTGGTAACATTCATCAAATGTGTAGTGAACTCATTATCTGCATAATTATGTGTCTATTATCTATCTCCGCCAACAGGCCATGAACACCCACAAGGACAATGGCTATGTATGTCTTACCCATGATGTATCCCCATGGAATACACTTTTGTCCTGTGTGGCACATAGGTGTTTGGCATGTTCCAAGTGAACAAGGGAGGAAGAAAATAACAACTGGCTGAGAAAAAAAAAGACACCCTACTCCCTGTCTTCTAACATGAATACTTTTAGTGAGTGCTGAATACCTAAACCTCTAGATTGATTCAAGTCTACTTCTTGATCTGCCTTTGAACAGTCTGCAAGTTCAAAAGGGCAACATTTGCCAAATGTATATAATTTTTCCCATGACAAAGGGATTCTTCCCTTAACAAAAAAAAAAAAAAAAAAAAAAATCCCCTGGAAGGCGTTTTTAAATAGTGCTTTCATTCCCTCTGGTGCCCATAAGCCGTATTAAGAGCTCATTAATTATCTGCCAGGGAGGCTAGAACTAAGAGGCAAATGGTGCAGACAGTTGCCAGGGGAAGAAATGATGATAAATCAGCCCTTCAGGAGAGTGTAAATCATGGGAAACAGGACTCAACTTCTAGGAGTGTGAGTACACAGCTTACCAGGAAAGGAACTCCACCCTCACCAATGAGCTTGCTGGGGGTAGAAATATCCTTGACCTGGAACCTAACTTCCATCTCAGGAAGGCATCCCATCCTTCCCCTTGATCAATGCACGGTTTCTGAAGGTGTCTCTGAGCTGCTGGTGTGGGACTGGAGAATGGCCCTACCCTGCCTGTGTGGTTCACTTGGTACTCCTCAAACTCTCCACAGCACTTGAGGCTTCAGATGACCTTCCCTGGTTTAGGGGTCATATATTTTATGAGCACCCAGACCATCTCTAACCAGGGTGCCCACTACCCTAGAATGGAGGAAGTCCCTCCTCAGTCATGTTGCTGGGACTGCTCAGGGAACTCCATCAAGAGAGAATAACATTGATGGCATTGCTAGTGGGGGTCAGCACTGTCTACAGGCTTCTGTGTACCCTTTATCAAAACTGTGGCAACACAGGATGCACTCCTCAGGGAGAAGAGGCTGTCTGCAGGGCTTGCCACAGCAAGGGAGTCAGACTCCATTACCTGCACTTGGCAGGAAAATAAAGCCAGCAGGAGAGAGGGGAAGATTCCCCTGAGCCCAGGGGAGGCATGAGGAAGGGTATATGGACTAGACAGAAGAGGACACCTTGTGAGATTCATTAGGTGAGCAGATTTTACATTCTCTGGTTGGTCTCAAGTGGGAAAACAGAAAAATTCAGGGACTCTAGCAGTCAGTAATCAACCCTGGGAGAATGGGGAGTATGGTGGTATTTTATTTGTACTGAAATGTGATTTTATTTGTATGTTAATAAATAAAGATGCTTGGGGGTCAGAGCTAATAACAAGCCATAGCAGAGCTGGGCGTTCGTGGCACACACCTTTAATCCCAGCACTTGGTAGAAGAGCTAGGTAGATCTCTGTGTGGTCAAGGATAGAGCCAACATTGGAGACACACGCCTTTAACCTCAATACCATAAAAGACCTGGAGGGCTGTACATACAGACAATGATGAGACAGTCATATGTTTGGGTTTACAACCAATGAAAAGACAGAACAGAAAGACTATATAAAGACAAACACACAGGAAGTAGGTCTCTTTCGGAGAGATCTCTTGGCTTAAGAGGCTAGCTGCAGCAGGCGGTAAGGCTCTTAGCTCTGATCTCTTGGCTTTCTTCTTTGCATTGGTTCTGTGTTTCTTATTTAATAAGACAGTTGGTTACATCTACAGGGGAGACTTTCCACAGTGTGGTCAGGGTTCTATTTTACCTGCATTCCTGCCATTGCGATTGTACAGTGTGGTCAGGGTTCTACTTTGCCTGCATTTCTGCCATCGCTACTGTCTGTTGCATATTCAATCTCTCTCTAGAATGGCCCTGCATCTGCTTTCTGTGAGGTGGTTGCATTGGTTCCTTCATGGGCAACAACCAGACTTGTGACCCATCTTCGGAACATTTCCAGATGCCTTGAGGAGTCAGCTGGTTCTGCCTCTTCCTCACAATTGCTCCTCCCTCCCACAGGCTGGAACCTGTACTTGCCAGGATTATTGTATATAAGCAATAGTCCCCCATACTTTTCCACTCTGCCCCAACCCCTTGTCACCATGTCCCCCTGGGCCCTTCTCCGAGGTAGACAAGTCTTCAGCCCTTGGTATGGACATATTCATCTCGCCTCTCAATTTTGACTCCTTCAGAGACTTGAGGACAGAGTCGGGTCTGCGTTATCTTCTTGCCTCAGAGCCTAGCACAGTACCTGGCCTACAGAAAGTGTGTGACGAATGTCACATGAATAATTGAATGGCTGCTTTGTTGTGGCTGCCAGCCTCATGACACAAAAATGAAAATAATGAAAACAACAAGCACAGGCAAATACAGAAGAGCTTAGGAGTCATCTGCAGGAGTGCTCCTGGCCTTTGATCAAGTATCCGCAGAGCCCAAGTTGGCTTCCCTCTCCTGGTCACTTCTCTGCCTGCTTCTCATTAAGAAATGGTCCCAGATATGACTTCTCTTCACTCTTCCATATTTTCCCAGCATTTGCAATATGGTGCGTGCTGCAAGATCTCAACATGCATCAGTCACCTGATCTCAAGGCCAGTGACAGTGGACAGAGCTGACAACAGACAAGATCACAGGAAGGACAACCACCCAGGTCCAAAAGATATGAACTGTTCCTCACATGGAGTAAAGCAACAGCTAAAAGACCAATTCGAACAATCTCACTGAGAGATTCAGGCAGTAGTGGGAACTGGGGTATGGCTACTCCAATCTTTTCTTTGGGGGCACTATGAGAAACTGACATGAAAAGCCTCTTTATCTATGTCACAGGGTCCCTGTCTTTATGGCTGAGATGATCTAATTAAGTCAGGTAAGAGGCCCCTTCTTGGTCTGTCTCTGCCAGATAATTAAAGGAAAATCAAAGCTTTGAGCCTGAAAAATTGTCAACACTCCAGTGTTTAGCCATTTGTAAATACAGCACCAGCCAGCACCTCTCCAGTACTGGGTGGAGAGGCAAAGCCATTTTCCCCACTCCCCAGGCTCAGCTTGCTATCTGCAGTTCTGCATGTCGGCTGTGCAGTGCTAATCATGACCCCGAGGCCTTACAAGATTCGGAAAAGCCTTCCAAAGCATCAAACAGAGATTAAATTGTCTTGCCTGTAGTTGCAGCATTAATTTAAATTACAATTCTTTGGAAACCGATATTGGATTACCAGCTCTCAAAAGACATAAAATTTTATCTAAGGGTGAGTCTTTATGAACCAGGATGTCTGGTTGGTGGGAATGGTTTTCTTCATGGGAATGGGATCTTTCTAGATGTATGAGAGTCTTTAAAAAAAAAAGAAAAAGAAAGAAAAAGAAACTTGATTGACTATGAAAACCACCACTTACTTTGGAATGAACAACACAGTTTACTGGAATTTCAATGTATTTTCTCATCCTTAACAGGAACTCCTCAGCAGGGCAGATGATGCAGAATGGCAGGAAGATGGCCGTGTCCCACCCAACTCCCTTTCTCTTCTCACACCCAGGTCTTGATGGGCTTCCATTCCAAAACTGCAGTCCTTCCCTCCAGCTTTTGGAGGCCACTTTATCAACTGGGTGAAAGGTTGGAAGTACCCAGAACTGTGTATTGTCTCGACCAAGTACCCCAAGTTCTAAGGGTGACTGGAACACTGCGGGGCAAAGAGCCCATCCCCATTGTCTCAGACAAGGACAAATGAACTCATTCTCCAGAGCTCCCCTGTGCTTCATCAAACTGGATGAAGCAAGCCCTAGGCCCCCACAACCTGGCTGGGCTCCACCTCTTCCTGTTCCTGCTTGGCCCTGGTAGCACCTTCCTAACGAACCTCTCAGACCTGCAGCCCCATGTCCAGACTTGCTCTGGAGGATCCCACATAAGATTCAAGGTAAACCTTCACTCTCTGACAAATGGGAAAATGGACTCAGAGAGTGTGATTCGCCCAAGGCCACATAGGCTCTATCTAGAACCCAAGGTGTTCCACTTATCAGCCATGCAATCATTATTTATCAGCACCCTCCACTCTGATCAGAATGGGGAATGGGAAGAGAGGTACCCATAGCTCCTAAGTCCATCAAAGGCATAAGCTGCTAAAACATCAAAGCCCAGTATAGTGTTAGAGCGTGCAATACTTCCATGGAAAGGATCCCAGAGTAAAAGCATCTTCCCTGTATCTTCCCAGGGTGACTGTGTTACAACTCCATCTGAAGGCAGTCAAAAAGAATGAGTGCTTTCACTGGACTCTGAACAGCATTCAAAGTGTCTGCAGTCTGACCGTGGACATGCCTGTCCATCAGAGTCCTACACCCAAGGAAGCTCTGGGGATAGGAGCAAAGAGGAGGGGGGGGGGGAATGGGAATTAACTGGGTCCACAGTGCAGAACCACAGAGGAAGGGATGGCCAGACTTCAGAAGAGCCTCACACTGAGAAGACAGCCTTTCTGCCCTTGGCCACCATCACTTCCAGTTGTCTCCAGTTCCTCATATGTCAGTGGCCCTCCTCATGTCATCTTCAACAAAGCTCTTCAGGACATCACCAGGACCTGAAGGCTCCACAAGCAAAGCCTCTGCTTTCCTGAACCTGGCTCACTCTGGCTGAGACTCTGAGGAGTGCAGTTACCCACCCAACCCAGGGAGAAGCAAAGCCAAAAGCTGAACCCAGAAGCACCAAACTCTAAAACCCATTCTTTCGGAGTAATGAGGGAAGGGAAATGAGAGTGACTTTCTCCTGGACACTCAATCTCCCAGCAGAATAAAGTGCGTTGCTAAGTCAGGCTGAGTAGATTCCCAAATGGTAAAAGGAATGAAAGTCTCACTCAAGAGCAAAAGAACCAAATTAAGTCTCACATCAAAAAGAAACAGCCCGAAAGGAGAAGGAAAACCTAAATGTGAGGTGGAGCATAAAAACAAGAGAAATGTTCTAACTCTACAGATATGCAGCTCTGTCTGCTGGGGGAGAGGGCCTACGAGAGAAGATGCTGGAAGCCATTAATGGGCTCTTCCCTTTAAATTGGTGGCAACTTAAGTGCAATCTCTCTGTATCATTCTGTAGGAAAGGAAAAACCAACCACCGAGTAAACATGAAAAGTATTACGTGGTTGGTCTGGACCAGGCTGTACTTATAAACTCAAGTTGCAAGATGAGACAAATGTGTGCTCCCCCCCCCCACACACACACACACCAATTGTGATGGTTTGAATAAGAATGGCCTCCATAAGCTCATATATGTGAATGCTTGGTCATCAGGGAGTGGCACTGCTTGAGAAGGATCAGGAGGTGTGGCCTTGCTGGAGGAAGTGTGTCAGTGGGGGTGGGCTTTAACATTTCAAAAGCCCATACTAGGTCCAGTCTCACTGTCTCTGTCTCTGTCTGTCTCTCTGTCTGTCTGTCTCTGTCTCTGTCTCTGTCTGTCTCTCTGCTTGCAAATCAAGATGTAGCACTCAGCTACTTTCCCAGCACCACACCTGCCTGCCACCATGCTTCCCACCATTGATGATAATGGACTAACCCTCTGAAATTATAAGCAAGCCCAAATTAAATGCTTTCTTTCATTACAGTTGGCTTGGGCAATAGAATAGTGACTAAGACACCAATATACAAACTGAGGATAAAGAAGGACTTCAAAAATCGTAAAGTATCCAGTTTGACCTCATGTAGCAGAGGAAACCTTTGATTAGTTTAACTTGACTTCAACTCCTTGAAGAAAACATTATAAAGATAAGCAGGCCATCCCAAACACACCTGGAAAATAGCACCTGAAAGGGATGGCTGAGGCTTAGGAATGCCGCTTTCTCTGTGAGACTAGCCTCCGAATCTAACCACTTTTGAGCACAGATGTGTCCCCTCCCTTGAGAGTCACCATGTGGGAATTGGAGTCCCTTCTTCTGCTCTACCCACTAGAAGTCACCATGCTCAGGGTCAGGGAGAGGAGTCTAAAATTCTTACTTGATTTCTCTCAAGGGACTCTATGGCCCATTTGAAATGCAGAGAGCCAGGGAGAGAAGTGAAGCCCCATTAACTTGAAGTAGGGCCACTGGATTCTTCCTGCACATGTGTCTCCTCTAATGTGACCTTTGGCCCATTAAAAAATATGATGCTAATCAAACTCTTTTTTTAGGGGCTGTCAAGTGAACCCCAAGAACATGCAAAAGAGCCAGGCACACAGCAGATGCTCAATAGCACTAAGTCATTTCCCGCAATGGAATATGTGAGAGATGAACTAAAGGGAGTAGGGCAGACTGGGAAGGGAGTTGTCCTGGCTAAAACAGCCACCGGGAAGCATCTTAAGTGAACTGCTCCTGAAGGCCAGGTGTCAGTGCTCAGACTGCAGGGAGCATTTAAGACAATGGTCATTCTCAGTAAACCCATCACAGACATTTCAAGACGAGGGAAAGCGTGTGTTTCCTAAGACTGTTACACATCCGGAGTTGCCTAAGTTCCTGTGAGTAAGCCCATTCATCAGTCACCCAGAGAGTATGGATATAGGGTCCAGCTCCAAAAAGAAGCAGTGAATTGGCTGTACTCTTCAGAGACCAGAGCCTGGAGAGATGCTTAAGATTAAGGGAGTGAGAACTGAAGTCCTATGGCCTGTCACCAGTAGCTCTTTCACCTCCGTTAGATCGGGATTCTCTGTGGGGCTTATGAAATCACACATTGCTAAGCCTCAACCCACCCTTTCTTAGTCGGCCTGAGAGAGAGACTGAGAACCCACCTTCCTAACAAGTTTCAGGCAGTAATAAAGTCACTGGTATGGTTCATGTGGTAGACTGAATGAGAATGCCCCCCATAGGCTCATGTGTGAATGCTGGGTCTCCAGTTGGTGGAACTGTTTGGGAAGGATTAGGAGGGAGGTGTGGCCTTGTTAAAGTAGATGTGTCCCTAAGGGCACACTTTCAGGTTTCAAAAGCTCATGTCATTACCAGTTAGCTCTCTCAGCCACATGACTGTTGTCTCAAAATGTAAGCTCTTAGCTACTGCTCCAAGGGGCCTGCCTGCCGCCATGTTCCTTGCTATGATGGCCCTGGACTCACTCTCTGAAACTGTAAGCAAGGCCCCAGTAAACTCTCTCTTCTATAACCTGTCTCTGTCGTGATGTCTTTATGGCAATGGCAAAGTAACTAAGACAGCCCCATACCTTCCTTTGTCGGCCTGAGAGCCTCTGCCTGTGACCCGCCGTGACTCTACTTCCTCATGCCACTCCTGCCCTTGAGTTAAGGCATTGTGCTACAGGAGCCCGGGAAACCTCCCAGCTTTGCCGGTCTGCAACTCAGCATGTGTCTAAGCAGTGCAGCGTACACCCTTCCTGCCTGGCCGTGTGGTGGGTGTGCAACGGTAGGGAGACTCTCCGGAACACATCAAGAGTGGGGACCACATTTTTTTTTCCTGTTGCCCTAATTTTCTTCCTTAGTCCGAACTACTCTCTAGACTTCAATCAAGCTTGCCCTGGGAGCCTGAGCCTGGCACATATCTAAAGTAAAGAATGAGCTGTTTGGCCAGGTAAAATTTTCCTAAATGACCTACCCTAGGAGTCCAGGAGTTGCAGCCCCGTGGCTGTGCTTCTGTGACTCAACACTGCCATCTGGTGACCACCATGATGACCCCCCCTCCCAGTTACACAGGTCTATTTCTGAAGACAGTAGTGCATAATAGGGGTGCCTACATTGCCACAACTGGGCTCACTTATTCATCACAGAGTAGCACAGTACATCCATGCTTCTCTGAGAAAAGTACTCCTTTAGTTGGATGTTACAAACATTAATGTCTCTGACTTTTATTTCCAGTCTGTATTCACTGACCCATTTGAGAGGACCCAGTCCTCAGGAGACTGAAAATCCCACGAGGTGGCTGCATGTCAAGTAATATTCATTTTCGAACTGGTTAAAGGAGTACATCAAAGCATTTGGCAAGAGAAAAAAAATACAGCCTAACTTTGCTTTCTACAATTTGATCTGAGCAAATAAATAAGTCATTTTCATTTCCAGTTTAACATAACAAGAATATTTTTACATGATAATTTGCTCTTAAGGATTCTAGCTGTGAAGTTTAATAACAGCATACGAAGCTGCCTGTCATCTTGTATCTATGTCCCAATCCTCATCGTGACAGTTTCCATGGGCTCCAGACTGCTCAGCTAGAGATATTCTAGGCCATGTTTCTTAACAACAGGTAGAAAACTCAGGCCCAGAGTCAGTGAAGAATGGGAGGTTTTTATAGCCCCTGGTCACCTGCTAGAAGGCAAGCTTAAAATGCAGAGAAAGGGTTCACCAAGCTCTCCCTGCTGGTCTCCTAGAATCAGCCCAGGTAACGGATGGAACTATAAACTGTTATATGAAGAGAATTAACCTAGACTCAGAATGTGTGTGTGTGTGTGTCTGTGTCTGTGTCTGTGTGTGTCTGTGTCTGTGTGTGTGTGTGTCTGTGTCTGTGTCTGTGTGTGTGTGTCTGTCTGTCTGTCTGTCTGTGTGGGTGTGGCATAGGCCATGAAGCCTAAAAAGAGGGCTTAAGAGAAGGAGGAGGCAGGGGTAAAAGGGGAACAGAATATATGTGCGTCAAAGTGGAATGTAGACTACTTGTGGGGTGCCCCTTCTCCCCCAAGGGGAATGAAGGAGGGGAGCAGGGGATAGAATCAACAAAAACAAAGTCTGTGTGGAAGTATGATCCTGAACCTCATTACTGGGACTGAAGAGAGAGTTCAGCAGGAAAAGCACTTGCTCCTCTTGCAGAGGACCTGGTTTCAGTTCCCAGCACCCACACAGTGCCTCACAACTATCCATAACTCCAGTTCCAGGAAATCAGACACCCTCTTCTGGCCCCCACTGACTCAAACATGTGAAAAATTTAAATAAATAAATTTTAAAAAAATTACTGTGTGCTAATTTCAAACAACAACAGCAAAAGATACAGCCAAAGGAGACTTTGCCAACCAATAACATCAGTCAAGAAAGCCCCTTTTCACACAAGAATTGGCTGATGACGTCAACATCTGGTTCTCACCGAAGGCTTACTCTGCGTGGGGCACTGACCCGGGACATTACACACAGCGGCCCCAATCTCCACACAACATCAGGAAGTCAGAGTTATCCCAACACACAGATGAGCAAACTGAGGTCTAGATGGTGAATCCTCTCACAGGGTTTCCTGGTTAGCCTGGACCTGGGATAACGCAGGCATGTGATTCCAGATTAGCATATGTCCTGGCTGTGGTGAGTCAGGATGAGGGAGAACTGTACTACCCAGACGAACCCTCAACATCTTCTCACCTGTCCTGCCCTTCCCACCACTGCCATGTCTACCAGCACAGGCCTGTCCTGCCTGTCCCAAGACAGCAAAGCCTCTCTTGTCAGTGACGTTTCCATCCCCTTAGGCAACACACCCATACAGGCTACTCTTGCTTTGAGAGGTTGACTGAACATAAGCATCGTCAAGACAAGGCTGCACATGGATCTGTTCTGCACCCATCTTCATCACAAACTGGCAGAGGGCAGGATATGTCTGCAGAATGAAGAGGAGACTAAACAGATATTGAAAAACACATCTTCATGTTGACAAATATCCTGAGGACAAGGAAGGTGCTGTGCCCATGTTGGGTGAGAAAGGACTGTGAGGTTGGGGTTGCCCACAGGAGAAGCAAGGGAAGACACTCGAAAGTGTGCTGTGCTCTAGGATGTCACTAAGAAACAGAGTATTTCTAATACTGACACAGACCACCTCAAGCCAGAGTCAGGCACTGTAGCAGGAAACAGAAGCCCTTTGTCATGCTCCCTCTCTGCTCCCATGGCGAGTTTGTGGGAGATATGGAGCACCCCATTTTCTTCTGGTACAGGATGGTCCACTCCAGCATCCCCTTAGCATCCCCTGCTTGCTGCTCCCGGCAAAACGGTGAGCTCTCTAATTTAGGCATGTACTTTCTGTTCAGGTCTCCACTAAAGCCCAGGCACCCAGGGCAACACGGCAGAGGAAAGGTGCATGCTCACACCAGAGGCAGGGCCACAGGCAGACTTCCCAAGTCTGCCCCTGGAAGGGTGATGTATGTGTTTTCATATTTTCTAGATGCTAATTGCTGACAACATGATTCGGTGGCTCAACAAATCAGAACTGACACTATCAACCTGTTCGATCCATTTAGCATCTTTCATCATCAATGCAAGGGACTTTGTCAGCTGAGCAGGGCTGGCTTCCCTGGTGAGGCCAGCATCTTGTTTCCTATTAGTGATGAGCATTACAAGTAAATAGATTGGCTTAGCATGTTAAATTGCGTCCAACAGCCCAGCAAAAATCTCAAGCTAATGGAGGACAGTAAAAATCTGTGAAGGAGAGGGCAGACTCGAGTCAATGCACATTTACTGAGCACAGATTTTGCTAGCCAGTTTCTCTACCACTCAGCTTTGCTGCGCCCCACCCTCCACAGCATGCAAAGTGGTCTTTCTACAATGCTAATCAGCAGTCACTCCTGTTTAACATTCTTTGGTCTCTCTCTCCCCTGTGTTTCCTGTCCTCTTAGATCCTCTGGGAATCCAAGCCTCGCCTGATTCCCTGATTCTCTAGCCCCACACCCCCTCCCTTCTCATCCCTCCACACCATGCCACCCACACCTACCAAACCACATCTCATGGCACACCCAGACTGTAGCCACCGCCAGCAAGGGGCTTTAGTCATGCGGACCTCCTTTTGGAACCATTTTCTCTGCCCTTTGGTTTACCTGATTCCTCAAGCTTTAGTTCAACAGTCTTTCTGTTCGGAAGGAGCCTTCATTAATGTAGGAGGTAAAATGGTAGCCCCCAAAAGCCATAGCTCTGCCCTAGCCCCATAGAACTTAGACATGTGGCCCTATTTGGACAAGGATCCTTTAGCTGTAACTAGGTTAGAAATCCAAGATGAGACCATCCCAGACTGTGGGAAGGGGAGCTAAATCCAACGGGGAAAAGGAAGACGGAGGCCATGATTGGAGAGATGCAGCCATGTGCCAGTGAATGATGAGAGCTATCGCAGATTGGAAAAGAACAGGAATGACCCTACTTAGGCCCTGTGGAGAGGGAACTGCCTGCTGGTACCTGGGTGCCAGACTGAGCTCTGGAGCCATGGGAAGAGAACTGTGTAAGGCCACCATGACTATGGTAATGTGTTACAGCATCGCTGAAAGGCGACCCTGTCACCTTCCTCCCAGAGCCCTGTTCTGTGCTCTCCCAAGCCCGCTCACACTTTCTCTTTGTCCTTCCTTATGTGACTAAGAAACGAGTTGCTTTTGCTATTGACTGGGCAACCAAACCCTAGCAGCTACCAGCAGGTCAGAGTTAAAAAATGAAAGAGTTGGGGCTGGGGAAATGAATCAGTAGATAAAACACTTGCCATATCAGTATGGGGAGCAGAGTTCAGATCCCCGACATCCCTGTAAAGACCAGGTGGGCTTGGCAACCTACCTGTAATCCCAGCACTCCAGAGACCTAGATGGGGGAATCCCTGGGACAAGCTGGCTAGCTAAACTAAGCAAACTGGTGGGCTCCAAGTTCAGCAAGAGATCCCTCAGGGGAAAAAAGATGAAGCATAACTGAAGATGACCCCTAATGCCAACTTCTGGCCTCCACACACATGTACATATACCTACAGATCACACACATACATACCATACCTATATGCAAATACATGCACACACATACATACATAAAAGAGTCCACATTGTTCTTTAAACTCCAGTTCTCTCACAAAGTCTTCTGAGTACAAGCCTATTAGTTCCTTTAGCATCCCCATGGTCAATGTTTCCCTTGGTCCTTAATTCCCTACTTACGTCGACCCACTTCCACCTACTTAGTTGACCATCTGAACCGTGCATCTCTCTCCTTTGTCAAAGGGTGACAACCCCTTAAAATGATTCAGCAATGATTCCATGGGTTTCAAGCCTGAATTCAGTGCTTCAGGCTTGGGCATGTCTTTTGCCCATGGACTCATCTTCACTGAGTTGGAGGGTGGAGCCATGGTGATTTTTTCATTTATTTCCCTTTTTGCAATTGCTCTTTGTGGAAAACAGCATTATGTGGGCATGCACCATGACCATATTACCTGAAGTATTAAGTGAGCAAATGGAAAAATGATAAATGAAAGTTGACCCCAAGTCTCATGCTAAGTTGCACGAAAAACCCTTGACTTAATCTCCTTGAGAGGAAGGGTGTATAGTCTGCGTGAGCCTCATAATAATTAGCTAATGTAAGCCAGGCGGTGGTGGCGCATGCCTTTAATCCCGGCACCCGGGAGGCAGAGCCAGGCAGATCTCTGTGAGTTCGAGGCCAGCCTTGTTCGAGGCCAGAGCAAGATCCAGGACAGGTACCAAAACTACACAGAGAAACCCTGTCTCGAAAAATTTAAAAATGAGCAAATTTTTCTGCTCCGCATCAAACCCATGTCAGCATTGGCTAGTGCACTCTCACTTATTTAGTGTGATGGCAGCTTTTGTTTTGTGTTGTTTGAGACAAAAAAAAATCACACGTAGCCCACTCAAACTCACTAGTATAGTACAGGATGAATGTGAACTTCTGCCTTTACCTCCCAAGTGCAGAGATATAGGTATGTGCATCCATGCCCACTGGTATTATTTCTGATAAATGATAATTATCTCACTATATGTAACTCATTGTCCAAAGGTCTCACTTTGCTTTTAGTTTTAAACACACACATACACACAGGGACACAGAGAGTTGTAAGGTCTGTTTACATAATTACATGGAAGCTGGCTGGTAGACATCATGAAAAATGAAAGAAACCGCAGGACATTGCTGGTGGGAATGTAACAAGACGCAGACCCTGAGGACAACAGTCTGCAGTTCCTCTGCTTGTCAACACTGAGCTACCATGTGACCCAGCGATCCCCCTCCTAGGAATACAACCAGAGGAATTCAAAGCAGGTGTTCAAATACTTGTACATGAATATGCATAGCAACATTGTAACAGTACCCAAAGGTCATCAGCTGATGAACGGATAAACAAAATGTGATCTAGGCAAGCAACAGAATCGTTTTTGGACCACAGCTAGGGAGCGAAGCAGTGATGCACGATAAAGCATCTATGACACGAAAACATGACAGCACATGAAAGAAAAACCAGCCGCAACCCCACAGACTGCCTGATTCTGTTTGTGTGGAATATCTGGAACAGGAGAATTCTTTTATCAAAACGCACACTGGTGGATACGGTGGGCACACCTGTTATCTCAGCACTTAGGGGCTTGTGGCAGTACCAAATCACCCTGGACACACAGGCAGTTCAAGGCCTAGGCTACCTGAGACCCTGTCTCAAAAATAAGAGGGGAAAGAAAAAAGCCCATTGATTTCCAAGGGGCAATCGGGTTTCTCAGATTGCCATAGCAAAAATACCATAGGCTGAGTGGTATGAATAACAAACCTCCCGCCGTAGAGTTCAGGGCGCTGGCATATGAGATCAGGGTGCCAGTACCACTGGGATTTTGGTAGGGACCTCATCTTAGACCCGCTCTGGTCTTTCTTGATATATGCATGCTGAAGGAAGCAGGTGCTGGACTTGTTCTTCTTTGAAAGATACTAATCCCAACATCGGGCTGTACTCTCAAAACCTCATCAAATTATTACCATAGGATCTGTTTCCTACTGCTGTCCCTCTGGAGCCAGAGCACCAGCATACGCCCTTAAGGAGATACAAGCATAAACTGTGTTATGCAAGAAGTGATTGCTAATGGACACAGGGCTGAGTCTTCAGGAGATAAAGATGCTATGAACTAGACACTACTACTGAGTACCTACCCTTGAATATGCCAAAAAGGCCACTGGATTATATGCCTCAGTTAGGTGGGATGGATCATACATTCAGTGCATTATATGTCAATAAATAAGGAAGAGGAAGAGAAGGTGGAGGGAGGTAAGAAAGAAGGAAAGGAAAGGAAGAGTGATTGAAATGATGGAAGGAGGGACACAAGCTCACAAACATCAGAAATTAATCCAGATGCTGGCCTATGAGTTTCGTGAGTGTTAAACTCTATCTACAACACAACACAGTTCTGGAAGGAAGCTGTATCAAACCCAGGGCAACAATCTGAGCACCCGTCTTTTCTTGAATATACAGCTATCCGTATCCACTTATTATACAGCGGTAGACCGTTTAGACACTTAAAATGGTGTAATACTTGGGTCACATAAACCTCAAGGGTCTTATGCAATAGGTAATGTGTGTTCTTTTCTACAGATAAGAGAAGTGAAGTTATTTATCAATAATGACTGCCTCCTCAAAGGTTTAACCTGACATGAAAGGTCGACGCTCGGTTGGGTTGATAAGACACACCCATAGGAACACATGAGGACCAAGAAATAACTGGGACAGCTGCTGTCCTTGAGGCTTCCTGGAGGGGAAGTTCTTCAGCGAAGACCTTTCTTCCTACTGTGATAAAACACTCAACAGAAGGAATTGTGGGAGGTTGTTACTTTGTCATTGCAGCAAGGTCAAGGCTGCTTTGATGGTAGCCTGTTCACATCTCAGTGACTAACGAGGAAACAAAGAGGGAGATTAGTCAGGAAGCAAGGCTGAACCATAACCTTAAGACCCCAGAGACCTTCTTCTGGCTAGACTTCTTGAAGGTTCCATAGCTTCCCAAACCAGCACAGCTAGCTGGGGTCCAAGTGGCCAAACACAGGAACCTGCAGGGGCCATTCTATACTCAAACTCCAACAGTCTTCCAGGGCATTGTGGGAAGGGAATTCCCTGATACTGGGACAGTTAAAATGAGGAACTGATGGACAAATGGCAGCAAAGTGGCAATGTCTACCTAGACCCTGAGGGCACCCTCTAAGAGAGGCTCAAGCCCAAACCAATGGGCTTTGCTGGCTGTGCAGACTGATGAGTCTCACTCCAGATATGCCCAGAAATGTTCAGGTAGGAAGAGAATATCTATATTCAGGCCTAGAACGAATCAGATTGGACAGAAAGAAGCACCTCACATCGTCTCTGTACTGGACACACTGAAACGTTCTGATACAACTTTTCAATGAGTATGCCATGGAGCATTAGTTCTACCTGATGCCAAGAGGAGCCTGAGGGGAGAAAAGAGGTGTGAAGTTAAGTATTGCTAGCACTTAATGAAACAAGGTGATGATTTCTTAACTGAGACTTCTCAGCACCTTAGCTAACAGGCATCAAGAATCTTTGAGGGACTGGGATAAATCGAAACATTGGTCCAAACTTGGAGGAACAGGGACCGGTCTCACGGAGTGCACTGCAGCCTGGCTACCCTTGTCCATTTCCCAACACCTCCCTCTTTATTGCGCAGAGGATGCTGTGTCTTTCCTTGCAGTCATTCTTCCGGAGCTCTCTGAGAAGACTCATGATCTCTTCTTTATTATGGTTCCTAAACACTCCCTGTTCCTCCATCCTGGCACCCCGCATGCCTTGTATTGCTTCCTTCACCTTTTGCCTCCCTTGGTTACCTACAGAAGAGATCTCCTCTGTGTCACTTAGCATGGTAAACAAGGGGTCCACACTTCTGCCTCACTCATAGTAACTTGTCAGTAAGTTAGTGGTTATGTTCAGGGATGAGCCACATCTACTTTCAACCTCCTTTGACCTCTGGAGAGTCACAAGAAGTCCACACTTACTATCAATGCCGATGATTGTTTGTCCTGTCCACAGGCATCCCCGTCCACACTCCTCCTCTAAGTTCTAATCACCCATTGTGATGTTACCCAAAGTGCCAGGTTCACATAGCAGAACCGTGACCTATCCCTAGCCACCGATGGCCTAGAGAAAATGACCCAAAAGTAGTCAGTAACTGACCCAGATGTTCTGGAAGATGAGCTGGACCAGTTAGAATCTCTTCTTCAGTTTCAGTAATTAGAAATAAGACACATAGGAGGAAGTTGCCAACTGGTGGGTGGATAGTACACAAAGAACACTTGTTCAAAGCAGTCTTTGAAATCTACTTCTATGCTGTTCAATATAGTAACCGTTAGCTATTTAAATGTAAATATAGGTTACTTAAATTCAAAAGTTCCAAGTCACCTTAGCCATACTCCACAATCACGTGTTGCTAATAGCCTCCATACTGGAGGAGGCGAATGAGAATGGTCCCATCACTGCGCAGAGTTCTGTCAGGCAATGTTAAGCTGGGACTTAGCACCAACGCCCACTTACCTTGAACAATGGAAGGGCAACATCAGGGCCTGCTTCTTGTGACCAAAGGAATTTATTACCAGAGCACGGTTCTGTGCTTTAGCCCTTCGTTCACTTATAATCAGATTTGTGTCAATGCAAATAATATGTGTAGTTGAAAGTTTTTTGGGTCCTGCCCCCACCCCCAGTCTCTATCTCCTCTACAACCTCCCACCCCTACACTCAGGCCAGTGCCCTCTAATCAGAGATGGCCTCCCTCGCTGCCTAGCTTGTGCCCCGGCTTTTCCTCAGTGAGCAGCTTCTCCAGCTTCCCCTCCCATCCCCAGAGCATATTTCTTTATGGTTTTAAGTAAAAGACAAGTCAAGGTGATTATCAACCATGATTTATAGAGGAATCAATAAAACATTATGCCTTATATGGGCATCTGATCTCTTCCAGCTGTCACTGCCATCCTGTAAGGACATCCCATGTCCCAGCAGGGGACAAGCACAGAGGGATCAAATAGCTGCCTTGGATGACACAGCTTGGAAGAAGCTGAGTAAGGATTCAAATCAAGACATTTTATTCTAAGGCCAAGGTTCCAATGAGCCGCAGCTCCAATTCTGTCCTGGGACTTCTGCACATCAGGGCTCCAGGATCCTTGGGAATTTCCCATACTTAAGACATCCCCTTACCCATGTCTGCTTGCTTGTTCATTAGGCAGGCTCTCACTTTGTAGCCTAGGCTGGCCTCAAACACATAATCGCCCACCCTGCCTCCACCTCCAAGAATACCTAAATCTCAGTCTGAAGTACCATGCCTGGTCTTAATGCCTGCTTTCTATCAAAGCACACAATCACATAGTTCTTTCTTTTATGAGGCTATTTCAACAACAGACAACAGCTTAAAGGCTGATTCCCCTTGGAACAATTAGTATGACCATGTAAGCCAGAGCAATGAGTAAATAAACTATGGCTTGGTGGTTAAATCTGGCCTGCCACCTGTTTTTGTATGCCCCACAAGCTAAGAATGTGCTTTACATTTTTTAATGGCTGGAGAAAAAAAAATCAAAGGAAGAATAATATTTTATGATGTGTGAAAATTATATGAAATTCAAATTTCAACGTCCATAAATAAAGTTTCTATGGAAAACAGCCATGCCGATTCATTTCTGTGTCTACAGCTGCTTCTGTGCAACCAGGCAGAGCTGGGGGATTGCAAGAGAGCTTGCATGGCCACAATGCTGAAAACATTTACTCTCTAGACTTGTTAGCAAATATCTGCAGAACCCGCATTAAGCCAAAGGTGCTGTGTTCTGATGTCATCTCAGGCATTCTTCATGACGGAAATGGGAGGAAAAACTAAGACCACACCGTGAACTTGGAGTTGACATCTGTGACAGTAAGACTCCCCAAGGCTGGGGTTGTGCGCATGGGGAAGTAGGACCCAGAAACAACGTTTAGGAAAATGATAGGTGGAGGTAATGAGGATTGTCTCGGAGCCTCAAGCATCCAAACTGCTTCATCTGATCTCTCCAGGAACAACTTCCAACATAAGCAATACTGCACAAGACGCATTCTGGAGAGGGGAATGCCTGGAATAAGTTGCTGTGAGGGACCCCACTAATTAGCCAACAAACTTGCATTAGCTGAAGACTTCTCCAACACAGCAGAAGCTGTTCATGCATACATCATTTTCGTCACCCTCATATGCGGGCCGTGTCTTTGGTCTTCTAAGTGTCATGAGCACTGCCGGGGGACAGCTCTTCTTTCTTTTGTGCTACATCTTAACTTCTTTCCAGCAAAGAGAAGGCAGAGAGGCAGGCAGCCCCCTGCATCCCCCTTTCTCCTGCTTTTCCTCATCAGCAAACACTGAGACTTGATCAGATCCCCATTCTGACTCATTACTCACACATGAAGGTGGCTGGCCAGTTCCTTCTGTTCCCATGAAGGACAGAAAGAGGTGACAGAGACGCTTCTTTTTCTTTGTTTGGTTTGGGGACAAAGTTAATGTTTAGGTACTGCAACTATCCTTTGTCTAGAATTTGGATAAAACAATCTCCCTGCCTCCAAAACACTATTCCAATATTCACTGTCATGTACCTTAAGTAATGTTTGGAAGAAAGAATAGCACAAAGAGTAAGGATATTACATATATATGAGTATAGCTTAAACGATATGCAATTGTGTATAAAGAATACTAGGTTTAATAAATTAATAACCACTGACTATTGTTCACTTGCCTGAGCCCGGCCTCAGGTGCTTCACATCCTCTATCACATTTAATCTCTTTGCAGTCCTCTTCCTCACCCAGGAGATTGCTTCATTGGAAAGCCTAATTGCAAGCCTGGATCAGAATTTCCAAGATCACATCAGGACTTTGAGCAAAAGTCAATTGCACATTCAGCAAGACACAGTAAGTCCAACAGGGTTTTTGTCAACTTGCTAGATGCCTAGAAGAGACACATATCTCAGAGAAAGGTGACAGCCAGGTAGCAAGTTGGAGGTACCATGTGGTCAAGAAGCATTAGTGAAGAAAATCACCCATGTACTTGGCAAGTGTTTATAGAACACTCCTCAACTCAAGGACTCAGTCTTGTAGGGAATCACATGGCACTCTACGTTATGGAGCAGAATGGAACATTGCTATGGTATGCTATCACAGAAACCACAGAAATTCAAAGTCTCCCCAACTTTGATGGGGAATCAAGACATTCAACAACCACTGATTTAGTTTTTTGTGATAGCCCTCTGCTTGCCAGTGGAGTATAAAAGTGAGTAAGACATTCACACCAGGATTTATCTAACAACAAATTCTGTTCTGTCTAACAACAAATTTAATAATGAACCAATAAGCACAAGATACTTCCTAGGGGATACAGCATCAAAAGTGAGCCTTGGAGGTGGCAAGATAGCAGAGAGAGTAAAGACAGTTATGACCAGATGATGAGTTCTAGTCCTAGAACCCACATGGTAGAAGGAAAAAAATCGACTCAGCCTGTGTATGTGTCAATGGTGCACATACACACAAACACAATAAATAAATAGATGATTGATAGATAGATAGATTAAATAAATAAATACATAAATAGTTGGAGAATGGCTCAGTTAAAAGCTGCTATGGTTTTTCGAGAGGACCTGAGTTTGATTCCCATGGCAGGCAGTTTACAAATACCTATAACTCTAGCTTCAGAGGATCTAATCCCCTCTTCTGGCCTCTGCTGACACCCAAACACTTATTGCATATACACACAGAAAGACATCCATGTGCACATGAATGAAAACTGAAAATAAATCTTAAATAAATAAATATAATTTAAAAAAATTTTAAAGTGAGCCCTGGGACAAACCCATAGTTCAGTAGAATGCTGTAGCTAGAGTTTTTCTCTCCGGGTTCCGCCAAGCCCTGGCAGTCCTGTAGCCCAGTTATAAAATAAACATACAGAAGCTAATATTATTTAAACTGCTCGGCCATTAGCTCAGGCCTACCATTGTCTAGCTCTTACTCTTATACTCAGCCCATTTTTGTTAATCTATATGTCACCACGTATTCCATGGCTTTAGCTGCTGCCTTTACATGCTGCTATCTGGATGGCAGGCTGGCATCTCCTCCTCTCCACCTTCCTGTTCTCTCAATTCTCCTCTCTGCTAGTCCCACCTATACTTCCTGCTTAGCTACTGGCCAATCAGTGTTTTATTTATCAATCAGTCATCCACAGCAGAATGCTTGTTTGGCCCGTGTATGGCCCTTGGGTTCTGATCCCAGCACTGAAAATACTATTGTGGTTCTATTTATATGAGGGACCTTTACAGTCAAAAGTATAAGACGGACAGTAGAATGGTGGTTTCCTCGGCCAGCAGAAGAGGGACCCAGTCAGTTCACGGCATGTAGGGCTTCAGGCTCACAAGAGGAAAGGAGCTCTGCGAGTCGCTGGAATGAAGGGTAGCACACAAATGTCAATGCAGTTAACGCTGGTGGATGATAACTCAATCTTGTCATGCTCATTGTCCCACACATTTAAATTTTGAAAGAGAGCTTTGGTGATTTGGTCATATTTGGTCTTTGTTCTGTTTTCCTCTTGTTATTGTTGTTGTTGCTGCTGTGACAAAACACTGGTCCAAAGCAACTTGTGAAGGAAAGCATTGATTTAGCTTACAGGTCACAGTCCATCATGGAGGGAAGTATGTGCAGGAGCTCATGGAGCAACCTGGGGACAGGAACTGAAGCAGAGACCATGGAGGAATGCTGTTTAGTGGCTTGATCTCCCAGATATGCTTAGCCTGCCACTGTGGGTGTGAACTTTCTACATTAATTAGCAATCAAAAAACTGCCTCAAAGACATGACCACAGGCCAATCTGATCTGGGCAAATCTTCAGTGAAGGTTCCCTCTTCCCAGGTGACTGTAGGCTTGTGTCAAGTTGACAGCTGAAGCCAACTATGATAGAATTGAACACAGAATCAAGGAGATGTAAATGAGAGTGATTACTGGTCACTAATCTAAACAGTCAGTCAAGAAGCAAAATGGCTGATAGTACCTGTAGTGGTTTGAATAAGAACGGCCCCATGGGCTCATAGTTTTGAGTGCTTGGCCATGAGGGTGTGGCATTACCTGAAAGGGATCAGGAATGTTGCCTTTTGGAGTAGGTGTGGCCTTATTGGAGGAAGTGTGTCACTGGAGGTGGGCTTTGACGTTTCAAAAGCCCAAGCCAGACCCAGTGGCTCTCTCTCTTCCTGTGGATCCAGATGTAGAACTCTCAACTACTTCTCCATTATGATGTCTGCCTGCATGCTGCTGTGCTCCCCACCATTACAACAATTTACTAACCTTTGAAACTGTAAGCCAGTCCCCAGTTAAATGCCTTCCTATATAAGAATTGCCATGGTCATAGTGTCTCTTCACAGCAATGGAACATTGACTAAGACAATACCCAACAACTCCTGGGAGCCATACAGCCTTGCTGCCTATAGTAGCAATATACTAGAGAATTTATTGGGAGTAAGATGTCTCAAGCTGGGCATTGCTAAAGAAAAGCCAAGTAAAGGGAATACAAGGGCAGATGCTGGGAAGCAGTTATATCCAGGCATTTTACATCCCCTAAAGACTATGGGTATTGGGCCAACTTTATGTCTGTGACTTTATGCCAGCACTCTAAAACTGACAGCTTCAGGCCACTCCCAACAGGGCTCCAAAATCCATCATATCATCAAAGTAAAGCATGGAGTAGATGTGAACAGGAAGAAGACCCCCCTCTCTACTCAATCATACACAACTCGAGAAAAGCTCCCACTGGTACTTATATTAAGACTTAGTTTCAAGGTTTTGATGCCTGTGAACTTGTTTTCCTGAAATCAGAGATTGAACCAAGGACTGGTGGTTTATTTGTAAATAAGGAGTCAGGAAAAGTAAGATGGGAAGCAGGGAAAGACCAAATGCAGAGTGCAGGGCTCAGCTTACTGCCATTGGTCAAAGAGACACACTCCCTCGGGGAGCTCTAGAGATGAGTGTGCAATGGCTCCCCAAACTGTTCTTCTGGAGGATGAAAGGCTTCAGATGAGGAGAAAAGTCTGGAGCATTCTCCCCCCCGGGGTACCCAACCTCTGATGGAGGAAGACACATTTCAGGGTACTTTGACATCTCCTGAGGCAGTACCCTCTTTTAGGCTAAGTGTGTGGCTCCCCACTGACATTTCAAAGACACTTTTCTGTGAACCGAGCACACACTGTCAGCTCAGAGAGCAGACAGAAAATGCACTTCTTTGCTTTAAGTAGAACACAGCAGATGAATCTGCGTGTCTAGGTAACTGTCCCCCCTGCTCTGTGGCTCATCTCAGAAGAGGACATGAGATATGGGACATCAAAAATATATTTATGTAGACCTCTGATGTTCTAGGGTAATTAAAGGGAGACAGAGATGGGTATAATTTATGGTGACTCATGGCTCCTATTGAATTTGAGCAGCAGAGCCATGAAAGGGATGGGGCTCTCTGAGGGACATTTAAGCCTCCCAAAATGTGTATTATCAAGATCCTAAGAAACCTGTCCCATAAGGACAGGGCTGTAGAATTGTCTCCAGGTTTTTAGCAATTAAAACTCTCAACAAAGTGACATGCTCACTTGCACAGTAAGACAAAGTCATGAACAGTATTGCCACGAACTCAGAGTTATTCAGGGCAGATGGTGGCCCCCAGAATGCTCATTTTAGATCCCCATCTTCAGGACCATCCCTGGCCATGGCCTAGGTCACTGTGTGCTGAAATCGACTGATTATTGGCCCTGAGCTAACCTTCTTGGGCTCCCCATTGATGACAGGAGTTCAAAGGCAAGCCCATTGCTAGGAAACAGAGAGTTCTCTGACATCTGCCCTTGGCTCATCTCCCTGCAGCCTCACAGAACCTCCCACAGAGTCTGAGCTGTCTTTAAATGCCACATGGCCCCCTTCCTCCTCACTTACCCTTTGGGTGACATCTATATGATAATCTAGATCTCTCCTTGCCTTGACCAATTTCCAGTTTCTTTCATGGGTGTTTCCCTCATAAAATCCTTGTGTGTCTAACCCAGTCTTAACACCTACTTCTCAGAAAACCCAAACAAATATTGTTGTCACTAAACCTCCATCTACTTCCTGTAATGAAATCTACTCACTGTACCCTTCCCATCAATACCTAGACCTCGAATTTTTCTCATTTTTAAACCTGACCTCATAGCCTAAATGAGTACCAACCCATATAACTTCCATAAATGATAGAAAGAAATGGGGTGGGAATGAGACAGCACCTTGCTCTATAGCCCAGGCTGGCCTCAAACTCACCGTGGGCCATCTGCATTCACCTCTTGAATGCCAGAATTACAAACATAGGCCAACATGCCCATCTTAGAGGAAGCACATTTTAAAATATTTCACAATAGAGGAGAACAAATTACTTACAGCAAGTAAATGGTGTGTTAGGTAAGAAAACTCTGGTAGAAAAAGCTCACAACCCTTGAATAATTATGCATTTAGATCTATAATTCTTTGAGAGGAACCTAAAATAATATCCAAGTTCTGACCACAATCATATAAACAAAACAGTTCACTGTGGCACCAGAAAGAAGCCGTGTGCAGATTCAAGGGAGTCTACAAAGATGGGTGCAGGAGCTGCTGCCTCCAGCTACAAAGCCTAAGGGGCAGTCAAGCCAAGGCCAAGGTCTTCCTCGGCGGCTCCCCAATAATGATGGTATAGGATGGTGTGCTGGTGTCTGAGCATTTCTGTCCTAAGACTCAGCTGTCCATGGGCATGGCAAAGTCTTTCCCAGAATACCCTTCAGGCTTAGGCTTTTCTTTTCTAATCCTTTCTTCCTCATCTCTTCCCCACAGGTGTGAAATCTCCACTGTGGTCTGAGGGTCAGTTATGACCCTTGGGGACAGTAAGTGACACCCAGTGTTCCTCAACAAATCCACACTAAAGCAAGAGATTGGGTGCACTCATCTTAAAGCCCCCAAGCCAGTGTTCTACTCACAGCCTAAACACATACCTATGGAGGCTGGTTCTGGCTCACACAGCCATCATAGCCAAGAAAATTTCCTGAACCTCCATGCTGCCTCATTAGGTACTCAGATAGCCAATTCCATGTCTTCTCATCTCCATTTCTCATCCTATGAAGCCAAGGGGGCATTTGCCTCACATTGGCTTCTGGAGACTTGGCAAAGAGAAATAATACATTTCTTACCAAGGGGGGAAAAAGTCATAAATAATACAGAACTGTGCACTCCACTCTCACTTATCAGGGCAAATGATGAGCATCATAGAGCAGCTCCAAAGCCTGGGGCTTCTGTGTCTGCCAGAGCAGCATCAAGATGCAGAGTAGAGAGACAGGAACATGGAAGAGCTGGGAGGGAGACTGGACAAGCCCCGGGAGAAAGCAAATTGGGCCCAGCCCTCTTAACACATGCTCTTCCAAATGGAAAAGGAGCATGAGCAAGCAGGCCACAAATACATGAGTTAACAGTACATGAGAGATAGATGCTCCAGCTCACTCAAAACTACAGACACCCAAAACTAAACTAAGAATGAGACAGCATTATAAATTCAAATTAGCTGCGATCACTATGCAGCAGTGAGGGTGTATAGGAACATTCTCTTAGTGCAAATGTAAATTGTTGACATTTCTCCAGAGGACAGTTTGGCAATTTCTACTAAAATGTAAAGTACTCATATGTTTTCACCCAGCCGTTCCACTTCTAACACTCACGCTACAGGTCTATTTGTACAGGATGGCCACAGCAGTAGAATTGAAAATAGCCAATCTCAGCAACTAAACTCAATTTCCATCAATAAAAGAATGGTTGCATGAAGTACAGTTAATATGCATGATAACATACAACACAATGTACTGGTATGGAATGGTCACCAAGTGGCTAACATTGCAAAAAAAAGTTGCAGAAATGGATTATTATTTTAAAAGTAAACATGTATATGTATATGCACATACATATGCATGCATGCAATCCTAAGTGCAGAAAATACTTTCAGAAGTAAACAAAGAGCGGGATTCTATTCTAAGAAGGCAGCAGGGAGAAGGTAGTTTTCACCATACAACCTTTATATTTTATTTTTATCACTTTGTCTTATTTGAAAAACTAAGACCTGTCAAGATGTGTGCTTTCTCCCTGCAATATTGCTTATGGCAGCAAAGACAAAAACAACATAAATAATAATAACAACCAACAAGGGGCTAGCAAGCCATACTCCACACAGCACCACCCATCTGTTCCTTTGATGTGGGCAGGGAGAAATGTCTTCTGTCCCCACGTCTCAAAAAGTCAAGATCCATAGGGAGTCCATGAATGGCCCAAAGTCATTGGAAAGGTCAACTGGAGAAAAAAGAAGAAAGAAAACCCCCACCCACTTTCCCCATGGCTCATGCCCACGCCAAGCAGGAAGGAAGTGATGGAAGGACCCTGATTCCCAACCCATATCCTGGATCCTTTATCTCCAAGTTTCCTCCCTCTGCCTGAGCAGGAAGGCAACCATTGGCTTCCATTCCAGAAAGAAAACAATAAGGTTTTAAATAAACAATGCTTAGCAAATACAGAAAAAGATGAGGTCACAAGAGGTGCCTAAAGAAGGTGCCTGGGGTTGAGGAGGCTGAGACAGCAAAGGAAGAAAACTCCAGAGCCTGCATGGCTGTTGTTTTCCCCTGCCTTCTCCACCTTCTCATGACCCAGTCCAAGAAAGAACAGAAACCTGACTGCTGTGCCTTTTTCTCTACCCACGCGCCAGCAGGACTCTTGGGGAAGAAGAGGACTGGCAGGTGCTGTTTGTTCAGCAGGGATGGAGCAGGAGGAAGATAATGGGAAGGGTTATGAAAGTATCTGAAGGAACAGGCACACTATCCTTTGTGGTGTGAAGGAGATGCAGTGAGTGAGCTCTGAGACAGGGTAAGCTCTTTCTGAGGAGCCCCTGGTGCTAAATGCGCAGAGCACTGTGCGCATGGGAAGCTTTCGATACTGTCACGTGTATATGACATGCAGACATGAGGGGCCTATTTGCAGGGCAACAATCTATTAGAAAGCAAAGTATAAAGGAGCATGCAGTGAGACATATGATGCATGCCTATGTCTCTGTATTTGTCATACATATGCATAGACTACACATGTATGACAGGTATTAGTATGCACGGTTATAAGGGCTTTTTCCTGTTCTTTGCACTTCCTCAGAATTTTTCAGATATTTATAATACTCTTTAATACTATGATTTGGGTATGTTTTCAGTGAGTGGCTCCCAAAGCTTCCTGTGTGAATTTATTCCTCTTGTGAGATATTAAAATGGTAGAATCGAGGCTGGAGAGGTAACTCAGCAGGTAAGACCACCCGTTGCTCTAGCAAAGGACCTGAGTTCAGCACCCATGTGGAGAGGCTCACAACTGCCTGTTAACTCCAGCTCCAGGTGATGTAATGCCCTCTTCTGGCCTCCACGGGGACCTACACCCACATGTGCATATCCCCAGATGAGACAGACACAATAGATAATTTAAAATCATAAAGATAAAATTTTCAAAAGGGTAAAAATGTAATCCAACCACAGTGTTTAGAGGTGAGGTTTTAGGAGGTGACAAGGATTGATATAGCCATTGGGGTAGAGCTCCCTTTACTAAACCCTGACAGCAAAACAGGAAGACAGAGAGAGACTAAAGGACAGAAGTGTGTGTGTGTGTGTGTGTGTGTGTGTGTGTGTGTATGTGTGTGTGTGTATGTGTATGTGTGTATGTGTGTGTGTGTGTGTGTGTGTGTGTGTGTGTTCACATAATGCTCTATGCTGCCCCAGGACTATGACAGCAAGAAAGCCATCATCAGCACCTCAACCTTGCACCAATAGAACCATGGGGCAAAACAAACTACTTTTCCTCACAACGACCCCAGTCTGGGGTACTGTGTCATTAGCAACAGATAACAAACTATTTATCTATAATAAATTTACATTTTTATTACATTTCTATAATAAATACACATTTTTTTTATATACAGAAGGCCTTGCTTTGAAGGTGACCATTGGGGGAGGGTTAAAAGAGGGCTGGTTGCATTAAAATTAGTACTTAAAGCTGTGGTGTCCAGAATTATACCCTCCCCACCCACGGCATTTTCCTCCCATTGAGACTAGAGTATTTAAACAGGTCCTAATGCTCTGAATTGCCATTTCCAATAAAGAAGGTCATCAGATGATAACCCAAGTAACTTTTTATGTCAGATTTCTCCTAGCTGACATATGGAATCACTGTCAAAAATGTCAACATGTTATAGCATTAATCCTTTACCTGGGGTAGAAGTAATGTTCACTCCTAACAAATGAAGCCACAGAGGAATAGAGGACCAGGTAACCAGCACCTGGCTACTGACAAGGAAGCCCTCCTCGGAGCAGTCCTTAGCCAGGCTCTTCAGAGCCCCCATCTTTGATACTTTGGCAAGAATATTTTGAAGCCAGCTTGCAGAAAATCCACTTCCCTTGACATCTAATCAATTTCCTCTTCCTTAACCCCTAAACTTAACCAAGATTTGCTTAATCATTTTCATCTCTCCTTCCCTGTGCCTGCTAGCTATAAATCCCCAGCTGCCCTGCTGTATTCAAGATAAAGTTTAATCTTGCCTACCTAGTGCAATAGTCTTCAAGAAAGTGATCCTTGCCACTTTTAACAAGCTCGCCTTCCCCTCAGCACCACTTACCATGTGGAGCATGTTCAGCCTCAGCAGACTCACTTGGCAGTTTCTTAGAAGTGAATGATCCTGGGCCCCATCTCAGACCTGCAGAGTCAGAATCTCCGCTCTGACAGGATTTCCAGGTAATCTGCTTTATGCTAAAGCTTAATAAGCACTGATTTGTCAACATGAGCCCAGTTTTTCAATACGCATGGGCCCCTGATTCTAAATCTCCAGGGCACCTCTCCTTAGGACCAACCACTTCCCATGTGACACACCACCCATTACTATCTCCTAACTGGGGCAGATATCTTATTGGGAAGGTTTATATTTTTATTAGTCCTTCCATTTCTTAAGTGGATCAGGCTTCCTATGCAAAAAGGAGAGGAAATATAAACCTGGATCTTAACAGGAAATTGGCCCACAAAGGAAAAGTTTTCATTTTTCCCACTCTTTCAAACCACACTTCTCTAGGCCCATCTTGAGATGCTTCATTCCTTGCTCAAGAGCTATGAAGCAATCATTGTTCTGAAATCAGGTGAAATGGAATCTTTCCTGATAGATTTTATGTTTCTCTTTATATTCCAAGGAGGTCACCAACATGCCCCAGTAACAAAGTCTTGCCCCTGCTCTCTCTCTGCTCCCATCCCCACAGCTGGCACTCACCCTTACCCGATCACAGAGAAGTTTCTCCTCCCAACCAAGGCGTCCTCTTCAGTCCCCCTCCAAGCTCTGCTCCTATCTGCTGTTCTGTTAGCCATGGGTGGTGTATAGGTTGGGAGGGCCTAGATTGTGAGCTCCCTGAGAGCAGGATGTTCAGAGCTCCGATCCTGCTCCAGGCCCTGCAGGCAGAAACCCCTTCACAAATGATGGCTTGTAACTTTGCCTGAGCATGAAAAAGAGACCTCAGCTGGACTCTGACTGACTCTGTGGAGCTGTGATTGGAACTGAAAATGAAGGGGCATCAGCTTGCTCCCGAATCCCTGCCAAGGCTTGATGCTACAAAAACCACTCACAACACTCAGTACAGTACACTCTCCAAAGATGGTCTTTGGCCTCAGAATGTACTGGTACTTTTGAAATAGATGCAAGCCCTACCATGCCTGCTGGGTTCCATTTTATAATCCACTGCAAGCATTGATAAGAAAAGAAAAAAAAAAAAAAAAAACAAAGGACTCACCTACGCTACCACTTCAGCCACTTTCTTACTCGGAACTAGGAAGAGCTCCCAGGAGGTGGGACCTCCAACCTCCCAGGCAGGAAAGGAATGAAAACCTTTTCATGCTCCCTTTTCAGACTTGTGGAACCAGGGGTGGGAGCACTACCAATCACAGCCAGTTTTGAGATTCTACACAGCACAGAATAAAAAGCCTGGTGAATGAGGCTTCAGTGCATGATGGTCCACAGACTATGAAAATAATGCACTCATCCTTGCTCGGGTCTCAGGTGCAGCTGAGGGCCCAGAGCTCAGTGAGTGTCTGATAATCTTTGAAGGTAGTATCCAGTGTATCCAGATCTCATGGTCACACATCACACAGTCCACTCTGCCTATACAGGTTGAGTTGCCTTCTCAGGTCTTACTCTGTAGCTCATAGCAATCCTCCTGCCTCAGCCTCCAGAATGCTAGGATTATATGATTCACCTCACCTTATCCTTCTGGGAAAGGCACCCAGGTTAAGTGGTCCTAAAGAGAAAAAAATTCAGACCACTGAGGCCTCTAATCTCATTCCTTACTCTTGATGTCCACCCAGGAATTTTCTCACTCTTTATCCCACCATGAGAGGACAGTGGCATCTTTAAAGGAGTGGACATTGTCTGGTCACCCATAGATCCACTTCCGTCAATCTGGGCCTGCCACACCCCCTAGTCTATGTTCCTCAGGCAGGACAAGGATCTAAAGCCAAGCCAATTACAATTTTCAATCCCACAAACAATGGTGGCTTGTCCAGGGAGAGCAGCAGAGACTCTGGCTGGGCTGCCCCCACTCTCTCCTGGTGCTGATGTACAAACCTTAAGGATGTCCTTTAGAAGATCCTGAGCTAGGAGGGAAAGATGCTAAGACTGTGAGCAGGGGCCTACCTTTTTGGAAGAAACAAGCTGGCCAGAGTGAAGGCCTGCTCCTTCCCTCCCTTGGGGAGCTCCTCCAGCATGCAGGCTCTCTTTCTTAAGGGGGCTCAAATTGGGTTTTATAGCTTGCAACAAAAGGAGTCGTGACTGATCTATGTTATAACTTTCCCTCAAACTAGGACTGACACTTGGAAAACTGGCCTTCTTGTAACAGGAGAAGGGAGGTGTCAGAACAGACAGGTACAGAAAACTGCAGGCTTGTATGACGTCATAGGATACTCTTTGAGTAAAGTCATCCTGATCAGTACTTGGAAAACTGGCCTTATTGTAACAGGAGAAGGGAGGTGTCAGAACAGACAGGTACAGAAAACTGCAGGCTTGTATGACGTCATAGGATACTCTTTGAGTAAAGTCATCCTGATCAGTAATGCATGACTTGAATAACAGTGACGGCCCTATCCAGGTCAAAACTCAACTGAGAGAAGCGGACAAGGTTTCGATGAAACTGAGGCAGGGGAGAGATGATCTGGAATAACAGACAAAATTGAGTAGCAGTCTGCCATTTCTGGGTGTTTCAGTAGATCAAAGGAAAGCAGGTGAGTTGCCCCTCCCCCCAAAAGCAAGCCCCTCTAATAAAAGAAAAGACTGAAAACGGCCCCCAGGGTCCTCTTCCCAGCACCTCGCTACACCACCCCCTTTTATGTTTTGCAATTTGACACAGATAATGCTCACATGTACCTTCTTAACAACCTTCTCTTTCTTTTAACTTCAAACACTAGATTTGTTATCTAGCCTGGAATAGCAGAAAAATACTATTTTTAACTAGCACCTGAGAGGGTTTTTTTAATCCTGTCATTTAAAAGAAAAAAATCTATCTATAGTAAGAAACATATTTTGCTAGACTGCATTCTGTGAAAAAAATGCGAAACCTCAAACCTGCCTCAATAAGGAGAACAAGAAATGAAGACAGAGGTAGGCTTTTCGGCAGAAGAAATGAGCTAGACTATTTCGGGCATAAAAGAGGGTGTAAGAGAGGAGGGGAGACAACATGGCAGAGAGTTGGTGTCTGCACATTGGGGGTACCAGTAAAAAATGCCTGTGGGGCAACGGCCAGGGACATTTTATACACAGCCTGTCAAACGGACAGTCTTAAGTTATTTTGTATTTAAAATTCATAAACAAACATCCTCCATTGTAAAATCTTTAATGGTCTGAGGACTAGCGAAGAGAAAGGGATAGAAAGTAAAGACGGAGGAAGAAGCAAGCAAGGGATCATGAGGAGCACTGTGCTGGGGATGACAAAGACCGGCGCTAAGAGAACGAACCCTCGGAGGAGACACACAAATTCACGAGCCTAGTCCTGGAAATGAGAAGCGAAGCCTCCCCCATCAGAGTTTCCACGGGAATTTTAGGGAGAACACTGAGTAATCCTCGTGATGTGGGTTAGAAGTCTTCAGAGACCTCATCTAAAACTATCAGCTTCCAACGCCCCTTCGCCCATTCGTGACTGGGCTGAATACTAAGTCCACTTCCATGTGCCTGTGAACTCACATGGCTGAGCTCTCCGAGGACAGGGTCATGTTTTCCCCATCTCAGTGCCTGGCACAATGTCTGAATGCATATTTTAATTGGAAATAAGATTCATTTTTTTAAAGCAACATTAGGTTTACAGAACAATTGCAAAGACAGGGTAGCAAGGTCTCACAAACCTTACAATGATAGTGAACCCACACCCACTCACTATTAGTAACTACAGCCCATACTTTATTCAGCATAGCTTAGTTTTACCTAACGCTCTTTGACTGTTCCAGGATCCAATCCAGGATCCCACTGCATTTCTACATCATGTCTCTTCAGGCTCCTCTTGGTGGTGACAGTTTGCCAGCCCTTCCTTGTATGACAGTTTTGAAGCAATGGCCAGGTGTGTTATAAAATGCCCCACAGTTGGAATTTGACTGATATTTTTTCCTTAGGAATAGACCAGGGTTTGGGAAATACGGCCATGTGGGTGAAGAACCATTTTTTGTCACATCATATCCAAGGTATAAGGTAGGTATCAGTGTGACTCACCAGTGATAATTTGACCTTAGTCACCTGACTGAGGTCACGTTTGTCAGGTTTTTCACTGTAGAGTAACCATACCCATTAGTTTGTTTGTCAACTCAACCCAAGTCAAGGTCATCCAAGAAGAGGAAACCACAAATGAGAAAATTCTCACCTCCATCAGACTGGCATATGAGGAAGTCTGTGAGCTTGTGGTTTGTTTGTTTGAGGGGGATTAATTCCCTTCAAGGGCATTCCCCCAATCTAAAGTCTTCCACTAGGCCTACCTTTTAACAGCTACAGAGGCTGGAGAGCAGCAAGCCTCTAACGTGTGGGCCCTTGAGAGCCATACATCCAAACCACAGCACTGTATGTACTACCATAAACATGGATTTGGATTGATAACCCCAACGCTAATTGGTTATTATATGATCCTCCTCCTTGCCTATCAGTAAGTTTACACTGTTGTAGGGAGAAACCTAGGTCCCACACTGACTTAACTGTTCAATTCCAATATATAAATGTTTATGGCCATCAAAATTGCTCATGCCTCTGCTTCCATGAGGTGTAGCTCTATCAAGCAGAAACCCTCAGAAACAGCTTCTTCTGCCTTAAGTCTTAGAGATTCCACTCGCGTCCAAAGTTGCTTAGGTCATCTCCTCTCCTTCTGACAACCTCCCATCCAGGGAGGCTGCTTCATCTATTTATAATAAAGTTAGATTGCTTTGTCACAGTCTTTACTTCACCCTGAGATTTCTAAATGACTTTTTAATTTGCATACATTAAGGTTCATTCTTTGTTGTAGTAAAGTTCAATGGGTTTTGACAAATGCGTAATATCATCTGTCACAATTACAGTAATGAGGCTGGCGAGATGGCTCCGGGGCTAGAGGTGCATGCCACCAAGTCTGACAACCTGAGTTCGATCCCCAGGACCCAGACCCACATTGGAGAAGGAAACAACTGACTCCACTAAGTTGTCCTCTGATGTTCACATGTATGCTGTGGCATGTGCACGTACATGCACACACACACACACACACACACACACACACACACACACAAAATAAATGCAATGAAAAATCAAAGTGATTACAGGAATCTTCAGAATAGACTTATTATTCTAAAAATTGCCCTACCCTTCACCTACTCAATACCCCCACCTCCTTCCAATCCCTGGCAAACCACTTAGATACTTGTCTATACAGTTTACCTCTTCTAAAATGTTATATAACTTAAATCAAGTAATATGTGGCCTTTGTAAATGGGCTTCCTTCACTTAGCAACAAGCACTTAAGACTCATCTGTCTTTTCTGCAGCTTGATGGTTCATTAGTTTCTCACTGATTAATATTCCACTGAGTAAATGGACAACATTCTAACTACTCACTTTTGGAGGATACTTTCTTTGCTTGTTTCCACTTGGGGCTGATTATGAATAAAGCCAATATACACATTTATGTGTAGGCTTTTATGTGGACACACATTTCAAATCACAGTACTGAAAACGTGGCTCATTCATTAAGACCATTTGCTGCATTTCCAGAGAACCTGAGTTTAGTTCCGAGCTCATAACTGCCTGCAACTCCAGCTTCAGGGAATCTACTGCCCTCTTCTGGCCTCCCTAGAAACCTGTATATATATGCACATACCCCCATATATATATATATATATATATATATATATATATATATATATATATATAAATGAAACTAAAAATAAATACCTTTTTAAAAATGTTGAAATGTGGGTGATAAGACTGTCTTGCTTGGTACCCAAACTTAGGGACAAACATCCATTTTCTCATAATCCAGTATGATACTGGCTGCAGGTTTTTGACAATGATCCTTATCAAGCTTAAGAAGTTTCCCTCTATTCTCATTTTGCCAAGATTATGTTAAAGACTTATATATTTCAATAAAGTGAGTGAAGTTGCTACAGAGGCTAGAAAGGGCCAGATCCCCGGGATCTGTAGTTACATGCAGCAGTTAGCTGCCTAAAGAAGGTGCTGGAAACTGAACTTGGGTCCTCTGCAGGAACAGTCTGCACTCTTAACCACTGAGCCATCTCTCCAGCCTCTACTGAGAACTTTTATCATATAAAGATTAACCAGCAGATCTTCAAGGGATGACTTAATACTCCAGCAAGCAGCTCCAACAGAATATGAATCAGTACCTCCTCACTCCACCCTCACCCAAGGCACTTTTTTTTTCAGACCGCTCATTTTCTGTGAGCGATAGAAGTGTGGTATAAAGGTCCATACGTGTCTGTCCAATCAGGATCAACTCAGAAGGAGGGAAGAGCCAGAGCTTCCACAGAGTGCTGCCAGGCCTACTTCACAGCTCAGCTTTTCACTCTATATACCCCTGCTTCTTTTTTTCTCCATTGGCGAGTACAGATTTGAAATAGGCATCCTGCACACAACTGCTTGGGTGTCAACCTTCAAGAGCCTGGCTCTCACAAAGGAAACTCACTTTCCATGCCACTTCACAAACGATGGGGTGGATTTTTACTAGTGTTCAATTTTGATGCTAGATGCAAGGTCTAGGTTTGTTTGCCAGTATCCCTCAGTAGAGAGTCATCCAAGACATCTTATCCACATCACAGAATAATATAGTCATATTCACTGGCATGCCTAGACTCTGAAATGGCCTGGCTTCTATCCCCAGACAAGGGAAGAACTCAGGACATATGCTGCAACCAGAGAGCCTCGTCCAAAAGCAGTGTCATAACAGCCACTACCAAACCAGGAAGCCAAAAGGCTCAATGAATGAAAGATGAAGTTCACATTGGAATCTGTCACAGAATTTGCCCCTAAACGCTCTAGCTCAAGGTCAGGGAGTAGTACCACCTAGAACACTATCTTGCACATACAAGTGGATGCTCAAGGGGCCAAGAAGATGGTAGCAGTTCTCAACCTGTGGGTTGAGACCCCTTTGAGGGTCAAATATCAGATATGCAGCATATCATATATTTACATGACAATTCATAACAGTAGCAAAATTACAGTTATATAGCAGCAATAAAATAATTTACGGTTGAGGGTCACCACAACGTAAGAAGCTGTATTAAAGGGTAGCAGCATTAGGAAAGTTGAGAACCACTGGCTCATCAGGTAAAAGCACTTGCTATGTATGCAAGATTGAAGACCTGAGTTCAGCCCCCCAGAACCCACATAAAAGTGCCTGATGCTTCCAGTGTGCCTAAGGACAAGAAGTAGGAATAGGAGAATCAGGCAAAGGTTTGATGAAGTGCATAGTACAGTGGCAGAAATAACAAGAAAGATCCCGCCTCAATGAGATGAAAAGAGAGAACTGTCTCCCCAAATGTTGTCTTCTGACATTCAAACACATGCTGCAACCCAAACAGATGCACACCTGCACTCGCACACCTGCACAATAGACATACACACTTCCTGCATTTCCAGAGAGCTCAAGTTCAGTTCCCAGCTCACAACGGCCTGTAACTCCAGCTCCAGGGGATCCATCACCCTCTTCTGGACTCCATAGATATCTGCACACATGTGCACATCATACCCACACACAGATAGAGTATGGATGTTCAATTATTTCTTGCTGAATGGACCAGTGAACATTAATTTAAGGTTAGGAGTCATTGATCATGGTATCAGTCTTTGAACACATGTAGATGACTCAGGATCACCCACACCAGTGTGACCTGGGCCTCTCTTCATGATTTCTAAGCCATCCACATGTTGATACTTGATAGCCCGAATTCCATGGCACTGGTTTACTTCCATAGACAACTAGCTACTTCACAGTAACATTGTTGGCCAGCCAACATTTCAGTTTTAACAGCACCCTATTCTTGAAGAATATTTGTCCGATGGTATGAATGCTATTTTGTTCACACTAGGTGCAAAACTGATTGGTGGTAGAAGAATAAAAATGCCAAATATGCTGATATCTATAAGAAGCATAGATCTCATTAACGCGATACAATTGAGACAAAGATAGAAATCGTTAGGCCTGTAGAAAGTGATGTCATTAGCCTCAATCAGATACTCATTGACTTCAAGCTGGTCAACCCTGTGCTCTGCTATTAAGGGAAAGAATGAAATGAAAGAACATGGATGAAATGTATAAATCAGCGCGGGCGATGTCTGAGCGGCAGGGTGTAATTAAGGAAGCCAGAATGTGTTCTATCGCTCTGGTAACAGAACCCACATAGAATCTCGCTCAAATTTATATGTTTTGACTTTTGCACAAATTTTATGTATAAAATCCGGAGACTGTTTCAATTAATGCACAACCTTACACTCTTCACAGAGCTGCTGGGTAATTTATATTAGAAAACACCCACACTAGGTTTTGATCATGTTCAGAGAAACCTTAACTTTGGCATTTTTTTCTGGATTAAAGCCAAAGATTAACATTGATGGTCTAGAAGATGAGGGGCACAAGACTTCATTGTGAGCATCTTCTGGGTGGGACGGTATCTGAGGGAAACAGGTAGATATTCTTATGTGTTCTGAAGAGGACACTGATAATGCCATCTTCCAGTGTTACCCTGAGTACCGGAAACCTTTCCTATCATTCTGCTCCACCATCTTGCTGGGGACAGGAAAGTCTTTAGAAGAATGCAAATTAATCATTTCCCTGTTCAAATTTCTGATGATGTGTAAGAGATTCCAGGGGGACTGATCTTACTAAGACACTAACTGGCGTTCCCTCCACTGGGAGCTGGCTGGTGTATTAGTCACCCAAGCAGCAGAGAAACCAGTTAATGGTATCTTGACCTAAGTTTGCCTCTTGCTGCAGTATTGATGATGACTCTGACTCTGAGAATCTCTGTTTGTGTGGTGTGTATGTGTGCAGGCGTGTGTGAGTGCATGTGTGTGTTGTTATAATTTGTGTGTGTGTGTGTGTGTGTGTGTGTGTGTGTGTGTGTGTGTGATGTTATAACTTGGTTTGTTTTAGAGATGGGATCTCACTAGCTAGCCTCAGGCTGACTTCAAATTTGCTAGCCCAAGTTCATTCCAAACTCACAACCTCTGCCTCCCAAGTACTGGTATTAGAGTGTGTACTACCATGCCATGCAGGATATCCTTGGAGGCTTCAAAATACTAAGAACCCACCGTGGAGCTCAATACTGTTAGGAGATAGGTTACAGTAGGTTAAAAAATGCAGATAGCTATGGCCTGTAAGATCCTTCCCAGCTATCAGAGCCGGTGGCCAGACTGGTTAAAAACAAGCCAAACTTGGTCTACTTTGCATTTTGCCAGGGCATTGCACATAACAACACAATAACCTAAGCATTCCTTGTTTGTATCATCTGCACATTGGCTATTATTTAAAGTATGTCCTCCACTAGGGTTGAATAGTGCTGTGTTTGGCTGTCTGGAGCAAACAGCATTCATTACCTGTCAATGTCTACCTCACTCTTCCCTTGCTAATGACCCCTCTCAGCTGTCCATGGCAACAACAGACCCACTCCCCACTTTCTGAGCTTCCCTACATTTGGGGATTGCCGTATGAACCCAGTTCTGACTGAAGAAGTCTAAGAGGAAGCCATCAGGAAAACATCTGACTCAATTCAGCACTCACATCCAAGGAACAGATGGAGCACAAACTACTGTCCCTACTCTCCTCCACTGAACATGGCCATTGCACAGAACGTTTAGGCAGCCTTCCTGCAACCCTGAGACAATCATCAATTGAGAAAGGCTGGGTTTAGACTTCAGTAGAGGGATGGCAGCCCAAGAGGGAAAGCAATAAGCAAGAGCTGAAGTGGCAGTGGGTCCCGATATTTTTGAGTCACTGCACCAAAACAATATTTTGTGTCAGAAAAATAAAAGCTAAGGTTTTTTTTTTTGGGGGGGAGGTTTTTTTGTTTTGTTTTTTTGTTTTGTTTTGTTTTTCGAGACAGGGTTTCTCTGTGTAGCTTTGTGCCTTTCCTAGATCTCACTCTGTAGACCAGACTGGCCTCGAACTCACAAAGATCTGCCTGCCTCTGCCACCCGAGTGCTGGAATTAAAGGCATGCACCACCACCTCCCACCCAAAAGCCAAGTTTTATAAGCCGTTAATAAATATGCATATCTGTTTACTATGCCTGAACAGATACATCATACATACACACACACACACACACACACACACACACACACACACACACACACGTTTTGAATGCATGCTTCCTGTAAAGTCTCCAGTGCCACTTTCCATGACAGTAGACATCTAAGAGACTGAGTGTATACCACCCCTTGGGTATGCTTCCTTACCCTGCCAACTAGAGCACACAGCTTGCATGGGAGTCCTGTCTTTGGTTTCTACCATAGTTACTTCAATGAAGTTCAAACTTCAGTAGAAATAATAATTGAACTGTGGCATCTCATGTCATCTCTTTATGTCTCAGTTTTAATGTCACTGGGGCACCAATAAACTATTTTAGAAGGGCCAAGAACATAACTCAACAGTAGAGAGCCAGCCCAGTGCCAAGATTTAAATGTGAGATGTCCCCCACAGACTCATGTTTCAAGAGTTTCAGCCCCTTGGGCCCAGCTGGGGTCATTGATTTTAGAGGTTATGGGGACTTCAGGAGGTGGGATTCAGATGGAGGAAGCTGGACACTGCAGGATGGACCTCAAGGGTATTACCTCAGTCCTTTCTACCCAGAATTTTCTCAGCTCCCTGTTCTATCAAGGCAAGGTGGCAAGGTACTCCTGGCACATACTCTCACACACATGATGGACTGTATCCCCTACAACCATGCTCCAAAATAATTCCTCTTCCTTTAAGTTGTCTTTTTTTTCCAGGTATTCTGTCATGGCAATACATCTAGCAAGATCAAAGCCTTGAGTTAAATCCCCAGCTTTTTAGAGACCAAAGGCATCATGGCCCAGGTTTCAAAAGAGAGAAAGAAACACATAGAACCCAATTTCATGGTAAGTGCTGGAAGAGAAAATGGGGTGGGGAAGGCAGTCCAGAAAGAGGAAACAAGGATTGGCTGAATGACACTATCAGCCTGTCAGGAGCCCAGAGCAGGGAACAAAGGGGTGAGCGAGAAGACATGGAGTCTCTCTGGCATGCTTGTGAAAGGTCCGCATGGGCAGTAGAGTGCTCAGGCTAAGCAATTCCTTTCCTAGGAGCTCCAGCAGCGAAAAAGACGTAACGATCATGCTTCCATCCAAAGGGTAATAAAACTCTGCTCAATTACACTAATATTTTTGGAAGTACCTACTGTGGGCCTGATTACATGAGAAGAACAGGGACATTAAGGGGATAAGGCAAAGGCTGAGGCCACAAGGAAATGGTACTCCATGACGAGACATATGCTCCCTTAATGCATAAGCAGAGACTTCGCCATCTTACTTTTTTTTTTCTCCAGGTAGGAATGTGATGACTTCATCCTCCCTGGAGTTCCAGTGTTTCCCTGTGTGTGTTACTAAGCCAGATGCTGTTGACTGTACTTCATGCTGGTGTTTGGTGGGGGGGATAGAGGGGCTCGTTAACTTTCCATTCATCCTCAGCCTGTGCCATTCTGCAGGCAGGATGCCCAGCCTGGATGTCAACTTTTTACAAATAACAATTGAAGCTGTCAGTTATCTTGATGAGCAGAGCTCTGCTGAAAGAACAGCATAATTGGGGGGTGAAGTGTTAGTGAGGTATTTTTTTTTTCCTCCAGCAACAAGAACAAAACCTCTTTTTGGATATAATGTACTTGCTATTATTATTTGGTATGTAGCACATAAAATTCAAATAATACCAGAGTGAAAATACAAAATTCCTTAGCTTTTTAGAGGCCAAACATATCCTGGAGAGAAGAAGGGGGAGGGAAAGGAGAGAGAAAAGAGAGAGAACCCTATTTCACTCTTTTTCTCGGCTCAAATTTAAATGGAGAAATTGTGATGCTTATTTTTCTTGGGTATTTGTGTACTTAAATACAAGGCCAACTGACTATAAAAGAGACCCAGTGTTTAAGCCTTAAGGCAGAGATGGTATGAATTTAAATGATCTATGTCATTGTCCTGTACACACTGGATGGCTCATTATTAAGTCAACCAAAATGTAATTTCTGGTATTCTTTCCACCCCTCCTAGTCTATAAATCCAAGTCTCCAGCAGCTTGCCCACACCTACTTGTCCTTCCGAAAGCCCTTAGAAACCTCCCTCTGCTCACACCAGGAATGCAAACATTCATTTTCTCCTGGTACCCATCCATCTTTCTTTGTCTCTCCTCTGACCCTTTTGAACGACTTGAGTCATACTTACCTATTGGTCCCCTTTAGAGCATGAGGTACAGGAGATGGGAGTTTATTCAGCTTATTTAGTTTATTCAGCTTTGTACCCTGGGATGCAGGTGCTCAACAAGCGTTTGATTGATGGGGAAAGGAAAGAAGGAATATGGTGAGAAGAGAGTATCTTAGAGGGCACTTGCTGCTCCAAGGAACCACTCTAAAGTAGGGCAGAGCTCCAGGGGCCAGGAAAGGGCAGCAGAGAGTTAAGGAGCAGAAACTCAGCAGGGTTACCAACTCACTTGAAGGTTTTCCTGGTCACATGGATGGGAAGGGTAGAAAAAGCAAGGTCAGTGATACAAACTATCAGGGCACATGCTTGTCATATGCCATGGGATGCACAGTTAGGACATCAAACATGAAAAAGAATTCATGAGGACTGCCACAGAACAAAAGAAACACTCACCATGAGTGCAAAATAATTGGGATGGATTATGGTCTGTGGGGCAGGTCTGAAGAAGTCTTGGCTCCAGCATGGACTGTCCCTCAGCTGATCTCAAGGCCTTGTTACCCAAGAGGGAGAGAATAGATGGAAGGCAAACCCTAAAAGCCACACTGACTAGGACACTAGCAGGAAGTTAGTGCTCGGAAGAGACCTAAGGGTTAGACATCACCAGACAGAAATTGAACAAGGAAAGAAACCAGAGCAAAAGATAGCAAGAAGGACCTACTGGGGGCCAGCAAGACAGCTCGGCCCCAGAAAACTGCATGGTGGAAGAGAGAACTGACTCCCACAAGATGTCCTCTGACCTCCATGGGAATGTCATGGTATGAGTGCATGCACACATCCATACACATGATAAATAAATGTTCGATTTTCTTGATTTTCTTAGAGGTCTTCCTAGTCAGTACAGGACCTGAGTAGAAGGGGAGGAGGAATTGTGCTTTAAAGCGGCAAAGCCTTGTCCCTCTTGAGGACAAGACAAGCCATTCCTGGCCAGGTTCTGCCCCTCAGCACCAAAGTATCATAATTCTCTCTGGGGCTGGAAAGATGGCTCAGCAGTTAAGAGCCCCTGCTGTTCTTTTAGAAGACCTTGAGAGTCCCCTGAACATCAGGCAGGTCACAACTGCCTGAAACTCCAGCTGTGGGTGACCCAATGCTCTCTTCTGACCTCACTGAGCACTCACACACACATATGTGCACACAAACACACACTCAGATACACAAAAAAGGAAGGAAGGAAAAAGAAGAAGGAAGGAAGGAAGGAAGGAAGGAAGGAAGGAAGGAAGGAAGGAAGGAAGGAAGGAAGGAAGGACAGACATAACTCTCCTTTCAAATCTGTCATTGTAACTCAACTATCCCAAAGGTCATCTAATCTCATCAATGTTTCATCATTGAACAAAGTTCTAGTGACGTCAAAACTCAATGAAGCAAGGTAGAAAATTCAAAATTAGTCTAAACCACTCATAATATACCCACAATCTCAGTATTGATGGCATCTCCTAATAGCAAGCCAGAGGCACTCTCTTTATTAGGAGCTGTTAAAATGCAGAATTTTATCCCCCCAATACTAGCCTTCATCCTAACAGAACCTCCAGGTGATTGTGTGAGCAGCCAAGCCCTACCCATCACCAGCAGCATCCCCAGCCTTGGTAACTATGTTCTAGTCACATCAGCCTTCTTTCTGCTCCTCAGATACTCTGTGAATATCCCCAGCTGAGGCACCTGTCCCCAACTGTCTTCTGTGGTCCCTCTTTCCAGGAACCATCCATACTCAATCCAAGTAAAATGCCTAAGCATGCTCAATGATGTGAGGCAATTGTGTGTCTATGTTATCTTTGCATAACAGTTCACTGAGCTGAAGTGACTTCATGATCATCCAGAGAGCTTGTTAAAGCTCACCTTTCTGCACCTACCCCAGAACTTCTTGGGTGGAGTCCGAGAATCTGCATTCCCCACAGTTCCAGATGATGGAGATAAAGTCTTCAGCACTGTACCTGATGTTCTCTGTGACAGTCTCTTCAGTAGCTTCGTCTCCATATGAGTGTCTGTTTTGAGAGGAAAGGAGTCTGTATGTTTCCTTCATCCTGAGTCTCCAGCGAGTGATTCATAGGAAATGCCCTTTAATATGTGTCAAATAAAGAATGAATTAGTTAGGAACTGATTCTTTACATTATGGATTTTGTGTCTTTTGTGTTCCACTTAATCTAGTTTAGCAACAATTTTGCATTCCATCCTGAAAGTCTATGGAATCAGCCATGAGAGATTTATATTTTAACCAAAGCGTAATTTACAAAAATACAAACCACACACAGAGAAGAGTGTATTTACTGTTACTGTGATTGACAGTGTACTTATGTTTTCAACGTCATTAGCTGGTCTTCCACTTGAGGGCAAAGATGCAGTCCGATAGAATTCTAAGGGAACGTCCCCTTCTTTTAACAACACAGTCTCAGTGGCACTCTGAGAGTGCAAGATCCTTGCCTCCAAAACTGAACAGGAAAAAATTGTTAATATTTGTAATGTCAATCTTATTCTGAGAGATAACATTTCTCATACATCAGAATCAAACACAGCATCATAAAATATAACTGACTGTTATGAATACATCTCAGAAGCAAGCAGACTCCTGTATTGCTAATAAGATTATATGCTGACTCCCACAGGCCTGGGCTGCTCTCAACCTTTGTCCAAGAAGCTCCTTTTCTCAGTGGGCATCAGTCAATGGAGAAATGTTTAACTAGTCAGATCGGTGAGGATAGTAAGAGACTGAGTGCTCAGCCCTGAGTAGGACACCGATCTTAACCCCACCACCCCCAAGGCTCAAGAAGTACTATGGGAAAGGAGTGTAAAGAATGTAAAAGCCAGAGGCTGGTAGAAGAAGCGCTGTAAAATACTGTCCTCTATACATACCATGGCGACTGCCTTCATGAACTCGCGACAGGTGTGGTGATGTGCACAAGACCTACCGAAGAACCAGGCAGCCAAAATTCCAGCAAACATGGAGCAGACAATCTCCACGTCCCACCCCAAACTCAGGGACTAGTGGATATTTGCTGGGAGAGGGAGGACCCTCGGGTGAGGACACGTAGCCACTGGCAAGTTTCCCATGCTCCAGGGGATAGCCACACACCCATGTACACACAGGCAGCAACTAACTGGACTTGGCAGGTTATCACAAAACAAAACAAAACAAAAAACAAGACATGAAGCTGGGATGGGGTATAGGGGGGACACAGAGGAAATAGAAAGGGTGAAATGGAGGGGTAAATAAGATCGTACTTCATGGGGTACATGTATGAAATTCTCAGAAATACAGAAAATTTTAAGTAAAAGGCATTAGTGAGAAACAGGGGAAAAAAGATTATACTTCACCCATGACTCAGTTTGAGCTTGCCTCCAGAGAGCCTTACCAGATCACATGTTCTGGGATTATTGACCAGGCTGACTCACTGTCCAGCCCTCAGCGGCCCCGCCCACCCCCTCACTCCCACCCCCTGCATTTGCAGATCACAAGTCATACTGGCAGAAGAGCCACCCTGATGAGGGCACAGACCCATGTGCCCACCTGCTTCTCCTTCCACCCTTCCTGTCATAGCCACTGCCGCTCTCTCCCCTTACCCGCTAGCTGACTTTGACAGGCTCCCTGCCCACATCGGACTGGCAGTCGCCACCAGAACCTGGGTCTCATCTTCCCTGACTCAGGCCTGCTTCCATCTCTTGAATGCTGAGGCAGAGCCCCTGCCTGCATAATAAGGGGCCACAATCAAAAGCCAGGGCAGTCACTTCCCTCCACACTGGTCACTGAGGGAGGCACCTGGGGAGTTCAGGGCGGAGACAGTAGCCTTGCTAATGAAGCCAGATTGCAGGAGCCTGGAGTCTCCTGTGAACTGCATAAGCTAAATGGCACAGCTGAGGGGCCAGTTCCTGGCATGACAACCTTCCTGTCACCGTGCTGACAGGCCAGAAAGTCAGTGGCTGGGGAGATTCGGGCTCTGAGTGGCTTGACTGTGTCACAACATCCATGTGGAGCACTAATGACCAGAGCTTGCACTGAAGAAAGCAGGGGTCCTAAGAGGTGGGCTACCCCTGGCACCGCTTAGTAGACATGATTAAAAGCACTGACAGGGATGGCGGTGTCTGAAAAGGGAGTTTCATCCCCAGTCAAGAACAGGAACTTGAGCCAAAGTGCCCTATCAATCAAATAAAGTTGATCTGAGGACTCTGGAATGGCATGTTAATTATTATCCATATTACATTATTTATAGATATTAATTAATTATATTAATTGCATAAAAGGATCTGATTCTGGACTAAAGAAACTTTATTTTTAAATGCTCTATTTCAGTTGTCAATACAGAAAAATATTTTGGTGCAGAACCTATAGGTGAGCATTAATTCTGGCTTTGGCACATAACTCCTTTTATATGCGAGACCTGTTGGCTCATTCAAGGAAAACATTTGATATATATATATATGTGTGTGTGTGTATGTGTGTGTGTGTGTGTATGTGTGTATGTATGTATGTATGTATATGTGTGTATATATGTATATATGTGTATGTATATGTGTATATATGTGTGTATATATTAATGACAGATTCTCATGTAACCTAGTGAGCCTCTCACTTGCTACGTAGCAGATAACCTTCAATGTCTGATCCTCCTGCCTCTGCCCCCTGAGTACTGGGATTATAGGCATGCACCACCAATTTTTTTGTGGTGCTGTGGATCTGTCTCAGGCTTCCTGCATGCTAGGCAAGCGCTGTACCCACTGAGCTACATCCTCAGCCCCTTGACTGTCTTTATGAAACTTCCAAAGTCCAGGACTCTGAGGATAACGACTATGATGGTTAAGTTTCTCTGTCGGTTTGTCTGGGCTAAGGAGATGCTAACATAGCTGTTAAAACATGCTTGACCCCGAAGTTGTGATCATGGGAGAGCTGCCCCCATTTCTCATCTGCCTTGTGGTGACATGGGGGAAGGAGGGTGGGAACAAGAGGGATCAGGTAGGAGGAGGATGGAGGGAGAGAGTGCTGGGAGAGACAACTGGAATAGGGGAAGCATCTTGGGGGATGAGCTAGAAATCTAGTGCAAAGGAAATTCCCAGTAACCTATGAAAGTGATCCAAGCTAAGACTCCTAGAAAGTTGGGGGTAGAGGGATATGGTCCCTGAACTAGCTATCTCCTGTAACCAGGCAAGACTTCTAGTGGAGGGATTGGGGCACCAACCCAGCCACATAACCTTCAACCTACAATTTGTCCTGCCTATAAGATGTATTGGGGTAAAGGTGGCACAAAAATTGTGTAAGTGGCCAGTCAATGACTGGTCCAGCTTGAGATCCATGTCATGAGAGGAAGCCCATCCCTGACACTGCCTGAAGGTCTAGGACTCAGGGGCTGGATAGCCCAAAGATCTAGGATAGAACCAAATATGACAGAAAAAAAAGCCAATGAAATGATTCCTAAGGATATTCTACTATACTCATAGATTGGTGCCTAGCCCAATTGTCATCAGAGAGGCTTCATCCAGTAACTAATGGAAACAGATGCAGAGACCTACAGTCAAACATTAGGTGGACCTCAGGGAATCCCGCAGAAGATGAGGAGGAAGGATTGTAGGACAAAGAGGGGTCAAAGACACCACAAGAAAACCCACAGCATCGACTTACCTGATCTTATAGGGGCTCACAGAGCCTGAACCGACAACCAGGGAGCCTGCATGGGACTGACCTAGGCCCTCTGCATATAAGTGACAGTTGTGTAGATTGGTCTTCTTGTGGGACTCCTAACAGTGGGAGCAGAGGCTGCCTCTAACTCTTTGGTTGGCTTTTAGGACCCTTTTCCTCATACTGGGTTACCTGGTCCAGCCTTCAACTTGATATACTATGTTTGGTTGAGAGCCACGGGAGACCTTCCCTTCTCTAAATAGAAACAGGAGAAGGAGTGGATAGGGGGAGCAGAGGGAAGTAGGGGGAGAGGGACTATGAGCAGAGGAAGGAGAGGAAACAGTGGTTGTAAAAAGTAAATTAATTAATTAATAAGAAGAAATAAATAAAAGATAAAAATATTTTACCTTCAAGAATGAAAAACAATGGCCACAATACATCAATCATTTGCAAATTATTTTGAAAAATAATATGGAAGATTCTGCAAGTGGAAACATTTGCAAAAAACAGTTCCATGAAAAACTAATATTTAAATTGTGTTCTATGTTCAGAATTCTGCTGTGATTTCTAGTTTTTTGTTTGTTTGTTTGTTTGCAAATAGGATATACGGCGGATGAATAAGTGGATGACACACTGTTAGAAAAGAAACAAACCCAGCAGGACAGCATGACTCCTACCAGAACCCAGTCCCTTGGGAATGTGTCTTATTATTAAAATTATATCATTGAAGAAAATTTAGATGGTTTACAAGGAAAACAGCATTCATTTATGTAAGTACACATATCAGTGTGTGTGTGGGTGTGTGTGTGTGTGCGCGCGCGCACCATGCAATCCCAACACCACAGACTACCAACAACTCTCTCATCCGTTGGTTCCCAAAAGGACATTTTGAGGTTTGGCTTATACCTTGTGCAACCATGTTGTGCTCCTGGATGAGCTGTCCCACAGCCCGATAACACTGTTTAAAACTCACTGTCTGGCACACATTTTAATTGAATCAGAGAAACAGCAAGGCCTGCTCTGACTGGTGATGGGCTACTCATCTGCTGTTGGCCTCTTGCTTGTCAGCATTTCTGAAACACCAGTGCAACAGGAAGCCCTCTGAGGAGTGCACCACTGCCAGTGGCCAGCCTGCACTGGCAAAGGTGCTCTGCTCCATGCAGAAGCCACTCACCTAAGTTGCCTGAGAGAGACATGACTGCAGAGGGCTGTGCTCCCTTGAGGCAGCCCAGTCTACACAAGATATGAGCCAGGATCAAGCAATGCCTTCTGAAGGGGCATACTCAGATACCTTCAGTTTTTAAAAGTAAATCCTTACTTTTCGTTTTAAATAGATCAAATACTTAACAGTAAGAGATGTTTATTTGAGGTTTTGTTTTGCTTTTTTTTTTTTTTTTTTTTTTTTTTTTTTGAGAGAAGGTCTCACTATATAAGCCCAGATGACTTTAAACTCGTGATCCTCCTGCCTCAGCCTCCTGAGTGTTAGGATGACAAGCTATCACCCTCAAGATTGGCTTGCTTTATAATTTTTGATAGTTTTAAAATATTGTTCTTTTTTCACTTCAATGGGTAGTATATAAATAGAACATGGATATATTCATGTTCTATGGTATTCAAACATCCAAACATACACCATTTAAAGGACAGTGACTTCATATGTGCAGCTGCCCTTCTGTGTCCAGACAACACTGCTCCACTGTGGTAAACTACCACCTCTGGTTCTCTTTCCACTCCCTTTTCTGCAATGATCCCTGAGCCTCGGGAGGAGGCAGTTCCATCCAAACTTCGTACTGAGCACTCAACAATCTTCTATTCTCTGCACCTTGACCAAGACCGTACAAGCTCAAGCCTGCCCAAAGCCCAGCATGAGAGGGGAGGTGGGCACAAAGCCCCACCCCTTATGGAGGAGGAATTGGCAACTGATAGCTGCTGGGAGGAGAATCAGTTTTCTTTAAGGGTGTGGTCCATGGTAGGTCAGCCACCCTCCAATGGAAGGTCTGGACTGGTGAGTCGAAAATGGATGGATGGATGGATGGATGGATGGATGGATGGATGGATGGATGGAGAGATAGATAGATAGATAGATAGATAGATAGATAGATAGATAGATAGATAGATAGATAGATAGATAGATGATAGACAGATATAAAGTTGGATGGATAGAAAAGGTAGTGGTCTAGGAAGAGTTGGGGGAGGGATGCATATGATCAAAGTATATTGTACAAGATTCACAATGGATTCATAAAAATTATAATAATAAAATTAAAACACAAATCCCTTTCCTTACTCATTGGTGGGTACCCTACATGTCACTTTGCATTCCTTTAATTCACAAATATAAGTACTTTTTTAAATGCAGAAAGGATCAGACCCTACTATCAACTAAGGCTGGGCTTGAACTCCTGATCCTGTGCCTCTCCCTCAGAGGTGTTGTGAGTATAGGCATGACTACTACACCAGCTATCTTCTCTCAGTGCTGTGGCTTACCTTCTGCAACATAACAACACATCCTGGACACTAACACTTCTTCCAACAAGATAGGCAAATGTGTACATCTTCCTCATATTTGATATTATCAGTTTGAGCTAGCGATTGAACCCAGAGCCTTGCACATACCAGACAAGAGCTCTACCATTGAGTTATGTCCACAGGCCTAAGTTTCCAAGTTCATTGTTTGTTTTTTTTTACATTCTAATAGATGAATACTATTACTTTATTTTTATTTTCACTTTTATTTTTCTAAATACAATTTTGCCTGGGTTCATTTTCTCAAATACTTTGAACATAATTTGTCTTCCTTTTCTAAACTGTCCAATCTTTCTTTTTCCATATATTTTGTTGTTTGCCAGTTTATACTTCTAATTATAGGCACTCATTATTAAACATAATAATAATACACTCCCTGCTGTGTATGCTGAAATATTTATCAGTCTGTCAAGAGCATAACCCTTAAGCGCAACATAAGTCCTGATAAGTTGCCTTTGACATACTTTGTGAGGTAGAGGTGGGTGTGTGTTTTAACTTTGGATTGTCAAACTTCATGCCTTTGTGTTAATCAAATTGTTAATTTCAGGTCTTTGCAACTTTATATAAATCAAAAATCATTCCATTGCCTTTAGCCTACTGGCTATGGGTGAGATAGGACCTCTGTTGGTTTTTCAGTGTCGAACACACAGATTACAAGCCCAGTGCCACTTTGAGATCTTTGGCAGCAGTTAACTCTGCAGCTCACACACGATTGAGCCTGTATGATAATGAGTATTCAGAGATGGGTAATTCCTGGGAGGCACTCACTAACCTAAGACAGAGCACCTGTGTGGCCTGAGCAGGCATCTCCATGACAAGTAAGGTGACCTGCTAACGTCCCACGCAACCCAAGTCAGAAGCTCATTTTTTTTAATAAAAGGGAGACCTGTAGGTCCCTGGCCCCCATTTTGGGTAACTGTTGCCTTGCCTGCTGACCTTGACCTTGATATCCTCCCTATGCTAATTCCCTGCCAAGTTCCACACTCCTGGATGCTTAAGGGAAGTTCCTTGTCTGTGTATCCTGAATAATTGGTGTTAACAGCTTAGATGTAAGATTGCAAAACATCAGTAGTGAACTTCTGCCCTCTGGGGTTCTCCCATTGTGCTGTAAGCCTGTATTTAAGACTTCCTCCCTCCTTCAATAAATGACATTCAGCATTTGATATATATATATATATTATATATATATATATATATATATATATATATCACAAATGTGATTAATATCATGAGTGTAATTTAAAAAATAAAAATTAAAAAAAATCATTCCAAAACATTGCACATGTGTCTACATATGTTGTTGTGTTTTGCTCTTTACTCTTTGGGGGCCTGCCACCAAGCTCCCAAATAAATACATGGAGATTTATTCTTTCTTATGAATTATCCCATCTATCTTTTGCCTTTGGGTTTTTATCTTTCTCTATGCTATATACCTTTCTTTACTTCTTAACTCTGTGGCTTGCTGTGTGCCTGGGTGGCTAGGTGGCTGGGTGGCTAGGCCCTGATGCCCTCTTCTCATCCTTTTCTTGCTCCTCCTTTTTCTCTTTTTCTCCCTCTATTTATTCTCTCTATCTGGCAGCCCCACCTATCCTTCTCCTGCCTTGCTATTAGTCATTTAGTTCTTTATTAGACCAATCAGTGTTTTAGATAGGCATGTAGCTGAAAGATTTCCTATGTCCCACCCGGTCTGCAGCCACTCAGACCCAAGTAAACACATAGAGGCTTATATTAATTAAAATTGTTTGGTCATTAGTTCAGGCCTACCACTGACTAGCCCATACCCTTAAACTCAGCCCATTTTTGTTAATCTATATGTTGCCATATGTTTTGTGGCTTTACCTGTGTGCCATTACATGCTGCTCCCTGGATGGTGGGCTGGCATCTCCTGACTCAGCCTTCCTCTTCCCAGAATTCTCCTTGTCTGCTTATCCTGCCTATACTTCCTGCCTGGCTACTGGCCAATCAGTGTTTTATTAAACCAGCGTACCAAAGCATTATCCCACAACATAGGCATAGTAATACAGCTTCACAGAGTTAAACAAAGGCAGCATAAAAGAATGCAACACATCTTTGCATCATTAAACAAATATTCCACAGCATATACAAATGCAACACACCTTCAACTAATAGTCCACAACATAATATGCCATAACATACATGTATGTGCCTTTCATGTCTTTGGGAGAGCTTCACTATTAAAGATTACAAAATATTACTTTCCTATTCTGCTAATGATTTTATAGGTTTTTATGGTCATGGCACCTTTGTCATTTAGTTTATTAACACCAGGAATCTATTTTTTCTGTGTAGGATATAATATGTAAACTATGATGCCAAGAATTTCATCTATACTCTCCTCCAAATGAAGAGCCCTTGGTCCCTGCATCATTTATAAAATATCCAACAATATTCCACTGACTAAACCCCTTGCTTTCCCATTAACTGAGGTCCCATATTTAACCAGTCTGCTTCTGAATTCTTCCTGAGACTTGTCTTCAATTTAGCTGCTAAAAATCAATGCCACACTTTTCGAAGTACTATTGTATCACAACATATGCATTGTCCCTTTTATGATAATTTTAGACAGGCTTTCAATTCATTGTTCTTTCTCCAATTCTTTTTTTCTGAGATAAAATTTCATGTAGTCCAGGCTGGCCTCCATCTCCTGCACCATCACACCTGGTTTATATAATGCTAGCAATTCAATCTGAAGGGAAATAAGTACCTTTACAAACTATTATTCTTCCATCTAGAAATAGTTTGTCTCTCCATTCTTTTATGTCTTCCCATAAAAATTATAATTTCAATTTTCTCCATTTAAGTTTTACTCATTTCTTACTGTTCTTTAATTTCTAAAATACTGATGGATTTAATTTGTACTGGAAGTGGAAGTATTTTCAAAGTCTTTATTGCTCATGCATATGTAGACTACTAATTTTGAGATTTTGAGTGAGTCTTTCTCTAACTGGCATAAATTTGTGCATGTTTCTAGAATTGAAATTAGATACATGTATACAATGGTTAATGGCCAAATCAAGATGATCAGCCTTTCCAGCCCCTCAAATACTACTATGTCTATGTGTTGAGAGCCTTTGAGTGTGACTCATATCTTGTCGCTCCATGGAACTCTCCCTTGGGATCAGAGTTTCTGTTTTCCTGGCTCTTCTACTACCATACTAAACATACACAAAAAACAATGGCATTCTTTTATTCTCCTCGGTGCTTTTACAGGGGGAAGAACAGAAGGAAGGCTGGGGCTGGACGAGAGGCAGGCTTCACCTTAAGATCAGTAGACACCATCACAATCCTGATCATCAAATGCCAAATGTCAAGACAACAAGATCATAGCTCATCATGTCCATACATTCTAAAGCTGAGTTTATTCTTCTTCGTTTACTTCTAACCAATGATGCCTTCTGTGAACATAAGATAGCTGCAGGGTCTCTCTGCTTTACTTCTAGATGGAGCACAGAGCTTTTCTCCCCAGGAATTAAAGAAAGGTCCTAGGCTTGGCTGTCCCTGGCCACCACTGGACTGTGTACCTATTCCTAAATGATTTCCCATGATTAGGGTTTGAAGCAAATGGGTGTCCAACCTTCTCGCATTGCAATATGATGTTGTCATCTCAAAGTTTATGTTCAATAACCATATAACCAAGTTACACACACACACACACACACACACACACACACACACACACACATACACACACACACACCTCCAAATGTTTATTTCATGGTGGGCTGTATTCATAGTGATCCTGGGACACACATGACCCACAGGCCACAAGTTGGACCCACTGAGAGACTGAAACCTGCTGTCTTATTTCTTATAGCCTGCTGCACTTGGTTATAGTAAGAAGGATGGAGTATACAGAAAATTAATCTTTTAAGTACATTTCAGAGCTCTGTGGCCCATAAGAGTAAGAATTGAGTTGCCAAAGCCGCTGTTCATCCCCTGGCCTCGACTTGATGACAAATTCTGCTGCTGCCTGCTGCTGCCTACAGGGTCACTGTCACACCCCATGGGTGATTCAGACACTGCTTCTGGAGCCAAAGGATCTGAAAGGCTGATCCTCTATTGTCAAAGTCTCTACCTATGAGCCTCTGGCTGTCTTGTCCTCCATCAATACAAGTGCACCTGCACGTTTTTCAAGCACTGTCGAGTAGACTCACGTGTGTTACTAACATGGTTATAAATTTAATTCATACCCATAGTCCCTCCACCTTTTAAACAATCATTCTGATTTCTATACAATCCCATTCTGGTCTTTGTCCACCTATATAGAGTCACACTGCCATCATAAACGGTTACTTAAAAGGTCTGCATTCTTATGTTCCATTTAGCATACTTTAAACATTTTCCCATCTAATCTTCCTAATTACCACTCTGGTGGCTTCATCACAGTACATTAAGGTGATCTGGTATCATCTGCCTAATTACTTCTCAATTTTTCACTATTAGTGACAAGTGGAAATGAATACTTTCAAACATTTGCCTTCTCTTTTAATGGACTGTGTCCTTGCTATGTGAGGAATGGGACTAGAGTGAGAAAACAGGAGCCATTCAAGCCTCCAGTACTATTGTGTCCTGCTGCATTTCTAAAGGTCTTTGTCTCTGTGCTCTTTGTACTCTAATTTTATCAGTATTATCATGATGGCTTCATTAATAAGTATAAAGTGTTACCTTGATTTAACAATGGTTTGGTTTGAATTCATTTAGCAAGTAGACAGACAGATGGAACATTCCCTTCATTATTTGCTTTCCTTGTTAAATATCTCATAATCAAATAAGGTATGAATTTTATTTCTGTATTTGAATGAGTTTTTTAATATTGAGTAGATATTCATTAAAATCTGTGAAGAGGCAAATATCTTCCCCAATTTCTGCAGTGTCCCTTTTAATGATAAATCTAACATTTCACCATAAGGAATGTTTTATTTTACACTGCTAAATCTATTTTTTCCTCTGTGGTTTCTTTCTTCTTCAAAACTGAGAAAACCATTTATCCAAATTCTCCAAGTAAATATTTAAACTCTTAAGATAATAATGACTTGATTTTACATGTCATTTGATAATAAATAAATGTTTCTTTCTCCTACTGCAGACACTCTGAGAACACATCCTTTCAAAATAAACTAAACTTAAGCAGTATCATGGGGGTGGGGATTATGTGTTTTCAAAAACAGTCACCACCAGCTACATGTAATTACAAAGCTTGAAATGTTAATAGTACAAATTGAGATATGCAAAAAAAGGAAGAAAGTAAAAGAGTTAAAATTTACATCAGATTTCCAAGAATAGGTATTATAAAAGAATGTAAAATATCTCATTGATTTGAGTGAAACAAAACACAGTAAAATTAGTCGATTCATTGACTCTTTTTCATTTTGTATATGTACCCTAGAATATCTGAAACTGATTCTGTGGTTTGCACTATTTCTGCTGGACATTACTGTCCCCACAGGTACCTTTTCTGTCTCAGTTCTTGATGGGAGCAGGTCTGAGCCAGGGCATGGTGGTGACTACAGCTCTCTTACCAGGGGAAATACTTACTTCATCAAGTTTATGATATCAAGAGCAGAGGCTTTCCTCACTGCCCCATGCCCTGCAGGATGCTCTTACTAAAGAGGCTGACCACCCTTTAGCAGATAATATTTTAATGGACTCTGAGCTCACATGCATAGTTTTCAAAAAGAGGGCAAGACTTGATCAGTGTGAAACTCCCTGAGGAATGTCAGCAGTGGCTCTAACCAAACTTGATTTGATTCCTTAGCTACGTGACTCTTCGGTGTCAAGACTATGCATGTACTCATTTTGGGGCAAGATCCCTGTAATGGTGAATACCATGAACTTGACAGACTCTAGACTCCCACCAGATGTAAGCCTTGGGATATGTCTATGAGGGTTCGTCTATACTGGGGTGACTGAGGCGGCAAGACACACACTGAATCTGAGCAGCAGCGTTTCCTTGGCTTGCAGCTTGGACTGGATAAGAAGGAGAAAGTGAATGGAGTATCAGCTGCCCCCGAATCCTATTGCCATTACCCCTGCCATGATGGACCAACGCCTGAAACTGCGAGCCAAATTAGACCCTTTTTCTCTGGTTGATTTTGTCAAACATTTTATCAAGGAAAAGAAGCTAGGACAATCCCAGTTTGAGTCACTGTTGAAAACACCCAGAGGTCCAAGAAGGGCGAGAATATAGTACTCAGACTAGTCAGCCTTTTAGTATTTTTTTGTTGGTACGTTCAGTGTGTGTGTGTGTGTCTGTGTGTGTGTGTGCACATATGTGCATGCATGTGAGCACACAAATGCTGTAGCACATATGTGGAGGCCAGAGGACGATCCAAGGTAGCCAGTTCTCTCCCTCCATCATGTGGAATCTGGGGATCAAACTCAAGAGGTCAGGCTTCATTGCCAAGTACCAAGCCACCTCTCTGGCCCCGCTCCTCCTTTTACAAGCAGACATTTCTAGCCTTACCCTTGCCTAGCTTGTCAGAACATTACAGGCCCTGAGTCCTTTCCTGCTGCCCCTCCCCCTGCCTTCCTACAGCCCCTGGCATCTGTGATGTGACAAGAGTTGACACCTATGGTCTTGGCTAACTTTCTCCAGCTGAGATCAGAATCCAGATGGGACATTTTTGTCCTCGTCTCACCTCCATGATGACTTTTTCTATTAGATAGGTCTCTCATACGTAGCTAATCAGGTTCATTTTATTCTTTGGCCTAAATTATCTAAATTTTTAAAGTAAAGTAATAGTAACTTCATATTCCAGTATTCTCTAGAAGTATTTTTTCACTCTGATGATCTCTTTGAAGCCCAAACAGGATCCAGCTTTGACTTGCCAATTTCATGCATCCCTGTTTCATAATGGGAAATAGTCTAAGGACAACGTAAAGGATTCTACTCCCTCTATTCTGCAAAGCTTTCACCATAAGGAGCACTGGCTCTGTCACAGAGCTGTCTGGAACAAAGCTCTCCCTTCATAGCATTTGCTAGGCCGCCTCCACACATCTGCAATTTATGCCATTGGTAACTTCCTGCCGCTTTGCATGGGACCACGTATTTATATGACAGGAAAAGTGATTAAATAACTGCATGGACCTTGTAGCAAATGAGTTACTTCTTTGCTGCCATTATGTCTGATTCTCCATAGATGATTCAGGCTGAAGGCTCCTTAGGATCATAAGTAGCCAAGATCATTTTTCATCTCATCATCCCATTATCCATAATGAGAAAATACTTCTAAATGTGAAGATTACTCTTTCCGAACATCCCTGGTGAACACTCTCGTCGACATTAGTGCAATTTATTAACTGTCCTTTTTGTAGCCACAGTAGGAAAGAGATGCTAGGAGGCACCCACATAATACTGCAGGCAACTGGCAGGAGTCAGGCTCTTCCCAGACCTTTCTATGGTCCTTCAGTGTACTCTTAGTGAGCTTGCGATTGACCGCACCTTATCAATCATAATTTTACAATGTACTAATGGGCTTTGAGTCCTTGTACAATGTTTTTTGGGGAGATGGAAAAAATTGATTTACTATGAAATTTCCTGGGGTTGGGAGATGACTCATATGACTCATCAGTTCATAGATGCTTGCTGCACAAACCCGGGGACCTGAGTTTGGATTCCCGGCACCCACAGAAAAAGCCAGATGTGCACCTGGAGTCTCAGTGGTGGAGAAGCAGATAGAGCAGGCTTAGAGCTTGCTGATCAGCCAGTCTAGCGAATTAGGAAGCTCCAAGTTTAGTTGAAAACCTTGTCTCAAACTTAAGGTCAAGAGTAGGACAAAGATATCAGACGTCAACTTCTGGCCTCCATGAGCTCTCACATATATACACACGTGGATGCAGCAACACGCATACACACACAAATTCCTTCTAACCAAACTCAGTTTGCTTCCATGGCTGTAACCACTTCCGCAAGTGCCTTACAGGTTGAAAGGGGTTTCCACATACATTACCCTGTTTCAACCGCATACATCCTGAATCCGATTTTTGCACTTTTCAGATGGGGAAAGCATGGCTCGGTGACAATCCTGGGCCAAAGTCACAGATGTAGTTGACTTCAGAGTCCAGGTTGTAGCACAAATCTTAAAAGGTCTTAGGCCACAGGCAAGTAGCTTTTTTTTTCGAATTCATACCACGAACAGTGGGCTCCGGATGTAGCCTGAATTTTAAAAGGTCTTATTAATAAAAATCAAACCTGGAGCCAGGTGTTGGGGTTAAAGCTGGAAGATCAGAGAAACAGAACAGGCCACATCTAACCTCACCTCGCCAACTTCTCAGCCGATCCTGTTTCCTCAAACTGTGTCCTCATCCAAATGGATCTCAGCTGAACTGCTGCTAGAAGCCTTATATACCTTTCTGCTTCCTGCCATCACTTTCTGGGATTAAAGGCCTGTGTCACCATGCCTGGCTGTTTCCAGTGTGGCTTTGAACTCACAGAGATCCAGACAAATCTCTGCCTTTGGAAGGCTAGGATTAAAGGCGTGTGTGCCACCATTTTCTGGCCTCTATATCTAGTGGCTGTTCTGTTCTCTGACCCCAGATAAGTTTATTAGGGTACACAATATATTGAGGGGACACAATATCACCACATTAGGTCTTCTAAATTAGGATACCAGGGTAAGAGAAACTCAAGATACAGTGTAGAAGAACATAATTTCAGAATCCATTTGGCCACTAACTTTGTGTAAGTCACTTCACCAAAATGAGTTGGACTGGGGGCTGATACTCCTTCCTACCAGAATATCCCAATGACTCCCAGATTCTCATGATAATTACCCACCAACATCTGTTCTTCCCAGTCCTTCTGATGGACCCTCCATTCTCTCCTAATGGCAGCAGGACCTCAGGGCCTCCACATGCCCTGATTCACTCTGGGAAGAAGCAGAGAATCAGATCTTTTCCTCTGCTGAGGAATTCCAGAACCCCGTGGTTTAAGAGGCAGACTTCATCTCCTGTTACTGTGCAAACTCTATTTGAAATAGGTTTAAAGTCATTTAAAACTTTTATTTATGATTTTGTGTGCGTGTGATGTGGTCATTGGGAGCATGAGGGTGTGACACGGCTTGCATTTCGGAGTCAGGAGACAACTTCATGGTTTCCATGGATGGCCAGCGCTTTACCTGCAGTCATCCTGCCAGCCTTAGAGTTCTTCCAGGAATGATGTCTATATTATGCATTTCACAAACAGGGCTCTTAAGAAATATCTACAGGGCAGAAAGTCCGTGTCCTCTTCTGGAAAATAAGTTCAGGAACGTGCTAGTCTGCATCAAGTGATACAGGCTCGGCCCCTGAGTACATCCACTTATGCTGAAAAATGAACACTCAGTTCAAGACAGATGTCTGTCCTTGGTTCATCTGAACATGACAAATTTATTTTTTATCGAGTTAAACATGTCTTTTTCTTGAAATGTCTCCACTAAACTCTAACCCATAATTCATGGAATTGTTTGGCCACAAAGAGAGACACTACACTACCTTAGATAAAAGTCTCATGAAAAATGTAAGTGGAAGATAAAAACCAATCTTCTCTCTCCCTTTCCTCCCCCTTCTCTCCCCCCTCCCTATTTCTCTGCTATAGAGAAATTTCAGTGGCCTTATTTATTTTGTATCTTTTCTCCAGGAGAACTGGAGGGGCAAGCTGAAACCCAAATGTGCTTAGGGTTCTGAGTTTAGCTCAGGTGTCCTCTGATACAGTGAATCGGCAAGAATTATATAAACTGTACACACAGAAATGAACATGATTTAGAATTTGAAGAGGGAAAACTTAAAAGGTCATTTGTTACTGCCCTATGCCTCCAAGAAGAATGGACTTCAAATAACTCATCTATTCCTAAAAGAGTTAAGTGCATGTGATGGCTAGCTATTGACTGCTTCTGGGATAAATTGGAACCCAAGCTGCTGGTTATGCCTGTGAATGATTTTCTTAATCAGATTATTTGAAGCAGGAAAACCCACTGAAAATCTTGGCCACATCTGGTGGTAGCCCTCATGAAAGGACATGGAAGAAGGAAGCTTTGCTTTTGCCTGCTTGCCAACACTCTTGCTGGCAAGTTCGTCTACTCTGTTGCTGTAGCTGGTATTAAATCCAACGTCTTCAGGATTCCAACATAGACTGATGACCAGCAGCTCTCCAGGAATCCTCCAGGATTCCAGTCACATGGGGACTGCTGAGACATCCAGCCTTGTGAACTGAACAACCAGGAGAGCCCATCATCAGACAGCCATTGTTGGACTACCCAGACCACATCCTGTGAGCCAGTCTAATAAATCTCCATTTAATACATATATTCATTCTACTGGTTTTGCTCCAATAAAGAATCCTGACTAATACAGTGTGCCTTACATTCACAGGAATGAAGCACTGATGTTCTAAGGCTCAACAATGCAGCATCTGCAAGAATAGGGTGTTGTGGTATACATGATGGACCTGTATGGCAAGGCAGTTCCAGGCCTGAATACAGTAGCATTTGCTGACTAGCTGTTGTGTCTTGGAAAAACCCATGTTATTTCTATGAGCCTCATCTTCAGCATCCATAAAAGAAAAAGAAAGTGTCATAGTGGAGCTGAACATGAACCATCCATGGCCAGCAATACATCTAGATTATTGTTTATCAAAGGAAGAGGAGCCTGACTCTCATGAAGCCTGAAGACCTAACTATCGACTCACAGAAAATACAGAGAACTGAAGCCCACTTTAAACTACACCACGGGCACCAAAATAGCAAGCTCAACCTATGGTAAGCTCTCATATAGATAACCCTCATGTTTTTGACAACAATAACAGGGGCTGGGGTGGGGGGAGAAAGGCATGGATAGAAAAAGACAAAGAGGAAAAACTGAACCAAAGACCTAGGGGGTGTATCAGCATTCAGTCTGATTTGGATTCTGACTCAACTGAAAAACAATTAGTGAACCTCCAGTTCCCATTCAGATATAGCACTGGACAGACCATTACCCTCAGCCTCATGCCAACAGCTAAACTGTAAGGCCAAACACTGCAAGTGTTCAGCATCTCAAATGCATTGGAGAACTGATGTCTGAAGGCAACTGATTGATTGGACCAACACCAGGAGGAAGAGATATCGATATGTAGGGAAGAGAGGGAGATAGGGGAGGGGAAGGGAAGGAGAAACCAGTAGCCTGGGGTAGACAAAACTGGATAGACACCTGCAAGAAGAGTTCAGCTAAAATAATTATAATGTTGTGATATTATTTTTTAAGGGATAAGTAGATCTGGCACTGTTTATATCTGAGAAGTTAGGAGCACTGGCTGCTGTTTCAGAGGACCAGGATTCAATTCCCATGTGGCAGCTCACAGCAGTCCGTAACTCCAGTTCCAGGGGACCCAACTCTTTCTATGGTCCACCACAGGCACCGGGTACCCATATGGTACACAGACATATATGCAGGCAAAACATATAGAACTTTTTCTAAAAAAAAAATTAAGGATAATTCCTCACAACCAAGTGGAATTTGTGTTGTGGATGCTGCCTCAATACTTGAAGATTCGTCAATACACAACACAGTTTACAATGGGATCAGGAAAAGGAGGCATAGTGTACGGACTGGTCAAAAATCTCAATGGTTTCTCATGAAACGATGTTGTTCCATGACTTCTATGCAGCATTATGTAATTAATTAAATTTCCACACCTAATGAAGCCTAGCCCTTGCAATAAAGTAAGAAATACAAATTGAGGCAGTCAAATCAAAAAGGAAGAAATAAAAAGGTCTCTGTTAACAGATAACATGACTGCCTGAATCAAAAACTTAGAAATATCTCTTAGAACTAGCAAGTTACTTTGTTAAATTGATAAAATACAAAGTCAACTTGTCTACATGTTAGAAATCAAAAAAAAATAGAATTAAATTCTGAGATAAGTATTATTTGTTATAATACCCCAAAATTAAATTTTTAGGTATATATCTAACAGAATATGTGCAAAATCCAAACCGTGAAAATAACAAAACAAAAATCATGCTCATCAAGGGCTGGAGAGGTGGCTTAGTGGTTAAGAGCAGGTACTACTCTCGCAGAGTGCAAGAGTTCAATCTACAACACCCATGCTGGGCTTTAAGTACAGCTCCAAGGAACCCAACACCCTCTTGTGGACTCTGTGGGTACCTGCACTCACATATGCAGAAGTCCACACACAGACACATGATTAAAAGTCAATCTTTTTAAAAACCATGTTAAGATATCAACCCTTTCCATGTGAGCCACATATTCAACACATTGATGATCTACAATGACCTTTTGTGTTGCTTTTGAAATTCTTCTGTAAGTCTAATGTTATCTAAAAAAAATTTCTTAAACCATTAATTGAGACAAAGTGATACTTGGTTATCTTAAGGAAGTCCTTTGGTTTTAAACAACATGGAGGTATTGGGGTGATGTTTTTAAATCTTTATCTGTTAGAGACATACGTTTAAATTTTAAATAATTATGAAATTACTAAATTATAGCCACTGCCACATTATTGTATTTAGGCAAGAATTATGGCTAATAAATAAAAATATCGTGAAGAAACCAGTTGCTTGCCACAAAATATCTCCCCATTATGTACTTACTAAATCCCACAAGAATGATACAACCTGCCAAACACACCTTCACCCGAGTATTGCCTGACCAGATGCATGGAGATGGGTATGTTGCCAACTTTATGTATTTCTGCCAAAACTATACTACTTGAATCTTAACCACATAGAAGCATCACATGGGCGACGTTCTATTAAGTAACCTGTGCTTTTCAAAAAATGTGGGACTCATGAAAGACAAGACCAGGTTGAATTACTATTTCAGACTAAAAAGAGACTAACAGACCGTAAGATATAAATGCAACATGCAGACCTGAACCATAAAAAAAAAAATTATCTTTCCTGTTAAATTTAACAATGGTCCTTTGAAAATTTGAGTTTCCTGATTTTGGTCATTGTATCATAGGTATGTTTGTATCATAGAGAATGGTTTTGTCTTTAGAGACAGAAGGAAGTGTTTGAATACAAGGGGATGTCACACCTGTAGTTTACTCTCAAATAGTTCAGAGGGAATAAATCATCCATATACATGAATATGCATGTATGCATATGTGTGTATAAGGAGACACGATGCTAGAATATTCATTATATCCATAGAGCATTTGTGTGTAGCATGTGTTATATTTATAGACTATATTTATCTGGAGAGAAAAAACACTGAAGCAAGTGTATTAAAATGTTAACATTAAGAAGGTCTATGTGAGGGCACATAAATATGCTTTAGAACATATTTTGCAACTTTTCTAGAAGTCTGAAACTATTCCTCCAGAAAAATTTAGTGTCAAAAGGGGAAAATGGTAACTTCTGAATCCACATATTCCCACCAAATTTCTGTCTGTCCCAAAGCAAAACTTCTCCACAAGTCCATCACTCGGTAGACCATCTTGAGCACTTTTGAGTCCCTGTTACCACTGTACTATATTGCCATAAACTTGGTGGGTTAAAGCAAGTAAGCTTATTGTCTTGAGTTCTGATGATCAAGAGTCCAAAACAGGGCCGGGGTGTGTGGTGGCACACGCCTTTAATCCCAGCACTCAGGAGGCAGAGCCAGGCAGATCTCTGTGAGTTCAAGGCCAGCCTGGGCTACCAAGTGAGTTCCAGGAAAGGCACAAAGCTACACAGAGAAACCCTGTCTCGAAAAAACCAAAAAAAAAAAAAAAAAAAAAGAGTCCAAAACAGGTCTTCTGGGGCTGAAACTGAGGCCTTGACTCAGCCGCAGACGGCTCTGTGCAGGCTCTGGGGCCATGGGCTTCCCCTCTGCCAGCTTCTAGGGACCTCTCTTCCATCTTCAACACCAGAAGCACATCGCTTTCCAGCCCCTCTCTGGCCTTCTCCTTTGATTCCCTTTTCTACTTTACAGCGTGATTAGAGGTCCTCTAACGTCATCCAAGGTGACCCCCCCACCCCGTAAGATCAGCACATAGGCAAACTTAATCCCATCTTCAGCCCATGTTCTTCCTCACTATGTAACAGAAGACACAGCTTCCTGGGAAGTCAAGCTCTTGGGAAACCATTGTTCTGCCCATCACAGGTATCCTTTGCCCTGAATGTTGGCAAGTATGGCCTGTAGCAAACTCCTTCCAGGTAATCAGGTCTCCAAACTCCTCTTCCAGAATCATATCTCTAGCTAGTTGCAAATATTGTGATCGACACAGATATAGCTCCCTTACTCTTCCCAATAAGCTTTCTGGCTGAATTTATTTCTGGCTTTGTTCGTTTGTTTCAGGATCAGCCTCTCTTCCTTTGACTGTAAGTATCACTGTCTAACTGAGCCTATAAATTGGAAAGCTGTTGCAGACAAATAAATTTTACTGATAAGAAAACTCTTCCTAATGTTTACCTTAAATTGCCTTTGTCGAAATGTTATCATATTTCTTCCTGTCATCGGTGTGACAGTAACAGAAAACAACTAGTCAATATCTACTTTATAAAACCCTTTTAGATTTAGAGTCTGTTGTTCGGTTCCTCCAAAAGCTAGATAATATGTCAGCCAACCAGCCAATCCAGGACAAAGACAAGCCAGGCTGGATTTTCAAGTGATGGAGTGATAGAGTCGAGTCCTAAGATAAATATGCTCTGTGCAGGTTCTGGGGCCGTGGGCTTCCTCACCTCTGCCAGCTTCTAGGGACCCCTCTTCCATCTTCAAAGCCAGAAGCACATCCCCTTCAAGTCTCCCTCTGACTCTGACTTTTTCTTCTTCCTTTTTCCACTTTAAAGGATGGTTAGATCAGATCCGCTGGTATAATCTGGGGTGGTCCCCTCAAAATTGACCTGTGTGACCCCTTCAGACATCCTCTCTTAGTCAGCACAGATCTGTCCACCCCTTACCTGTACCTTAAAGTTCTTACTGTTTAGATTACCCACACACACACATCTGACACAAAGCACCCCTGGGACGCCTGAGTAAGCTCAACTCAGTCCCAGCGCCTTTTTCTTTACTCACTGGTAAAAGCTTCCTCGTTTTTTAAGTCTCTCTCTCTCTCTCTCTCTCTCTCTCTCTCTCTCTCTCTCTCTCTCTCTCTCTCCCCTCCCCCCGTGTGTGTGTGTGTGTGTGTGTGTGTGTGTGTGTGTGTGTGTGCACTTGTGTGTGCAGGTCCACATTCACGAGTGTTTACGTGCATATATAGGTCAGAGGACAACCTTAGCTGTTGTTCCTCAGATACCATGCCCCTTGTTTTGTTATTGTTTTATTGAGACAGAGCATCTCACTGGCCTGGAACTATCCAACTAGGCCTAGGTTGGCTAGCCAGCCGGCCCCAAGACTCCCCCAACTCTGTTTCCCCAGCATTTAGATTATAAGCCCATGACACTATGCCCAGATTTTATTATATAAGTGCTGGGGCGCAAGCCCAGATCCTCTGCCCCATGACCTGTGTCTGTAGCCCTCAAGTCTTGACGATTCTTTTTTCTTCCCCAGGAATAATTCTTCATTGTCTTCTCTGTGCCCTTCAGGATGTACTAGAAGTTCATCCCTCTCACAAGCAAATAACGTGTGGTTCTGTAATTGCTATACTGACCACTTTTTTTCTCTCTTTTTGCCATTAGGTTTTATTTTTATGTTTATTTAGCTCACATCTGGTTATTAGACAGTGCTAGCAAGGCAGGGCTCCCTAGCCAGCTAGTCTAGCCTACTCCAGGAGTGCCAGGCCAGTGAGAAACAGGGTCCTACATGGGGACGGGGTGGGGGGAGGGGGAGCTTCTGAGGAAGGACACCTGGCGGGGATCTCAGGGTTCAATATGTACCAGAAGGAGGGGGTTATTTCTGGAGGAATACCATTAACTTTTTCTCAACTCTATTCCATTTCTTAAAATTGCTGTCGTGAGACTCTTTCCTTAGAGCAAATAGACAGAGATAGGACAGATACCATCTCTCTTTTTTAAAATGTATAAACAGGAACTAGCCTCCCCCAGAAAAAAGAATAACTGAGAAAGAGAACAAATAAAAATCATCAGCACAGCTAAGAAAACCCCACTGAGAACTGAGACAGCGACGGTCCTCTCCAAAACAAAAGCGTACAGGGTATTGACCACAGGAAGAGTAAGATTTATATGTGAAAACAAACTCCCCAGAAACACTCCGAACCCTCCCTTCCAGGCAGAACCATCAATTATGATTATTAAGTGCCTGCTCAGCTGTGCTGTAGTGGAAGAGGCAGGGAGGTTCGGTAGCTAGGCAACGGGCTGGAAACTCAAAGGGTAGGAGTTGATTCTGGCTCCTCCATAAAAGTGATGAGTGGCCTTGGGTGAACTCCCCTGCCTCGTTCTCTTCATCTGGAGGGAGGAAGAGCTGAGAGAACCAAATACTGCCATTGTAGAAATGTGAGCTTATGGCACCCAGGGAATGAGAGGCTCGTTGGGGACCAGCCTTCCATCACATGAGTGTTTATTAATGGCTTGAGACTGAGTACTGTGGTGATAGATAGGCCCTAAGATGCAAATTTCAAAGCGTGGTTTTTAATTCTATAGAGTCTAAGGGGAACCTCAAGCTAAGAAACCCCCACCCTAAGTACCTTAGAGATTTCCGCAGGACCCTTGACCACCTGCTTTGTCCCAGCTCTGAAACCATTTTGACTATATCTCTACTCGATTCCAGATTGTCTTGGGTTTTCTTTGTTTATGCTGCCTTTTTTTTTTTATGAACTTCCAAAAGCCAGAGTTCATTCTCGTATGCATCCTTTTCCACCACACAGTTTTTCTAGACAGAGCGGGGTCTTAATACACACTTGTTGGGAGGTGGGGATGGATGAAAAAAAGTGAGTGAAGAGATGACCATGGAAGAAGGAGCCAGCCGACCCTGCTGTGCGCCCTCCGAGTTTCCCCATTCACTACTTCCAACCTACTCCACTCCAACAACGAAGCTGTGCTGAGGGAGGCAGGTGGGGCACACAAGGCACAAAGCCACCCAGGGAGGTAGGGATTCCAGGTGCCAGGGACAGAGAAGCGGAGAAGAAAGGCCTAGGTGTGAAATCTACTAGAGACCACACAAACTCTAAGAGCTGGGACAGAGAGAAAATGGTGACAGCCAGAGGGGAACACATGACCCCCTCTGTGGGGGAGGGTGGGAATCTGGAGCTTATCTGTGTCCTGAGGCAGGACCAAAGCAGGTACTTGTGTGTAGCTGGGTGAGTCCAGAGTCCAATTAGTCTGCCTCTTCTCCAGTCTGTTTCCCCCAACATAGGGTGAGAAACTGTCTCTGGGCTAAACTAAGTTAGTGGAGATGAATGTCACCAGACCACAGCTCACCATAGTGAAAAAGGAGAGACAGCCTAAATATCTAACCATCCATCAGTGAGTGAACAAATCAAATGTAGTCTATTTATGCCGTGGATTCTTCAGCCATGAGAAGGACAGGATAGGTTAGAAACCTACGAACAAATGGGACACTCCGAGATATCATGCTAAGTGAAAGAATTTGGTCACTGAAGGTAATAGGACAAAGGATTCCACTCATTTGAAATATCCAGAACATATAAATCTGTAGACAGAAATCAAACAGGTGGTTGACAAAGGCCAGGGTGGACAGGGAAGAACTGCTTGATAGGTATGGATTCCTCATGACTGGAGACAGAGCTATCTATATCATGAATGCCACGGAACTGTACACTGCAAAATGCTATTTTATGTGTATTTTGCCTCAGCTTAAGAAAATACACAGTGCGATACACAACCACCTTGATGAAACCCATTGTTGGGGTCTTCCTACATCCCAGGAAGATCAAGACTGCAGTTTAGGCAACACAGGAGCTTCTCCAGCTCGAGGCAGGGCTATCATGGACACTTCCCTCCTAGACCCTCCACGCCTGAGATTTCTCCTTTCCTCTCACAAATGCAGACTCCAGGAGGGTGGAGATGGACAGGCCTGTGTCCTGCACCCGCACAGCGTCCCAAGCAGCAGAACTGCTAAATACCCTCCAGCCCCTTCCCTAAGTAGTGGCTCATGGTCTCTTCAAATCTCTTCAACGACAGAGAAAAGGCCCCTTCTCTGCACTCACCCCAAGTAGCTTCCCAACTCTGTCCTACCCTGAACTCCAGGCTTCACACAGCCTGTCTCCTCACATCTTGTCCACAACTTCCCCTTAGATTCAGGCCTGTATCCTACTTTTTGTCTAAGCCACCACACTCTTTGGTCACACAGCCTTAGCACATGTGATTCCCCACCTTCATGGGAAGGTGACATGTGACAAACTATCCCAATCCATTCCTATTCTTACCTCCCTTCTACTTCTTGTACACAAGCAACTGACATCTCCAGGCCTGCCTGGGCTAGGTGGAGCCATGCAGCTAAGTTCCAGCTGAGCGACAGGCATGTGTTGAGCTGCCAATCCACCTCTTCAAAGACCATAGCGCTCTTCCTCCCACTGGCTCCATATGGAAGCCACAGGAGCCTCTCTAGAAGCCTAGTGTTGAGGCTGACAGAGCTTCCCACCAGCCTTGAGCCTCTGGACCATCAGGTGAGAAGAGGCCTATTTCACCAAGGCTGCTGCATTTTAGTGCATTTGTTAAAGCAGGTCAGCTTGTATCCCAGCCAGTCTACACCCATCTTAACTGAACCCTATCAAAGCCTTTCCCTGTCTAATACGACCAGTCCAAACATGCCTATTTATGTATTCTCCCATCACCAAGACCCTTTATTTTTATTGTGTGTATATATATATGCACATGGGGGGGATAAACCATTTTTAATGCCTGCCTCATCCTCTTTATGAATCCTCTAGACAGCAGAGGTCACACATCTTAACACACCATGCAAATCCCAGCTTCCAGCACATCATCGGCACTCAATAATTTTACCATGTAAATGTACTAATTGTTAACATAATATCATCTTCCTAAATGAGATAAAGTTAACATATGAAGTATAAATGTTCCTTAAAGAGAAAGAACAAACAAAAAAATCCATATGACTTTGGGGAAAATGGTGTAGATCCACACTGTCTGGTGAAGAGTCTATGCAAGGTCAGGAAAAGCCATGGAATGGGGAGTGATTCTTTGATTGATTCTCTTTCATTATTTTTACTATTATTTAGAATGGTTCCAAATAATACAGTTATAGCCCGGCAGCACATTCCTCCCTCCAAATATAACTGTCATTCCTGTAGAGTAAGTTTCAGAAATGTTTATATATTATCAAAATTAAGTTTCAAAATGAGCTACAATATCTGGAAAGGGAGGATAATAATATTTCACAGAAACTAATTGGAAACTTGTTTTGAAATAAAGTAGTTATTATTTCCATCATGGAGAGATGAAAGCGCTGAGATTTCCTTTTATCTCACCCAGCCTCGTATCTTACATTATTTATTCAAACTGAAATTAAAACCTGGCCAAATCCTACCGAGGCACTGCCTATCAGTTAGAGATTATTCTGCTGGAAATGAACTTTTGTTCACAAATTTCATTATGCAGTTACAAATGACTATTATTAAAATGTAACGTATAAAACTAAACTGTCTCTCCCCCCTACCCCCCACTGCACAAGGTTCACTTTCTCTTCTAGCATTATTCTTTCTCCGGGACTTAGAACACCATGTTGTCCCCTGCTTAGTCCCCAAACATCTAGAAGACTCTACAACACTCTTCCCCTGTCCCACTGACCTCCCGATCAGCATGATTTATGGGTTCTCCCACAGAGTCCCAGGGGACCCTTAATGACAATTTTTTTTTTAATTGTCTCGGTCTTCATATTTTTAAAAACAAACACACAGGAAGGTTCTCAAGCCTGATGACACTACCAAGACCTGTTTCCACTTTTTCTTCTTCTTTTCAATTTTATTTCTATTCTTGAACCAGGGTCTCACTGTGTAGTTCAGGCTATCCTCAAACTCATGGTCCTTCTGCCTCTTCCTTCCAGATGTTGGAATTATAGGCAGATAACAACTCACCCTCTTTGTAATTTCCACAGCCTCAAACTTCAGAGTTACCACTCTGAACAAAGCGTTGGCCCTCCTGCAGGTTTCTGAATCCCAACCTAAGCTCTTTCCTGTGTCCTGGTCCCTAAGTCTGGTCTGTTCTTCCTTGTTCCTTGAGTGCCCACATCCAGCTTGCCCTTCTAACTCTTTCTGAGACATAACTTCCTCCACAAGATTTCCCAACCTTCCTCTTGGCTACCGGCTCAGCTGCAGCTGTACCACCACATCATCGGCCATTGCTTAGCATTGTGACTTTCCCTTTTTCATTTCCTCCATGTCCTGTGGGGCCAGGGGCATCTCCAGCAGCAAATACAATGACAGCACAGAGCAACTGACCAATAAATGTCTCATTAGTCTAGGATTGAGATTTCATTACGGTGTCTGGCCTCTGGAAATACCAGTCTCCCACGGGAATCCTAAAGAATACTCAGTACTCATGCTCCCTGGCATTAGCTTTGCAGCTCGCCAGAACTCTCGGTGGTTCCTCATGCTGGTCCCTTTTATTCTTGTCAATCCGTTTGAATTTTTAAGCAGTGTTTAAATCTTGTCATATTTGGAGGGGTTCTTCACCTTCACACCCCATTTTCTGTGTGGCTGACTTTCACATCTAACTCTCCAGAACACTCTGCAGCTCCGTGGCTCTTAGCAAGTGCTAACACGGTGACCCCTGGTTAACAGATGGTAGAGGATGGGTACAAGGTAAAGACAAGGGCGTTCTCAACCTTAGCGTCTGTGCTCTTGCTCTGGATCACTGTCCCTTCTCCCAGGGCAGCGGCACGCCTCTATTTTGCACACTTAAAAAGCTTCCCACCAGGACTGGAGAGATGGCTCAGCAATTTGGAGCACATAGTGCTCTTGCAGAGGACCAGAGAGTGGTTCCCAGCACCCACATCAAGCCATTCACAACCACCTGTAACTCCAGCTCCAGGGGGTCCAGTGATCTCTTCTGGACTCGAAAGGCCTCTGCATTCATCCATGCACACACACACACACACACACACACACACACACGACTAAAAGTAAAAATCTTAAAGACAAAAACAAAGTTGTAAAAGCCTCACGCCCTAGTCCCTGAGAGTCACTATCCAGTCAGCTCAGTTCATTTCTTCTCTCTGCCTGGCGCTGCCAATAGCTCCCTTTTCATCACAGGCTTCCAGATTTATGTCTTGCCTAGTTGTTTGTCTTTCTGTTTGTTTAACAGTGATAAAAGGGAGGACTAAGAGCAGATTTTCCCTGGGAGTAAGTCAGCTAGCTCATTTGTCAGAGTTTTCCTAAAGAGGCTCTTACTTACAGGTAAAGAAAAGAGCTAATCACGATTTCTGACCTTGGTGGTTGCAATATTTGAGGTACGAGAGCGTCAATTAAAAAAATCCCTCTTCCCTTCTTAACCTAAGAACTACTAGGGAAGATGGCTCAGGAGACTAACAGAGATTAAAAATGTCAATTCTGTGATTGTAACCAGTAAGGCTGATTAGAGAATTTGGCTGCAGAATCAAGCATAAACCCGTTTTTTCAGTGTTCTTTCCCCATTAGGCAGATTGACCCACCAGCTTCCAGCATCGTTAGGATAATACAAGACCCTCTCACCAGGCAATGGCACTTCTAGGAGTCTCCAGCATGCCAGTATCCTAACATGAGAGAGAGAGAGAGAGAGAGAGAGAGAGAGAGAGAGAGAGAGAGAGAGAGAGAGAGAGAGATCTGAATTAGTCTAGTTCTTTCTCCTATCAGAGAAGACCAGGATTGTGATGAATGTCACACACGGGTCTCTCCCCACAATAGCTCAGCCAATTCTTCCAAAGGTTACACCAACTCCCCTAGCATGTCTGAGCGTCTGATAGGCTCAAGGCTTGCTCTGGGATCCCAAGTTATACTTCTTTGCTATAACAGAACAATAATATCTGCATGACGTATAACAGATTTGTTTGGCCTCATCTGGGGACCAAGGTAAGTTTATCATTGACCATTCAAACTAAGCCAGAAAAGGGTTGGATTGCAAAATGGGTACCCTGATTACTTGGATTCCCAGTCCTTTTCTACATCTATTTCCAACCAGTCTGAGCTGAGTCTTAGCAAAAACACACTCAATGCCACCATGAGCATATGGTATGCTAGTCCTTCTTTGAGAGACTCATTTCACTGTCTTTCAAGTAAGTTTTTACATTTGCTATTGGACATAAGAAGACAGAAGATACAAAGAACTGGACTACATGTGTCCTAACTATGAGGCACACTACAGCTGACCAGGAAGCTCTCTAATGAGCTCAGACTGTTAAAGACACTTGTGAAAGGTGGCTGGGCTACACTAAAAGTGATGGTGGGCAGTGTGGTGATGGTGAACAAGATGAATATGCCACATACTGAGCCCTTTATGTATATTGAATCATTTATACTCTAAAGCTGTAGGACATAAGTGTTTACCCCTACCTTACAGGTAAAGAACTCAGGTTCAGAGATGCTAACTCATTTGCCTATGGTCTTGCTGATATAGGAAGTGAGACAGCCAACATTGATCCTACATGGTTTCAGAGCCCTCCCTCAAGATGTACACTGGGGTGAATTAAACATACATGATAGAAGAGTTACTTCCCCTCAATAAATTGATGTAAAATGAGCTTGAATGCCCATCTAAAGGCTCAGAAACACATAAATACCCATTATCAGCTACAATCAAAGTAAAAAGATGAACCAAAAATACACAGGCTCACTGCTTGGGGCAGATGATAAAACATTAACAAACAACAAAGAGAAAATCGTGTATCTCAACTCCTATTGTATTTCCATCTTCTTTATCAAGGAGAGAAATCTTGAAACTCAGGAGGGTTGAATAAATGGAGTTTAGAAGAAATTGAAGTGTAAGATAGGTATGGTGATAGCATGAGACCATCTTACTGTTTTAAATGAGTTCAAGTCTCCAGGCCTAAACAAATTATATCCCAGAGGACCAGAGGCTTCACAGATATAATCTAGGAGTCCTGTCAGTGATCTTTGAAGAATCATGGCAAACACAAAAAGTGCTAGGGAAACAGATCTAGAAAAATAGCATTCTGATTTTTATACTTGAGGAAAATAAGCGAATCCATGATCTACTACCTATGAGATTGATTTTGATATTCTAAAATAAGTATTTCAAATATGTGACTGTCTAGAAAAGGAGGTCACAGTAGTTAGGAGCCAGGGTGGATCTATAACAAAGGCAGAATGGAAAAAACAACAAAGATCCTGCAAATCTTTCTTTGTGGGTCCAAGGGCTGGTGAGAGTGACTTTGTCATGTACACAGTGGGGGATGTGAGAGAAACCTCTTTGCATCTCTGTTAGGTAACAATGCAGGGTAGTGGGGGCCCCTTTTTTGATTTAAGCTCCCTGAAGCTAAGAACTTCCTCAGAGAAGGGGTTTTTTAGGGATGAGGAAAAACAACTCCCTCCCGTGTCTTTCCAGTCCCCCCGACCCCCCCCACTCCACCCGACCCCCCCCCTCCCCGACAAGCTCAGATCCATGTGTGACTTTTATTCACGAGAGCAAGCATGACAGCTCATCTTCATTGTCAACTAACTGGAGTTGGAGTCACCGAGCAGGCATGCCTCTGCATGTAACGATGAGGGCTTCTTCAGAGGGAAGACCTGCCCTAAATATAGAGTAGCATCATGACATGGGCTGGGCCTGGGCTGGGCTCCCTACCTGAACATGGGGAAGGCCTATTGAGCACCAGCATTTATCTCCCCAGCTGCTTCCAGTCCATGGACATGGTGTGGCCAATTGTCTTGAGCTATAATGCCTTTCCACCATGATAAATGGGTCCCCTCTTAAATCATAAACCAAAAGAGGTTCTTCTCTCCTTAAGTTGTGTCTGTTGGGTATTCTGTCATGGGAATAAGAGTAAGTAATACAGAGGACTTGTACTGAGGAGGACTGCTGCCATGAAAAGCCTGGCCATGTACTCATATACTGTGGGAGAAATATTGAAGAACTCGGCGCTGTGGGCTACGAATGCTCTAGAACATCGTAATGTGAGCTAAACGGACTCTTTTGCTGGAAGTTTGGAAAACCAGCATGTTAATAAAAATGAAGGTAGTAGGCACTGGGCTTCTGAGGCTTCAGAGGGTAACAGGATTCTATGAGTGAGTGAGTTTGAACTTGAAAGTAATGAACTAAGTTGTCTGGTGGAAGAAAATTTGCAGAGTATAACATCCACGATGCAGCATGGTTGCTAAACATTGTGCTATATTTACTCAGATTACAGTGAAAGAAAAAAGCAGAAAATGCAGCAGAAAGATATGGAAATTATTCAGTTTGATAAGACAAGGAACATGAGCCCAGGTCAAGGTACAAGTCAAAGAATGCAGTTTGCCTAGGAAAGGGACTTAAGCCCGGTTAAAGTTGAGGACAAAGTGGCTGGGTTTGAACCTTGCACTGGGACTGGAAGGTGGTACCTTGAGGGCAAGACACCACCAGGAGAGCTACAGGGTACAATAATGCAAATTCACTTGAGAGTGTCGGAAAAGATAGAGCCTTTGGGGTACCTTGCTAGAAACAAGCTGCTCAAGGACTTTCAGAGAGGAGGCTTACCATAGCGATGGGTCAAGGGAGCCAGGCTACATCTTGAGCTGGCAGAAGAACCTGCCTGGTGCTCTCCACATGGTCTTTGTTTAGTAGACATGAAAATTTCAAGACTGGAGGGGCCATGGGGGTTTGTACCAGAGTACCAGAAAGGCAAGGCAGCCAGGCAACGTCTATAGAGCCAGTTCGTAGTCTCTGCATGGAGCTTGTGAGTGGGCTGGACACGGAACTGGAAGATGACGCCTAAGGTTCAGTGAAGACCTTGAGATATGGAGACACCAGAAATGTAAGATGTTGTCCAAGGAAAGCTGTAGACAGTCAATGGAACTGGCCTGAAAGAGAGTCCATGTATTTTTCAGGTCAAAGAGTTGGGCAGGACTACCCAAGCACTCTGAAGCCCTCCCAGATGCTGTCATCACAAACACTGGGTGTGAGACATGGAGCTGAAGGGGTTATTGTTTGTCCTGCTGGGTTCCAGTCGGGTCCCATCTCTCCTTTCTATGCCCCTATTCCTCCTTCTGGACTAGGAATATTCACTCTACAACACTGTATATTGGAAGTATGTGACTGTTTCACTTTTTTTCCAGAGGCTCACAGATATTACCTTGAGTCTTAAAATAAACCTGAAATTTTGGGGGACTCTTAGAGATAAACTGAATATATTTTGTGTTATGAGATTATCGTGAGATTTTGGGGATGGGGTGGAACTGCTATGGTTTAAATTGAATAATGTGTTTGGGGTCAAGTTGACAAGGGGTGGACTTGTGACGGTTAATCTTCATTGTCAGCCTGACTGGTTTTAAAATAACCTTGGAGAGATGCCTTTGAGTGTATCTGCGAGGACATCTGCAGAGATGTGAGCTAAAAGAGAAAGGCTCACGCTATAGGCAAATGACACCATTCCGTGGCTGGGGTCCCTAAGTGAATCAAATAGAAGAAGAAGGAACGCCAGATGAGTCTCTCTTTCTCTCTTCTCTCCCCCCTTTTTCTCCTCCCCTCCTTCCCTCCCTGCATGCTTACTGCAGACAACATGGCCAGCTGCCACAAATTCCCACTACCATGCCTTTCTGCTATGAGGGGCTATAAACACTCAAGTTGATGAGCCCAAATAGCCCTTCTTCCCTTAAATTTCTTCTGTCCGGTGTTTGTTACAACAGTATGAGAAGTAACTACTACAATAAAGAGATTTTCCAAGTCTCTAAGTATGCTGGGGAATCCTATGGGTAGAACTGTGGTAATAAAAGACAAGTGTCTGGCTGACCATTCACATAGACAACCATTTACATTACTTATGGATGTCCTTCTAACTAGAACCTTCTCCTTCATGGAGTTGCATAGCCTATGCACATTTTCCATTGGGACTCTGTCCAATGTCATCTCCTTACAGAGGTCTTGAACCATATAAGACAGCATTTTTTTCTTTAAGCATATGGCCCCTGGGAGGTTAATCACACTCCAATGGATGGCCCCATACCCATGAGTGCGTGAAGAGCACATATGTACTCAGTGGTTCATTTACAGAAAGACCATAATACCAAGTTGAAAGGAGGTAGGAGTGGGTCTGAGGGGAATTAGAGGAAGGAGTAGGGGTGAATATGATCAAAATATATAAAATTCTCAAAGCATAAAATATTGTCCTAGTTACGGTTACTATTGCTGTGATGAAACATCATGACCAAAAGCAAGTTGGGAGGAAAGGGCTTATCTTGCTTACACTTCCATATCATAGTCCATCACTGAAGGAACTCAAACAGGGCAGGAACTTGGAGGCAGAGGTTGATACAGAGGCCATGGAGGGGTGCTGCTTACTCGCTTGCTTCCCATGACTTGTTCAGTCTGTTTTCTTATAGAACCCAGGATGATGAGCCAAGGGATGGCACCACCCACAATGGTCTGGGTCCTTCCCCATCAATCACTAATTAAGAAAATGCCCTACAGCTTGATCTTATTTCTCATTAAGGTTCCCTCTTTTCAGATAACTATAGCTTATGTCAAGTTGACATAAAACTAGCCAGCACTAACATTATATTAAGGAGAATATAGTATTTGCCCCCATCATACTCTTGAGTTCCTTTATTTTCCTATATATTTCTTGCCATTATCTGATCTGTATTTTATGTCTTATTCATACCTTACCTTGTATAATATACAAATTTTACACATTATTATATGTGTGTCTACATAGCTATTTTACACATGTACACACACAGAGGCTGCTGTCCCCTTCTTACAGATGTGACTGATATTTTTGTGGTATTTTTGGCTTTTAGAATGTCAGTGCCATATAGATAAAGAACTTTCTTTCTTTCTTACCACTATCTTCTTGGTCAACAGAACAGTACAGAACAGGGGCTAGAGATGGCTCAGCGGTTAAGAGCACTGACTGCTCTTCCGGAGGACCCGGTTCAATTCCCAGCACCCACATGGCAGCTCACAACTGTCTGTAACTCTAAGACCTGACACCTTCACATAGACATACATGCAGGCAAAGAACCAATGCAAATAAAATAAAAACAAATAAATTATTTTTAAAAAAGAACAGTACAGAACACAGACTCACCGCCTGCTTGTTACTCTGTCATGTGTGTCTAATTTAATTTAAGTTGAAGAACTTTCTTTCTTACCACTATCTTCTTGGTCAATAGAACAATATGGAACACAGGCTCCCCGCATATTTGTTACTCTGTAATATCTGTCTAATTTAATGGCGGTCAACCCAAAGGATGTTGACATAGGAACAGCAACATGGTTCTGTCATTGACCCTACATGAAGTATTAACTCAGACCCAGGTAATAAGAAAGAAAGTAAGAAAACTGAATTCTTGCTCAAGAAAGCACCATCACTACTATGTTTCCGATCCCTAGCATGTGAGAGCCACAGTAGCAAGTCCTTACATTACTGGAAATGCTAACAGCAAACCTAAGGGGTAGAGATTATCATCATTTTCATTTTCAGGTGAGCAAACTGAGCTCAGGGAATTTAAATAGCCTGTCCAGTATCAGACAGCAGGCACAAAATGAGGCTGGGATTCAAATCCAAGATATGTCTCACTGCAAAGTACATTCTTTTCTTTACAATACTATGATAACCCCCAAACTTGGGAGTCTTATTTAATTTGCAACTGACAAGAAAACCAGAACATAGATGAAAAGTCAAGATTTTGTAAGAGTTTGACAGATTTGAATGGCAGGCCAGAATTCAAAAAAAAATATGTATATGTTAGTTATAAAGGTAAGATCCAATAGAGCAATTTGAAAAATCAAATACAGAGGTACACAGTGGATTGGAAATAGTCATTTATTTTAAATAGACCAAGAGGCCTCAACTGGCCACATGCTCCTAATGAACTAACTGTGAAAATGGCTATTAAGTGAACTAAAACAATTTCAACTGTCCTGTCGGAGACTTCCAAAAGGCAAAGAAGTTCTAGTCGAGTTCTATAGTAGCTAGACCAGGAAAAACAAAGCCAAAGTAGAGGATCAGGCTATTGAATGGTAATTCATTACGTGTGTGTGTGTGTGTGTGTGTGTGTGTGTGTGTCTGTGTGTGTGTCTGTGTGTGTGTCTGTGTGTCTGTGCGTGTGTGTCTGTGTGTATACAAGTATATACACATATGCATCATATACATCTATATGATGAAAGAGTTTGTTGAACTTTGGTCTAAGCAAGAAGACTAAGAGGTAAGAGATCCATCTTCATTCAGAAGTGCTGCTGAAACCAAAGGACCAAAGGTGCAGGGAAGAGGCGCTCAGAACACAGAGCCTGCTGATAACTAGTGCCTTCCAAGGCAGAAGCCATGGATTCACCGAGGAGGCCTCCATTCAGAGCTGACCTGACAATCTGGCCCTGATGTGGCCATCCCAAGCATCAGGCATTAGGTTGACTCAGCAGATTCTTTCATTCCAACCTCCTTTTGTATACAAAGACCTTATTCTCTGAACTTCAAGCCAACGTCTGTGAACCTGTAACAGATGTGTGTGGTTTCGGGGTTTAAGACAGTCTAGCAAATAAAGCCACCAAGACTTCAGTTTCTAGGAGATGTCAATCACTAAGTTGTTGGAGGAAAATAGATGAAATTGGAAGGATGTTAAATCATTGGGGTCCCTCTCCTTTTCCCATCCCCTCAAAAGACTTACTTTTTACACAAAGGAATTGCATGAGATTTCATCCATTTTTCTTAGATAGTAAGTTTCCTTGAATTTTTTTCTTCGATATATAATTACTAATTTCAATTTATTTGGGTTTAGAAAATCAGCCAGGTGGTGGTGGCACACACCTTTAATCCCAGCACTCAGGAGGCAAAGGCAGGCAGATCTTTGAGTTCAAGGCCAGCCTGGTCTACAGAGTGAGTTCTAGGACAGCCAGGACTACACAGAGAAAACCTGTCTCAATGCAAAAAAAAAAAAAAATTAAAAAGAAAAAGAAAAAAGAAAGAACGAAAGAGAAGAAAGAAAGGAAGGAAAGAAGAAAAGGAAAGAGAAAGGGAAAGGGAAAGAAGGAAAGGAAAGGAAAGGAAAGGAAAGGAAAGGAAAGGAAAGGAAAGGAAAGGAAAGGAAAGGAAAGGAAAGGAAAGGAAAGGAAAGGAAAGGAAAAAGTCAAGAAGACTCTGGATAAGAAACTTCCTGGGGCATAATGAAGAGACCAGACTGTCTCTCAGGAGTTGTGCCAACTCTTCCTCTGGCATCACTTTCGCCTCTGGGCATACTAGAGAATGCTTACCAAGATCCCGAAGTAGCCTGTTTCTTCCCCCTGCAGGAGTGTCTCCCTACCACCTCCCATGTTGGGGTTCCTGAACAGAGGGAGGTGGGGCCAAGACTGTCTTGTGGCCAGATCTGCAGGCTACTGTTTCCACAGGAAGCAATCAGAGTGATTAAGATGCTGTAATTCCAGATCTCATGCATCGAGCTGGTATCAGCTGTTCCCTATTAGACACAATGTTCTGTTCAATAGACTACTTTGTTTCACACTGACAGTCATTTTTCACCCTGCATGGCAGAATTTCAAAGCCAAGAATCATGTAATACACAGTAAACAAACAAAATTAGACTCAAAATTGCCTTCTTTGATTTTGATATATTAATCAACTCTTTGGGAACGCTTCTAAACATTTTCAATTACATCAAAAACAGGCTGGCAACATTTTCCAACTTCAAAAAAAAATCCGGCTTAGTTAAAGGTTTGTTTTCTATTCCACAGATATTCCCCATTACATATTTGTGACTGTTTCTCTTTTAGGACAGATTGATTGATAGCATCAGTTCTAAAATCTCAGCATGTCCACAGGGGGCTGGAAAGAATATTTCCATCTGGGATATTCATTAGCCAAGGCAGAACTATCTGTTTCTGGTCTGCTTCTCTCTTTGGCTGCAGCCTTGGCTCTGTGCATATTCTCTAGAGTAAAGGGCTCCTGGCAGCCAACCCAGCGCTCTCAAGAGCAGGTATCAGCTCTAGAGACAGAGGCCAAAGAAAGGATCCAATGAGCTGGGGGGAGAGGGGGGATCTTGATACCTCAAAGACCTAATCCTCCTCCTCTGTTTCCTGTCTTACTCAAATGAGCTGCAAAGCTGGTCATTTAAACTGGTGACAGAAATGGGGTGGAAAACAAAGCAGGAGGTAGTGTATGATCCAAAGCTACGTGGAAAAGATGTGTACAGGGATACTTTAATAGATTAAGTGTCTCTGTGTGTGTGGACAGCTTAGCAGACTAGGTGATGACTGTAGCTGTGGTGCTTAAATTATATCTGTGGTTGGCTTTTATCAAGGGAAAATCAGAGGCAGAATTTAGCCAAGCCAACATCCTCCCCTAACCATGCTTCCTCAGAGCTTAAGACTACCCCTGCTGTTAATTGCTCCTTTTCAAGAACTGTTTTATACACTAGTTAAAACTAGATAGCTATGAGGGTGTACAAAGCCCTGGAAGTCTGCGGTGAGTGTCAACAACAAAAGCAGTAAAGAATTAGAATATAAGGGAGACTATCCCCAGGCCTCGCCTCTTCCTGAGAAGCTATTGGCAGCTGACTCAGGTGACGGTATAGCCACTGATAGGTTTTCCATGCTCCAGTTGATGTCCCCAGACCCATATAACTATGGGCAGCACTAATTGAACTTAGTGATTTATGGGCATGTTGGCACATGTCTTTAATCTCAGCACTCAGGATGCAGAGCAGAGTGAGGGGTGGAGGGTGAGGGAGGTAGAGCTCTGTGAATTCAAGGCCAGCCTGGTCTACACAGTGAATTCCAGGCCATGCAGGGTTTGAGGGAGACCCTGTGTCAAAAAAGACAAGACATAAAGTTAGGAGTAGGGAGTGTTGACAGGGACATGGGGGAAGCTGGCAGGGAGAATGGTATTGACTATGATCACATTTCATTTTATACATGTATGAAATCCTCAAAGAACAAAAAGGGATTAGAATATAGATGTGTTTGCTGAGCAGAGGTTACATTCATGTAACAATAGCAGCAGCACATGTAAAGAGTACTCCAATGCCATCTATTAAATATTAGATAGGGTAATATGTCACTACCCTGGAATTTCACTCCCTTATTAAAGTGTGTTGGGTTGGGGGGGCGGGTTACAGGACTGGAATGTTTTCAACACTTGAAGGAGCTTCTCTGGAAAGATAAAGGGTGCTAAGACTTGAAAACGACTCAAATGTGTCCGAATGAGCAGTTCTTGGAGTTTGGTCCTCGATGTAATGGGGCTGACTGAGAGAAGTTTGGCCATTTAAGAAGCAGGACCTAGTGGAAGGCCTTCAGGCCACCGGGAAGCCGACCTCCAAAGGACTCGGGGTTACTGCTCCTGAGTTGTGAATTCCTGGTTGGCAATGTAATTGGTTCCTCCTTTTGTCCCCACCCATTGTGCCACCATCTACCGTGAGGTGGATCTACCGAAGCAGATCTGATGTTGGTGCCAGGCCCTTATTCAACAGAACTGTGAGCTGAATGGTCCGCTTCCCACTACACACTTAGCTGTGAAGGGCTCTAGCAGGCCTGAGGATGGCAAACCTGTCACCTGCAGGTTTTGCCTTTGACCCTTCTCCCCGTCCCCTCTGCCTTGTTAAATCGTTAGATCGCATTCCTAATGCTAGCCACTGAAGTCCATTCTCTTATTTGGTCATTTCCTCCTCCTCCTGGGGCTGACTACCAAGGTTCAGCTACCAAAGTATTGAAGTCCAGCAATCAAAACCTTCCTTTTGGCTCACCTAATTAACATGCCCGGTTAAAATGAACCAATTCATCCTTACTCAGGGTTTTCCCACTTTCCCTTTGTAAGCTGCCATTTGCCTATGGACCATGTCTGTCTCCTATCTAGAGGCAGTGCTTTGTCCTTTGCGGCAAATACCCCTGCCCCCTCCCTTGTTCCTTTCCTCTTCTTCCTTACCCTTTATCTCCCACATTTGTCTCTTATTTCCTGTCTTTTGTCCCTCTGGGGCAAATAAATCCCCTTTGTGCTGAGAACTTAGTCTTGAGGTGTCTTGTGCCAACTTAGTCCTTTCAAGCCTATGTCTGGTATTTTGTTATAGCAATGAAAAATACAGAGTGAGTGGCCAATTAAGCACACAGGAACACACACACACAGCTGCCTTATTGCATCCTGGAAGCAAAAAAAAAAAAAAAGCTAAAAGAGACCAAAATAATCACTATATAAACTTCTCGCCTCTCCAAATATTCATGTTCTCATCCACCAAAGGTGTGAGTTGTTCAAGACTGACAGGTTGTAGGGATTGTGAATGTAGGTAAAGACAGAATTTTAAGGCCTGCTCTAGGATTCTCAGGAACATCTCTGTTCTCCAACATTATGCATTAACTCTTTACATCATATGAAGAAATTCATGGATGCCAGAAGATACAGATTCACAAAAGAATTCATATGCTTATCCCCTATGGAATGCAATGCCAAACACCATCTCAACATTACACTGTTTCCAGGGCCTTGCCTGAGGTGGGATTCTTAATGATCCAAGACTGGTGCTGCTCGTGAGGGAGTGAAGCAGAGAGAAGTGGAGGTCCACCCTCCAGGTGGGTTCCCATGGAGACTGAGCTGGAAGAGGGCTTCCCAGGAAACAGAGCGAAAGTCTTGAGGAAGGTTTTGCCTTTCTGTGAGCAGAAACCAAAAACCATGCTGACATGCAGTCACCCCTTTGTCCTGCCGTATGTGGACAGGAAGGAATGAGCTCCTGCCCAGTCCTTCCTCATGGGCACAGGGTGAAGAAGAGCCGGCAGGCAGGAGGAGCTCAGAATGAGCAGGCTTTACGAAGGTCTAGCTTAGCACTCATGTAGCCATTTCCTGTTTCTCCCTCAGTATTAGCATACAACAGTGTGTCCACCAGAATGGGCACAGACATTTTGTTCTTGGATTAAAAACCATGATCACAATCTAATTAGTGTATTTGTTACATGCAAAGAAGAAATCACTGGGGGCCAATGCCAAGGACTGAGGCCCCTCTTGGGGACATTGCTAAGGGTCTCTCTCAACAGACCACCCCCCAACACTCAGCTCTCCTCCCATCTGCTTTGCCTAGATGACTGATAGAAATCCAGGACTGCACACTATTGCTCTTCAGTGAGACCTCAGCTCTACACTCAAGATTTGGTCCCTAGTGGGTTCATTGATTAATCTCTTAATAAAACCTCAATATTCAAAGCAGATACAGAGTAAAGGGGGATAAATGCTGTCAGGCCTGAGCTCTGATGCCAGAAGAGGGAAGGCTCATGAGGAGCCAGGAGTTTGAAGAAATGTCAAGGAGTTGTAAAGATAGAAGACATATTTTATTTACTCCAGAAGTCCACTACACAGACTGACAGGCAGACATAGGCCTGCAGGCACCTAGACACATGCTGGCATACAAAGTTCACACAGGGGTAGGCACAAAAACCTACAGACAAGGCACACACATACAGACTGGTCAAGGCAGTGTCAGGCCTCTGACCTCGAGGCCATATTTACACAAAACCTGCACAAAAGCTGGATTCTGTGTGTGTGTATGTGTGTGTGTGTGTGTGTGTGTTTATAAACAGGTTGCATCATTGTTGACTTTTGCGTTGCTAGGACATCGGTGTCAGTCATTTTGGGCCAGCATTACCCACCTTGGCCCATGTGCGCTATCCATATCAGCCCCGTGTCGTCTGAATATAAACTGACCTGCAGGGACCCTTCTGTCCCAACAACGACCGTCAGGAACTATACCAGTGTGGACCTTCCAAGTGATGGCAGCCACGGAACAGCGACCGACTCAAGAGAGAAAACAATTGGGGAAGATGTTCTAAAGGCCCTGAAACCTCCCTCGAGACTTGATAATGAACCGATTGCATTTACTTTAAAAGGCTCTTTTAAGCTATAACCCTGGTGATTCACATGAATCGGCTAACATCTATGTCTAGTAATTATCTAGCAGAAAATTGAATATATCTTAAATATATGGCAAAGCCATTTGGGTTCCATTTAACACAACAGTGATCTCAGTTCACATATGTTCAGTCTTCTTAATCTACAGCTGCTATGGCATGATCCTGTGGCCAAGACTATAAAGAAGTAGAAAGTTAATTTTCAGATGTCTAAATTAAGTGTGTCCATAGGAAGACATCAACTCTAAGGAGATGGTTACGCTAATATAATAAAAGATCTGTACCATTCCTTCCACGGACTGAAGTAATCCTCCATTCAGATTGACAGTTTTCAGTATACTGTGCCCCAAAATGATGATGCCCAAAGAGCTTAGGAGAGAAGGAGATACTGCAACAAAAATAGATCCTATGTGATTAATAATTATTTTATAATTTCTGTTCACAAGTTTGAATATAAAACACTAACTCAAGAGTAGGAAAATTACAGTTGAGCGTAATGGTACCCATCTGTAATCAGCTCATGAGGCAAGAGGATTAGGAGTTTGAGGGCAGTCTGGGATACAGGGAAGGACCCTGTCTTAAAAGAAAAGAAATGAGAAGAAAAGGTAGAGAAGAAGAGGAGGGGAGAGAAGAGGGGAGAAGAGAGAAGAAGAAAGAAGAAGAAAGGAGGGGAGGGGAGGGGAGTGGAAGGGGAGAGAAAAGAGGAGAGAAAGAAACAGAGAGGAGGAGGGAGAGAGGGAGGGAGGGAGGGAGGGAGAGAGGGAGGGAGGGAGGAGGGAGGGAGGGAGGGAGAATCAACAGTTATAAACACTGAGATAGTGGCCCCTGGTACCTGGAACTAGGAGAAAACAGGCTCTGCCTGGTCCTACTGATTTAACTTATTTGGAAACTAGGATCAATGAATGCAAAGGAGAAGTTGTGATAAAATGATGTCATGTCACTTCAGTTAGCATGTTTTCTGTTAACATGCGGCCAACCAGGCTGGCTTACATGACTTACTGTGTCACAGAGCAGCCAGTCCTGCTGCTCTCACATGGTCATTTACCAGCACCAGCCCAGGCTCTTCATCTCTCCACTCTGCCAGCATAAACACAGTGCTTCCCTCCACGGCTGGCTCTCCCCAAGGCTGTCACACAGCCCCCACAATTCTAGGCCTTATATAGAGAGGACCAAAGCGCCAAAAGCGCCTCTCTCGAAGTGCACATTTTACATGGAAACACTGCCTTTACTTCTGACTCCCACCAAGAACCCTCCCTCTCATCTCCTTAGTCAAAACCGTATCGCCGGCCCTTGTCCTAAGTCGATACCTGAAAAGGTAGCCATTGGAATTAGAGTGTCTGGCTTGGTTCATTCAAGATGCACCATCTCTCGGAGCTGAGGAAAACCCTAGCTCCTCCTGAGCACATAACCACCACATTTGAGAAAAATCAGAGTTCTAGTGAGAACCCAGCTGACGGGAACGGCAGTGGAGTAGACAGTTTAGGGCATCCGCGCCGCCGCACAAACAATGAGACTGGAGAGAAAGCTTGACTCACCATGCCCTGTCTCAGTCCACAGAACTGATGCTGTTTAACCGTGGGCTGTACCATATGCCTAGGATTAGCCATCGTGGGTGTGACTGTATCTTCAGAGACATCTGGAAAGCTGTGGGTCTCTCTTTAAAAGGCAGTAAGTGATTGTAATTGGAGCACAAATCATTGTTAAATCCTATCATCTACATGATCTCAGAATAGACATTTCCTATTCGATTGAAAAATTAAGGATTTCCTTTACTGGAAATGTGAATTCCATTGAATTTCCAGTAACAGTTTCACATTCCAGATGTGCATTCTTAATAAGTTTATATTGGTTAATTGGACCAAATTTATCTAATGAGCTACTAAAATGGTCCACTGTTTATGCAAATTAGTAACTGAATCATGGCTGCATTAAAAGGAACATATTATCTGACATCACCTGAATATATTCAGACATGCATTGTTTCAGTTTTTCATTCGATTCTAAATTCCTCATTTATTACATTTCCCTCATTAAAAAAATGGCTCAAATAATACATCGTAAAGTCTGTTCTAAAATATTTAATCAATTCTAATGAGAAAGGGAAGTGATGCAATATTTCACTAGGTCAAGAAAGATAAAGAGATACAACTGCACAGTGATCAAGTAGGAGCCCTGAACTCCAGGATGCAATAACTGCTTAGCCCAGGAGCTGCCACTGATCCCTTAAGCCAGTTAGAGCTTCCGCTTCCTGATGAGTTCAATTAGGAGCGGGAGAAGAGGTATTGAAGAATATTTCTAACCTTCATCCTTAAAGTGTCATGAAAGTCATGACCCTAAGAGACACTCTTCTCAACCAAATGGTTTCTATAACTATTGTGACAAAACTAAAACCCATCTCTAGACTTTCTAGAAACCTCTTCAAAGTGATTCAGAAGATAAAACAAACAAACAAACAAAAAAACAGTAGCATTTAAATCACAGAAAAAAAAAAAACATAGCCTCAGAGGAATAAGGTCATAGTTTATCAGACAGAAGCCCACTAGGCCCAGACACTAAAGGTCTATACAGGAGGCAGGCTACAGAACTGGGTTCCTATCCTCTGGCTCCTGGCCTAGGATCTTACTGAAAATGCTACAATGTTACCCAACATTAGGCTGTGGGAAATATCCCTCCCAAGTAAATCTCTTCTCCATAGGGGCCTCCTAAAGGAGTCAGAATTATACATTTTTTTTAAACTAGTTCAGTGAGCATAGTTACAAGAGTTCTCAAAATATCTTCCTTGAAGTACCCAAACACAGAGACACAAAGCAGACAGATACATACATTTGCAGAAGAATTAATATTAAACACTTTCTCTGAACATTGTGAACTGCCCACCCACTAGCATAGCCTACCACTGCACTTGGCTGAGGGGAGGAATTTTAAGTCCAAAAGACTGAAGTTCCCAATCCCACTTGAAGAATACCAGCAGCACTTGGCAGTACAGTATCTTCCTGGGATCCATGGGGCCGTTCATCCTTGCTACGCCTGTTCACTGTGTGTAAAGAGGGACATCATGTGGTCTAAGCTCTGGAAATGCCATTCTGTCAGGGGCATTTTCTCCAGCCAGCTGCCAGCCACCGAAGAAATAGCCAGGGCAATGGATTGTAAAGGACAGAATCCTCTTCAGTCACGACTAGGATGCTTGCAGCACATCTCCGATGAAGATCCATTTTCTCCGGGCGATGGACAGTTTATTTTGGGTGCATTTCATTATTGCAGCGATCTCCACAAGATATGGAAAAAAATCAGTGTTGCAAACGCAAAAATAACTTGTAGGTTATAGTGAGTGTGTGTGAGTATGTTGTTTTATAGATTAACGTGATTTCCTAATCTCATTCTTCTTATATTAGATAATCAAGTTAATTTGTTATTCCTGAAAAAAAAATGTGACCCCAAAAGGCCAAAGCAATACAGATATAGAGTGGAACTGTTAAAAAGAAACGAGCCACATTCCAAGGGCCAATCCATGACTGTTTAAAGACGGAGCCAGTAGTTTGCATCTCTGATCAGGAAGGAACATCAAATGAAAGTGCTGGGTCCTTTTATTCTCCTGTTCTCACGATGCCTTTGTTCTGTATTCCACGGACAAATGAATTAAGAAGAGCTTTATCATATTTTCTATGAAGCGAAGGTTAGGCAGCTGGAGAGCAATGCAGAAAAAAGCCACCGATGACAAACCCCATCTGCCTGGCGTCTAAATGTTTCCTAGATCAGGAAAGACATGAAGTTTGTCCCAGTTTGCTGTTCTGCACCCATGACAGAACACTCCAGCCAAAAGCCAGGTGGGAGAGGAAAGGATCTACTTGGTACGTATTTTCATATGGCAGTCCAACATGAAGGAAGGCAGGCCAGGAGCTCAAGCAGAAGCCTGGAGACAGAACCAGTGCGGAGCCCCTGTACTAATACTGCTTGCTATATGGCTTACTTGACTAGCTTTCTTATATAGCCTAGGCTTGACTGCCTAAGGATATCACCACCCACGGTGGGCCAGGCCCTTCCCTATCAATTAGCAATCAAGAAAATGCCCCCACAGACATACCCACAGGCCAATGTATAGAGGTCATCCCTCAGCCGAGGTTTCCTTTTCCAAGGGGGCTTTAGTTGTGCCAGGTTAACAAAGACTACACAGCACCAAGTTCTCATGAGCCCCACCCCCCTTTATTCCCTCAGGCCACTCTAATTTCTACGCACAGGAAATAAAACAGGAGGAGAAGCTACCTGGTCTTGCTTGAGCTCTGAAGTGAACAGTAAAACACAACAGTTAAAGCTAATGTGGAAAGCCAGCAAACAAAGAGATGCACAACCATGATCTTAAGAACTTACTCCTGCACCAGTGAGCTCTTTAGGACCGGAAGTAGAATGATGGGTGAAGTGCTGAGAGCTTTGAGCAAGGTTCCCTCAGCTCCGGACCAAGCCCCTCCCAAACCGATAGCTCCTTTGGATCTTTTCTTAATTGGAATAATATGAACAATAATACCTGCCCCAAAGGGATACAGTGAGCAATCAATCATCGGAGGAAAAGCACCGTTCAAAGCACCTGGCACCCAGCAGTGCTCCATGCCAGCAGCCGCCCTGACTACCCCAGGAGGAGGATCAGCCAATTGAGGAGCAGCAATTGGTTGTGATAGTGATAGTCTGACCTAAAAAGTCTCCCATCTCACATCCTAATAGCTGACTTGAGTTCTTCCTTCTCTGAATCCCTTTGAAAATTTAGTTCCAGCAATGTTTTTCAAAGATTTTTAAAAAACCCAAAAACTTAGTGGGTTAAACGTGAGAGGCCTATCCTCACCTCCAATAACAAAGGCACTCATTCTTACTTCTGAAAAATGTGTGTGTGTGTGTGTGTGTGTGTGTGTGTGTGTGTGTGTGTGTGTACCCATACCATGACATGTGTGGAGGTCAGAGGACACTCAGGTGGCCAGGTTTGCACAGCAGTATCTACTTAGCCATCTCTCCTGCCCTCACCATTTTTAAACAGCCACAGCTTGAAGTATACCAGCTCCGCCACCCTTTCACATTTAAACACAGGAGTCGCTTTTTTTTTTTTTTTTAAATGGGGTGGCAGAGCTGGGAGAGAGAAAGAGAGTCTGGTTATTCCCAGCTGGCCTTGAACTCACTATGTTGCTTAGGCTGGCCTCAAATTTAAAACTTAAACTCATGGTTATCCTCCTGCCTCAACCTTTCAGATACCTGGATTATAAACACGACCACCACACTTGGCTTTACTAATCTTAAAAGTGGAAAGTAAACCATTTTCGAAGCATGACTCTATAAATTGCTCTCTCTTACCAATTCACCCCAGGTATCTATCTGTAGGATATGTGAGCATATTATACATAAATTGAGGCTGCTGACAGAATGTTGTACTAAAGTTAAATAAGTAGATATGGCAAAACTCACAAAATTATTAGTGTTCATCTTCTAAGTGTGGGGATGCCATTGACATTGTTTTTAGATCTAATCTTTGAAAGATATGCCCTGAAACACACACAAATTCTGAATCCTCTTTTGAAAAGTAAGTTCCAACAATATATTTTTAAAGCTGAGTGGAGGTCTAAGTTGAAGAGGGATGGAGAAAAGGGAGGGGGGCACAAATAACTTTGTCCTGAGTTGATAATTTATGTGATTATCCTCTCCTCTGTAGTGTTGGCTGTTACTGAAATTGTTAGCTGAGCCTGATAGCACACACCCCAAATCCCAGCACTCACAAGACTGATGCAGGAGAATCATGAGTTCGAGGCCAGTCTAGATTAGGTAGTAAGACACTGTCTCAAAAATGCAAAGAAAGAAAGAGGATAGAGAAAGGGAGGGAGGAAGGGATGATGGAGGGAAGGAGGAGAGAGAGAAGAATCTTTCTAGAATAAAAAAATTTTAAACATTTTCTCTCATAATTTATCTGCTAAATGCCAAGCCACCCTACCTTTAAATCACAGCAGTTAATTCCTGACTGATTCAATGATAATTTAATCAAGACTAATCATTCCTACCACCCAGCCCCTAAAGCAACACAAACAAATGAAAGGCAAGGCGGCTTCCCGGGTTTAGACAATGCTATAAAAATCCCCACACAATAACTAGCACAGAGAAGCGATGCTCAGTAATGTTATGGGAGCTGTTTATTGACATGTGTAAATAATACGCTATTATAATTATTGCTCATAGAGCTACCAAAAAAGCGCTTCTCTTTTTCTCTTATATTAGAATGGCATTGGATGAGAAAGGGAAAATGGTTCCTTAGTCTGTATACAACCAGGACTTCATAAAGGTAATGTTGAGTATTCTTTCACCCGGATAGGCACATACAGTCAGTAGTGTGCTCACCGAAATTCTGCCATGCTAAAACAGAGAGTCTGGGATGCCAGGGGGACCAGTATTTAATCTGTGTGTTGCTCTATGCACAGCTCCAGGAAGGTGACAAGGCCTTTAATATCTTACTGCTGGGGCTGGGAAGGAAGCTGTGCTGGCTGGCTTTTGTCAACTTGACACCAACTAGACACCTGAGAGGAAGGAACCCCAGCTGAGGAATGTCGTCTATTGGACTGTCCTGCAAATGTCTGTGGGGCCGTTTTCTTGACTGACGATGGACGAGGGAGGTCCCAGCCAACTGTGGATGGTGACACACTCAGGCCTGGACAACACAGGAGAGTAAGCTGAGCAAGCCGCTGGGAGCAAGCCAGTTAGCACAATTCCTCCATGGTCTCTGCTGCAGTTTCTTTCTGACTTGGTGGCCCTGGATGATGGACTATAAACTGTAAGCCGAAATAAACTCTTTTCTCCCCAAGTCTGAGTTTTGGTTGGTGTTTTTGACATTTTATTTTTGAGATTCTAATTTAATTACAATGTTTCTCCCTTCCCTTTCTTCCCTTCATACCCTCCCATATACCCCTCTCTGATCTCCTTCAGGGCCTCTTTTTTTATTGTCATTGCATGCATGCATATATATATATGTGTGTGTGTGTGTGTGTGTGTGTGTGTGTGTGTGTGTGTGTGTGTTCCTAAATATAACCTGTTGCGTCCATATCGCGTTACTGGTATATATATTTTCAGAAATGATCATTTGGCACTGAACAACCAATTGATAGACGTTTCCCTGGAGAAGAATCACCTCTCCTGTTCCCAGCTTTACTCAGTTGCCTGTAGCTCTTTGTGTTAACGGAATCATGGTGATTGAAGGAGAATCTACAACAATAATTTGCTAAATGAGCATAATCCCTAAAATAGTCTATAAATCCTTGTCATTATACCCCCATATCAGGGTGGTCCTCACTCTCCATCAAGGAAACTTCTCTTTGCCACAGACAGAGAGCACTACGGGATTCTACCATCAATCACGTCTATGAAACACTCCCCCCACCTGAGGCTCAAGGAACATGGTAGAAGAGGGGACAGAAAGATTGCAAGAGCCAGAAGATCAGGGAGTCTGCTGTGACTGTATCCCCTAATGACATCAGAAGCGACCCCTGTAAAGTCTCGCCACTGTGGCTGCCCAGACATCAGGTGGACAAGGATGACACCATTGAAGATGTCAAACTGGATGGGGAAAAGCCCAAGTCTGTCTCGGTCATGGTGTTTATCACAGCAATAGAAACCAAACCAGGACAGAGTGGTAAAGAGGGAAAACGGCTTAACTTTTATTGTTCTCGGTTTGTTTGTTTGTTTGTTTGTTTGTTGTCATTGTTTTAAGCCTACATTACATTCATTGAAGAAGTTTGTGTTCATATCCAGAGGCAGATGGGAGACCATTGCTTCCTAGACAGCAAGAGGAAATAGGGTCCCCCCTCCCCCATAGTGAGGAGAGGTCAATGTTCAGAAAGTCCAAAGACACACAATATGGCAAGAAAAGGGGGGTATTTGGAAATGGTACTCAAGAAATACTGAATGAATGTTAGTGCTTTCCTGAATCCAAACATGGACCAGAAGCAGAATCCAAAAGGGACAAGATGGATAGATAATGGCATCCCAGTGGCCAGTGATCACATACACTCCACCAACACCTCTGAAGATTTTCACGTTTGTACCATGTTTGGAACAGGAAAGTACCAACGAATGTCTACATTGAATTCCTGCCAGTCCAGCAGCATAAGATCTTAGATTTGGGTTTGAGTGTATTTAAGGAGAATGAAGATATACTAGACTTCACACTCTGTGTCTATGGTAGTTAGTCCATACAGACTATTCCATTTAAAATCAACTGTGACAATAAAAGTGGCCATAAAGCAGCCATCTTCCACATCTGCACAGCTGTGTAATTCAGCGATGTGTTTTCATGCTGCTGCTTCATTGGATCTTCACAGAGGGAAGAGAGTTCAGTGGATCTCAAGCTGCTGAGTAGTTGGGCAAGGAGTGAGATAGCTTAGAAGAAAAGAGAATTTTCTCCCAGACAGCTGGTCACTAGGTAGCCTCCCCCGCCCCCACAACACACACACACACACACACACACACACACACACACACACACACACACACGCATGCACACACGCACACAAAAACCCATGATTTAAAACATCTATGCAAAGCGGTAATTTTTAAAATGGATTTTGTAGAGCCCATTATTAAGGATGAATTCACTTCTTAAATGATTCCATTTAGGTTGCCACCCAATGGTCATACTAAGTCATAGCCAAACTTTACCACACACAAAAGCAACGTTTTACAAGTACCTGTGAGGAAACAAGGTCACAACACTTGCCAAAACTTCACAAGACACAGGTATTTTTCTAAAATCAACTCATTAGAAAATAAACATTTTTAGAGAATTCTTTTAACACAGACTTTGAGAACTGAGGATTTAATAAGAGCTGCCCCTGAGGAGTGGGAGTTGAGGCAGGAAGGGGGGCAAGGTTCCCACAGTTTTGCTTTGTTCACGTCTGTCCTACATTTCTACTCCTTTTGTACAGGTTACAGGAAACACATAACTTTTGTAACATTATAATTTAGAAAACGTACCTTTTCTTAATCAGAGGAACCGAATACCTAATTAGTCTTTTTCTCCTTGTCAAAAACACCACACTAGCAAACAAAATAGTTAACTGCCTTTTGATGCTTCAAAGAGTTTCAAAGAGAGAACTATTTTTTTTTTTTTTTTAACTCGCTTTTGTTAGAAAATCTAAGCTTGCCCATGCCATATTGGCCAGGAATTTCTACCTACCGTAAGAACATCAGTGAGAGAAAATAGCTGGAGGGAGATTCAGAACCAGCTTCCTATTAAGCATTCACTCTCCATCAACCTTGGCCATCTGGTGAGCATGAGGTGCTGGCTGCACAGATAAACATGTCCTCAGGTACAATACCCTCAACAGACAGGTAGCAATCAAGGAAAGGGTGGTGGGTTTCTTCTTCTTCTTCTTCTTCTTCTTCTTCTTCTTCTTCTTCTTCTTCTTCTTCTTCTTCTTCTTCTTCTTCTCCTTCTTCCTCTTCCTACTTTAAAGCTGTAACAGGAAAAAAGATGCATAAAGTGCAAGAGTATCTTAAATAAAACTTACTATATATAATAACTGAAATCATAAGACCACTTCAAACATACTTATACGAAAACTATGGACTGTGATTTTATGGTGGTGGGATTCATATTCTTGGAATGGCAAGACAGCACAGTCTGCCAAAGGCCACTGCACGTGGCAGGGTTTCTCCTTTTTAATCACCAGCTTGACTTCTTTAAAGTGGTCTCTCTCTCTCTCTCTCTCTCTCTCTCTCTCTCTCTCTCTCTCTCTCTCTCTCACACACACACACACACACACACACACACACACACACACACACACGCAAGGACTTGAAGGTAAAGAGTGTTTGGTCTCTCTGAAACTCCAGTTTGAGACCTTTCTTTTGTTCTTTGTTAGCAAACACACAAATTACCCTCTCAGGGAAAATAAACATCCATCTCAGCTGTGGCTTGAGCTCTATAATCAAAATGTGTTCCAGGGCTGGGGAGAGAGCCCAGCAGACAAGCATTTGAGCCTGATCTTCAACCCCCACCTAAAAGGAGGTGTGTGTGTGTGTGTGTGTGTGTGTGTGTGTGTGTGTGTGTGTGTACACTTGTAATCTCAGTGCTTAGAGAGGCAGACACATGATCTCGGGTCTCGCTCTTCAGCCACCCAGTGTTAACTGTGAACCCTAAGTCCTAGTGAGAGACCCCGTCTCAAAATAACAAGCAGCTGAAAAACAATACCCAAGATTGACCTCAGGCTACACACACACACACACACACACACACACACACACACACACACACACACACATGCGCCCATAGATCCCCACACACAAACATTCATAAATAACCACACAACATAAAAACATGTTTCCCTAACAGTTCATATTCTTATTCTTTTTCTGAGGCAACCTCCTCCATTTCCCACAAATGTCTCACAGGTTTAGGCCTGTGGCTTCGTTTGCATAAATTGATGATTGTTTCTCTTAAAGAAAAAATTTTTCTCCTCATAATCCTTAAAACAGCTGGCTTCTTTAGAAACTCCCCCAGCAACTCCAAAGATACATTTTAACTGAACCAGCATTCTGATAGAATTAGTAGAGGGGGGAAGCTGGCTTCAGTTCACCCTTGATCTTTCTTTCTCTCTCTCTTTTTTTTTTGTAAAATGAAATAAAAACCTGTAAACTCAGTTGGACAGAATTTGCTGGCTATTCAGCTTGGAAGTTAGCAGAGGATGCATATAATTCCAAAAGATGCTGCCTCGCCCATTTTAAAGAGCAGCTTTGTACTTACTCATTCGATATTTATTAAGTAGATTAAGAACAGTGCTGCAAGCTCAGAAAGACACAGCCAAGGATGAAACTTAGCAGTTGCCTTCCTGCGCTTGCTATCCGAGCAGACAAAAGTAAAAGGGCACTGCGCAATTAGACACTGACACCGTAAAGCAGCTGGATCATTTTCCTTTGATGCGAGAGAAAGATGAAATACTGCACGACACAGAGAGGCAGGGGGGGTCTGAAAGGGGATGAATGGAAAACCCTACTCCAGACATTCTTCCAGCAGGAGAAGGCAGCCGGAGCACCCATCTCCACGGAATGTAAATCTGGAGCATCTGGAGGACTAGTGGGTGGCCAGTTTGGCTACAGGAGACAAAACTGAGAGCTACAAGACAGGGCTAAGAAGATGAAAGCTGAGGCTAGAAGTCAACTCCAGAAAGCCTTGGCTGCCCATTCTGACCTGCATTTGAAGTTTCTCTCTCAGGGAACCCAGTCTAAAAGCAATGAAGAAGACTAACGTAAAAGAATCTTGAAGATGGCCTGAGAACCTCAACACATCCCTGCTTTCAGTCTTGCTTTCCTTTCCTCCATGTCCCTACTCTGCTCTCAGCCAGCATGATCTTCAACACGACACGGTTTTGTGTCACTTCAAAATGGAGCCATTCTCTCACTTTTAATAGTTCAACACTTCCCAGTGACTTTGAGGTAAAAATCCTACCCACCTAACACATGGCTCTGGGCCTAGCTTGCTCTCCAGGCATGTCACAGGACAGCATCATTCAGACCCTTTTTATCAGCCTCCAAGAAGCCCTGCCCCTACCTCTTGTCAGGCAACGTCGTGGTAACTCCTTCCAAGGTCTCCTTTAGATGTCGTTTCTCCAAACAAGTCTCTCAGTGCTCCTCACAGTCAAATCAAGTTTCCCAACACAGCTCTTTATGAACAAATCTAAGTCCACAGCCTCACCTGGCACATCCTTCGGGGAGGGGCTATTTGCCTAGTACCTACTAAACAGCCAGAAATGTATTAGATACCAAAAAGTATCTGTTGCAGTAAAAAGATGGCAGAAAAAAAAAAAACAAACAAAACATGAAGATATGGCAGCTAGTCATAAAATAGTATTGTGTAGGCAGGACTTCAAGAACAGGAAAACAACAGCAGAGAACACAGGGAAAAGGCTAAGTGGAGTGTGAGCAAATCTAGTTCTGTGACCAAATGAACCCAATCTGGTAAATCAGTGTAATGGTTTGGGGGAGGATATCCCCACCCACACACACACACATAGGTTCGTGTGTTTGAACACCTCATGCCCAGTTGGCGGCAGTTTGGGCTTTAAGAGGAACGGCCTTGCTGAAGGAAGCATGCCAGCTAGGGTGGGGTTTGAGAGCTTATGGTTCCGCTCTCCACACCTCCTCATCGCGATGATGATGGACTCCGGGAGAGTAAGCCCAAATAAACTCTCCCTTCTACAAGTTGTCCTAGTCAGGGTGTTGTATCACAGCAACAGAAAAGTAACTAAGCCGGGCGGTGGTGGCGCACACCTTTAGTCCCAGCACTCGGGAGGCAGAGGCAGGCGGATCTCTGTGAGTTCAGGCCAGCCTGGTCTACAGAGCAAATTCCTGGAAAGGCTCCAAAGCTACACAGAGAAACCCTGTCTTGGTTAAAAAAAAAAAGAAAAGAAAAGAAAGGAAAAGTAACTAATACAATATAATTATAATTATGCATATACACTAAATATATAATAAAGTGTATTTTATGTAAATATAAAATTAGAAGTTCCATCTAGCTTAGAAGTTTCCAAATCCTAACTTTTCCTCAGAATCACCCAAGCAAGGGATAGAAATCAGTCAGTAAAGTGTCTGCGCTACAACGAGGCCCTGAGCTCCGGTGCGAGGACTGGGAAGATGGCTCAGTGGTGAACGCCAAGCATGAGGAGCTGAGTTCAAATCAGCAGTACCAAATAAAGAGTTTTACGGTACCAGTGCTGTGAGGAGGCCGAGACAGGAAGCTCTCTGGGGCTTTCTAGTGACTAACTTATCTCCAGGTTTGGTTACACATCCTGTTTCAAAGGACTGAGATTGAAAGTGATGGAACACCCGATGTCATCTGCCAGCCTCCAAGTAAGCACACAGACACACAGGCACATAGACACTTAACACATGCACACACACCAACAATGCACAAACACACACTATCCATGCACAGCAGCCCATTCCTAGAGACAGGAAGATCCCTGTCTTGCTTAGTCTGTCTGAAATGGTGTACTCCAGGTTTATTGAGAAACCATCTTTGAAATTAAGGTTAAGAGTATGGACAACTAATATTGACCTCTATCCTCCACACATTAGAACACACACACACACTAAATGTACATACAAAAGAATTGTCCTAGTTAGGTTTCTGTTCTGTAATTTAAAAAAGGAAGAAAGGAGAGAGGGAGAGAGAGAGAGAGAAAGAGAGAGAGAGAGAGGAATTAAAAAAACATTCTGATCAAAAGCACCTTGGGGATGAAAGGGTTTATTTGGCTTACAAATTTACAGTCTATCATTGGGAGAAACCAAGGCAAGAACAGGAGGCAAGAACCAAAGCAGAGACCATGGAAGAATGTTGCTTACTGGCTTGTTTCCTGCTTCTGCTCAGCTAGCTTCCGTATACAATCCAGGACCACCAGCCCAGGGGTGGCACTGACCACATCCATCAATTAACAATCCAGACAATGCCCCATAGACATTGCCACAGGCCAATCTGATGGTAATTCCTCAACTGAGGTTCTCTCTTCCTGGGTGTGTCAACAAGAATAGTTATCACAAGAATCATACAGGAAAACTTTTTTTAACATGCTTTAATTTCCTTTGAATATTCTGGTCATTCAATTTCCATGGTCAAAACAGGTTTAGAAATCACTTATCCATATAACCTGTAAGGCCATGTCTAGATATCTATGCACAAGTAATTGATAGAATTTAATAAGTAACCTAATATGAGAGGAAAGGGATGCCTTGCACTACTTAGGTTTTGGTTGTCCTGGATTCACAAGTTGCATGTAACTGGCAGCCAGCCAGTAAGTACTTGTTTAATGAATGAATCAGGGAAACAGGAAGAGGGAGCACGTTTTGTGAGAAGAGTCAGATTTGATGTTGGATATATGCGTTTCCCGATCAACAATGAAATTCTTTGTCTTCTGGGACTCTCAACAGCACTCTCCCCTTTCCTCCCTTAAGCAGGTGTCTGTCCTTGCCACTGCCATTTGGACTAATAGAACAACTCTCTCTTCTTGGAGGAACAGTAAGATTTTTCTTTGCAGCATTACCCTCCCCACTATGTGGTCTCGCTGGGACTATAAATCAGGTCCTACCCTAAAGCAAGACAAAAGGATACTCTCCTTGACTTTGAAATTGTGAGCAGTGCGTCCTAAGCACAGAGGAATCCACCATGTCCATCCACCCTTACAGTGGCAGCTTACATCCATTCCTGCTTCCTAGAACCTTTGTGGTCCTGGCTTCTGCCCTTTTCCCTTTGTTCTCAGCCTCCTTATCAGTTCTAGGAACTGCTGAGTACCCTAATAAATCTGTCTTCTACAAGTCGTTCAATGCCTGGTACTTGCAAACAGATGAACAAAAATATTAAGTGGTTCTTAATGTGCCAGCTGCCTTGAGTCCCTGCAGAAGAGCTTCCGCTGCCGGCTCCAGAATCTTCCACTCCAGCTCTGGCACTGGGAAGGTGCATGTTGGTGCTACAGGCAGTTCTGCAATCCGTGCTGCAGAAACGAAGGGGAAGAGTGGTGGAGAGAGGGACCCTTTTCTTGATGGAACACAGAACTGTGAATACTCAAGATAATTCTGATCACAATGTTTCCTTAGTTGTATATAATCACAACAGGTTATTGGGTACAACATCTATCTTGTGCTCTATAATTTAGTACCATCAAAAGATTAAGGAGTCATCTCCCCTGTGGGGAGTAATTCAAAGCCACAATTATACTATTGGTCTTAAATCACTCCTTACATATTACATTTTGAGAGGTAGGACCTTTGGGTATTCATTTTAACTTGTCAAAAATACAGAATATTGTTGAGTTGACTGGTTGAAAACTTTGGCCTTTATCCCTCAAACAAGTGCTGAAGAACGGACATAATAATATCAGTGTTTCAAGAAAAACAAATCAAAATCCAGTGTTCTGTGGTTGATATATTGTGCACCCCAATAAACTTATCTGGGGGTCAGAGAACAGAACAGTTTCTATATTAAACATAGAGGTTAGGCAGTGGTAGCACACACCTTTAATCCTAGCCTTCTAGAGGACGGATCTCTGTGAGTTCAAGGCCACACTGGAAACAGCCAGGCATGATGACACACACCTTTAATCCCAGCACCTGAGATCTCATGTCTTGCTTAGGAAAGACACATGCCTTTAATTCCAGGAAGTGATGACAGGAAGCAGAAAAGTATATAAGGCGTGAGGACCAGGGACTAGAGGCCTTTTAACCCTTTAGGCTTTTAGCAGCAGATCAGCTGATATCATTAAGATGAGAACTCAGAGGCTTCCAGTTTGAGGAAACAGGATCAGCTGAGAAGTTAGCAAGGTGAGGTTAGCTGTGGCTTGTTCTGTCTCTCTGATCTCTCAGCTATCACCCCAACAGCTGCTACTGAGTTGTTTGTTGTTGTTGTTGTTTTATTATTATTAAGAAGACCATTTAAGATTCATGTTACAGTGTTCAAGCAGACTAGAAATAACAGGGGTCCAAAGGAAAGTTATAGAGCTTTTCCCTGCCCTTGCTGGTTGTTCACAGGCTATCATATCCACCAAGGTAGATGTTTTACTCTTCTAACCCAAAGCAACTCATCCTTCAAGAGTTAATTCAGACACCCTCTAGTTTCCTGGAGATAGATGAGTCGCTCCTTCACCTCTGTTTTCATAACACTTCTTTCAAGATCCCACACAGGAGTCAAATTCAGAGTTAGAACGTACAACAGCGGTACAAGGTCTTCTTCTTTACTGGGTACAGAGTTTTCAGATTTGCAAGATGAGGAGTGGGGTGTGTGTGTGTGTGTGTGTGTGACAGGCATCAATGGTAGCACTGCCATGGGAATGACTGGGAGGCCTTTCCTTAGGCTAGCGTCACTCTTACCTGTGTAAATGCCACACCATTTGGGACCCACTTTGCCTTTTCCAGGCCAGAGGAACTCGGGTACCCTTGTTATGCCGTCTCTGTCCAGCAGGCTCTGGTCACAACTGTAATCTACAGGTATGTGATGCCATTGCTTTTCCATGACCACCATAACAAAATACTCCAAACTGGCTACATTTATTTCTTACTGTTATGGCCAAGGTGGCAGTAGCTTTGGCTTCTCCTGAGGCCTCTTTCCTTGGCATGGAGATGGTCATTCTTTTAGCATACACACATCTCTGGTGTGCTCAGAAGTTTTCATCTTATAACACAAGGCTGGAGATGTAGCTGAGTGTCAGGGCACTTGCCTGGTGTGTGGCTCTGGTTTTCATCTCCAGCACAGAAAAAAAAAAGAAAAGAAAAACAAAAACAACATGCCGGGCATATTGGATTGGGGTTCATCCTAAAGGACTTGGTTTGACTTAATTGCCTCTTTCTCTCCAAACACAGTCACATTCTGATATAACGTGGGTTCGGACTTCAATCTAGGAACAGAAGGAGGCAAACGTTGGTCACGTGCTTAGACCAGTAACAGGTAGTAAACTCGGGGACCAGATCTTGGTTCTCCTTTGGGGAACTGCTATGCTCTCTTCTTTGTCCACTTTACCTCCAAGTCTTCAGACAACAGTATTTTCTCTGATCTGAAGAGGAGCATCCTGGACTAAATTTAAAGTGACCCTAGAAGTCACCCCACTCCCCACAGTAGTTTTCTTTCTTCCGCAGTACTTATTACTTTTTAACATACAGAGTGCCAGCTCCAGGAAAGGGTGGTAATGTGTTTTTAGCCACTTGGTACTCTCCAATGTCTCACTCACAGTTATGAGTAAATGTGTTTCTGTAACCACTTAACACATTATGTCTTTATTTACTCCACTGAGAAAACCTTCAGGGCTTTTAATATCCGGAATGCTTTATGAATCTCAGCTTTACCATTTCTCCAGCAGGTTGCTTAATACATGACAATGATGTGTTCCTCAGTGTTCTTACAAGGGACAGCAGCTAGCTAAAAAAAAAAAAAAAAAAAAAAAAAAAAAAAAAAAAAAAAAAAAAAATGACATCCTCTGCATGCAAACAGCTGAGATGTTATTAGGTGTCTCTCAAAGTGTGGAACCTGAGAATGGCCTGAAAAAAAAAAATGCCTTCAGGAGGTACAGTGAGCACTAAACAGGAAAGTACTAAAGCCGCTGCATTTACAATTATTTACCTTAATATAGGTCTCAAGGTTTTTTTAATTCTTAACAATTTACATTTGTTTGTTGTGAGTTGTGGGCATTTGTGGAGTCAGAGGAAAACTTCTGTCCTTCCATCATGTGGATCCCAGGGGTCAAACTCGGGCCCGAGGGTTTGGCAGCCAATGTCTTCACCCACTAAAGCATCCCAGGCCCCTTCACAAGTCCTTTGTCGCCTTTCCTTGCATACAGCCCTTGCTAGTTCCTGTTATTCTTCCTGTTTGAGAGGGGGAATCCTTCAGCCCCAGAGACGCACAGCCAACAGGTGTGTGCCTATTTACCAGTCCTCCATGGTTTTCCGGGTGGCGGTGCAACCGCGCGGCACCACTCTCAACACTGGGTTTGTGGCCACCTTTCACTCGGTAACTAGGCTAAAACGGCGACACCAGCGGCTCAGGGCTACTGGGAGTTCTAGAAAACGAGCCACATAGGGAGCCAACCAGTCGTGTTTCTAAAACTTTTAAACTCTGGCAACAACCTCACGAGCTTATCAGCAAGGATCCTACGGACAAGGCGGTTAGGGGGTCTCCGGAGTAGCGGAGGAGACCCGGAGGCCCCGCCCAGATGAGATCAGCTCCAGCGACCTCCCCTTAGTCTGCCTTCCTGAGGTAAACCCTCGGACCCTGCATCGCAGTCGCCCCCCGGAGCAGCGGGAGTTTTTAACCAAGCTTCTTAGGGAGAGACGCGCTCCCAGAGGAGCAGAAGGTTGAGAAGCTGGAGGAACCCAGGAGCTCTAGGCACGTGGGCGGGGCAAAACCAGGTGCTGGGGCGGGGCAACGCCACGGGGTGGGGCTAATCGGGGGCGGGGCAAGATTGTGGGGCGGGGCTAAAGCTGCGGCAAGTGAAGGCGACGTGGCGAGGGGCGGGGCACGCCTAGTGCGACGTCACGCTGAGCGCAGGCGCGGTGGCGCGGCTAGCCTCTGGAACTCTACCCAACATGGCGTCTGAGCGCAAGACTAAGTTATCCAAGAACCTGCTGCGCATGAAGGTGCGGGGGTCGGGGGTTGCTGGGGAGTCGGACGGGGCGGTTGAGCTCCGAGATGTTCCGCAGTGACTCGGGCCGAGGCGACGGGCAGACTGGACCCCAGATGGGCCCTGGACGGCCGCGGCCCGCGTACCCATTCATTCGCTCAACCCGCGTGCCACTGGGCACCGGGCGTGAGATTATGATTAGGCAGACTCGCCTGAGGCCCGAAACCCGATGTGGGGACCGAGCTTGCACAAACCTAAGAACCTGCAGTGTTGCCTGCGGTGATTGCTGGAGTGTCAGCGCCGCCTGGGAAGTTAGGCTTCTCGCGAGAAGGGGTCCTTTAGAAACAACGTGAGAGGAAGTCAGGTAGTGTCCTAAACTAGTCCCAGAGGGAGAAAAGAAAATCACGGACATTTCCAAGAACAAAAGGTAGCGCGGACGTCTGAAAGACAAGGAGCGTAAAACCAGTCAGGAAAAATGACTTAGTGGTCACGACATCCAAGGAATTTTGTGAGCCAGATTCAAGTTTTGCTCCCCGTTATCTCATGAGCAGTAGGAAGCTGTTAGCCTGGCAACAGTCTCATGAGTTGGTACTTTTCAAGGCTACTTTAACTATACTGTGGATAGTTAGTGAGAGAGAGGCCCAGCCCTACAACACATACACTTACAGTCAGAAAAGACCAGCTAAAAGGTCCTGTGTTCTGGATGAAGATTGTCATTGTGGTGGGAATGGAGAAAACTTTGAGGTAAAATGAGTTGTCCATCAACTTTTTTTTGGATTTTCGAGACAGGGTTTCTCTGCGTAGCTTTGCGCCTTTCCTGGAGCTCACTTGGTAGCCCAGGCTGGCCTCGAACTCACAGAGATCCGCCTGGCTCTGCCTCCCGAGTGCTGGGATTAAAGGCGTGCGCCACCACCGCCTGGCCTTTTTTTTTTTTTTTTTTTTTTTTTTTTTTTTTTTTTTTTGAATGTCCATCAACTTTTAAACAATCAGTTTTTTAAAAAGGTTTATGCTTATTTTTCTTTATGTATGCCTGTAATATACACCATGTGTGTTCAGGTGCCCATGAAGTCCAGAAGAAAGTGTTGGAGCCCCTGAAACCAGAGTTGTAAGCTGCCAGGTGTGGGTACCGGGAGGGACCTCCGCAAGAGCCAGAAGTGCCCTTAGCCGCTAAGCAGCTATCCAACCCCATGATTTTTAAATTCAAAACTGAACCAGTTTGAACCAGCAGGAGTGACTTGGGACACATTTGTATCCCAGTCAGCTGCTTAGCAAGTTTGTGGCCAGCTTGGATGAAAGTTTCAAAAAGGCAACAACCAAAAAAAAAAAACCCTAAATCAACCCAACTACAATCTGAAAAGGAGAGTGAGGTTAAAAGCAGACGAAATGAACACAAATTAAGATGGGGGAAGCTAAAACTTGAAAGTTAATACTAATAGAACATATTTACAGTCCTTCCTCTATTCAGACATTGTTCTTGTGTCATATGTAATAGACCACTTGACTCACACAGTAACATGTGAAGTAGCCATTGTCATTATCTCTGATGACCCCTGAGGTATCTGAAACAGAAGTAACAGCTAAAAAGACTGGTCATGGGGGTCCAGGGCCTTCGCTTGTAATGAGGAGTCCCTACCACCTGTCATCGAACACCCAGGTGGCACTTGACTTGAGCATCTCACTCAAGAGTATTATAAAAATGTGTTTAACACAGCTGCCCTACCTATGAAACAGTATAGTTTAGGCACACAGTCCACTGTAGAGTTTCTCTCGTTTACCCCTAGGATGATGTGACTTTCTGGGAGTGGTGGTCCATTGCCCCCACCACAGTAGAGTCTCCTGTTACATACGACTAGCACAGGAAAAGACCAGAAGTCAAAGTACTGTTTCTGACGGGTGATATCAGATCCGACCAGAAGTCAAAGTACTGTTTCTGATATCAGATCCCCACCATCTTAAAGGTAGTTCATTAAGCTAACCTTTTTAAGGTGTGGGCTGTCGGTGCTTATGGTGAGGCGCAAACTCAAACTTAAGAGAAGGGTGGCGTCTCCAAGAAAAGGAAATAAGGTATGAGTGAGTTTTACTGTATTGAGGGTCAGGAAGTACGCATTCCCTGCAGGCTTTGAATGCAGTTGAGTTGGAGGGCAGCTAGGAGGAAGTGGGACGAGGAAGGAGGGTGGGCACGCTGCCCCTGCTTTAGTTTGGGAAGTGCTTCTTTTTGTACATGAGCAAAAGTTGAGTCTTCACCAGTTTTAGCTGTTTGTAATCCTAGTGATTGCAGAGAAAGGGAGTGGACCTGGGGAGCACTGAATAGTCTCAGCTCTTGGACTAAGCCAAATGAGCGTGTGCTAAGCAGTCAGGGTGGACACTAGAGATCTGCCTGGGCTTGAAAATAATTAAAGCAGTTATTTTCCCTCACCCAAGGGAACAAGATCCAACTGGACGTGACAGGTGTGTGGGAGGGCATTACCCATGTTCTATTTGCCTTAGCAGCTATGTTGACAGAGACCTTGCTGGTGGGACAGGAGGTACTATGCACAGCTAGAGTGGTGTGTACTGGGAGAAGGCATGGAGCAGAGATGCTTAGGACAATCACAGGCAGTGTGGCTGTTCAGGTAGAGCTAATCGGGCAAGTATGAGAGCATTGAACATTTAATCCTGACTCGCTTGTTTTCAGTATTTTTTTAATTAAAAATTTTTAATTATTTTATGTGTATGGGTGCTTTGCCTACGTGTATGTCTGCACCACATGAGTGCCTAGTGCCGAAGGAAGCCAGAATAGGATGTCAGGTCCCCTTGAACTGGAGTTACAGAGGGTTGTGAGCAATGTAGGTGTTAGGAGTCGAACCTGTCTCCCCGGGAAGAGCAGCCAGTGCTCTGAACCACTGCACCATCTTTTCTGTCCTTTTTTATTACATGTATTTCTTTTGTGTGTGCCATGGCACATGTGGACAGCTTACCAGTATTGTTTCTCCTTCTACCAAGTGGGTCCTGAGAATCAACTCAGGTTGTAAGCTTTGGCAACAAGTGCCTTTAGCCAATAAGCCATCTTTCCAGGCCCGCCAGTATTGAATTCTCTGGCTGGGGCATCTATTTAGGATGGAGATACTTCTGGTGGGAGAAAAGGATGTGGGTAGAAGGTTTGCCGGGGTGGTGGTTTGGATAGATATGGTTCTTTTCTGGACCTTAGGACAGGGCTTGGTGTGCTTTGTAAAGGGCAAGATAGTAAATAGTCTAGGCTTGTAGGCCAGTCAGGACCCATAGCACTACTGAGCTCTGGACCCTCAGTTTTGAGTGAGGTGAGTGAAATTGCTAGTTTTAGAGTGTGTCCTGAGATGCTGTAGAATCAAAATTGAACTTCTTTCTAAACCTCAATGTAGCCATGAGTTTTCTCAGATCCTGCCCTGCCCCGTGGTCCCTCAGCCACTTAATAAAATAATCATTCAGAGGTTTAATATTATTCACAAACTGTATTGCCTGTGGCAGGCTTCTTGCTAGCTTATTCTTTTATTTTAAATTAACCCATTTCTATTAATCTATGTTTTGCCATGTAGCTGTGGCGTTACTGGTCTTTTGGCATCTTGCTTCTCCTTGAGTGGTGGCTAGGCATCTGTCTCTCCTCTCCTTTCTTCTCTCTCTATATCTGCTTGGATTTCCCACCCGCCTCTAAGCTGCCTTGCCATAGGCCAATTCAGCTTTATTTATCAACCAGTCAGAGCAACACATATTCACAGAATACAGAAAGAAATCCCATTGCACCTCAATGTACTTTCTTCACAGCCATAGTGTGTTCCATCCCCTCTATCCAGTGTGGATTATGTGTGACTATCTGTGTTCCTTAAAGTTTCTGCTCAGGAGAAATGGGAGATAGAGAGAGGGCAGTTAGGATTACACCAAGAATGTAAGGAGCAACATGGGCACCTGTACTTTGAACCACAAGGGAGTCTGGAAAGCAGAAACATCCAGGTTCATTGGTATTCAGAGGACTGTTGCTGAACTTGTCTGCCGGGTGGCCTGTGTACCCACGGTGCAGATGAGCAGGGTGCTGATGCTGACTTGGTTTTGTTTTGATAGTTCATGCAAAGGGGCCTGGACTCAGAAACCAAGAAACAGCTGGAGGAGGAGGAAAAGAAGATGATCAGCGATGAGCACTGGTACCTGGATCTGCCAGAGTTCAAGGAGAAAGAGTAGGTTTGTTGGGGTGTGTAACCACGGGTCGGGAAGCCCTGTGGAGCTGACTCATCCTTCTAGTGCAGCGCTTTCTTTCTATTCTTCTAAAAAACGGTTAACCTATCTGTTCCACGTGGACCCAAAGGCCCCAAGGTGGGTTATACTTTAGGCCTCCCCAGCTCTGTTTCTGTAACAGTCCTTTGGCAGATCCGGGATGTTTGTTTGTACCAGTACTACACTGAATGCTGTTCATGTCACAAACATTGCTACATTGGTAGTCTGTCCTAAGCTAAGCCTGCCCTATTGCCTTAGTTAATATTACTCACGGAAACCCAAGAGTACCCAGCATCATGTGTTCGCTTTGCTGTTGAGGAACTGGAGCTTAAGAGGGTTGTTTGCCCAGAGCCATCTGCCCGGTGGGAAGGCAGCTGGGTAATACCTGAGGCGGTTTTTCTCTCACTTCCAAGTCTGACTAAGGCTTGTAAAAGTCTTGAGTCGGAGAGTGGTAGATCACCTCATCTATTTGTCTAAATCCTGGAAGTTGTGTGGCATTGTTGCTTGTTCATTTTCTTACCTCAGCATGGTTTATTATAAAATAATAATAAAATATAAAATATTTTTGTCGAATATAAGACGTTTTGCTGAACGTCTTACCTACAGTTACAGGTACATATACGTCTTTCCTTTTTCCCTGTTAATATGCTGTTTGGTAGCTGTGTTCTTCTTTTTTACTTTTCTGACTTTCTCTAGTCCTTTGGGACTGTGACTATTCTCCTGGGAAGAGAAAATCCAGATTCCCCAGAGTGAAGAGGAGTGACTTTTCTACTCTGTGTGCTTCTTACAGGCCCACAGTATTGATCAAGACGAAGAAGATTTTTCTCTCCAGAGATAATATACATGGGAGTGGTTAAGCAGGGGAGGTGGGAGAAGTAGCATAAAGGGACCTGGAGATGAGGGGCCTGGGGACAGTGTGAGCAGGAGTGTGCAGGGGCACTAGCACAGAGGAGGAGCCTGGGGACAGTGTGAGCAGGAGTGTGCAGGGGACAGTGTGAGCAGGAGTGTGCAGGGGCACTAGCACAGAGGAGGAGCCTGGGGACAGTGTGAGCAGGAGTGTGCAGAGGCACTAGCACAGAGGAGGGGCCTGGGGACAGTGTGAGCAGGAGTGTGCAGGGGCACTAGCACAGGTGAGGAGCCTGGGGACAGTGTGAACAGGAGTGTGCAGGGGCACTAGCACACAGGAGGAGCCTGGGGACAGTGTGAGCATGAGTGTGCAGGGTCACTAGCACAGAGGAGGAGCCTGGGGACAGTGTGAGCATGAGTGTGCAGGGGCACTAGCACACAGGAGGAGCCTGGGGACAGTGTGAGCATGAGTGTGCAGGGGCACTAGCACACAGGAGTGGCCTGGGGACAGTGTGAGCATGAGTGTGCAGGAGCACTAGCACAGGTGAGGAGCCTGGGGACAGTCTGAGCATGAGTGTGCAGGGTCACTAGCACACAGGAGGATCCTGGGGACAGTGTGAGCAGGAGTGTGCAGGGGCACTAGCACAGGTGAGGAGCCTGGGGACAGTGTGAGCAGGAGTGTGCAGAGAGCACAAGCACAGGTGAGCCTAGGGACAGTGTGAGCAGGAGTGTGCAGGGGCACTAGCACAGAGGAGGAGCCTGGGGACAGTGTGAGCAGGAGTGTGCAGAGGCACTAGCACAGAGGAGGGGCCTGGGGACAGTGTGAGCAGGAGTGTGCAGGGGCACTAGCACAGGTGAGGAGCCTGGGGACAGTGTGAACAGGAGTGTGCAGGGGCACTAGCACACAGGAGGAGCCTGGGGACAGTGTGAGCATGAGTGTGCAGGGTCACTAGCACAGAGGAGGAGCCTGGGGACAGTGTGAGCATGAGTGTGCAGGGGCACTAGCACACAGGAGGAGCCTGGGGACAGTGTGAGCATGAGTGTGCAGGGGCACTAGCACACAGGAGTGGCCTGGGGACAGTGTGAGCATGAGTGTGCAGGAGCACTAGCACAGGTGAGGAGCCTGGGGACAGTCTGAGCATGAGTGTGCAGGGTCACTAGCACACAGGAGGATCCTGGGGACAGTGTGAGCAGGAGTGTGCAGGGGCACTAGCACAGGTGAGGAGCCTGGGGACAGTGTGAGCAGGAGTGTGCAGAGAGCACAAGCACAGGTGAGCCTAGGGACAGTGTGAGCAGGAGTGTGCAGGGGCACTAGCACAGAAGAGGAGCAGTCATTTAATTTTGTGTGTTGGTTGAGTTTGCACAAAGTCTTCCAGGTGTTTATCAAAGGTAGGACAGTTCCGCCTCATTTGGGATATTTATTTTTTTTTCTAATACAACATACTGTTCTCAGAAAATAACTTGGATTTCCTTTACTGGGAAAATAAGACATAAATAACTTTTCACCATTTTATTGCCATGGCGTGGAGAGAGGCTGAGGTGAGAGTGTGGTGTAGGAGCTGATTCTCTGCTGGAGGGCACAGGCAGCCCAGGGGAGCCCAGATCTCTAGTTCCATTTCCTTTCCTTGCATTATTTGATGGGTTAGCATCACCCATGCTGAGTAGAAGTGATGAGAGCAGATGTCTCAGGCAAGCGCTGGCTTGTCCATTCCAGGTATGGCCTGCAGTGGGTTTTGGTCGATGCCCCTCATCAGCAGGGTTAGTTTCTTTTCTCCTTGTTAGCTAAGGGCAAGTTATATTTTTGCTTTTTAGTAAGAAAATTACATGATTATTGTTTTCTGTTAAAATGTCAGGCATTACATTAATTTCTGAATATGAAAGCCATTGTTTTTTGGGGTTTTTTTTATGTTAGGAGAGAAGGAAGTCTTGCTGTGTTGGTCTTGAACTCCCGGTCCTCCTGCCTGGGCTCCCTGAGTGCTGGGATTATAGACATGTGCCAGTGTGCCTGGCTCAGAATACAGCCCACTTAGTCATATTTGTCTAGTTCAGTTCCATAATTTTTATTAATAGTTGTGGCTACATTCATAAAAATATAATCTGTACATTGTTTATAATGTCTTTGATTTGGGCCATAGGTCAGTTGCTAAGTATTCATACCTCCTTTCTTTGCCCAGTTTGTATAAAATTGATAATAATTCATTGTTTCTTCTGGAATGCTGATCATGTTTCACCAGTGAAGTGATCTGGGATCTGAAGAATTCTTATCCAGATGATTCTCAGTAAGGAATTCAGATCTGTTTTCTTTAATAGATGAGGACTGTACTGTCTTTAAAGCAGGGTCTTACTCTGCAGCCCGTGCTGGTCTCACATTCCGCCCTCCTGCTCCAGCCTCCAGGCACTAGAGCCGTGGTGTTCTCGTCATGCCCATGGCAGCTGCCTTCTTCACATAGTTTTTTTCTTGATTGTAGAATTCATATCTGGTACTTTCTTGCAGTTTCCACTTAAAATTCAGGTTTCTTGATTGTTTCTTTGGTATTCATATTTTCATTGAAATTCTCAGGCATGTTTATAATACACTTATAATTATTAAACTACTTTTGAACTAATTCTATCATCTCTGTTGATTTTCCATCAGTGAGGACTGTTTTCCTGCTTCCTTGTGTGTCTAGTGAGTTGTGTGTGAGGGTGAACATTGCTGATTCTGAGTTTAGTTTTTATTAATAAAGTGTTGACTTTTGTTCCATTAGACAATTGAGTGGTATGCCTGTAAGCTTACTGTTTGTTACAGTGAGTTTTTTCGTCTTTGCTCTGGCTAAATTCGCCATCTCCTCGTTTGGGCTTTCTTGCTAGGTATCATAGGGACTGATCTCTTCTCTGACTAGACAGAACTCAAGCATCTCTCTGTTCTGTGCATGTTGTAGTGCTTGTTCAATGTATATGGCAGGACACACTTTATATCCCAGATATGGTAGGCTAGAAAATGCCCCTGCCCCAAATAATAAATACCCAGGTGTATCTATAGTTCCTGGTCCTGCCTGGCCCACGGTCAGGACAAATCTCTTTCACCTGCCAGTCCCACAGCCGCTCAGACCCAACCAAGTAAACATACAGAGACTTACATTATTTACAAACTGTATGGCCATGGCAGGCTTCTTGCTAGCTGTTCTTATATCTTAAATTAACCCATTTCGATTAGTCTATAAGTTGCCATGTGGTTCATGGCTTTCCGGTACCTTACATGTTGCTACTCATGGCAGCGACTGGCCGCATCTCTCTGCCTCAGCCTTCCTGTTCCCAGAGTTCTCTTCTCTCCTTGTCCCGTTTATACTTCCTGCCTGGTTACTGGCCAATCAGTGTTTTATTTATTAACCAATCAGAGCAACACATTTAACATACAGAACATCCCAAAGCACCCAGGGCTTCATCTCTGGAACGTGTAACCTGTGGCAAAAATGACTTGCTGCTGTGATTAAGTTAAGGATCTTTAGGTACGAGATTATTCTGGATTATTTGGGTAAATTCTAAATAAAAATTGTGTTTTCTGGCATGCTAGTCTGGTTTTCATTGCTGTAGTGAAGTGCCTGAGGCTGGGTGGCCTAAGGAGGAGAGAGTGTTATTTAGCTCACAGTTCTGGAGCATCAAGGGCATGACATTGGAATCAGCTCAGCTCTGTCAAGAGCCTGGTGTGGAAGGAGTTTGTGAGTTGGGTGGCAACTTGAGTCAGGAAGCTAGGGACACGGGTGAGGCTCAGGCTTTTTTGTTCTTCCCTGAATGCAGTGTCCCTGGTGACTTCCCATAGGCCCCATGTCTTAAAGGCTCCATCACCCTCACATGGCCTCACTAGAGACCAAGCCTCCACCACATGGACCCTGGGAGGACCTACCGTAACACCTTGTAAGAGACCCAGAAGTAAGAAGTCTTTGACCACAGAGGCAAAGGTTGGAGTGCTGTGTTCCCCGGCAAGTAATCCTGGCTACATCACCAGCTGGAACAAGAGAGGATTGTCTCTGGGGGGTGACAGTCCTGCTCCAGCCTTGGTTTGCACTTGTCTCCAGAGTGATCTGGTGTCAGTCACAGGATTTATGCTGTGAGAACCTAAGTTTACAGCAGCTTAAGGTAATCACTACAGGGGCCACAGAACGCTGTTCCCCAGAGCACTGTCCTCCCAGGAGCACTTCTTCATTAGCTGTGGACTTACTATTCAGGCAGAGAGTCACAGAGACCTCACAGCAGGCCAGCTTCCAGTGTGTCTCTCAGTCGTCCTGACCCACATATTCCAGCCACCTCTATGGTCCTGAACTGGGGTTTGCCTCTCCAGTTCAGCAAGGCCGGCCTCGGTTCTCTGTGGTCCTGAACTGGGGTTTGCCTCTCCAGTTCAGCAAGGCCGGCCTCTGTTCTCTGTGGTCCTGAACTGGGGTTTGCCTCTCCAGTTCAGCAAGGCCAGCCTCTGTTCTCCTGCTCCCAATGGTGAACTTGCTTCCCTTGGCATTTCTTCACAGTTGTCACAGCCCCATGCTTTCAGTAGTTCACTGTGGAAACACTTGTGTTCAGTTTTGTCTTGTTGGCTGTCATAGTGCTAATTGAGTGAGGTTCTTCCCTCTGTGGCCTGGAATGGGAGGACGTGTGTTTTTGCTCCCCCATCCCCACCCCACCTCTGTGGTGTAATGTTTTCTTTTCTGGCACCATGTCTGTACCAGGATGTCCACAAGGGCAGAGGTTCTTCCTAGCTGCTCCCCAGCCCCTGGACACACCTGTGTGTGTTTATGAGCATGGGGGGGCGGGCGCGGGATTGCTTTTGATGAGAAGCAGAGCAGGACCCCATGAAGGAGTCCAAGGCTAGGCCTGTGCTGGCTTGCTGGAGAATGTGCTCACCTTGGATTTGGGTCTTGAACCTGTGACTAAAGAATCACTTAGAGACACTTAGGTCTGTTCCTGGAGCAGTTGTGCCCATAATGTCTGTGCTTTTACTTGCCATGCCCTCAGCGGCTGGAGTTTGTTCTGAAGCATCATTTCCAGTCCTGCTGGTCCAGCTTTCAAGCTCCCTCTCTGCTGAAACATAAGGCATCAAGGCCAGTCTTCAGTCTTTGGTGTTAATAGCCACGAGCTCCACCCACTCACGCCTTCTGAGAGCTGCCCAGGCCAAATGTTTCCTGCCTGCCCTGTGTTTTCATTGGCCTCCTCTCCTGAATGTTTAGTGAGCACTTGGGGTTGTACAAGAATCAGGTATTTTGCTTCTGATTTGGAAAGTTCAAATTTATCAAGAATTCTTGAGGTCTTTGTGTGATGTCATCACAGAGAGGTTGGAGGAAGCCCTGCCCGAGCCCAGGGCTCTCATCTCCCAGTGCCTTTGTTGGCTGGCTGGATCACCTTTTACTTCTAACTCTGGTTAGACATCTCACTGTGCCCTTGCTTGCACCTTCTGAGACCCAGAAGATGGATTTCCATGCAGGCTTGACCTCGCTTCTCTGTTTGGTTGTAAGCAAATGCACTGTTAATACGGGTTTCTTATCCTACTCAGGAGTTTCATCATTGAAGAGCAGAGCTTCTCACTATGTGAAGATCTTCTCTATGGAAGGATGTCGTTCAGAGGATTTAATCCTGAAGTTGAGGTATTAAATATAATTGCTTCAAATTTAAAAATTTTTTACAATTGAATTTTTTTCCTGCCAATAATTGAGCTTCGGTCTCTCCCCACCAGGTACCATTTCTCCTCATTATATGAAAAATAACAAGTCTTGAAATATTGCCACAGCTATTTAAAGAAATTGCAGCGTGGCAGTCTGGTTTTATGGAAGAATTGAGTGGGTAATTTAATATAGCGGTGTGCGGTCCCTGATGCTGCCACTGCGTTAGCTTCAGCTCAGCCTTTTACAGGAATGTCAAGACTGTTCATACGAGGCTGTTAGGAGAAGTTATTTTCCAGCATCTGTAAATGTCTATTTCTTAATGGAAAAATGCTGCTTAAAAATGGTATCATTTGACTTAGTAATGGACAGGTTTTAATCCAAGCTGTTAAATAGATTGGTTGGTTTTTGTTGTTGTTGTTTTAGTGAATCCCTTGTAAAAAGTCTGTTTGAGAAATGAATGTTCACCTTGTGACTGGACTATTGGTTAAATCTCCTGCCTCGGCAAAGCAGGCCTTTCCTTTGTCGCATTTACAAGAACTCGGATGCTGTGTTGAGAGCCCTCCTCTGGACTGGTCCACGCAGATGGTGGTGTAACCTTCTGCCCCTTTAGCCGTGGTTCTTCAGTCTGGGCGGGTACCCTGGGGCTAGGTTATGTGCTGGCTGTCCTGACATGAAAGGGTGATCGAGGCTACCCCCAAACCTCTGGCCCCCACCCTCTAAGTGCTAGTAGCACACATGCTTCCTTCAACTCAGCTGTGGTGACCCAAAGTGTCTCTGGCCATTGTCCTCTGCCCCCTGGTGGGTAAAACGACCCCAGATGAGAATCACTTTTCTGAATGCCTCTGAAAAACCACAGTCACCTAAGCCCACACTGAAGTTGATATAAACATTGGAGAGTTGGGTGGTATTTTTGTAGAGGAAATATATGTGGAATGTACATTATAATCAAAGTGTTAGAGTTCACACTAACCCTGTTTGGGTGTAGTACCCCTCTTCTCTGCCCCAGCCTCCTTCATGCTTTAATTGTGAGGCAAAAGAAAAGAAACATTTGGGGTTTAAGAATATGTTGTTCAAAGAGTGGGGTTTACGTGGGCAAGTCCCCCAAAGTGCCTCCTCAGTGGGAAAGTTGAGGTGTAACACCTCAGAAAATGGCCGGTCACTGGGCTCGCCAGGAAGTGAGTCAGCCCCTCATCTCTCAGCAAAGGTTTTTATTTGTCCTGTAAGTGTTCCTCGGCCTCCCTTTGTAATAAGGAAACCACAGTTAGGAAAGAGTAGGGGAGTGTGAGAGGGAGATGAGGAGGAGTGTCAGGGACATCATGAGATGCACTGTCCTCCCTGAAGTGGGGGCCTCTGCTTTTTCACCAGTTCTTCCCCTCGCACTGTTAGCCTTGTGCCCCTTTAATGGGAGTGACAGGAAGGGGTGTGACCTAAATGACACTCACCTGACGCTGACCCAGCTGTTCTTAGGCTCCCAGTGGGTGCAGTTGGCAGCTGTGACGTGAAGTTCTGCATAGTCTCACAAGGGGTTCTGTGACTAAGTTTCTGTCAGAAGACAACCCTGACAGCAGCCCTCCCGGATGGCCAGCCCTGGTGTATTTATTTTTCAGAAATTAATGCTTCAGATGAATTCTAAGAACAAAGCCGCGGCAGAAGAAGAGGAGACAGTGGAGGTGGATGTGTCGGATGAAGAGATGGCGAGGAGGTAATGTCTCTAGGAGCTGTTGGAGACCCGGTGCTCTGACAACATGGTCTGTGGAGCTTTACACCTGGTGCGGGGCGGGGTGGGGGGGCCACACTGCCTGCTCCTTGCTGGGCACACTGGCCAGGAGGGCTCCGTTCCAGCAAGTGTACTCAGTTTGTCTGGGGGATGCAGAAACAAAACCAGCCGAGAATTTAATCATCCTTAGCCAGCTGTGTGGATTTTTAAATCACGCAATCTCTTTTTTATCATAAATTTTGTTTTCTTATTGTGTTTGGCTTGGTGTTTTCAGCATGCCTTGATTCCTACTTTTTTATTTGAAATTAAATTTGTGCTGTTATCATCCTAACAGATATGAGACTTTGGTGGGAACAATTGGAAAAAAGTTTGCCAAGAAGAGGGACCGAGCCAATTACGAAGAAGATGAAAATGGAAATATAAAACCCATTAAAACAAAGAAGATGTTCTTAAAGCCCCAAGATTAAAATGGATGCCTTGGATACAGCAAATGCCTGTGAGCACAGGGGGTTTGACGTCCTCCCCGTGGCGTCTGTAGTGGTTAATGCTCCAGTGTTACCTGTAAGGAGTGTGCTGTTCTTGAGACAGATGAGTAGTGGATGTTATACATCCTTTCAATGGCATTCTTCAGGGTCTTCAAATGTGTGGGCACATGCCACTATTTGACCTGATTTTGATCTGTGTGTATGTACACAAGACAGGACACATGAACAGCTCCCTAGTCACTGTCCTGGAATGACTGTTGTAACCTAATTATTGCCACTGTTTCAACTACCCTTATATTTATAGCTTACTTTTTTAATCATGTCAAGCCAATTCATACATTCACTTTGGAATCAGATATTTGAGAACTTCCCAGAAGTGATTCACCAGGAGCAGACATGTCTCTCCAACTTGAAATGTCTATGTGCTGCTGGGTCTTCTCATCTGCAGAGGTGTGGTTTTTGATTATTTAAAGCAGTCAATTGGGTCGTTTTTCTAATCTGTAATAAACATCTGTTTTTGTATACCTTTCTGGTTTTTTTACACTTTGAAACAATTTTAGTCTTACTTAGTGATACAACCTTATGCAAATAATAACTTATAAGGACTAGCCATTAATTAAGACTATACTGATATGTAAGATTGAAACACAAAAGGTTTCCTTGTGTCAGTCAGGAACAGTTACCAGTTTCTTAGGGTACAGCTTGATAGAATTGAGCACTGACTAGACCCCATTCTAAGTACATCAGCACATGGAATTAGACGTCTGTCTGTGTGGAGATGCATGCTGAGATTTGTGACTGTTACCAGTAAAGGACTTGCCTTTCTCTGGATCTCTGTAGTCTACAACTGTTATGACCTCAGCACTGTGAGTTATGTGTTGACTTTGCCATCCAGTCAAGAATTCTCAGGTAGGCCTGTTACCAAAGAGGTATAGTGGGTCCCCTAGAAACTGACCCTAAACCAGCTGGGATTCTGCTCACTTTGAAGATACTTTCTGTAGAGCAGACATTTATTTGCAGTTTATTAAGTAGAAATAAAGATGAGTTTCTTACAGCAGTGGGCTGAGTTATACTTAGAAGCATTGTTTGTCAGCCATGTGACCCAGGGGTGAACTGAGGCAGATACTGAGCTATGCCTTTCCAAATTCAAATTTGCCCTCTGTATATGGTAGTCCTTAGGTATGGAGGAAGGCTCTGTTTTAGGAATTCTGGAGAATTTCATGTGTGAGAATGCACGAGCACCTAGTAGACAGTGTACAGTGTGTGCACCATCCCCAGGTTAAAAACGGTGCCGACTCCATTACAGATGTAAAAATCATCCTTATGCTATGTTGTTTGAGGCATAACTAGAAAGTCAACACCTTCAACACAGGCGCAACTTTATCCCTGAGTTGTTGGTTTGTTTGGAGACAAGGCCTACTATGTAAACCTGGCTGGCCTGGAACTTGCTGTGGAAACCAGGCTGGCTTCAAACTCACAAAGGTCTGGCTGCCTCTTCCTCCCCAATGCTGGGATTAAAAGTGGGGCCACCACACTCAACTTCCCTGAATATCTCTCACCTCTGTTGGGTCACAGGTACTTATCCCATGGGTACAGGGGTCCAGTCATAGCCTGCCTCTGACATTTGCTTGGGGCTGACCAAGGCTCATTTCTCCAATGCTCACCAGCTTCTTTCTGGGGTGCCTGAGTAGAGATAAAAGGGAAGACCAGAGGAGATCAGAGTCCTTCCACGTGCATCCTTGATGTTCCTATTCCTTCATCCTGGTTGTTGACACCAGTGTTGGGAACCAGTGTAGTGTTCACAACACTTACCAGAACAGCCCAGGGCATCCCTTCAGGGAAGGACTCTGGCAGCCTATCCCAGTGTACCAACTAAAGAGAGAAAAAAGAGCAGAAAACAGATTGATTCAGTGTATCCACATTGAGAAGGGACGGGTAAAGGGATCGAATCCAATGACTCCCAGGGTCTTTGAGGTACCGGTAGGAGCTAGGCTTAAACAGCAAGAATCAGGACAGGGCGAAGGGCCTGCGTAGTTAAGCACTCTGAATCAAGGTGTTCTCTTGGGTCCAGAGTTCTTGCTGCTCTCATGTAAGGGAGCTGTAGTGGTTCTTACACCATGATCACTTCTGCTCCAGGGTGCAGCCTCGCCATCATGGAGAATTGAACTCATTTTGGGTGGGGACCAGACTGCTGTCTTTGTACTTTGTACTGATGTCTGGAAATCGAAGGTGACTTGCCGGTTGAAGATAATGAACTATCTTGGTGTCTCAGCTTTAACAGGAATGAGATAGGTTTAGGCAGACAGACACTGAATGCTCCATGTGTCTCTACACAGTCAAGCAGGAGCCTGAGCCTCAAAGAGACAGGCGGAAACGAAGGCAAAGACGCCATCTTTGTCTTGCTTTTAGTCCCCTGGGGGGCTCAAGTGATTTTTAGCAGAAGCAGTTTCAAGTGTTTGTTACAGCACTCCCCCCCCCCCCAGCTTCCAGTTCCCACTCTGACATCTGCTCGGTACCATGGCCCATAGCACCCAGTTCAACACCAAGCCTCTGGGTTTGACTGAACGGCATCTCATCCGATGTCAGGGTTCCAGCTGCTAGACTCCCCCACCCCCTCCTGGAGGTGGCAGCTTCTGGCAGAACACCTTCCTGTTCTTCCTTTTTTTTACTTCAGTGCCCAATTCTTTGTTTTGAATTTCCTATTATAGTAAGGATGCTGAAGGAACTAAAACAAAATATTCCAAATTGGACTACTGATTATTTCAAGCAGAAATTCCTTAAGGACCTGAATCTTTTTGAAAGAGTGTTTGGCCTGTCTTCCTACACAACAAGCCATAAAGAATGTTTGGGCAAGAATGTCCTTCACTTGCCGATGGAAATTAACTCACTCACCAGAGAATGGGAATTGGAACTGCAGTGTCTGACGTAAACCTTTGCCATCCCAGATCTCGGTGAGGAACAGCGGCTACCACAGACTCATGAACAGTTACAAAATTGAGTTGGGAGCCGGGCGGTGGTGGCGCACGCCTTTAATCCCAGCACTCGGGAGGCAGAGCCAGGCGGATCTCTGTGAGTTCGAGGCCAGCCTGGGCTACCAAGTGAGTTCCAGGAAAGGCGCAAAGCTACACAGAGAAACCCTGTCTCGGAAAACCAAAAAAAAAAAAAAAATTGAGTTGGAAGCTTAGCTCATTTCACTCGTACATACACTCAGGGGCATCCCACGGGCTTCTGTCCTCCCCTTAAGATACCGCTGGGATTTATACTGCCCAACCCTAGATCCTCTCTGCCCCATACGTCATCCCTTCCAGAGTTCTTAGTCCATGTGGTATACGAACACCATGCACTGCTCATTGTTTGGACTCCTCTCCCTTGTGAAGATTCCGAGAGACATGCCAACTTAACGGCTAGTAAGCAGGGTGAGGCATGTCTTTCTAGCACCCAGGAAACAGAAGCAGGATCATGAGTTCAATGCCAGCCTTGGTCAAAAATTAAGTACCAGGCCAATCTGAGCTACACAGGGTGGCTCTGTTGAAAAGGGGGAGAATAATATTGACTGAAAACTTAAACATGGGCCAGGGGTAGACACTATGAAGATGGACAGAATGGCTTGGCCCACCAGTCAAAGGACATTAGTATGTTAGGCCTATATTTGCTGCTGTTATCTAGCTGTCCTGCCTTGGCCTCCTATGTGCTGGAATTACAGATGTGTGCCACCATACCTGCTGTAAATACTTAATTTAGTGCTGAAGAAATGAATGAGCAGCAGTCAGGATGACTTGGAAGTCTAACAGCCTACAAAACCCATGCAAGCAAGCCACAGGACTGCAATAAAGACCAACCAAGCAATGAAGCAAAAGCTGCTAAGCCTGAACTTTTATCATCTCCAAACCACTTGCATTTTTGGCAGAGCCTCAAAGGCAGGCCAAGGAGTGCAAATACATTAGCATGTGAAGGGAGGCAAGAAGCAGGTGTGCCCTGTTTGGCGCTGCTTGGCATGAAGAAGCGAGACTCTAGTAATCACCAGCAGTTACCCGGGGACACCCTGTGTGAAGGATTCGAAGTGCATGTTTGACTTTGTCTGGTGGCAAGGACAAAGATGAGAGAACCTGCCAGGTAAGTCCTGCCTATCTCAAGTGACTTACTGTTGCAGCATTAGTGCTTAGCTGGTTCTCGTGATAGTTGGTTTTAATTTATAAGCAACTTCCACGTTGATTTCTAGAATAGCTACACTAGTTTACACTCCCGCCAGCCCTGAATAAGGGTTCTCTTTGCCCCATGTCCTTGCCAGCATTTGTTGGCATTTACTTTCTGGAGCATAGCCATTACCACTGCCATGAGATGGACTCTCAGAGTTTTAATTTGCATTTTCCTGGTGGCTAAGGAAGTTCAGGTGTTGGCTATGTGTATGGATTTAATGATCAGAAGATTTATTCTTGGGGTATGTGTTTCTGTTTATAGCTGCATATTCCGTCGTAACAGCTAAGAAATGGAATTGACCTAGGTGTTCACTAGTGAACAAATGGATGAAGAGAATAAGGTGCATAGACAGGGTGGATTTCACTCAGCAGTAAGGAAATGAAGGCATAGGTAGCATTTGCCAGAAAATGGACGGAACTGGAAGGAATCGTGTAAGATTCTGAAAGACATAAACCACAGGTTTTCTCTCCTGTAGACTACAGTTCTTTCTTTTTTTTTTTTTTTTTTTTTTTTTTTTGGCTTTTCGAGACAGGGTTTCTTTATGTAGCTTTGTGCCTTTCCTGGAACTCACTTGGTAGACCAGGCTGGCCTCGAACTCAGAGATCTGCCTGCCTCTGCCTCCTGAGTGCTGGGATTAAAGGCGTGTGCCACCACCTCCCCGGCTAGACTACAGTTCTTTAGGTGTGCAGGTAAAAGATTGTGGAGTAACAAAAACATGTGACACTAAAACAATTGGATTTGGGGGACCAGTAGAATGAGTCAGCATAGGGAGGGGTCAGGGTACAGGGAGGGGTCAGGGCACAGGGAGGGGTCAGGGCACAGGGAGGGGTCAGAGTGGGGAAGATCTTATAGTACCAAGTGTATATGCAGGTATAATGAAACCTACTTGGTAATTCTTAAAAACTTATTTTAAAAAAAGCTATTGTTTACCTTCCAAGGTTGTCAGCAGAGACAGCAGCCTGGCTTCCTGCAAACACGAGCTACATAATAGAATGGCTGCCTGGCTTACTTACTGTGGATCAGGGGGTGGTTTCTTGGGCAGGTGGCTGCTTGGATCAAAGGCTTGTTTTGTTTGTGGTTCTGTTTTGACAAAGTAAAAACTCACTGTGTAGTCCATGCTGGCCTTAACTCTTCATTCTGCTCGCACAGTCTACCTAAGTTCTGGGGTTTCAGGTATGTGTCGCCACATACAGCTTTATAATGCGATCAGGACTTTGCTCTCAGAGTCCTCTATCACTAATGCCCAGGCTTATTTCTGATTAAAATACAGCCATTTAGTCATGCCTACGTGGAGTATTCAGGGAGAGGGGAGGCCAGGGGATGATGTTACTGTCTTCCTCAGTCACATCCAACCTCATTGACTAAGCAGCTGCAGGTCTGCAGCCTCTCCAGTGTGCAGACCATCACTGTTGAACTACCCAGTTCAAACCATGGAAGTCAATCTAATAAACCCTCTTTTCATATATATTCTTCCATTGGTTCTGATCCTCTAGAGAACCCTGGCTAACACAGAAGTCTTGTTCTAACCGTGGACCAGATTCTGAAAACACAGAATTAGAACCCATGGCTGCCCATGCTGCATGAAGGGATGGTATGCAAAGCCATATTTGGCTACTGTTTCTCATGCTGCAACGAAACACCATGACCAAAAAGCAAGTTAGGGAGGAAGGGGTTTAATTGGCTTACACTTCAGCATTGCTGAAGGAGGGCAGGACTGGAACTCGAACAGGTCAGGATCCTGGAGGCAGGAGCTGATGCAGAGGCCATGGAGGGATGCTGCTTACTGGCTTGCTTCCCATGGCTTGCTCAGCCTGCTTTCTTATAGAACCCAGGACCACAACCCAGGGATGGCACCACCCACAATAGGCTGGGCCCTCCCCCACCAATCACTAATTGAGAAAATGTCTTCCAGCTGGATCTCATGGAGGCATTTCCTCAGCTCAGGCTCCTTCCTCTGATGACCCTATAGCTGTGTCAAGTTGACACACAAAACCACCCAGGACGGCTGACTCCTTGTCAACTTGACACACAAACACATCACTATTAAGCCACAACCCCTCCTTTCTTACTCATCCCCAGGATCTTAAATAACATTAAAAGTCCCACAGTTTTTACAAATTCAAACACATTAAAATTTCAGTTCCTTTAAAATAGTCAATCTCTTTAAAAATTCAGTCTTTTAAAATTCAAAGTCTCTCAACTGTGAGCTCCAGGAAAATATGTTCTTACTTCAAGAGGGAAGAATCAGGGCACAGTCACAATTAAAGCAAAACAAAATTCCAACCGTCCAGCATCTGGGATCCACTCATGATCTTCTGGACTCCCCCAATGGGCCTGGATCACTTCTTGGTGATCCTCCCATGGTACCAGCATCTCTAAAATGCTGGGGTCTCCTGCTGCAACTGGGCTGCACTTTCACCAATAGCCTCTCCTGGGCTCTCTTCATGGTGCCAAGCCTCAGCTTCTCTGCATTGACCCCTTCAGTCCTGGGCCTTCAACTGCCACTGAGGCTGTACCTTCACCAATGGCTCTCCTAGCCTCTCACAGTGCCAAGCCTCAGCTGCTCTCCATGACCCCTTCATGCCTTCAAAACCAGTTCCACCTGGGTGACTCTTACACATTACCAAGTCTGGCTGCCAGCATGACGTATAACCCTGGCTGCCTCTGGAACACAGCTTCTCCATGCTCTCAGGAATCACTTCCCAGATTTCACCAGTGATGCTGGTCTCTTCTTAATCACCGCTAATTTCTTAGCTCCAGCTAACCAGCATCAGCTATCCCATAACATAAAGGGTTCACTTCAGTGATTCTGGTATCTTGTTAATCACAGCTAATTCTTCAGCCCCAGCTAACCAGAGCCATAGGATCTTAACTCAAAATAACAAATGGCCCTGATAGAGTCTTTAAACTTCCCTCTGAAACTTTGCAAGTCTGGCCTCCATCGTCTGCACTGCTCTTAACAGTCTTATCTTCCAGGTTCCCACAGAACATCCCACTGACCTCTCTCTTAACACTCAATGTCTCTTCTAGTCCAAAGTTCCAAAGGCCTTCCACAATCCTCCCCAAACATGGTCAGGTCTATCACAGCAATACCCCACTCCTGGTACCAATTTTTCTTAGAGTTGGGGTTTTTATTGCTGCAACAAAACACCATGACCAAAAAGCAAGTTGGGATGGAAAGGGTTTATTTGACTTACACTTCAGCATTGCTGTTCATCATCAAAGGAAGTCAGGACAGGAACTCAAACAGGGCAGGATCCCAGAGGCAAGAGCTGATGCAGAGGCCATGGAGGGGTGCTGCTTACTGGCTTGTTTCCCATGGCTTGCTGGGCCTACTTTCTTATAGAACCCAGGACCAGCAGCCTAGGAATGGCACTACCCACCATGAGCTGGGCCCTCCCCCATTAATCACTAAATGATAAAATGCCTTCCAGCTGGATCTCAAGGAGGCATTTTCTCAGCTGAGGTTCCTTCCTCTGATGACCCTATAGCTTGAGTCAAGTTGACACACAAAACCACCAGCTACCCAAGCACCTTCATGTATAACGGAACAGTTGATACCCAGGCCTAGATGCTACCTGGAGGGAGATACGACAGGAGGAGAGCAGTCACTGCTGTGAGTGTTCCCTAAGACCAAGAGTAGCCTACTGTGATGACTAAGGAAAGGAGTTAAGTGCTGGAGGCATCTCAAGCTTTAATCATTTACTTGACAAATCCCAGGTCTAAAGCTGAGCCAGGCACTGACTGGAATGTGGGATGGGGAACAAAATATCTCCCCGTGGCCCAGGAAGACCCAGAAGCACAGACACTGGATTCACCTACTTCCATACAACTTTTAAGATAGAGTATTAGGATTTGAACTCTGACAAGAAAGCCATGCTCTTTTCATGGCACACTTTTGAAAGGACCAGGCAGATGCCATAACAAGCTGCTAAGTCTTCTCTCAGAGATCAGGCCTCAATTTCAGTTTCCTGAGACTTGAGCAAGCAGTTTCTAGGAGGGCCATGAACAAAAGACATAGTCCTTGCAGTAGCTCCCTTTCTGCACGTACACTGACCGCTCAAGGTTCAACCATTTGTTTACTGTCTGGGACCCCTCACCAACTTAGAGCTACTTGCATGAGTCAAGGTCAGAGCCTGGGCCACTGAGTCAGCCCCCACACTCAATATGTGCTAGGCCAGCCAGACTCCATGGCACCCCAAGGACAAAGCCTGGGACTTGTCCAGGCCTGCCCAAAAATGGTAACTGTAACCTCCAACTAACCTTAGCCAATTAAAAATTACTAACATGATTGCCACTCGCATAAACCAATCCTGAGCCTGTTCCTATGTAATTTGTAGACCCCCCCAAGCCCCTTTGCTTTAAAAACCCTGCCCCATTGCTACTTGGGGTCTCTCCTGCTCTGCTGCTACGTCAGATGGACGGAGAGTCCTGAGTTAACTTGTAATAGTAAAAAGACTCTTTGCTTTTGCATTGGATTTGGTCTCTTGGTGGCCTTTGGGGGGACTCTGGGTACAACACTTTTAGAGAGCATTTTTAGGAAACAGGTGGAAAACAGCCTAGTCTCATAAGACCCTAATTTTCATAAACATAATTAATGTATGTTGGAGAATATTATTTTAAGATGTGTTACTTTTGTTTATGTTGCATTTGTTTAACTCTGTGAAGCTGTGTTACTGTGCCTGTCTGAAATACCTGATGGTCTAATAAAGGGAGAAAGGATAGGCGGGGCTGGCAGGCAAAGAGAAGACATAGAAGGGGAAATCTGGGAAGAAAACATCAAGGAATGAAAGAGAAAAGACAGGGAGCCAGAGAAGGAGGAGGACATCAGGGATCAGTCACCCAGCTACACAGCAAGCCATGGAGTAAGAGTAAGATTTACAGAAGTAAGAGAATGAGAAAAGCCCAGAGGCAAAAGGTAGATGGGATAATTTAAGTTAAGAAAAGCTGGCAAGAAACAAGCCAAACTAAGGCTGGTCATTCACAGGAAAGAATAAGCCTCCATGTGTGATTTATTTGGGAGCTGGGTGGCAGACTCCCAAAAAAGAGTAAAAACAAACAACAACAAATGTATTTCTCTAGCTGGTAATTTTAAACATTTCCTTTTTATTTATTTGCTTTTTTAAAGATGTATTTTTATGTGTATGTATATGTCTATGTGCCTGAATGAGTGTCACATGTGCATATACTCACAAAGGCCAGACGAGGGCATCAGATGCCCTGGAACTGGGGTTACAGGTTATTTGGAGTCACCACGTGGGTGCTGGGAACCAGGCCCTCCACAAGTGCTCTGAAAGTGCTCTTAGCTGCTGAGCCATCTCTCCAGCCCCCATTATTTCCTTTTTATAAACTGACTTTCTACACATGAGGTGGTTTCCAGTCACGTGAACAACCAGCTTTAGACACAAGTGATTATTTTGACAAATATAATGTTCTCAATGCCAGCAGTGCCATAAACACTGCATGTGTATCTATAGAGCAACCAACAAGAATTGGGGAGGCAATTACTTAATGAGCGCTCACTTGACATATAACCGTTTATCACCACATGTTCTTGTAGGCCATCTCATGTGAAATATGACCCTGTTTAAAAGCAGGAGTTCTGCCTCACTCTTTATTCAATTCAAGCCCGGAGTTCTTCAAGCAGCCCTTGCAAAAAGTGGGTATTTAACAGATAATAGTGAACAGAATGAGAAATGCCTTCCATTACTCAACCTCTTATAAGTGCTTTTCCTGACTCCCTTCTATGAACTCATTTAGTAAGTACTGGGCTCCACAAAGGTTCTGCAGCCTTCACTGTTTCTATGGTAATTCTCTTTGTGTCTGAGGGTGTCTATTCACAAACTCAAAATCTTCACTTCAAGGTCCAAGAATAATGGAGAATTAATCAGCATTTCCCCGAGGAAATCAGGACATCATTATTTTGGGACATACAATTTCCTTCTATTTAATTTTTATTGAGTGTGTGTGTGTGTGTGTGTGTGCACATGTGTTCATGTTGTGGGACTGTGCATGTGCATGGGGGTGGAGGACATCAGCTTCATGCTTCATGCACCTTCTACCTTTTGTTTGAGACAGTCTCTCACTAGCCTGCAACTTGACCAAGTAGGCTCAACTAGCTGGCCGTGGAACTTCCAGGGAGCTGCCCATATCTGCCTCCCATCTCACCATTAAGGGAATTACAAGTGTACCCCATCAAACCCGGCTTTTTAGATGAGTTCTAGGATCAAGCTCAGATCCTCGAACTTTTGCGTCTGTCTCTTTAGTGACTGAGCCATCTCTTCAGCCTATTGCTCCTGTCTGATTGGGTCCCCATACTGGATTCAATGCTTAGGCAAAGCAGGGGGTGCAAGGCATCTGACCAAACCTCATTCTCAAAAATGGACCCAGAGCTCCTCTGTCTGGTGAGACTGGACCAGAGGAATTTCGAGACAAAAAATTAGAAATGACAGAGAGCTTCTTCTAGTTGCTGGGGGGGTGGGGGTCTCTAACTTCAGAAGAAACTGTTCAATTTTTTAAAGAAGGATCTAAATAAAGCCCAAGGCCCCTGGGTGCAGAAAATGCAGTACAAAATCAACAGTAATGTTGGGTCTTGGGGTCAATGTGGGCATACACCCTGATGCACCTGGGAGAGCACCCCTTCAACTTAAGTCAGAGAAATGGAAGAGCATGCCCTGAGACCCGCCCCACTCTACAAGGCGGATTCTAAGCACTTTTAAGGCATTGGAACTAAGTGTTGGAAAGAATTCTAACAGCCAGGAATGATGGGGCATTAACTTTAAAAGGTTTACAGCCAGGTGTAAAGGTGCATGCCTGTGACCCTGCACTTCAGAGGATGAGGCATGGGCTATACATGGGCAATACAGCCTCTCCGATGAATAGACTTTTTCACCATCTTGTCAACATCTTCCTGCTTTCAGTTACTTTTCTCTGACTCCTGGAGCTCTGTATGTGTCACTATGGATGTCACCCGCTGTGAGCTGGAAGAAAGAAAAGCCCCCCAGGGAAGGATGGGATGGCCTATGTGGCTGTAGCTAGTGAGGATTTCAAGGGAAGGAAATGCCACTGTGTTAAATTAGTCCCAGCCAACTCCTCCATATGCAGAGTGGTGATACAGTAGCTGAGTTCAGAACTGGTTAACAGGTGATGGCCTCAATCCCTAGATTCTGGGAAAACTGGCATCTGAATTTTCAGAAATTACCATTTCAAATGGCCAAATGTACAACAAAGGTTGCTCCTGTCATCTCTAGCAAAGGTAACAGAAATGACTGAGGCTGTCCAGCAAGAATCGAAGGAAAGACTGGGTCAAAAGTTTCTGTGGAAACCAGGTGTAATCCCAGCAATGGGAGACAGACACAGGAGGATTCCTGAGGCTCCATGGCAGCTGGCAGGCTACCCTCATCAGCCAGCTCCAGGTTCAGTTGGAGACTGTCTCAAGAAATAAGGGGGAGAAGCAAATAAGGAAAACACTGACTTCATCCTCTGGTTCCCCCCCCCCCTCTCTCTCTCTGTGTGTGTGTGTGTGTGTGTGTGTGTGTGTGTGTGTGTGTGTATAAAAGAGAGAGAGAGAGAGACAGAGAGAGAGAGAAAGATAGAGACAGAGACAGAGAGAGACCCTATCTCAAACATCAACCAAAGCCAACCCTGTCTCAATCATCAACCAAAATAAAGAACTCAATGGAAAAAGAAAATGAAGCTGACCATCTAGCCTTATGCTGAGCCAGAGACACCTGAGGGTTGAAGCTGGGTGAACAGGGCTTGGAAACATCCCACAGCACCTGCAGATTATTTTGAAACCAGAAACTGATAATTGCCATGTTTGTACCTAAAAGAAGTGAAAACGTGCCTGCTCTCCATAGGCTGACCTTCCCTCATCAATAAAGATAGTGCATAAACTCAGAAAGCTACTAAATAGATTCAAGTGATCAAAAGTAGTAATTATGAAACTAGGAAAAGCGCACTCTTAAATATGAATTATGCATTTTGGAAGATTATTGGTTTTAATACTTGAAGTGTTAGAATCAGTACTATCTTATTCCCAAAAATTCTAATTCATATTAAGTCAACTTTTAGTATAAAAATTTGAATATAAGCTAATTCACTCTTCATTGCTATGATGTAGAATAAATATATTTTATGTAGCCCAGACTAGTCTTGTACTCACTAGCCAAGATGACCTTGAAATTCTTATCTCCTGCCTCTGTCTTTCAAGTTCTGGAATTTGAAACAGGCAGGACTTTCATTTTTTGAAAGAAAAGAGAAAGCTCAAGGCCATCCTGGACTATAGAGAGAGTCTTGGTCACAAAACAGCCTGAAGAGGGGAGGAGGAGGAAGGAGCGGAGGAGGAGGAGGAGGAGGAGGAGGAGGAGGAGGAGGAGGAGGAGAAATGGGAAGGTTTTTTTCCATTGAACTTTGAGAAAACAGGCCAAGGAAGAGGCTGGCTTCAGCTTGAGGGTTTTAACAGTGTCACGAACCTTGTAAAATCCCCTGGTCCAAATCTTCCCCACATAGGGTCTCTATTACCTTGCAGCTCTGTCAACTGACCGCAGAGAAGAGCTACTCTCTTTAGTCAGCACTGGGATGTCATTTGCATGTAATGTAGATATATCCTTTTAAGAACTGTTGTGCCTATTTAAATATCTGATCAACTGCATTATAAAAAGTAGCTTTCCCCAAAGTCATGGAGGGACATTTGGCCTAAACACAGTGTCCTGGAAGTACCAGGGACAGCTTCCCAGAACAGCACTCAGCCAGTCACTGACCCTGAGATGCTGCCAAAACAGCCATGACCACCCTGTTGGGATAGTTGTAAGATGTGTGTGTTTAGCATGTGTTCTTTTATTAAATTGCAGCTGCTTTTGGTGCTGTCCTGCTAACAGAGGACACTTCTCGATTGCCTTTCCTTCCTGCTCCTCTGTGTCTTTCCATCAACCCCAAAATAAGCTGCTGGTATTTGAATCCTTGTCTCCACACCTTCTTTGGGAGTAATGCAAATTAACACAGCAAATCTGGGCCAAATATTGCAATGATTTTCATTTATGGAGAGACAAGGTAGTCTAGATGAATAATTAGATAAAATAGATAAAATCATGCATGGAGTTGAGTGGAAAATGGATGGATAATCAAGTGGATTATGATTGGATAGGTAGACAGACAGGTGGATTGATCAGATAGATGGATTATTGGATGGATAATGAATGATGGTCAATAGACAGATGGGTGGTAGGTTGATGAACAGATGGGTGGGTGAGTGGTAGATGTATAGATGGATGGGTCATGTATGCTGGACAGATGGATGAAGAGTGGCTGGGTGGCTAGCTGGCTGGATGAGTGAAGATCAAATGGATGAATGAGCAGATGAGTAGGTGGACAGATGGTGGATGAATAGACAAGAGTAGATGGATTGGTGGTTAGCTGGATGAATGCTTGGGTAAATGAAGGGTGTACCAGTAGAGAGTGGATATATGAAATCAAGAAAAGAATCATTGGTAATGATATGTATGAAAATGTCAAAATGAAACTCATTACATTGCATGCTAATGTTAAAAAATAATTTAAAAAGTAAGATAAAAGAATCATTGGAAAGAAGCAGCATCCTATATATTTTACATTCACATTGATTAAATTCATCTCTTCTTCAAAAGTGCTTTAAATTTCTTCCAAAGATTTTTATGGTGGTTCATCTCAACTCTATAAAGACCAGATACCCTAATACAAATTTTCACATACCCATTTTCTAGTTCAAAAATTATCCACTCACAGCCATCTCATTACCTCAGTTACCACTCACCTCTCCCACTCGTATCATCCTTGATCAAATCGCATATGTCATACATCTATTTTAGTGTCTATGTCTAAAGGATGAGTGCTCTTAAAATAGTATTTACAGTAATCACACCTAAAGTAATTACTAATTTCTCCATATCTTACAATATCCAATCAGTGTTGGATTATCTACTAAATGCCATCATTTCACAACTTAAGGGCACTTAAGATCTTAAGATCAGGGATGTGACTGGCTGATGTTTCTCTTAAGGCTGTTCAACTATAGGTCCCTACTCTTGTCTCTTTTTCTTGCAAATGTGGTCCTTGAATAATTAGTTGGTGTATTTTAATTTAACAAAAGTTGACAAAACCTAAATCAAATGCTGTTTTTGCTTGCTGTGGGTCCTGTAATTTATAACACAGGGGGGATGCCAGTGTTCTGGTGTGCTTTCTTATTGTCTACAGGCTAATGATGGGAGCTTTTATTTATATTGTGGAAAGCATTTTCAAAATGTCAATGCCTGGAGGCTGCGGAAACAGGCGTATGTATATGAAAGTAAAATCAGGAACTCTAAGATGCTGGAGAAGCAAAGAGAACCAGGAAGAGCCAGCGGCAAATGCCAAGTCACTTTATAAATCTGGAAATCTGTCGTGCCACTTCTTGGCTGAAAATCTTTCTATGGATTTCCATGATGATGACAGTGAACTCCAGATGCCCTGGCCCTGCCCTTGCAATTACATCCATGAGCTCCCTCCCTCGACCCACTGCGGTCCTGTGGGCTTCTCTCCAAAGCTCTCAATGCGTTAGGGCCTAGCACTCGCTGAGTGTTCTACCTGAATGGGGCTGTTCCTCACTCTGACCTTGCCTTCTCATGGTGGAGAACTGAGCATGTGCATAGTTATCCTCAAGGTTAAATATGGGCATATTGGAAAGCAAAAGACAAAATGTGCCTATGGCCAGCAGGAAGACTTGGCTACAGTTAAAAGCAAAAATCAAACGTGCCTCTAATGAGGCCCAGAAATGATAGGTCCCTTAGCAACTGGACCTTGAGGTAGCATTTGATAATGGAATCAGTGTTTCTGTTAGTTGGTTGTTTTATTTATTGGTTGGTTTGTTGCTGTTGGGTTTGTTTCTGGGTGGTGGTGGAGGTAGTGTTTAGACAGATTCTCACTAAGTCAACCAGGCTGGCCTCAAGATCATGATCCCCCCTGCCTCAGCCTTCTTGGATTATGAGCATCTGCCAGCACACCCCACTTAGAAGTAGAGTCACATGTGAGGACAGGTCCCTCAGATGTAGTGTGAGAGCCAAAGTTATATTTTACGTTTTAATTACTATGTCTGAGAGAGCCATGAAACAAAAATGCCACTGATCTGCAAGCCCCTTGCCCAAGAACAAATAGTTCCTGAAATGCTGGAGGCTGTTGTTTATGGGAGATAACAAGCCACATGTTTTCACTCCCCTAAACAAGTTTGTTTGACCCATCTGCCCCAGATGTACTTGATCACATGTGGGTGGGAAGTTCACTGAAAGGAAATACCTCAGGATATATGCTTGACCCTGACTGTGTGTAGGCTAGAGGTACATCAGGATGTATGCTTGCCCCGATTGGAAATGATGGGGAATACTTAAGATGCTGCAAAACCTGGTTCGGGACCATTTACCAGCAACCTGGGTATAGAGCTGGCCAGAGCCCATCCACCTGGCCAGTATTTAATTTAAGCTGCTTCAACTTTGGCTTTAAATTGTGGTAGTGGTCTTATTCTCGGTTGGTGGGGTTAACAGTAGAACTCTGGGATGAAATTTGTTCTCCAGATCACAAAGCAGAATTGCACATGCTCTCCCTGAACGAAACACTGAAAAATGGACTCAGAAAAACAAAGAACAGTGTAGCATGAATCTTAAAAGTTCTTATTAATAAAATCAAACCCGAGGCCAGTTATTGGGGTCAATGCTGGTAGATCAGAGAGACAGAACAAGCCACAGCTATCTCACCTTGCCAATTCCTCAGCTGGTCCTGTTTCCTCAGACTGGAGGCCTCTGAGTACTCATCTGGAATGGGTCTCAGCTGAACTGTGCTGCTCGAAAGCCTGAAGCTTAACCAGCCACATGCCTAACCAGCCAAATGCTTAAACAGCCAAATGCTTCTAGTTTCTGGTCCTCACGCCTTATATATATTTCTGATTTCTACCACCACTCCCTGGGATTAAAGGCTGACTTTCTGGGATTAAAGGCGTGTGTCACCATGCTTGGCTATTTCCAATGTGGCCTTGAACTCACAGAGATCCAGAGGGATTTCTATCTCTGGAATGCTAGGATTAAAGGTGTGAGTGCCACCATTTTCTAGCCTTTGTATCTAGTGGCTGTCTGTTCTCTGACCCCAGATAAATTTATTAGAGTACACAATATTTTGGGGAACACAATACCACTACATTACAGCTGTGGCACACAGGAAGCACTAGTGAGCACAGAAATTAGCCAATAGTAGTTGGAAAAGCTAAATACATATTGATTGGAAACTGGAAAAATCTAAGATGCATTAATTATCAATAGTGTAATGATCTTAATTTTAAAAAACGATTTGAGTGGAAAAATCAAGTGGAAGGGGCACTGTGGAGAAGGTGAATTGCCCTAAAGTCTCCATCTTATTCTGGAGACTAGTTCTTACGATGGCTACCATTGTTTTGATCAAGGTTTCTCTGTGTGGCCCAGGCTAGTCTTGAACTTGCATTTCTCATGCCTCCGCCTTCAAAAACAGAAATTAGATATATGCATCACCCTTCCTGGCTACAAAGAAATCTTCACTTAGAATTATTTTTCTTATTTTGCTGTCTTTGGTTGTTTGTTGTTGCTGTTGTTATCATTTGAAACATGGTCTTATGTAGCCAAGGCTGACCTCAAACTCACTGTGTAACCCAGAATGATCAAGAACCACTGACCTTCCTTCCTTCAGTTCCCAGGTGCTCAGATTAAAACTTGAATGTGTACACTTAATGTTATATTTTTTAAAAATAATGGCTGGGTGTGGTGGTGTGTTCCTATAATCCCAGCATTTGGGAGGCAGAGACAAGGATCTGAGGTTCAAGGTCATTCTTATCTACACAGTGAGTTTGAGACCAGCCCAGGGTATGTGAGAGACTTAAAAAAAAAAAGTAAAAAAAATTTTTGAGCTGTATGCTTAAGATGTATATATCTAATGTATATTCCATTTTTAAGTCTCTATGAGAAATGGTTACTTAGATTTGATTCCTTCTCAACATCTCTTTCACACCAATGTTCTTTCTTCAGAGGCCTCTGGAACCACTCGTGGTAGGTGATACACTCAACACTGTTCCTTAGCCTCCCTGCACCCACACCCTTGTCCTGGGAGGAGCATGCACTCTATCTCTAGATGTGTGGGCTCAGCTGTGTGACAAGGGTCTCTGACCTACAGTGATGCAATGTGCTGGTTCTTTCTGCTCTGAAGTCACTGACAGGCATTATTTTCATTCCCTCTCACTGTATTCTCTTGCTGCAAGTAGGGCTTCTTCCTCTGGGTAACCACTCTGCCTTCAGCCTGGATCCCCAAAATGAACCAGGACTGGTCCACTCTATAGTTTGAAGCAAAGATGCTAAGCGGGACCTGCCCCTGACAGCCAGCCTCCAGCTGTCCCAAGGAAGACCTCAGCCTAGTCTGGCAGAGTATAGTCACCCCCAGTGAACCAGAATCCCCTGCAAACATGGCCTTACAAACCCATGGAGACCTAGACCTAATGACAGCTGAAAATGGACAGTATATGTGTCTTCCTTGGAGAATGTTGTTTCTGTGTAAAAACAGGAATAGTAGAGAAAATGCTAGATGATTGTTACAATGAATCAAGGCTGGAGACAAGATCAAAAGATCTTACTGTGGTGAGATCTGGACCTCCTGGATGGGCCCCCTAGCAGGACCTTTGGGTGTGAGTCTCCTGACCCTACCATTTGCCTTATAAACCTTCTCTCTTAATCAGCAACTGTTAATCCCACCAGGCAAGAATGAGACTACTACCACAGCGTTTGAGCCAAGTTTGAAGCAATCTTTATTAAATACTGGCCAGGACAGTGGACATAGGCCAGGTCTGTACCCCAAATTCCCAGAGTATGGCACCAAATTATGTCAGAGGTTTATAAAGACAGAGCCTACAAGGCTACATACTTCCTGCCTTTGTCCAATCAGAGGCAAGCAGACACCCTGACATACTTCCTGTTGTATCCCCCACCTACATGCGATCACATCCTACACAGTTGGAGCAACCAACCTTGTTTTACTTAAAGAAGTGAAAACAGGCGGCTTGTTAACTTACAGGAACAACAGCCCCCAGCATTCCAGGAAGTTGTCTGTCCTTGGGCAAGTGGAACTTACAAGTTCGAGGCATTTTTGTTTTATAGATCTCTTATGCACAGTAATTGAAACTTAACCTTAGCCATCACATAACAGGATAGAAGTTAGACTCTGGGTCCTCCACCAGTATCAGAGGATTCCTTTAGAAGGGTCATAAGAGATCATGACAAAGAAGAAGAGAGAATGTGGTAGTGAAAGACTCCACCACCACCACCACCACCAAAGGCCCAGACACAGTTCCCCCAGAAACCCAAAAGAGCTGAAGAAAGAGATATCTTAAACAGAACTGAGTCAGTTCCCCCTTCCTGGAGAGGGTGAAGTCAGGTGTTTTCAAAAGAACAAAGTCAGGATGTCTGGTGGTGACCGATTAACCACGAGATGCCCCTCTCCGGAGATTGCATGACCAGACCCCGGAGATGGGTTGTGAAACTCCTGACAGGGCAAGCAGTTAAGCTAGAATAAGACAAAGTCCAGGCCCGGGAAAAACTGGACCAATCAAAGATAGACCCGTACTAACCCCCTCCCCTCTAAAAAATTTTGTGGTTTTTGCCTATAAAAACTAACTTCCCCAAGACAGTTCCCTGCTAGCTTGAACTACGCATGTGCGCTGAATCAAATAAACTTTGCTATTGCGTTCTGGACATCTTCAGTCTCCAGTGGTCTCTTTGGGGGTCCTAATCTGGGCAGAACAGTAGAAAGGCCCCAAACTGCCACATGTTAAACAATGGAAAATCCCCTGTCCTGAGACAGTTCCATAGAAATGACTCCACCTCACTTGCAGGATCTCCAGAAACTGGAGGCACTGGGGTGGTAGGGTTACTGAATTTTAACCCTGCTTAGCCACCTACTGTGGCTTACACTCGTCTATACTTGTTCTTCCTGCTTGTTTCTGCTCCCCTGCCTAATAAAGAGCTACAGAGCTTGAGGCTCAGGCAGATGCCATTAGAGAGTGATCCTGGGTACATCCAGCTGACATCATAAACTGTAGTTAGAGTTTTCCTGCCTTGCCCACAGTCAGGACAAATCTTTGTCACCTGCCAGTCCCACAGCAGCTCAGACCCAACCAAGTAAACTCAGAGACTTATATTGCTTACAAACTGTATGGCCATGGCAGGCTTCTTGCTAATTATTCTTATAGCTTAAATTAATCCATTTCCATAAATCTCTACCTTACCATGTGACTCTTGGCTTACCAGCGTCTTCACACGCTGCTTGTCCTGGCAGCGGCTGGCAGTGACTCCTTCTGCCTTCCTGTTCTTTCTTTTCTCCTCTGTTAGTCCTGCCTATACTTCCTGCCTAGCCACTGGCCAATCAGTGTTTTATTTATTGACCAATCAGAGTAATTTGACATACAGACCATCCCACAGCAATAAACTTTTCTCTTCCTACCTAAAATAGCTTGGTGACTCAGTTTCCAAAAAATTCCCACAACAGTTTAAGCTGTTAAATTTGGAATGTTTTGTTTCACAGCATTTGAGGGCATTAGCTAACAGACTTTGTTTTCCATGGAGGTCCTGGGACAAATCTCTCATGGATAGTGAAGGGTGATTCTACACCAAGAGTTGAAGCTAAGGCTGAATATTCTGTTTCCTTCTCCTGGAGATCTCTGGAATCTGTCTCCTCCAGTGCTTTTAATAGTTAAAACCCCTAAGACTGGGCTGAGAACACAGCTCAGTAGTAGAGCACATACATGTCATGTGCAAAGCCTGGGTTTCAAACCTCAAGAAAAACAACGCTCTTGGGTTGTCTAACTCTGATATGAGTTCCAAGCCTTTTCCCATCTGGCCCTTTTCACACAAGCCTCTACTCTCTACCATATATTCCAGGGTCCACTCTGCAATTTCAGCCCCACAATGCACCAAGCCAAGTAGTCTGAGGCTTTGCATAAATGGTTCCCCTCTCTTTTCCTTTTCTCCTTTGGTTGGTCCTCATATAACTGCTACCTCTGAATATCTCCCTCTACAGCATTTCATCTTTGGGGATCTGGCTCCTTTCATTCAAAGTTGCCTTTGTGAAACTCATGTGAACTCTGCATTGCAATGCTGCCGCTGACTCCTTTGTTTGGTTGTAGAGCATTCCAGTGCATGTATACTTCTCTGTCCACTTTATCGTCGGGCATTTGAGTGGTCAGAGTGGAGCCATGTCTGTGTCACTGTGACCATCACAGACTATCTTAGGCACCCATAGCTGTGCATATTTCTTGACCATACACCTAAAAGTGGGAGTAGTGTGTATAAAAGACGGTTCTCTTTAGCTTTAGTAAATGCTTCTTATAGTTTCTCAGGGTGGCGGCTCTGAGCTCCTCCGTGCCCCTTATGTGGAATCCCAGGCAGCAGCTCCTCAGAATCTGACTGTATTTGACAGCAATGTCTTTGGAGAGGCTGTTAAGGTTAATAGGGTGGGCACTGATCCAACCTGAATGGTGTTACTTTAAAGGAGGCCATTTGAATACTGAGGAAGGGTCATACGAAAATAGAGGTAGAAAATGGCCACCTACAAGCCTCAACTACCAGTGCGATGGGCTGGGGAGGTGGTTCAGTGATAGAGCATCTGCCTAGCCATGCAAGGCCCTAGATTCAGTTCCCAGAAATGAAACAAACAAACAAACAAGCAAGATGGTCAGCAGGATGGCTCAGTGGGTAAAGGTGCTTGCTGCCGAGCCTGACCACCTACCTGCATTCGATCCCTGGGACCTACGTGGTGGAAAGAGAGAACAGACCCCTGAACGCTGTCCTCTGACCTCTGTACGTGCTCCGTGGCACACATGCTCCTGTTCATACACACACAGTAAATACATGTAATAATATTTTTTAAGTGAAAGAGAAAGGTCACAGAAGAAAACAATCCTGCTGACTCCTTCACGTTGGTCTTCCAGCCTCTGAAGCCAAGCAAATATATTTCTGCTCTTTCATCTACTCAGCCTGTGGTGCTCTGTATACACTTGGGAATCATCAAGGCCTGTCCATCCAGGTTGCCCTGTGCCCTCAATAACACTCGGATCATCTGCCTCATTTATTTTAGCCATACTGATCACGGGAACGATGATGTCTGGAGACTTGCATGTACATTGCCCTGACAGCTAATGGGCCAGGGCTGTTCTCCAGGTGTTTACTCTTTTGACCAACATTTTACAGCCAGCTTACTCCAGCCCTTTAGCATTCTGTACTATTCAACCTTCACCTTTAAAGGACACAATGCTAATGGGCTGGAGACACAGCTCAGCAGTTGGACGCTTGCTGCTGTTGCCAAAGACCAGAGTTCAGTTCTCAGCACCCTCATCGAGTGACTCACATGACTCCCAACTGCTTGTAACTGCAGCTCTAGGGCATCTAACACCTTCTTCTGGTGCATTCATGTGATGCATACACACACACACACACACACACACACACACACACGTTCACTGTTAGGCAGTCAAGTCCCCTTATCTTCCCTGCTCTATAACCCAGCTCCACCTCCACATTCAATCTTCCTTTGCTGGACAAAGAAGAGCCTGAAATCCAGTCTAAACTCTCCTTACCAAGCTAGGCATCCTTAGAACTGTGCCCCTCAAGTGGACCCCCTTTTATTAATTTCTAATAAGAGCTATAGAAGCCCAGAGCTGCACTGGAACTTGATCTGGGAAGGACAAGAAAAGACTCTGAATTTGACTGAATACAGAAGGCCACAGACCTGAGATGGCCAGAGCAGAGTCTCCCCACTGTACAGGTGTCTCTTTGTAGGAAAGAAAGGATGAGTTGGTGTTCAAGGATGCCCATTATGTGATGCCCAGTGAAGTGATGCAAAATCAGCCACAGCCTCTGATCCATAATTTCCAGCTATCCCTCAGCTTTGGCCAGGGCCAGCCTCACTTTCTCTTGGGTGTCTGCATGAAGCCTGTGCTCTGGTGTTTCAAAACCAGTTGCCATGTGGACTTGCTCCTGCTGCTTGTCACCCCAGGCAAGAATGAGGCTCCTCCTTGTGGTCAAGAGCCTTCAGACAGGGTGCTGAAATCCTAGCCTGGGGCTGACCTTACATTCATGGCTGAATGGAGAAGTGCTTCCTCCACATGTGTCCCATCAGGGCTGTAGTCACTTCTGGAATGACTAGGCACAGAGGATGTCCGAGTCAGAGCCTCCCAGGCAGCCTGAAAGGTCATAGTTGTTTAAAAGGACCTTTTAGCTCTCTTACACTCTCTGGCCAGTGCAAAGGGTTTCCTGTACATTTCAAAAGCATCAGGGCTAGCTCAGTTGGTAGGCAGAGTACCTATCAAAGGGCTGGTCCTAACCCCCCCCCCTCCCGTCCCCATCTTCTGGCTGGTTTGAAATAGCTAAAATGAAGAGACACTGGTTACTGAGCTCACAGAGTTCCTGTTCTCAGTTCACACAAGGTAAAAGTTCATGAAGAACTTGTTGGGAAATGAAGTGATAAGTCAGCAATTAAGAGCAGGCACTACTTTTTTTTTTTTCTTAAGAAATGTTCTACTCACTCCTCATGCTATCCACAGACCCCCCCTTCTCCCTCCTCCCACCCTCCAGCCCTCTTTTCCAAGCCACCCCGCATCCCCACATCTCCCAAATCGAGGTCTCCCATGGGAGTCAGCAGAGCCCAGCACACTGAGCCTAGGCAGGTCCAAGCCCCTTCTCACTGCACCTAAGCTGTGCAAGGTGTCACATCTAAGGCACCAGATTCCCAGAAGCCTGCCCATGTACCAGGGACAGATCCCAATCCCCCTGCCTGGATGTCCCCCAAACAGTTAGAGCCAAACAACCGTCTTCTGTATCCAGAGGGCCTAGTCCAGTCCCATGGGGTCTCCACAGCCACCAGTCAGCAACCCACAACTCCAGAGAGGCTAGCTAACAGGAAAAGACCCTAAGACGGACACATGGATGACCCTGTGAAGGAGAAGTGGATGAGATCTACATGAGTAGACTGGGTGTGGGGGGGGGGGTTTGGCAGAGGTCGAGGAGTGGGGCATGAGAATATAGGGAAATGGGAGGGTCAAGCTGGAACAGGGACAGAGTGGGAGGGCAGGGAGGAAGATAACCATGATAGATGAAGACATCATGGGAAAAGGAAGAGGCAGGATGCTGGGGAGGCTCTCAGGAATCCACAAGGTTTACCCCACCTTGGTCTGCTGGCAGTGGTCCAAAGGGTGCCTGGACTGGTCTACTCTGGTGACAGGCCTAGCAAATAACTTAGCTGTCATCATAGAGCCTTTGTCCAGTGACAGATGGAGGCAGATACAGAGATCCACGGCCAGGCACCAGGCTGAGTTCCGGGAATCCAATTGATGAGAGAGAGGGCAGGCGCTACTCTTGCAGAAGACCTGTTTGGTGCCTGACAACTCACAGGGCCTGCAACTCAACATCCAAGGGATTGGATGCCCTCTTCTGGCCACTATGGATATCTGCACTCACATTCCTATATATATTCCTACACAGTTAAAATAATTCTTAGGAAGGCAAAACAAACGGAGAGACAGACAGACAGAAGTGTTGACTTAAGTGTGATGGCTGTAATCCCAGCACTCAGGAAGCCGAGGCAAGAGAGTAAGTTCGAGGCCAGTCTGGGCTACAGAGCAAGACTCTGTCTCAAAACAAACACTTGTCCCGGGCAGTGGTGGCACAGGCAGATCTTTGAGTTTGAGGCCAGCCTGGTCTACAGAGCAAGTTTCAGGAATCCAGGGCTACACAGGAAAAACCTTGTCTCAGGGGAAAAAAAGAAAAAGAAAAAACAAAACAACAACAACAAAACACTTGTGTGGTAGAAGGAGCTGGCAATACAGTGAGTGAGAATAAAAGAAAAAATCTCCAGGGAATTGAAAAATCTGTTCCTTCCTGTTTGGGGAGACAAAGGAGACAACCAGGTCCTGACTTAGCATGTGTGCTCTGGTCAGATTGAAATGGAAGAGCAGCCAGGAGTTGCAGAGAAGACACATTTATATCCTGATCAGGTTGTGTGGGATACAGAATCTATGAACTGGGTAAAGAAGTTAGGAAATGTCTCCAACCCCAGAGCTGCCTCTGCCTGGTATTAGCTGAGCTGGACCCACTGTGTCAGCCATCTTTTCCAACACTATGACAAACACCCGAGACAATCAACTTGTAAAAAGGAAAGTTTTGTTTGGGCTCATGGTATGGGGCCTTCGGATCGATGGCTTTATTGCTTTGGGCCTATGATAACACATGGTAGGGGTGCCTGTCAGGGTAAAACTACCAGCCTCATGACTGGGAAGGGGGAGGGGTGGGACTGTGCCTCCTATAGTTTATGTGCGCGTGGGCGCGCGCGTGGGCGCGCGCGCGCGCGCGCGCACACACACACACACACACACACACACACACGGCATATTCATGTTGGCCTGAGACCTACCACTAGAGCAAACTTCTTTTTTTAATATAATATTTTTTAGTTCTCTGAGAAGTTCATACATATATGTAATGTATTTTGGCTGTATTCACTCACCAATCCTCTGTGGGAGGCCAGCTCCTACCTTTTAAAGGGTTCCTATGTGGAGGAGAGAGGAATAAGAAATTTTTAGATAGAAAGATAGCAGAGAGGAGACATACAGAAACATAGGATAGCTTTGGGAGGGCCTAGATCAAAATCCACCAGCCCCTTCTGTCTCTTCAAAGGGGCTTTTTATAACAATGTCAAGGGGTGGGGCAAAAGACCTCCCCCTTGCTAGATCAAAGCACACCACACGGCCAAGTGCAGACCCTTCCAAACACCTAGTAACCATGCCCATGGTCCAATCATCCCCTTATGCAGTCCTGCTGGGTAAAGCAAGCTCAGATTCTCAGACCCTGAGTAAGTTCTCACTAGGAAACCTCTGTGGGTCTCTATACTCCTCCCACTAACTCATCCCAGAACTCCCTCCCTCCCTACTTCATGTCCTGTTATTTTTTGTAACCCACTGAGTCCAATTTGTACTGCCCATATAGATACAGGCATGTGATGTCACCCACTGGAGCCAGAAACTTAAAACAGGCTCTTCCTCTCTCGGCAGCCATGAGCTGTCAATGACTCTTAGGCTGGGGACGAGAGCTCATGAGCCCCTCACCCATCTGTGGTGGAATGTTGACTGCCTTGATCTTGTGTGGGTCTTGGACAGTCAACCACAGCTGCAAATACAGCGTCTACAAATGCAGTGATCCTACCGTGTCCAGAAGTCATTGTTTCTCAGGTCCTTCCTGACCTCTGGTTCTTACCCTCCTTCCCCCCTCCTCTTCCAGGATGTTCCCTGAGCCTTGGGGTGTGATATGTATTTGTGAGAGCACACTTCATAGAGCTTCCCCCAACTCTCAATAGCATCAAGCTGGTAAGCCTTTAACCCAAGAGCCTTTGGGGGATAGCAAGACCCAAACCATGCACCAGCTTTCTTTTGATTAGTGTTCCTACAGTATATCTTTTTTTTTTTTTTTTAAAAATAATCCCTTTACCATCAGTCTTGGGCTGTTTCTCCTGCTGATGTGCTCCAGTTTTCACTATCTTGGTGGTTATTCTTAAGAGCCTACAGTTGCCCCCTTCACCTGTGGAGTGTGACCCCCTTCACTAGTGGTCCCTGTCTCCCCTAGATAATTGTCAATCACCTCATTCCGAAGAGCAGCTTTTGGTATGTTCCCTGTGCACACTCTCCAATGCACTTCCCATTGCATCTGGATGAGTTAGGATATCTCCTGTAGAGGTAGAAAGAGACAGAAGTTATGCCATGCTATTAGGCAATAGTACAAGGGGGAAAGTGTACATGTTCAATACAGAAGAAAAATTTCTGGATCTTTTCAGTCACAGGTGGCTGAGCCCACAGACATAGAGGGCCAGCTGCATCTGTCTGTGTCCTGTGCACTTAGCTCTGGGAGTGTCAGCCTGTCTCTTTTATTTCAGGGGCTCCCCTCCCCAACCCCCCAGTTTCTCATTCAGTGCTGTCCCTTCATGATCTGACTATGTGAGGTTGTCTTTCATCTCTGAACAGCATGGATATTAGATCCTCGGTTATGAAAAAGGAAACACTGGCCCCCAGGAAATAGAGATGGGTCAAGACGCCCCCACCCCCTTCCCTCACACCTCACAATGCTGGGCATTAGCAGCCCCGCTCCCAGCTCTGTCTCCTCACAATTCTCTTCAGCTCTCTATTCACAGCTGTCCCGAGAAGGAGAATGTTATGTCCCTTTTCATCATTTCACCGAGGACAAGAATGAAAGGCCCATGATGGCACAGAATTACTGTTCTTTTAGATTATTTGAAACACTAATGAGCCATCTTTCCCCCAATTTTCCAAAGAAATATAAATGTCGAGTGTAATTTCCAAACAAGAAATTTTGACAACTTGAACACTGCATAACTATGCGAAAGAACATTTCAACAAGAGGGCATTGTCACACTGTGACAGGTCATCTCTTCCTGCAGATGGCCTTCCTGCAGATGGCCATATAAATGGGCAGGGGCATCCTTGGGAAATGTGTAACAGGTTGTGCCAGGAGGCCTTCTGGGAAAGAGACTTCCTGACAGCTGCCTGTAAACTGTAATAACCCAGCAGCACCTAGTGTGTATCAGTGCCCGGCTCAGGATGGAGGAAGAGATGCTTGCTTCTCGTGTTGACTTCTCGTTTCCCTGTTTCTCTGGGTTATAATTCTCTACTGACTGTGTGACAGACCACACGGCCTCTATAGATCACTAACAGCTGATGTAGCTAAGGATGCTTCCCCATCCCCTTCCCAGTTCCTCACCTTCTTAACATGGAACTGTCTATACCCACTGTGCTTAACAACCCATCACTGTGAGGTAAAGAGCTCTGAGCCCATGGAGCTTGTCCTCAGACATCCAGACTTAGGAGAGCAAGTGGTATCCACCCATGATAGAAAGGTGGCCACGTCCTTTGACCTCTCCCTTCCTTCACTGAGAGTTTCCTCATGGCTCAGCTGGAGGGAGCCTTGAATGCGTCACTGAAACTGTGTCATGAGCCAGTCATGGGAGAAGCTGCCTGGAGCTCTTAACTAGTGCACTACTGTGTCACCAAGGGCTGGCGGGCAGATCGGTTATGCTTCCTCCCTGGGTCCTCATCAACCTGAAGAAGCTATGTGGAGTTGGGCGGTGAGAAAGAGTTTGGACCGTATCTTGGCTTGGTGGAGGAGTCTCCTGCTTGCTTGGTGAGTCCAGCCTTGATTGTCATTACAAAAACAATCTTCCAGAACTTGGAACAAAGGCCAAAAAAAAAAAAAAAATTGTGGTATTTTACTATGCTCTGACAATGTCTAAAAGCCCGTGAAAGGACCATGACTTTGCTCCCTTTGTAACTTACAAATGGCCAAATCTGTGAGGCATTATTTTATTTGAAGAAACCAACGAGAGCACAATTGGTTTTTGCCCAGTGGGTACAAGAGGTTTCTAGTAGAAACAGAGAATACAGCTCTAAAGATCTTAAGTGATGCTCCCTGTGACCATGACTAATTCTGTAGCTTTGTGTGTACCTTAGCAGCCCAGCTTCAGCACTCTTTTTATTGGAGAGCATTATGTCTTGCATGTCAACTGCTCCTGTCCTCTCTGAGTCCGCTCTGCCATTCCCCTGGCTCTTTCATTAATGAGTTCAATAACGTGCCGATGTGCGCACACTGTGTATTTGTAGAAGGTTTTAGCATTTTCTGAAAACCAGCCCCTGACGCTGTTGAAGGAAGAGGGAGAGGCATAGAAGCCATGGCTTTCCCCTTTCAGGCCTTTAGTCCAGAGAAAAGGAGGGCCTGAGGATGGGCCCTGTGCCGGCTTGCAAGCTGCAGCTCATCCCAGGCAGCCATCTGTTAAGCAGTCATCCCTGTAGGTGGAGATGCATACGGTGTTATCAGTGATCTGCTTGGACCACTTGCTTTTCCAGTGATGAGAAAGAGTGAGCATGTTGCCTCTCAGAGTCAGAGAAAGCTCAATGACTGTGTGATACCCCACCAACATCTTATAAGGAACTGGTGTACTACCCCTGGGCACAGCCCAGAGAAGTCCAGAACCTTCTCCACAAGTCAGCAGCTTTTTACATCCCTCCCATCATTATAGTGCCCCATAATTAGCTATAAGGAATGAGAACAACCAGCATCTTTTATGTGTCTATGTATTGGGTAAGTTTTTAAGTACCTAAACAGCATTTAATTCAGTTATGTCTAATTAAATGTGCCACAAGATAAACACCATGAGATCTGACACATGCGCGCGCGCACACACACACACACACACACACACACACACACACACACTTCACAGACAAGTGCTAAGCACTACAAAAAAACAGATAACATCCTCTGGACCTCATCACTCATCCACGTCAGAACTATGACAAACCCAGGAGGCTGACTCCACAGGGAAATTAAGCCCCACGCTATAAATTCCTTACAAATCTGACACTGACTGAATTGCGCAAAGCTCAACTCTGCTCCACTGTGCGCATATGACTTTGGGTAAATCAGCTTTCTACACCCTATGTCTTATCTCATCGTGGAGCTGATGATGACAGTTGCTCCATGTGACTGCCGTAAGGATAGAATTGCTAAATTCGACTGAATCCCTCGGCCGAATTCCCAGCACATGGATGAGGATGTTGCCCCACGTTGGAATGCTCACCTAGCACAAAGAAGCCCCTGATCCTAGTCCTTAGAACTGCAAAACAAACAGAGAGAGAGGGAGGGAGAGAGAGAGGGAGGGAGGGAGGGAGGGAGGGAGGGAGGAGGGAAGGAAGGAAGGAAGGAAGGAAGGAAGGAAGGAAGGAAGGAAGGAAGGAAGGAAGGAAGGAAGGAGAGAAACAGAGAGATTCTAATACATAAGAAGTCAGAAGTAATTGTTGCCTTAAAAGCAAAAACTTGCTGGGCGGTGGTAGCACACGCCTTTAATCCCAGCACTCGGGAGGCAGAGGCAGGTGGGTCTCAAGGCCAGCCTGGTCTACAGAGTGAGATCCAGGACAGCCAAGACTACACAGAGAAACCCTGTCTCAAAAAAATGAACAACAAAAAAAAAAAAAGCAAAAACTTATGAGGCTGAGACAGGAAAATCACTGTGAATTCAAGACCAGCCTCAAAACAAACAAAAGACAGACAAGATTTAATCAGGAGAGGAGTCAACTTTCTTGTTTGTCCATAAAAATAAAAATAAAAAAAAATGAGGCAATAGGGACTTAGGTCAGGGGTTCGAGGTACAAGCTTTATTGTGTTTTTACGACAAAGTCTCCAGCCACAAGACAGGGGTTGGAGGTATGAGCTTCGTTGTGGTTTTACTACAAATTGCACATTTAGCCAATGAGCAGCAGCAGAGGAATGTTAGCCTTCTGTGGCCAATCAGTGGCAACAGAGAAGCCCAGGCCAATCACAGCCACAGCGCTGTTTGTGGTCAGGGAGTCCTGAAGTTCTGACTGAAAACACAGCCATATGGTCTTCCCACTCTCCCACCTCAGTCTAGACATGACTCTCCTCCTCAGTCACATACAGGACAGAAGAAAACAGTTGGCGTCACTCTCACATTCATTGAGCCCCTACTGCATGCCAGGTGCTGGCTAAACTCTTTGCTCTTAATCCTCAGGAGGAATCTATGAGATTGTCCTTTACTGTTGTCCCATGTTTATAGTTTTTTTTTTTTTTTAAAAAAAAGTACCCCAAGAACTTACTTAAGCCCCCGCCCCCCAGCTTCCAAACCACAGACCTAGGATTAGGACTGAAGTCTATATGTATTAGTCATTTTTAACTGCTATGAAAAATCACTGTAGATTGATTGGCTTAAACAACAGTTTATTTCGCACAGTTCTGGATGCTGGGAAATCCAAAATCAAGTTGCCAGGCCCTGCTTCCTGATCTGCAGGTTCCTGTCTGTCCCTGAATGTGGCAGAGAGTGATAGGAGCTCTTTTCTTCAGAGCACCATGATTCTGCCCACCCCCACCTCACCTTCCAAAGACCCACACACACAGACACACACAGACACACACAGACACACACAGACACACACACACACACACACACACACACACACCTTTACTTTGAAGGTTTGGATTTCAACACTGGAATTTGCAGAAGACACATTTGGTCCACTCCATGCTGCTCTGTTTATGTGCCATCAATGTGACCTGTTTGGAGCAGTGCCAACCGGGATTCAAAACACTGAACAGCAACAAAACCCAATGAGTGTCAGAGTGTGGGGAAGAGCAGTGCTCTGCCCTCGGTGAGGAAAGCCTGGAGGGGGCTCTCAGTTCTGTGTCTACATCCCCCTAAGAGCCTCCTGAGGCTCCCCCAAACCCTCCCCTCCCTCCCCTCTCTGCAGCCTGCTTAGATACAGCTTCAGTCTTGTATTCCACACCTCAGCCTTCTCTCCAGGGGAGGTGGCCTGAGAGCGTAGGGCTATGAAGACACTCTCCCAATAGAACCGGGTAGTCAGAAAAAGGAACTAGGACCTGTGGCTCCACTCTACTACCTGCCAACATGAGAGATCATAGAAGAGAAGGGGAGGCAGAGGATGAGGAGAGGGGAGAGGAGGGAGGGGAGGGAGGGGAGGGGACAGGAAGGGAGGGCAGGGGAGGGGCTGCTGGGATGATGTACAGAGAGGGAATTCTCTTTTTATCTTTTTTTATTAATTAAATTAATTCATTTATTTTACATACTGACCACAGTTTCCCCTCCCTCCTCTCCTCCCATTCCCTTCCCCCACCCCCACCCTGCCCCCACCCCAGTCCACTCCTCCTCTGTTTCTGTTCAGAAAGGGGGCAGGCCTCTCGTGGGTGTCAACAAAGCATGGCACATCAAGTTTTGGTAGGACGAAGCTCCTCCCGTTGTATTAAGTCTGGGTAAGGCAACCCAATATGATGAACAGGTTCCCAAAAGCCAGTCAAAGCATGAGGGACAGCCCCGGTCCTACTGCTAGGGGTTCCTCATGTAAACCAAGCTACACAACTGTCACATATAGAGAGGGCCTAGGTCAGGCCCTTGGCTGTCGGTCCAGACCATATGAGCTCCTATGAGCCCAGGTTAGTTGTTTCTATGGTTCCCTTGTGATGACCTTGACCCTCCTGGCCTGTACGATCTTTTCTCCCATTCTTCAACAGGATTCCCCGAACTTGGCCCAGTGCTTGACTGTGGATCTATGCATCTGTTTCCATCAGTTACTGGATAAAGCTCTGTGATGACAACTGGAGCAGTCACCAATCTATGAGTATAGCAGAATGTCATTAGGCATCATTACATTGACTTTTTTTCTCCAGTCACATTTGGTTCTATCCTAGGTCTCTGGGCCAAGAATTCTCTTCTTAAGCCACAGACTACCCCAGCTGTCCTTCACAAGCCAGTGGAGCGGCTGGAGCTGGGGAGGGTGATGAAGGGCTAAGAACACAGGTTGGGGAGACTTCATGCTCACCCTCACACTGGGACCCAGTCATCACAAGGGGCATGTGGTCTTTTTGCTCAGGTACTGAAACTGTGTGGCCCTCTTCATCAGTGAGTTCCTCTGTTGTCCCAAAGACTGGGACTAGGAGACAGCATCCCGGGCTGGCAAGAGCTTGCCCTCTGTCTCTGGGTACCTTTTTGCTTTTATCATGCTCTGCCCCACTCTGCCCTCCCAGAGCTTTGTGGAAATCTCATGTCAGCCCCTGTGACCCAATTGTCTCAAATGATGTAGGAACAGGGTCTGCTGATGGGATCTGAGGCCTTCCCTGAAGTCTGGTACCCACCCCATGGTGCACACTTTCACCAAACACTGGATTCCCTTTCTCCTCTCCTGTCCTCACTCAGCCCTATATTGTATCCAGCACCACAGAACCTCAGGGCTTAAAGCGCAGTGTGGGAGACGGTGGTTCCCATCTAGACCATCCAGGCTAGGGATGCCATCCTCTCCCTGGTCCTCCAAGGCCCCCTGAGGGGGGAAGCCCCTTTGGGGTGGGAAGGCAAAGCTATCATCTCAACACAGGTTGAGGAGGGGAGGGAATGTGAGTATGTGTGTGTGTGTGTGTGTGTGTTGTTTGTATTTGTTGTGACATGGTAGGAGTTGACCTTGCAGAGTGGTTTACATCTTCACCTTGTGAAGACACTTGAATGTAGGACCGATGTATCTGTGACAAGTATGCCAGGAGTGGCAGGGGCCACCAAAGCAGGTCACTTCCCCATCACCATCTTCCCACAGAATCCAAGACCTGAGACAGAGACAACCTGGCATCCTCTTCTTGTTCATGATTGGTCATTCACCTGGGTCCACCAAGGGGCAGATGGTGTTTTGCCCTCTGACCCGCAGAGAAAATGCGCTACTCAAAGAGAAGGCTGCCTGGCCCTGCTCCAGCCTGGACTCCAGGTTCAGCAGCCCCATGCCAAGTTGTTAAATGTTTTCATCTGTAGCTCTTCCCCCCTCCTTTTTGATGACATTTACAAAAGAAAGCAAGCCACTTGGAAGGACAGGAAGCAGTGGAAAGGGCATGAAGACAAGGCTAATGGTGGGGAGTACCAGAGGCCTGGGGTGCCTGGTCCCCTGGATGGGAGCCCTAGGGTACCTCTTTTGTTAAAGGGCCCTTGGATTCTCCCCAGCCCCAGCCTCTTCTCCAGCCAAGGTGATGGCAGAGGCAGAAGAGAACGCTCAGCCTAATTCTCACAGGAAAGGAAAATTGGTCATGGGCTTTCCAGAAGGTTCTACATTACACTCGTATATTATCTTTACCATGTGCTAAGATATCACGTTCAACAGGACAAAAAATGTAAAATACTTGAATGGGGTTGTGTTATAACTGATATTATTGAGAGTGTCTACTTCCCAGGCTGAAGTGATTTATTCACTATTCTGGTCCTGCTGTAGTCCTTTGTAATTGGTGGTAATTATTATGCTCTGTTTGTTTTTGTTTTCTTTTAAGACAGGATTTCTCTGTGTGACAGTCCTGGCTGTCCTGGAATGCTTTTCTTTTTAATGCAAAAAAAGTATAAAGATAAAAACTTGAAAAGGAATAGAGGAAGGGAAAGAATCCCAGTTCAAAGGCCCAGAAAATACTTTCAATAAGCCAGTCCATGCTGGTGCAAACCTTTAATCCCAGTGCTTGGGAGGCAGAGGCAGGTAGATCTCTGTGAGTTTTAGGCCAGCCTGGTCTACAGAGTGAGACCCAGAACAGTCAGAGCTACACAACACAGTGAAACCCCTGTCTCAAAATACATATTTTTTTTTTTAACAAAATTACAGAAGAAAGTTTTCCTAACCTAAAGAAGGAGATTCCTATAAAGGCACAAGAAGCTCACAGAATACCAAATAGACTGGATCAGAAAAGAAAGTCCCCTCACCACATAATAATCAAAACACTAAACACATAGAACAAAGAAAGAATATGAATATTAAAATCTGCAAGAGAAAAAAGCCAAAAAGCATATAAAGGCAGACCTATTAGAATTATATCTGACTTCTCAATAGACTCTAAAAGCAAGAAGGGCCTGGACAGATGTGCTGCAGACTCTCAAAGACAGTAGATGCCAGCCCAGATTACTATACCCAGCTAAACTTTCAACTGCCCTAGATGGAAAAAACAAGACATTCCATGATGAAGTTAAATTTAACAATATCTATCTACAAATCCATTCTACAGGCAATGCTAGAAGGAAACTCAGGAAATAATCTCACACTAGCAAAAACCAAAAGAAGGAAAATGCATATACACAGTCGTTGTTGCCACCACCACCAACAGCAACAACAAAATAAAGAGGAATAAATAGTCATTGGCCATTGATATCTCTTAACATGAATGGTCTCAATTGCCCAATAAAAAGACACAGACTAATAGAATGGATGCAAAAACAGGATCCATCCTTCTCCCGCATCCAAGAAACACACCTCAACATCATCCAACATCAGTGTGAAGGTTGGAAAAGATGCTCTAAGCAAATGGACCTATGTTGATGTATCCAACCGTCTTATTAAATAAGAAACACAGAACCAATGTAAAAGAGAAAGCAGAGAGGTCAGAGCTCAGAGCTAAAATCTCACCCTTCTTCCTGCGGTGTCCCAGCTTCCAGAAAAGAGAGCTATTTCCTTGTGTGTCAGTCGGTTCAAAGTCATTCTGCCTACTCATTGGTTGTAAACCCAAACACGTGACTGCCTCATCACTGTCTGTATGTACAGCCCTCTAGGTCTTAAAGGCGTATGTCTCCAATGCTGGCTGTATCCCTGAACACACAGAGATCTATGGGATTAAAGGCGTGTGCCACCACCGCCATGCTCTTTCTATGGCTCTAATAGCTCTGACCCCCGGGCAACTTTATTTATTAACATACAATCAAAATCACATTTCAGTACAATTAGAATACTACCACAGACCTAAGAATCAAGCTTGTGTAGCCACTTTAATATCTAACAAAATAGACTTCAAACCAACACCAATAAAAGAGATCAGAAAGGACATTACATACTAATCAAAGGAAAAAAAATCCATCAACATTGCATTTCAATTCTTGACATCTGTGCCTCAAACACAAGAGCTCCCACTTTTTTAAAAGAAACACTACTACAGCTTAAATCATATATTGACCCTCACACACTGATAGTGGGAGATGTCAATACCCAACTCTCACCGGTGGACAGGTCATCCAGACAAAAAATGAAACAGAGGAATACTGGAGCTGAAAGACATTATAAACCAAATGAACCTAAGAGATGTTTACAGAACATTTCTCTGAAACACAAAAGAATATATGTTTTTATCAACACATCATGGAACTTTCTCCAAAACTGACTACATACTCAGACACAAAGCAAGTCTCAACAGATACAAGAAAATTGAAATAACTTTCTGGATCCTATCAGATTAAAGCTAAACATCATCAACAACAACAGAAACAGCAAAAAGTTACAAACTCAGAGAAACTGAACAACTATCTACTGAATGAAAATTGGTCAAGACAGAAATAAAGACATAAATGAAAGACTTTGTAGAATTCAATGGAAATGAAAACACCACATACCCAAATGTATGGGACACAATGAAAGCGGTGCTAAGAGAAAAGTTCATAGCATTAAGTGCCTACATAAATAAAAAAAAAAATAGAGCAATCTCCAACTAGCAACTTAATAGCACACCTGAAAGCTCTAGAATACAAAGAAGGAAGCACACCCAAGAGGAGTAGATGGCAAGAAATAATCAAACTGAGGGCTGAAATCAATAAAATAGAAAGAAAGAAAACAAAACAAAGAATCAATGAAACAAAGAATTGCTTCTTTGAGAAAAACAAGATAGACAAACCCTTATCCAAACTAGTTAAAAGACATAGAAAAAATACCCAATTAACAACACCAGAAATGAAAAGGGTCATATAACAGACACCCCAGAAGTCCAGAGAATCATAGGGACATACTTTAAAAACTTGCACTCCACCAAATTAGTAAATCTTAAACAAAAAAAAATGGATAATTTTCTTGGCAAGCTCCACTTACCAAAGTTAAATCAAGATCTGATAAAATAAGCAATTTAAATAGACCTATAACTCCTTGTGTAATAGAAGTAGTCATTAAAAGTCTCTCAACCAAAAACAGCCCAGGGTCAGAATGTTTTAGTGGCAGAATTCTACCAGACTTTCAAAGAAAAATTACCATTAATACACCTCAAATTGTTCCACAAAATAGGAACCAAAGGAACATTGCCCAATTCATTTTAAGGTCATAGTTACCCTGATACCCAAACCATATAAAAACTCAACAAAGAAAGAGAACTATACATTTCCCTTATGAACATATATGCAAAAATACTTAATAAAATACTTACAAACTGAATCCAAGAACACATCAAAAAGATCATCCACCATGATCAAGCAGGCTTCAACCCAGAGATGCATGAATGATTCAATATATGAAAATCAGTAAATGTGATTCACCATATAAACAAACTGAGAGAGAAAAAACACATGATTATCTCATTAAATACAAAAAAGGCATTTGACAAAATCCAACACCCCTTCATGATAAAGGTCCTGGAGAGATTAGGGATGCAAGGGAAATACTTAAACATAATAAAGTCAATTTACAACAAGCCTTTAGCCAACATCAAATTAAATGGAGAGAAACTCAAAGAAATTCCAGTAAAATCAGGAACAAGCAAAGTTGTCTACGTTCTCTATATCTGTTTAATATAGTACTTGAAGTTTTAGCTTGAGGAATAAGACAACTAAAGGGGATCAAAGGGATACAAATTAGAAAGGAAGAAATTAAAATATTGTTATTTGCAGATGACATGAGAGTATACAGAAGTGACCCTAAAAATTCCACCAAGGAACTCTTATAAATGATAAACACTTTCAGCAAAGTGCCTGGAAACAAGATTAACTAAAAAAAAAAAAAAAAGTAGCCCTCCTATATACAAACAAAAAACAGACTGAGAAAGAAATTGAGGAAGCAACACCTTTCATGATAGCCTCATAATAACTTAAAATATTTTGGGGTAATTCTAACCAAGCAAGTGGAAGACTTATATGATAAAACCTTCAAGACTTTGAAGAAAGTAATTGAAGAAGATATCAGAAGATGGAAACATCTCCCATGCTCATAGATTAGTAGGATTAACAGTAACAATGGTCATCTTACCAAAACCAATCTACAGACTCATTGCAATTCCCATAAAAATTCCAACACAATTTTTTAGAGTAGCATTTTTATTAACATTTTTCCCTTTATTTTTACAAACTGACCACAGTTTCCTCTCCCTCCTCTCCTTCTGTTCCCTCCCCTGACTCCCATCTACCCACTTCCCCATCCACCCACTCCTCCTCTGTCTTCATTCAGAAAGGGGCAGACCTCCCATGGGCTTGAACATAGCATGGCACATCCAGTTGAGGTAGGACTGAGCTCCTTTCCCTGTATAAGAGGCAATCAGCATGGGGAAAAGGTTCCCAAAAGCCAGCTAAGCACCAGCGACAGGTCCTGATCTCACTGCTAGGAGCCTTACAAATAGATCAAGCTACACAACTGTCACACAAATGCAGAGGGCCTAGGTTGGTCCCATGCAGGCTCCCTAACTGTTGGTCCAGAGTCCATGTGCTCCCACGAGCTCATGACAGCTGTCTCTGTGAGTTCCTTTGTCATGACCTTGACTCCCCTGGTTTGTACAATCCCTCCCCGCTTTCCTCAGGAGAACTCCCGGAGCTCGACCCAGTGCTTGGCTATGGATCTCTGCATCTGCTTCCACCAGTTACTGGATAAAGGCTCTGTGATGACAATTGAGGTAGTCACCAGTCTGATTACAGTAGATGGTCAGTTCAGGCATCTTCTCCACTATTGCTAGGAGTCTTAGCTGGGGTCATCCTTGTAGATTTCTGAGCGTTTCCCTAGCACCAGATTTCTCCCTAGGCCTCCATCCCACCCACAAACCACCTCTGCACCCAACCTGCTCAACCTGCTCCCTCAAGTTCCCAGCCCCCAAACCCCCACCCTGACCCCAATTTACCCAGGAGATCTCCTTTGTTTCCCTTTCCCAGGGAAAACCATGCATTCCTCTTTGGGACCTCTTTATTATCTAGTCTTTCTGGAGCTGGGGATTGTAAGTTGGTTATCCTGTACTTTACTCCTAATATCCACTTATGAGTGAGTAAATACCATGTTTGTCTTTCTGGGTCTGGGTTACCTCATTCAGAATTATTTTTTCTAGTTCCATCCATTTGCCTGCAAATTTCATGAGGTTGTTGTTTTTTCATAGCTGAATAATATTCCATTGTGTAAATATACCACATTTTCCTTATCCATTCTTCTGTTGAGGAGCATCTAGGTTGTTTCCAGGTTCTGAATATTATGAATAATGCTGCTATGAACATAGTTAAGCAAGATTCCTTGTGGTATGATTGAGCATCCTTTGGGTATATGCCCAAGATTGGTATAGCTAGATCTTGAGGTAGATTGATTCCTATTTTTCTGAGAAACTGACATGTTGGCTTCCAAAGTGGCTGTACCAGTTTGCGTTCCCACCAAATAGTGGAGGAATATTCTCCTTACTCCACATCCTCTCCAACATAGGCTGTCATCAGTTTTTTATCTTAGCCATTCTGACAGGTATAAGATGGTATCTCAGAGTCATTTTGATTTGCATTTCCCTGATGACTAAAGAGGTTGAACAATTCCTTAAGTGTATTTTGGTCATTTGAGATTCTTCTGTTGAGAAATCTCTACTTAGATCTGTACCACATTTTTAATTGGATTATTTGGTATTTTGATGCCTAGGGGTTTTTGTTTGTTAGTTAGTTTTTAGTTTTCAGGTTTTTTTTTTAATTCTCTATATATTTTGGAGATAAGCCCTCTGTCAGATGTGGGGTTGGTGAAGATCTTTGCCCATTCTATAGGGTGCCATTTTGTCTTATTGATAGTGTCCTTAGCTTTACAGAAGCTCTTCATTTTCAAGGGGTCCCATTTGTTAATTGTCAGGCTCAGTGTCTGCAGTATTCAGAAAGTAGTCTCCTGTGCCAGTGTGTTCAAGGCTAGTTCCCACTTTCTCTTCTTTCAGGTTCAGTGTAACTGGATTTATGTTGAGGTCTTTGATCCACTTGAGTTTTGTGCAGAATGATAGATATGGATCTACTTGCATTCTTCTATATATTGACATCCACTTGTGCCAGCACTATTTGTTGAAGATAGTTTGTTTTTGCCATTGTGTAATTTTGGCTTCTTTGTCAAAAATCAGGTGTTCATAGGTATATAGATTTGTATTTTAGGGTCACAGGGTTTTTTATTTTATTCCATTGATCCACACCAACACAATTCTTTACAGAACTTAAAAGGACAATTCTCAACTTCATATGGAAAGATGAATAACCCAGCATAGCTAAAACAATCCTTAACAATAAAAGAACTGCTGGAGGAATCACCATCCCTGATTTCAAGTTGTACTACAGAGCTATAGTAATAAACCCCACATGGTATTGGCATAAAAACAGAAATGTTGATTGATGGAATTGAATTGAAGACCCAGACATAAATCCACACACCTATAAACACCTGATTTTTTTTTTATAAAGAAGCTAGAAATACACACACACTGGAGAAAAGAAAGCATCTTTAACAAATGGTGCTGGCATAACTGGAGGTCGGCATGTCGAAGAATGCAAATTGATCCATATTTATTGCCCTGCACAAAACTCAAGTCCAAGTGGATAGTAACTGGAGTGTTTCTCTCCAGCTCTCACCAAGCCCTGGCAGTCTTGCAGCTCACTTATAAAATAAACATACAGATGCTTATATTATTTAAATTGTTTGGCCTAGTTGTTTAGGCTTTTTGTTAACTATTTTTATATCTTAAATTAAGCCATTTTTATTAATCTATAATTTGCCATGTGGCTTGTGGCTTACTGGTATCTCAACATTTGTGTTTCATTGTGGCGGCTGCCAGCATCTCCTGACTCAGCCTTCCTGTTTTAAGAACTTTTTTTTTTTTTGTCTCATTTACATTTCCTATCTGGCTACTGGTCAATCAGTATTTTATTTATTAACCAATCAGAGTAACACATTTAACATACAAAACATCTCACAGCAGTGGATCAAAGACCTCAACATAAAACTAGATACACTGAAGCTGACTGAAGAGAATGTAGGAAATAGTCTTGAACTTGTGAAACGACCAAGCAGATGCCATAACAGGCTGTTCAGTCTTCTCTCCAAGATCAGGCCTCAATTTCAGTTTCCTGAGACTTGAGCAAGCAGTTTCTGGGAGGGCCATGAACAAAAGACATAGTCCTTGCAGTAGCTCCCTTTCTGCATGTACTCTGCTCAAAGTTCAGCCAGATGTTTACTGTCTGGGACCCCTCACCAACTTAGAGTTATGTGAATGAGTCAAGGACAGAGCCTAGACCATTGAGCCAGCCCCCACAGTCAGTACGTGCTTGGCCAGCCAGCCCCCATGGTGGCTCATGGACAAAGCCTGGGACTTGTGCTGGATTGCCCCCAAAGTGATAATTGTAACCCCCAACCAGTAAATTCAAAGGTTACATACCCTCACCCAATTAAAAGAGAACACAGATAAAAATAAACTAATCCAAGTTGCACCCATGCAAAACCCCCAACCCCCCTGAATGGCTTGTGGTTTTTGCCTTTAAAAAGCTAGCTACACAAAGAAAGAGCAACTCCTTCCTGCCTCACTGTATTGGGTGTAGGAATGAGTTCCCTGACTAGACTTGTATCTACAGAATAAACCTTGTTGTTGCATTCTGGACATCCAAGGTCTTCAGTGGTCTCTTTGGGGTCACAATCTGGGCATAACACTTGTTGGTACAGTAGATGACTTTCTGAATGGAACACCAATAGTACAGGTACTAAAATCCACAAGTTAATAAATGGGACCACTTGAAACTGAAAAACTTCTGTAAAGCAAAGGAAAGTGTCGATAGGACAAAACAGCAGCCTACAGAATGAGGAAAGATTTTTTACCAACTCCACATCCCATAGAGAACTAATATCCAAAATATATAAAGAACTCAAGAAACTATATATCAAAAACCCAAATGATCCAATTATAAAATGGAGTATATAAAACAGAATTTTCAATAAAGGAATTTCAAATAATTGAGAAACAAATGTCCAACATCCTTAGCTATCAGGAAAATGCAAATCAAAACTACTTTTGGGAGTCTATTTCACACCTGTCAGAATGGCTAAGATCAATAACACAAGTTACAGCTCATGTTGGTGAAGATGTGGAGCAAGGGGAACACTTCTACATTGCTGGTGGGAGTGCAAACTGGTACAGCCACTGTGGAAATCAATATGGTGGTTCCTTAGAAAATTGAGAATCAATTTACCTTAAGACACAGCTACACCACTCAGGCATATACCCAAATGATGCTCCATCCTACCACAAGGACACTTGCTCAACTATGTTCATTGCAGCTTTATTCATAATAGTTAGAATCTAAAAACAACTTTGACACCCCTCAACTGAAAAATGGGTAAAGAAAATGTGGTGCTTACACAATGGAGTATTTATTATTCAGCTGTTAAAAAAATGACATCATGAAATTTGCAGGCAAATGATGGAACTAGAAAAAAATCATCCTGGGTAAGGTAACCTAGACTTAGAAAGACAAATATGGTATGTATTCACTTGTAAGTGGCTATTGGCCATTAAGTAAATGATAACCAAGCTACAATCTGTAGATCCAGAGAGGTTAGGTAAAGAGGAGGGATCTAGGGGAGGAGGGTGAATGGATCTATCTCCTTGAGATGGGGAAACAGAATAGATGTTTTGGGTGGACTGGAGGCTCATGGAGATGAAGGCAGGAGGGATATGGTTGGAAGATGGGGTGGAATGAGAATTTGGAGAGAGACAGCTAGAATTGGGGGACATTTGAGAGGTGGTGGGGAAACCTAGTACAATAGAAACTTCCTGGAATCTGTGTGGATGATCCTAGTAATGGGGGATACAGAGTCTCAGCTGGCTATCTCTTGTAGCCAGGCAAGGTTTCCAGTGGTGGGACTGGGTTGAATTTGGTTGAGTTGTTGGCCAGGTGAGAATCACATGGAGATCCCCAGTGATCCAAGCTGATGCTAGGAGAGAGGGTTACTCTCCACAAACTGACAGTGGGGCCCCATTGCTGAAGAGAACATTTGCACAACTCATTGAATGTGGAATGGTCCAATTAGTGCCTGCATGGAGCCTTCACCCCTACATTCTAGTCTCTTTGGTATGGTAAGATACTCTACAGACTACAGAAAGAGAAATGTGGACACCAACCTACCCATTAAAACATTAATCAACAGTCTGTCCAGTCTACAAGATGTGTTGGGGCAATGGTGGTGCAGAACTTGTGAGAGTGGCCAATCACTGTCTGGTTTAACTTGAAGCCTACTCCATGAGAGGGAGCCCATACCAAACACCAGACACTGCATGGATGGCCAGGAACTGGGGACTGAATAACCCAGAGACCTAGGGTAGAACTGTAGATGTAACCAAACGTCTTATTAAATAAGAAACACAGAACCAATGTAAAAGAGAAAGCCAAGAGGTCAGAGCTCAGAGCTAAAACCTTACCCTTCCTCCTGCAGTGGTCCTAGCTCTCTGAAGAGACCTACTTCCTGTGTGTTTGTCTTTAGATAGTCTTTCTGTTCTGCCTTCTCATTGGTTGTAAACCCAAACACATGACTGCCTCATCACTGCCTGTAAGTACAGCCCTCCAGGTCTTAAAGCCGTGTGTCTCCAATGTTGGCTGTATCCTTGAACACATAGAGATCTACCCAGCTGTAGAACCAAACATAACTGTCCAAAAAAATGATAAAATGGTTTCTAATGATATCCTGCTATACTCATAGACCAGTGCCTTGTCTGGCTTCATCAGAAAGGCTTCCTCAGCAGTAGATGGAACTGGTGCAGAGACCCACAGCCAGATATTATGTGGAGAGATAGAGAGTCTAAATCAGAGGTCTCCATCGAGTCCCTCCCCTTGGAGCCCAGGGAGCCCTGTGGAAGAGGAGGCCGAAGATTCTGGGAGTCAAAGGGGATGGAGGACACCAGGAGAACACAGCCCATTGAATCCACTAAGCAGGGTGCATATAGGCTCATAGAGACTGAAGTGGCAATTTTAGTGGTTTTGTGGGACTCCTAACTTTAGGAGCGGATTTGTCTCTGACTCTTTTTCCTGCTCTTGGGACTCTTTTCCTCCTGTTGGTAGCCTTGTCCAGCATTGGTGATTGGTGTGAGGACTCTTGCCTTGCTTTATTGTATTTTCTTCTGTTGTGTTTGGTTGTTGTCTCTTGAAGGCCTGTTCTTTTCTGATAGGAGACAGAGCGGGTATAGATCCATGAAAAAGGGGAGGGGAGCTAGGAGGAGTGGAGGGAAGGGAAACTATGGTCAGGATGTATTGTATAAGAGAAGAATCTATTTCAACACACACATATACATATAAAGAAAATGCTGTGTGATGATGTTAACAATAGTAATGATGATGATGGTAATGGTAATGCGGATGGTGGTGGTGATGGTGATGATAATTGTAATGGTGGTGGTTTTGTGGTGCTAATAATAATGATGATAGTGGCAGTGTTGGTCATGGTGATAGCATGTGCTGATCTCTCTATGGTGTGAATCACTGCCTGTTGCTGTTCTTGCAAATGACTAAAACCTGGTTCTGGTTTCCCATCATCTTTTCTTTGGGAGTCTTTCTGACTCCATCATCCTATCGTCCTTTCTGACATCCTATCATCAAGCCTGGAAGACCAACTTGAAAAGTTGAATGGATAGGACTACATGTCTCTCAGGATCAAACAGGGAGCATTAGTGTCATTATGGGAAACTGTCACCCTCGTTCTTCACGTCACTCAGTAGGCATTCCTAGCTCTGGAAGGCCAGAGGTTTGTTTCTATGCCTGAGTCATATAGGCTGGTGAGTTGAGATAGGCAGAATTCAGATTTTATACCTTGTGGCCTTTTGTTTTTGTTTTTGTTTTGTTTTGTTGTTGTTGTTTTTCAAGACAGGGTTTCTCTGTGTAGCTTTGGAGCCTGTCCTGGAACTCACTCTGTAGCCCAGGCTGGCCTCAAACTCACAGAGATCTGCCTGCCTCTGCCTCCCAAGTGCTGGAATTAAAGGCGTGTGCCACCACAGCCTGGCACCTTGTGGCTTTTATAGTTGGAGAAATGACATTGTTTTCCACTAAGATCTCACACCTTGATCATAACCTCCAAATAGGGATGTTAATTGATGCTAGGCATCCCTATACCTTTGCTCTGTGTGTGTGTGTGTGCGTGTGCGTGTGCGTGTGCGTGTGCGTGTGTGTGTGTGTGTGTATCCAGGTCACTGCCTCAGGTCTCCAGGGAGGAGAGCACAGGGCAGGGCCAAAGAGGGGGTTAATCACACCCATCAATGGCACACTCTGTTACTAAAAGAAGAGGAAGAACAAAGACTGCAGCTAAAGAAAAACCTCTCTGTAAATCTCCCAGGGACATTCCCTGGAACTGAAGCACCCCACCACATAGGCGGACCTTGGAGAGAACAGGTCACTTCGGACAAAAGCCATGAGCTGCTTGCTGGTCTTCCAGAGATGGTAGCTCCATCATTTTCCATTCAGTTACCTCTACTCTTTGAAATATAATAAAAAAGCTGATGATCCAGGATGTGTTAGACACAATGCAATTTATACTGTTATCCTAGTCACTCTGATCTCAAAATCCAGACCTGGAGTGACTGGCTGAAATTTGGGGGTCTATTGTGGGAATCAGCAATTTTTTGACTTGTTTCAGGGGAAATAAAAGATTTCTTTTACAATGTTACTGCTCGCTGGCTTGTGCCTGGTCACCGGAGAGCCGCATACAGTTATGCAAAGAGATTAAGTTGTTTTAATGCCAATACACTATTCAGTCCCTGAATCAAGGAGTTTTTTTTATGTGGGAGTCATCATTCAATTAATGCATTTTAGGCATAGATCATAACTTCTTCCTCAAAGATGCTAACAACTACCCGAGTCCTTAGCAAATATAATCTTTCTGGTACTGGCTAATTTTGTCATAACCTTGTTGGCTGCTTATCAGAGTGGTGGCTACTTAAGGTTGGGGTTGCTGTGGCAGGTTTTTAATTAATTAATTTATTTATTTTTACTTTGAGATGGGTCTCATGTATCCCACGCTGACTTCAAAAGTCACTATGTAGCCAAGAAGCCAAGGATGGCCTCAAACTTTGTATCTTCCTGCCTCTGCCTCTTTCACAGTGGTTGCTGCCCATAGCCCCAGCTACTCAAGAGTCTGAGACAAGATGATCACTTGAGCCTTGGAGGTGGACACTAGTCTGGGATATGTAACAAGATTCTGTCTCAAAATAAGAATGACTTCATGAGGCTACCACTGCTATCAATGGTGGTTCTCTGGAGCTTTCTGGAAAGGGGTCACCATTCTAGATCTCAAGAACATTTGCGACTCAAGGGAAGAGGTCAAGGTAACATTAAGAGGAGATATGAGAAGTTGATTCCAAGTCTTGTTGATGATTCAGGTAGTTGTGACTCCCCGGTGGAAGCTACTGAAGACATGGTAGAATAGCAAGGAGGCTTGATTAGGACAGGAGCCTGAGGACTCCACGGGGCGGCTGCCCTTGGTAAACATTGACACCTGGTAAGAGTTTGCTTTCTATGGGTAAGCAAAGGAAACAGCTTCTTAGCTTGTCCTCCCGACAAGGATGCTGTGAGCGCTGTGACATGACGAAGAATAGGAGATAACTGACAGAGATGGGCAGGATAGACTTCAATTTGGAAAGTAGTTTTCCAATGAGTAAAATGCCATTGACAACATGTGTGGCAGAGAGCTCTGCCGTGGAAAGCAGAAGCGAGCCGCGGCACCAACTTTTTTGTTCCTTCCGATGGCAGGAGCTGAAGAGAAACCTCAGTGACAAGTGCACAGTATGAGGACACGAGTTCAGGTCCTAACATCCATATAAAAAGCTGGCTGTGACCCCAAGCTCCAGGTTCAGGGAGAGACCTTGCCTCAAGGGAATAAGGCAGAGAGTGATACAGCAAGACACTGGGTATCTTTTCTGGTCCCTATGCACCTGTACACACACACACACACACATGCACACACTGTCTCTGTGTCCTCTCTTTCTCTCTCTCTCTCTCTCTCTCTCTCTCTCTCTCTTCCTCTCCCTCTCTTTCTCTCTCTCTCTCTCTCTCTCTCTCTCTCTCTCTCTCTCTCTCTCTCTCTCTCTCTCACACACACACACACACACTTTCAAGCAGGGCATGGTGACTGCAGGAAGATCAGAAGTTTGAGGCCATCCTTGGCTTCTTGGCTACATAGTGACTTTTGAAGTCAGCGTGGGATACATGAGACCCATCTCAAAGTAAAAATAAATTTTAAAAAAACTGCCACAGCAACCCCAACCTTAAGTAGCCACCACCCTGACAAGCAGCCATCAGCATTATGGCAAAACTAGCCAGTACCAGAATGGCTATATTTGCTAAGGACTCGGGTAGTTGTTAGCATCTTTGAGGAAGAAGTTATGATCTATTTGGGTAGATCCCATTGATTTGTTGAGACATAACACTAGTGCACACTTGATAGAGTTCAGTCTGGTGTAAACACACTTCTTATATGCGCTGGTCTTGGCTTATGGGTATAGTCACGGCCCTGAGGTGGTCTAGAGCTGAGTGTCCAGCCTCTGGGTGGGGTGAGGTCTCAGTAGCACTGTCTATGGTGCCCCCTGCTACTCTCCAGCCCTCTTGTCACTATGTCAAAAGGAACCAACGCATTTCAAAATGAGAATTTGAGGTAGAAAATGAGTTTAATAAGAGGGTTCCCCTTCATTCTAAGAATGTGACATTTCCTACCCCATTGGGACCTTGATCTTCTAATTCGATGTCCTTAGAGCTCTTGGTATCTGTTTTGGAACAAAACATTTTTGCGAAACATAGTCCAATAAGCTGGTCGGGGAATAGGAGGAGAAGCAGAGCCACAGGTAAGCCAGTTTCCCTGGGGTATAAAAGGAAGAGGGGTTCCTGGCAGAAATGGCGTGCTGGATGTCCTGCAGCACAGGGGTGATGTCTGAGCAGGAACTGTCTTTCATGATCTGGAGCAAGTTCTTCTGCTTATGGACATAGTCCTGGCCATAGTCATCCTGTATCTCCTGGGAAAGGTGGTCCAGGATTTCCTTCTCCATCTTATCCCAACTGTCAGGTGGGCCTGTGATGTCTGGAACACAAGAAGTAAGAAATAGTGAGATCCTGGGAAGGCCAGGATAAACTGAGGAGGCAAGGGATTATGGACTAGCCTCTGCTGGGAAAGATGGGTGCTTGTCAATGCTCTTTTAAAAGTCAATTTTCTTTCTTTTTTTTTTTTGAGATTATAATCACATCCTTTCTCTTTTCCCTTGCCTCCCTCTAAGTCCTCCCATATGCCCCTGCTTTCTGTTTCAAATTCATAGCCTCTTTTTACATTAATCATTGTTACAGGCGTGTGTGTGTGTGTGTGTGTGTGTGTGTGTGTGTGTGTGTGTGTTCCTACATATAATCTTCTGAGTCTGTATAATGCTACTCATATGTATGTTTTCAGGGCTGACCATTTAGTCATGGCAGAGTGGATGGGGAAAGCCCACTGGTCCTCAGCCCTACACAAAGAACTCCAGCTAACTAAGGAATGATGAGGGTGGGACAGAGAGTGTTCTCCAGAGAAGAGCACACAATGAACCACTTGAAACCAAATAGCTCTGTACACTCCTTATACAATGTGTGCTTCATAACATTGCTGATTGTCATTTTTAAACCTACACATGAGACTAGAGAAATGACTCAATGGTTAAGAGTACTTGCTGCTTTTGTAGATGGCCCTGGTTTGGTTCCCAGCACCCACACCAGGTAACTCACAGCTGCCTAGAACTCTATATTTGGGGCATCTGGCACCCTCTGACCACATTCTGACCTCCACAGGCACCTACATACATGGGGTGTACATACAAACACTCAGGCACACACACGTACACATAAAATAAATCCTTTAAACTTAAAAATGGATAAAGATGGATGGTTAGAATTTTCACAAACTGAACAGTCCAAGTAATGAGCAACTAGTCCAAAAATAGAGCAGCACTCTCCCCGAAGTCCCCTCTTAGCCCCTTCTCAAGCTACCACTGTCCTTGCTAACAGGATAGGCTCATTCTACCTGTTTTGAACACTTACTCTTTGGTGCCAGCCTTTTTACTCAGCATTGTGTGTGTGTGTGTGTGTGTGTGTGTGTGTGTGTGTGTGTGTGTGTGTCAGAGACAAGGACAGAATCTCTAGTTAGTGGAAAAATACAGACCCCCGGATAAGACAGGGAACTAGATCATCTTACAGTCAGGTTGCCTAGCAACAGAGCCCTTGACCCTTTCACCCTGTAAACATCCTATACAAACATCCTGTTAGCTTGCCCCACCTTATGCAGATGACAGCTTCTTGCTCCCCCCACCCTGCAGGAACTATATAAACCCTTCTGGAGAAAAATAAAGTTGCACCTTGATCAGAATCTAGACTTGGTGTATTTCCTTGTATCTCCTGTCCATACATTCCCTCCTTAGGGTGGTCAAGTACCTATTGTAGCCCTGCAGGCAGGCATGTATGTGTGTGTATGTGTGATGCATGCACGTGTGATATGCCCACTCTCTTTGTTGCATAGCTCTCCTTTGCATAACTATTGAAAAACTTGTGGACCTGATAGATCTCAATAGAACTTGGTGTTCTTTTCCTGTTTGCAACTCTTACAGATAAGACTGTCTCAAACGTTTCAGCACATGTCTTTTGATGGCAATTATGGTTGCAGAACACAATGTCTACAATGTAACATCGAATATATGATCTGTTCTGTGTGCCTAAATATGTAAATACATCCTACACACAGCATGCACATATAACTTATTAAGTATACAAAAAGTACCTATTTCTGTATTGAAAATTTAGTATGCAGCTTAAAATACCTTCTGTGTGTAATTTTAAACATTAAATATGTCTTAATATAATTTCAATATGTTTGAATTTTATTATATAAATGAAATGATTAAATAGAAATGTATTTTAACATACAGACAAGGTCTGCTTATTACATAAAATTAAAAAACATATATTTACTTTAAAACATAACAACATCTGCTTATTTTATAAGTGAGTATCAAGGAGATGTGAGTATCTTTAAAATCAATCTCCTTTGATGAAACTAACAATTGTTTCTATACTTATACACACAGAAGCCTGCATTTTCTTTTATCAGGAAGGAACAAAAAAAGGTGGTATTTTGCTCTTTCCTGGTAAAAAGCTATGGATCTGAGCTGTAGTTTGAAGCATAGCAATAGGCTTTGTGTTGAACAGGTTTCAGCCAGCCACTGTCCAATCACAGCCTTGCCAGGCAGCCTTTCTTGGGTTTGCCACTGCAATGCTGCAGTCCACAGACTTGTAGCATATACCCTGCTGTAAGTGGGCTTTGGGTGCACCCAAAATGCAGATAGTTAGTTTTAAAAAAACATGAACATTTTTAAACTTCTAATAGCTACCACCAGATTATCCCTCAAAAACACCATGGCCCCCATTCTCTGTCCTTCATGTATGCAAGGGTTGGTTGGCTGGCTGTGGGATTGTACCTTGATTTGCTACTGTATGAGTGCCTATATGAAGTATTGTACCCCAAAGTCCAGTGGTGCTGGGGGACTATAAGTGAACATCCAGTGGCCCATTTCTCTTCGTGAAGGCACAGCACTACAGGTAGAGAAATAATTACCCAACAATTAATTGGGAGGTTTAGCCTTGCAAGACACTCTCTGGCTTGCGTGTTATGTCCCTCCTGGCACCTCTCTCTAACCCCAGATCTCAAAAGCTAGAGAATTTCTCTGTCTCTCTCTCTCCACTTCATTGACTTATAAAAGTTATATTCATTAATATACATATATGTATGTATATCTGCCCATCTAAATGCTGTGTAGCAGGATGGGATGGCCCAAAGTGCTTATGTTAAAGCCAGAGGACAACTTTCAGAATCAGATCTCTTTTTCCACCGTGTTGAGTCCTGGGGTTTGAACTCAGGTCATCAGGCTTGGCATCAAGTGACTTTCCTCACCGATTCATCTCTCCCACTATTCATGAACTAACCACATTTGAGAATACACTGTCTAGAGCCCCTAACCATTCTCCCCACCCCTGCCAGTGACAAAGCCACCAGCCTTTTGTCAACCACTATCTATTACTTTAGGTGCACATAACCCACCTATCCCCTAGCACTTTGGAGTAACACATAACCTGTCAATCTAACTGAATCAAAATCCCATCTTTGTTTCATATCAGCTCGGTGGCTGGGAACATCCTCAATTTGAACATTGATTTTTCTCATTACTATATATATATATTCTATTGCCTCCTTCGTAGATGAGAACTATGTGAAACAGTACAGGAAGCTAACATGTTTGCTGTTTGCTAGGCATGAAATGCCTTGGCTATTTTTATTATTTGTAGGACATTGGGAAAAACATGATCTGTGTCCTTGTCTGTTTTTTAGAAGCTCGACACTGATTTCTTTGTAAGTTCCTTCCTTGCCTCCACCTTCAGTTAAATGAAAACACAGGGCGTTGTTCTCTAGCCTACCCTCTGTCTGCTGGCTGACAGTCTGGTACAAAAGACAAGACCAGACAGAGGCACTGGAGATCTGTCCTCAAACTCCTCATCATCAATGTTGTACCAGGAGCCTGCACTGGGACATATTACCCACCTTGCCTTGGGGCACCCTCACCTGGAGAACGTCAATTTAGTTTGCCCTGTAGATAATAAAGAACTAGAAGATGTTCCCAATACAATAATTACATTTTAAAGCTTTTGTTTGGTTTGGTTTTGGTTTTTTGAGACAGTGTTTCTCTGGAACAATCCTTCACCACCACCCATTGTAAGATGAGGAGGTGGGTACCTTTTGGAATAGGGAGAGGGTTGGATGGAAAGGGTTGTAAAGGGGCTTCTGGGTGCTGTTTTCATTGTTGATCTTAGTACATGAGTGCTTGTGTTAAGCTGTTAAACCATAAGTGTCATACCTTTCCCTATGTCTATGATATAGTTCTTCATGGAAACAGTAAGATCAACTACCCCAAGCATGAGTGGGAGCAGGTGTTGATGTGCCTGCTAAGAGCAGGTCCCCAGAAATGTCAGCAGCAAGACTTCCCTGAGTCCCTTAAAGTATAACTTAACACCAGCTTGCTCCCTTTTCCAAAGGGAGCCTTATGTGGATATGCTGGAATTTTCCTTTGGCTCATGAGCCTAACCTAATCCTTGATCCTACTGCCAGATGTCAAAGTCCAGTTCGGGGACAGCAAGTTGGCTCAGTAGGGAATGACCCTGGGCACCAAGTCTGACAACCTGAGTTTGATCTCCAGGAATCACATGGTGGGAGGAGAAAACCAATTCCCAAAAGTTGTCCTCTGATCTCTGTGCACATGCCATAACATGTGGGCGCTCACACATACATACATGCACAGAAAAATAAAAATAAAGAAATGTACAAAATAAAAGTACAGTGCAGCATCTTCTTGGTCTACCAGCTCCCAGCTGGCTTTCCCCTCTAGAATGCCCTTCTTTCCCTTCCAGTCCAGACTTGCTCCACTCTTCTCTATCAACTTCCCCCAATTCTCCTCCCTGTTGGGGAGTTTGGAGTAGAAGCCCATCCACAGACGTCATCTTCTCTCCGATCTCTATTACCCTGATCCCCCTTCTCGGCATATATGGCTAATGTTCCTTTTTATGTTCTTTAATGGTTCCTGAGCCTCCTCCACAGCCCGGTGAGGATCCCATCTGTCAAGTGCTTCTGGCCAAAGGTTCGGTTTTTCTTTAGATTTTATCTCATGCGTTTGGCCCGACACTGACACCTTTAGGGTTTATTCTTCAGTGGTTAGCAATACCTTCCAGTTTGTGAGCTTTATTAGACTTCCTTCTCACACCTTCACTAACATGACCAATGAAACGTTTTATGGTCCAGAAAAAAAAAAAAAAGGATGAACCTTCTGTCTCCTCCCAGAGTTCAGAAATTCAAGGATAAGATGGGCAAAGACATCTCCCAGGATGGAAGGAGGTGGCCCTGTTCTCTAAAGGAGAGGAGAGAAATGCTGCTTTCAAAACATAAAGAAGAAAACCATCTTGTAGGGAGGGAAGGGTTCTGGTGTTACCCAGCACCCGTTCAGTTTGTTTGTGAGCAATCTCCAAGTCTAAATGAACAAACCCAACAAGAAGCTGATGGACACCATGTTGGAAGTGGGGTTTGGGTGACTCAGGAAAATCAGGAAGAGTCAGTCCATTGGGCTCATTTCTGAGCTGTGCTCTCACAGAGCAAAAAAAAAAAAAATAAAAAAAAAATAGGGCATGGAAGAAGGGGACATGGGGAAGTTGATGTTCTGAGTGGGCATCAGGGGAGCTGGGTTTGTACTCAGCATGGCCTCTGCTTGCTTACAGCTTCTGAGCCCCCTCATCCACTTCCAGGAAAGAAGCCCAGAAAGGAATCACCCACAGAAGGCATGTGCCTCTCAAAGGTTAGATGAAGCTCATCTTCCCACTGAGCATGTAGTAACTCTCTCCAAACTCCCGCACTAAGAGGCTGACCATACTCTAGCCCAGCAGTAGCAGTACCAGGCCCTATTTTGGAAAGATATGAGCCCTCCCACATACCTTCGTGACAAGGCTCACTGCTGCCAGGAGAACTCACTACTGTCCGAGCAATCATACCCTTGATGATTGCTCTTGGCTTCCCTTAATTGGAGCATTTACTCAAAACGTTATTCAATTGTGTGTGTATGTGTGTGTCCCCTGCAGCTCAAGGGCCTGGGAGCTTGCCCCTTTGAGGAATCCTCTAGAAGGATGAGTCCTGTCTCCCAGCTTCTGTGGAGGGATGGAGACCTAACATCATCCCCTCTACACTGAGCAAGCCTTTGTCCTTTTGTATTTGTCTGGCTCAGCTGAGCCTTGCTCTGTCTGCTCCCTTAGCTCCAATTTAAACATCCAAGGCAGGGTTGGAGAGATGGCTCAGCAGTTTAGAGTGCTTGCTGCTAGTGCCGAGGGTCAGAGTTCAGTTTTCAGCTTTCACGTAGGGTGGTTCACAACTGCCTGTAACTTCAGCTCCAGGGGCCACCCAACATCCTCTTCTGGCCTCCCCAGGCACCTGCACACATGTGCATGTACACACAAGCAGACATACATTCACACACATAAATAAAAACAAATTAAAAATAAAATACTTGAAACACCCAAGTGACATCTACACAGTCAGCTTAGAACTTAGCTCTTACTGAATAAAATAAGTTCTCATGACTAATGCCTGGCTGTGCTCATCTCTGACAACCCTGTAGGGTTCAATGCATGTCATAACTGACCAAGAGGAATGTCAGGGTCCCTTTCCAGGAGACCATTACAGAGCTCCTGGGCTCAGGTACCTACTTGTTTTGAAACCTCCAGGTTGGATGGTAACAACTTTGACTCCCCATTTGGAGACCTCTTGTCTGATGATTGATGAAAACATGGTCAAAGCTGCCTTTGTGGAGCAGTAGGCTGCCATCATTTGTATTGGAACCCCAGCTGTGGGAATAACGGGAGAAAAAAATTAGGTTTGACATTGTCATTCATTCATCCAATAAAGCACCTGACTATACACCAGGGACTGATGTCAGGCAGACCAAGCCAGACAAAGGTATGGAAGGTCCTGCTGAATCCTGGTGAGTTCACATTCTAGGTCACTCCCGTTGCTCAGGTGTATTCATTTCTAAAAGGAATCTGATTGATTTAGGATCGACCAGCATCTACTCACCAGCTCATGCCCTTCAGCTTTAGCAGCCACCTACAGTATCACTTTGGGGGCTTGGATGGGGCCCACACTTCAGCCCACCTTGGCAATATCCAACAAATTAGACCCAATGCTAGTTGCAGCAAGGAGCAACATATGCCAGAGCATTTCTGTAATGAGCACGAGAAATATCTTAGTCTGTGGTGGAACGCATGTTCATTGTCCTGCCTACATCACAGTTAGCTTAGTACATGGAGCCTTGAGCTGGGCCAGGCCGCAGGCAAGGAGGGATCTTTAGAAAGGACACTCAAAGGAAACAAGAAAGTGTGAGTTACCTGATTGGAATAATGGGCTCTGAAGGTATGATTAAGACGAAATGACTACCAGGTAAGCGTGTTCAAGACTAGCATAAGCCTGAAGGAGCTAGAGAGGCGGCTCAGTTGGCAAAGTGCTCGTCACACAAGCATGGGAACCTGAATTCAGATCCCAGCACACGTGTAAAGTCCAAGTGTGGTGGTGTGTGTCTGTCCTTCAGCACTGGAGAAGCAGAGACGGCCAGATCCCTAGAACTCATTGTCTAGCCAGCTGAGGGCAGCTGCTGAGCTCCAGGCTCAATAAAAGACCCTGTCTCAAAATAAATAAATAAATGAATGAATAAAAATAAGGCAGAATAGTCAGAGGACCCTGACATCAAACTCCTCGTGCACATGCACAGATACACACAGTCATGTGACCACACACACACACACACACACACACACACACACACCACATACATGTACACACACAAATAATAACAACAAAAATAATGAATAAACGAAGTGAAATGGGCCCTAGGTCCACTCATGGGTGTTTTTATAAGAAAGCAAAGGACTGGACACAGAGGCACAGAAGGGGAAGCCGTGGGAAGACACAGCACAGGGGTCTTCTGTGGTCTTCTGGGAGAAGCCCGGGACATCTACAGCCACCAGAAAATGGGAGGGGTGAGGTTAAACTCTCTTTGAGAAGAGACTTCGGAAGATGCAGTCCTGCTAAGTCTGTGGTTTTGACTTGTGGCCTCCAGAACCATGAAAGAGCAAACTTCTGCAGTCTTAAGCCACTTGGTTTGTTCCAGGAAACTGACCTAGGTACATTCTAGGTGGGAAAAATGGCATTGTGAAAGGATGGAAACATCCACGTCTCATAGCACTAAGGAATACCTGAGAAAGCAGGACCCATAACGTGGCCTCTAGTATTACGAAGGATTCCCCTGGCCAAAGAAGATCCACTTGATGAATGGCTAAAATGATGCATCCATCCAGAAGAATGCAACTCAGCCACTAAATGCATGAACTTACTACATACAGCTAAAGGAGGGTCTCAAAGTAATTACAGTGGGTGAACGAGCCAAACAAAATTGAGTGTGTGCTCTTTCTTATGACTGCATTTATGTAAAAAAATGCAAACCAATCTATATAATGAGAGACACATATCAAGGGTCATATGCAAGATGGAAGGGTCCTGGAGAGATAGCTCAGCAGTTAAGAACACATAGTGTTCTTAGAGAGTCTGAGTTCAGTTCCCAGCACCTATGTCAAATAGTTCACAAGCACCTATAACTACAGCTTCAGGGACTCTGATGCCCGCTTCTGGCCTCTGTGGGCATGGCACTCACATGCTCATATACATTGACACACACATGCTCATAAGTAAAAATAAAGTCTTCAACTGAAGCTCCAGACCCTAAGAGGATTATTCTGTACTGTGCCCACATGAGAGATATGAACTATTAAGCTGCTCTTGGCTCCATTTTTGTGTCTAGAACCTTTTTTAAAGCTTTCTCAGGTTTTATGTGGATGTATGAGCCCCACTTTGGGCACCATATGTAAACAGTGCCAGAGCCTTTCTGCCCTGGCTACCTGTTCCCATGTAAAAAGCAGCTACTTCCCAAATTACCACACAGAGGCTATATTAATTATAAATGATTGGCCAGTAGCTCAGGCTTATTATTAACTAGCTCTAACATTTAAATTAACCCATTTCTATTCATCTATGCATTGCCATGTGACTATGGCTTTGCCAGTCCTCTGGCATCTTGCTTCTTGGGCAGCCCACTCACATCTCTCCTGACTCCTCCCCTCTTCATCTGAGTTCTCAGTTTGATTGTTGCACCTAATGTTATCCTGCCTTGCATTGGTCAAACAGCTTTATTATTAAGCAATGAGAGTAATACATATTCACAGCGTACAGAAGGATCAACCCATAGCAGATTATATTTGGAGACAAGGACTTTGGAACATGATTAAGTCATAAGGATGGAGCCCTCTTGGTGTGATCAGTGTCCCTTTAAAAAGAGACGTTAGTAGTTTCACTTATGTTCTCTGTTTCTGTTTCTGTCTCTCTGTCTCTCTCTGTCTCTGTCTCTCTCTCTTTCGTGTGTGTGTGTGTGTGTGTGTGTGTGTGTGTGTGTCCAGAATACAAGAACACATTGAGAAGGTAGTGTCTGCAACCTGGAAGACAGCCCTCACCAGCCCCTGACCCTACCAGCAACCTGACTTCAGACTTCAGCCTCCAGAACTGAAAGACAGAAATGTCTGCTGCTTGAGCCACCCAGCCTGGGATACCATGTTATGGCTACTCAGGCAGATTAGTTCAAGAGATGAGGAGGAGCAAGGGATTCCAAAGGGAATCTTCTAAGCAGGTTGGTTGTAGTGCCAGTGCCATGGGGATGTGAGCATGTCTAAAGTTACCCAATTGCACACTTTAAATACAAGCTGTCTACTATATATCCATAGCACTTCAACTCTTAAAATTTAGAAAGGGAAACCATAGCACTACACCAGCCTGTGGACACTTCAGCAAAATCCAGGGAAGGCTTCATGCCTATTTTCTTCTCCCCAAAGCCCCCCAGGACATGCCCACAACTTTCCAGGAGGAGCTCATGGCTTATCTTCCTGTGTCCCCTGGTTGATCACCTGTGTCTCCTGGTTTATCTTTCTGTATATTGGGAATCTCCAGCCCACTCCTCCCATCCCAGACTGCACCCATCAGAAACCCACCCCCCCCAAGAGTCAGCTCCTCTCCGAGATGCTCAAGACCAAGCCTACAGGGTATTTAAAACCCAGCCCCTAGACCTGCCAGGTAATTCCTCTCCAGTTTTCTTCCCCCCAGAATCACCCAGGGGTGCTTTGCTCATTAAACCTGGACTTTTAATTTGGCCTGATCTAGGAATATTTAGATAACCCTCTGCACTGATAGCTATGCTCAGCCATAACCCCAGTTCAAGCCTCCCTGTAATTATCATCATTGGCAGCATCTGGCCAGGTCCATCCCCAGTTGGAGAAAAGTACCTTATCAGAGATACCTCCGTACTCTCTAAGAACAGACTTAACCATCCGGGCTACCTGTTTGAGAAGGCCTGGCGGATGTGCCAATTAAGCCTTACTTCTCCATTCCCAAATCTTACCTCTGGTTCCAGGTCTCCCTTTAACTATCACCAGAGCATTTAGCTATACACAGATTGCCTAGCGACTGAGCATACTTTCCCCCACCCTGCAGAAAAATCGCAGATAGCTTGGACAGATAGGAGCCACAGGAAAAAAGAAGACAGTTTTATTTTCTCCCATTGGCCTAGCAACTTATAGATTCTTAAAATTTTCTACTTAATCACGTTTAAGACTATAGTTGAGCACATGAGAGTCCCTCTTCTTAGTTATTACCTGAATTTAGCCTTTAGTTAATTCATTTCCCCATTGGTCACTTCCCATTGGGGTTGTAAATGATAATGAATGGCTATTGCCTCTCAATGTGATTCTTTTTTTTTTATTTTACAATACTATTCAGTTCTACATAATAGCCACAGATTCCCTTGTTCTCTCCCATCCTGCCCCCCTCCCCTTCCCCCCAGCCCACCCCCCATTCCCACCTCTTTTTCTTATCACCCCTCCGTTTGACCCTGGAAGCCTGGCTATATATATACCAGAACTTCCAGGGCACTAGAGTCAGAGAAGAGAAAAGAGAATGGAAGAACTAGATGGGTAAGAACTTGCGAGGAACAAACTGAGATAGGGAAGAACTAGATTGAAGGGCTAGAAGAGAGGACTAGAGGAATGAGATGGAAGATGAGGAAGAGCCAGATGGGAAGTACTAGCTGGGTAAGAACAAGATGAAAAGGACCTAGATGAGGCAGAATTAAGATGAGAGAATTAAGATAGAACTTAGATAAGTATAGAGAGAAATCAGACAAGAAAGGAGCTAGGCATGAGAACAGAACTGAAGCTGTGTATAAAGGATGTTATGCCAGAGGAATTAAAGCAAGTGAACTATAGAGCTCGATGTGCTGAGATTCTATTTCCCGAAAATAGTCCTCAGGAGAGAGAAAGTAGTTCTCTCTCCTGAGCCCCTGGGATGTGTAATATTAAGGCTGGTCCCTCTAATATTATACAAGACCAAATGTTTGTCAATATTTTGCAACTGACTCCTTTTCCTGGCCGAAGTCTCTTTTCTCCTTCTGGGCAGACATACATCACTGTGGGAGGACAGCTTCTTAGCTCTGAGCCCCTTTGTGAGAATCCTACCTCTCTCCATACTTAAAGCTGTTAGTAAGAGCACTTGAGACCACAATACACCCCTGTACCTAAGTTTAACACAAGACCACTCATTTTTAAAGGAGGCTTAAGTCACTACCTCGTGGTCTGCTGTGCTAGGATAGACCTTTGCTGGTAGATGGACTTTCATCATCCTCTTCCTGAACCTCCATATAACTGGCTTCACCTATAGAAGGAGGGAATGTGGATTGCAAATAAGGACTAGGGCACATTGGGACTAGAATTTTTTAAGCAATCTTAGTAGAGTTAGAGCCGGGATTTGAACACAGGAGGTATTAGTTCCAGAATCCATATCTTAGCCTCTATCTGCTAACATGCCTACTAGTTGGCCAACCTCCAACATCCATGGAAATCATGAAAAGAAGAACACGCAGTTTAACCCCCATGATCTGCAGTTGCCACACAGCTAAGAGCATGACTCTTTTTTGTGGGGAAGGAAGATTTTTTCAAGATAGAATTTCTCTGTGTAGTCCTGGCTATCCTAGAACTCTCTGTGTAGACTAGGCTGGCCTCAAACTCACAGAGATCCACTTGCCTCTGGTTCCCGAGTGCTGGGATTAAAGACATGCACCCACCACCCGACAAGACAAGAGTGTGACTCTTAAGCCACATTCTGTTCTTTGGACTTTTGTACCAACCAAAGGACGCAGTTAGATGACAGATGCAATAATCATGTAAAAGAAGAAAAAAATCACTTAAAAGATCAGCTGCTCACATGTTTTGAGAAAGGGAGTCAATTGCATCAGAGCCTGTTTGAGGGCAGGTGATTGACGCACAGAGATTTGCTCAGTTAAATGCCAGGGTCCTTCACTTCAAGTGACGTGGTCAAGCCTGCTGTCAATTAGCCCGTCTGTTCTTAAGAAAGTAATGTATGTTTATATGCCTCTGTCTTTTAACCCATAAACCAAGAATAGTGAAGCTGGGAAGGTGGGTCAGTTAGTAAAGTGCTTGCCTTGAAAGCATAAGGGCCTGAATTCCATCTCCAGCACCAATGTGGAGAGAGACAGACAGACAAGGGGGGGTCCGGTTACAATGGTACAAACTTATACTCCCAGTGCTGGGGAAGTCAGAGATAGGATGATACCCTGGGACTTGACTTGCTGGTCAGTCAACTCAGGTTACTTAGAGGGTTCCAGGCCAATGAGAGACTTTGTCTTAAAAAAAAAAAATGTAGACAATGCCTGAGAAACAATACCTAAGGTTGTCAAGGTTGTCCTCTGGCCTCACATACACTTGTGTACATGAACACACCTCTCCCTCCCCCTCTCTCCCTCTCTCCATCTCTCTCATACACACACACACACACACAAACTACTGACAGTACATGCACCTAAAGGGGTGATAAGAATTTAAATGACCAGCATAGTGCCAACACAAGTTAGCACCCTGCAAAGGCTTCTCTTTTCTGGTACTACCCAACTTTTTCACATAATAGCTTCACAGCCCCCAAGACTCCGTAGTGAAGTGTTTCTTGGACATAAGTGTGCTTCAGAACCCTGGCAATGCTTGTTTGTCTCTAGGCCTGATAGGAATCCCCTGAACCTAGTGAATCATGATCTGTAGAACAGCCCTTTAAACCCACCCCAACTGACTCCTTTGAATACTGAATCTTGAGGAGGCGCATTAGGGTTTTTGACACGTATTCCTGAAGATGACCTTTCAAATGGATGTTCTGCCTTATGGATGGACTGGGTGATGAGTTTGAATGAGGCCTATGTTGGAAATTTGACTCTCAATGGAACAGTGTTGGGAGGTGGAGTCGTGAGTGGTGATTGGGCCTGATGATGTAAGGCGACATATACACAGGATCCTAAAATGATTAGTCTTGATAGTCAACTTGATTGGACTGAGAACTTCCTAGATTAAATAAATGGGTCAACATCATCTCAGGAATGAGTTCATTGCTGAAGAAGGTGTCCAGCATATCTCTCTCTCTCTCTCTCTCTCTCTCTCTCTCTCTCTCTCTCTCTCTCTCTCTCTCTCTTTCTCTCTCCCAAATGGTGATAAATAGAGACATTAACCATCCTCAAGCTAAGAAAAGAACTCTCACTGGCCACACTGATACTTGGATGTGGGACTTCCAGCCTCCGGAGCTGTAACTATATTTCTGTTATTTAAGCCACTTGGCCTGTGGCATTTCATGATGACAGCTAGGCTGACTAACACATCCTATTAACAGTATGACCTATTTTAGCCAACCACATACAGAACCATAGACTCTTTCCATCTCTTCTAGGCCATGATAACAAACTTGTTTAGTTACATACCATAAACATATTTCCCCAAACAACCACCCCAGTGTATGTGTTGTGTTGTATATTTGTGTGTGTGTATTTGTATGTGTGTGGGGGGGGTGGGCAATATGCATGGAGGTACTTTTGCACACACGTGCATGTGTGTCTGGCGGCTTCCTCTATAACTCTTTACCTTGTTTTTTGAGGCAGTGTCTCTCTCTGAACCCGGAGATCACTGATTGGCCAAACTGGCTAGCCAACGAGTTCCAGTAATAGCCCAGTGCTGGAGTCACTGCACACCATCATCTCTGCTTGTGTGTGGGTATCAGGGATCCAAACTCGGATACTTGTGCTTGCAACTGAACCAGTTCCTCAGCTCTCCCACTTCAGCCTCTGTGACCCACTCAAAGGCCTTGTCTTCTGTCCTAAGTCCTATGTTTGGCAAGTGAATAAACTGAAAATGTGAACTTGCCCATCCCTAGGAGTTACACTTGCCTGGTACCATTGGTAAGTTAGTAAAGTATCCTAAAGTCCTACTGGCCAGTTTTGATGTCCTTTGAGAATACATAAAGCCTCAGACATGCCACAGTCACAATGATCAATCCCTACATAAAGAGCCTGTTTGTCAAAGATCACTTTTTACTATTTTTAATTACATATGTGAGTCTGTGTGTAAGCCCATACACATGAGTACATGAGCCAGTGGAGGCCAGAGGGTCACTCTGAACCTAGGGTTACAGGCAGTTGTGAGATGATGTGGATACTGGGAACCTAACTTGGGTCCTCTGCAAAAGCAAAAAGAACTCTTAACTACCAACTCATCTCCCCAACCCCAGGAGCTTCACTTTATAGCTTGAAGCTAAGGTGTGATTTTGTGGGAATTAAGGAAGAGATGAAACTTTTCAAATAAATTCCCTGGCAAGACAGCAGGGGGCAGAACATAGCAGCCTTTCCCAGAGGCTCCAAGGGAAAGGTTCCAAGGTCACTTAGTTTATTTACTCTCTGGTATCTATCCTAGCCAGGGCTACCCATCCCTAATCTCAGAACACCAAAAGGTCTCTCACCTACCTTCTGATGCTTCCAAGGTCCATTGAAGTTGACTCTGTTAGCAAAGTCCACTCCTCTGGTCCTCTTTCCCAAGCTGAACTACAAACCCTTCCCATGAGCTCAGGAAATACAGGCTTGCTAATTCCCCTGAGGAAGCTCAGTAGAAACTTCAAACAGCATTTGATGGTCTCTTTGTCATTTGAAGGTCTCTGGAACTGTGACAAGCTGCTAGGTACCACAGCAAAATCAAGGTCTAGAACCTTGTTCCGAAAAGAATGGGTGACAGCTGGAAGTAGCACCGGGGACTCATAGAACTGCAAATTCTCAGGTCCCACTCTAGAACTAGTAAGTCAGAAAATATTCGTGGGGCCCAAAAATTGTTATCGTGACAAAAAACTATAACGTAAACATACCATTACATAACACAAAATGAACTGTGGTGGTTTTTAAAGTCTACTCTGTAGCATTATACTCCACTTCTTAGCTGAGTGACACTCCTAGAACCCCCAAAGCCAGGTCTCATTTTCTCCCTATAGAGCACATTTTCCCTTCATTCTGAAAGAAGGGATCTACATTCACACACCAGTACTGTTTTGTTTGCTTTGAGTGATGTTTCAACCAAGATGCCTTCCTAATTCCTGGCTTAGGAGGAACGCAAGACTCAGAGGCCTCGGTGTCTGAAAATCCTCCCCACTCTGCAGAGAGAAGACGATATGGAGAAAAGCAGTTTTTCCCCTGAACAAAGGGGCCACCATATGGGCAAGTGGCAGAGCCTGAGGGCTGGTGGAAGTGGGTGCTGCTAGCTTCTAGGGAGTTAAGAACATGGGTGTTTCCAAACTCCCCACAATGTACAGGACAGCCTCCTGCTCCAAACGTCAAAAAGTCAGAGGTGGGGAATAACTTCCCCACACATCCTAGTGTCTTGGAGACTGACTAGGTTCCCTATCATCTCCATGTGAAAGCTGATACTGGACTCCAAGTCACCACCTGATAACAAAAGATCAAGATTCAGATCATGCCTGACTGGAAACTCCTAAAGCCCAAGTCATTCCATAAAAGGTTGCTTCCAACCGTTTTCATTCAAGGACACTGTGAGGCTGCATACAAATATTTACTTTGATTTCCTAAGAAGAAAATTGGCCAAGAAAAGCTTTGAGATCACTCTTTTCCAATTCTTTAAATACTTGGTTAAATATTTATCCAACTGCCTTGCTGGGACTAGAGTTATAGAGCTAAACCTGTGATATGCTACTACAGGGGACCATTCCCAGGGTGGGTGGGTGCTTAGTCCTCCCACTCCCTTTGTTCTAGAGGGAGAAAATTAGAGCTGGCTTTGGGGATTCCAGGAATGTCACTCAACAACTAACAAGTGGAGTAGACTCCCAACTTTCTAGCTTGCAGCTTTTGACAGTGAGGAAATGATTGATGATTTGCAAGAGAGCCATCCATGGATCAAGGTCCCAGGGCAGAACGGGACACCCAGGGAGAGGAAAGGAGTTAGGAAAGGAGATGATGAAGTGAAGAAAGGAGAGATGGGAAGTTAGGGAAACTGACGGCTTCTTCAATCTGTTTGTGAGAGCTCCAGACAGGAAATCAATATGGCCGACAACGCGAACCGTTAATCCTTCCTCTTCTCCTCTGCTCACTCATGACTCCTAAGAAAGGCAGAACCTATCAAGGTTCTCAGATCATTGAATAGCTAAGAATTAGAGGACGTGAAAGGATCAGACTGGAAGTGTCCGGAAAGGAGAACGTAGGAAGCAGAGAAGGGAAGAGTCAAGATTTGGAAGTTAGAGAAGACAGAAGCTGGCCAGAGGTGAAGGGGCAGCAGCTGAAGATGCTTGGAAAAGCAGCCAAGTATCTGGAGGTATTTGCGTTAAAGCATGTTTGTGTATGAGATTTACCCTCTCCTCTGTCTTCCCACTAAGAGTCTAATAAAATGTGTTTTTTGGAGTTGTCTCTGACTTTTTTGGGTGATTAAAGAACTAGAAATTAATTCAGCAATGGGTAAAGATTGAGTTGTGAGCTGGTAAAATGGTTCAGCTGATAAAATCACTTGCCTCCAAGCCGGGGACCTTAGTTCAATCCCTAGGACCCTCACGGTAGAAGGACAGAATTGACTCCCAAAGTTGGCCTTTAACCACAAGTTCACCATTTACACATGTGCCCACAGACACACACACACACACACACACACACACACACACACACACACTAAAAAATATAATTTAAAATAAGAATGGGGAGCTTCAATATAGTTTAAGGAATAAAGAGATTTTCATGCATACCTAGGTTACATAAAAATGGGAGGACTAAACTTCACATTTGGAGAAAAGGGAAATGTTTGGTACTGGCATGGCATGTAATATAAAACACAGATAATAAAGAGAGAGAGCTAAATCAAGACTGTAAAACACATTTGTCACTGCAGAAAGTGTCTTGTTAGCTATCTAGCGAAGAGATAAAACTACCAGATGATATCATCCAAGTCACTTGCTCAGACAGCTTGAGGCATAGTGAGCCATCACTAACAACCTGTGTTGGTACTGGAAAAGGAAGTCGCCCAGCATTTTGGTAGGAAATGTAGAAGTGCCTTTCCTGTAAGGAAACTGTGACCGGCCTAAAGGCATTCAGTCTGCTCTCGGGCTCAGCCCAGGTGTACTAGCTTCCTGGTGCTGCTGCAAAAAAACCACCCCAATGTCTGTGGGTGATTCCCATGCTGTTCATCAGATCAGCTGCCTCCTCACGGCTGCGTTGATGTCTTTAGGACTATTAGCCTTGCTGCCACAAATGATCTGAGTAGACTTTTACATTCCAGCTCAACTCTTCCTGGCTTACAGAGAGTTCCACAAAGGTAACAGAGATTTCCAACTCCAGACAGTCTGGTAGGTCCAAATAGCCCGGATTCCTTTTGGAGAGCAGACACTGGTAACTAGTTAACTGTTTCTCTCTGCTTCAAAGCAAGAAACCAGTAGCAACGACACCTTCCAAAGCCACTTGTGTATCAGTTTTGCCTAGAGCTCCATCATCAAGTTGGTAACATGCTAAAGGGTGACTCTTGTGGGTGTGTAGATTATGGGTTACCTTTAAAAACACCTGTGTGCGTGTGTGTGTGTGTGTGTGTGTGTGTGTGTGTGTGTGTGTATTTTTTATTTATTTGTGTATGTGTTTGTGCCTCTGTGAATTTCTGTGCACCCTGTGCACACAGAAACCTGCAGAGATAATAAGAGGATGTCAAATCCCCCTGGAGCTGGAGTTACAGGGGGGTGTGACTCACTGTGTGGGAGCTGGGAATCAAACTCAGGCCTTGTACAAGAGCAGTAAGTGCTCTAACCATTGAGCCATCTCCTTAGCCCCTTTTATAGGTTCTCCCCCCCTTTATAGGTTCTTTAGCTTCCCTGATCCTTGTGTAAACCTAATTGTCCTCTCTCTCTCTCTCTCTCTCTCTCTCTCTCTCTCTCTCTGTGTGTGTGTGTGTGTGTGTGTGTGTGTGTGTGTATGTGTGCGTGTATTCTGTATGTAAGTGTTATATGGGTAATTATACACATGAGTGGAAATATGTACACACTACACACAAGTGTGTGTGCATGTAGAAGCCAGAGGTCGACACTAGGGGTCTCCTCCACTTCTCTCCACCTTATTTTTTGAGACAAGGTCTCCTTCAATCTGGAGCTCACCCATTCATCTAGTCTGGCCAGCAGATGGGCTTCAGGTGTCCACCTGTCTCAGTCTCTCCAGTGCTAGGATTATGGGAACACAGCCGGTTTCTCACACTGGTTCTGAGGATCCAAACACATCCTTAAATTTGCATAGCATAGACTTTCCAGACAAGGCTATTTCCCTTGCCCTAAGCTAGCTCTTCCCCCCCCCCCAAAAAAAATATTTTTTATTATGTCACAAAATTCTCCATGATGGTCCAAAGCATTCCTTTTTTTTTTTTTTTTTTTTTTTTTTTTTTTTTTTTGGTTTTTCGAGACAGGGTTTCTCTGTGTAGGTTTGCTCCTTTCCTGGAACTCACTTGGTAGCCCAGGCTGGCCTCAAACTCACAGAGATCCTCCTGCCTCTGCCTCCCAAGTGCTGGGATTAAAGGCGTGCGCCACCACCGCCTGACTAAGCATTCCTCTTTGTGGCTTCTGCTACATTCCTTTGTTCCTCATTAATGCTTTGCAGATGAAATTTTGAGCCCTTTTCCAGAAAACCTGAACCCCTCACTCTCAGTGTCATGGGTTTACAGAGACCACTAGGATGAGATAGGTCCCTAACTCCTGTAGTATACGCATAAGAGGAGGCACTGGGAAGGCAGACACTCAGACAGGAACACATGCAAAGGGCACATGACAAAGGGGCCTTCAAAGCCAACAAGAGAAAACCAGTGAGAAAGCAATACTGCGGACGCCTTTATCTTGGACTTTCAGTCTCCAGAACAGTGAGAAAAGCACGCCTGCTGTCTAAGCCACCCGTCAGCCTTCACCCAGTCTTCAGCCTTGCTCTTGTTCTGCCGGCTCAGCAAATTCACACAGAGGGAGACGGGTCTTCGGGAAGCAGCATTTCTGTCTTCTTACGGCTCCGCCCCTGCCCTGCTGTGCACGTTGCCTCCTGTCTCCTGACTTCCTGCTGTCCTCCGACCTTGACACCATGTCCTGGGTGGCTCTTGTGTCCCACAAATGTACTTCTTTCTAGAGTTTCTCTGAGACTCAGCCTTCAGAGCTGGACTTGAGGAAAGAACACTTCCTCCATCTGGTGGAGCCTCAGGGAGGAACAAAGCCAAGAGGGCTCTGTGCTTGGAGACGTGAAAGGCCTGCAGAGCAGAGGACTGGTGGGAGAGCAAGCTGGAGAGACTGATAGTGCATTTGATTTCGGACACAAGGACCTGGTACTGATCATGAGAGAATGTCATGGTAAAGCTGGCTGCAGATTCCCATAACCGGAGGTTGAAACGGGAGCGAGAGGCAGGGTACACTTTAACATCTGGAAAGCTATGACAACAGTGAGAACTTCTGACCCTCAGCGTGGCAGAGACCAAGCAGAAGACATGCAGAAGAACAGCCTGCGGGTTGTAGGCTCTTTCTTTTAAAAGATTTCATTTTCTTTTAAAATTATGTATATGTGTGTGGGTATGTGGAGCTGAGTGTGGTCCCTGTGGAGGCCAGAGGGAATGTCGGATCCCCTGGAGCTATGGTTACAGCTGGATGTGAGCTGCCCTACATGGGTGCTGGGAGTTGAACTCTTGTCCTCTCAAGAGCAGTGAAGACTCTGAGTCACGGAGCCATTTCTTCAGCCCCCAGTACAAGTTTTTAAATTGCCACCTCCCATCCATTCTTCATTTTTCACTCATTCACCAGTTGGCATATTCTTTTTCTTTTTGCTTTGTGTGTATGTGTGCATGTGCACATGTGTGTGTGTGTTCATGTATCTGCAGGTACACATGTGTACAGATGTACATAGAGGCCAGAGGACACCCTCAAGCGTCATTCCTCAGGCGAATTTCTTTATTTTTTTATTTTTTGGTGAGACAGCATTTCTCACAGGCCTGGAACTTATCAAGGAGAGTATGCTAGCTGGCTAGTAAGCCTCAGAATCCACCTGTCCCACCTCCCCTGTGTCGGGGTTATAAGGATAACACCACCACACCTGGCTTTTTCATATAGGGTCTGAGGATTGAACTCAGGTCTTCATGACTGTAAGACAAGCATTTTACTGACAGAGCCCACCTCGCCAGGCCCTTATTTTGATTTTGAACCATTATGATACCAAAGCTGACTATAGAGGTGATTTAACTTCAGTGTGAACTCATTATCTTCCTGCCTCCGCCTCCCTGGTGCTGGGATTACATGCAGGTACCACAAGGCCCAACTGTATTTGTTCACCTCTTTATTGATGCTATTTCCTGCCGGAATCTAGGTCTACAGCAAATACTCTATGTTGGAGACCACTGAAGGAAACCCTTAGGAATAAAGGGAACTCCTGAAGTAAGAACAAAGACAGCAAAGAGAAAAGCAGCCTGGTCAACGGTCCAAGGAAAAGGCAACGACCAGTTACTTCAGTAAATATTTGCCAAATGGATGAGTCAAGGACTGTGTGACAGTGGGGGAGGGGAGGTTTGCAAAGCATTGGAAAGTATAAAGGCCAAGTTCGGAACAAAGACAAAGGTAAAGTGTTGCGTGTTGGCTGGAGGCTGGGGAAACGGCTTAGCTGGTGGAGAGCTTACTGTGCCCTGTGCAAGCGTGAGGACCCGGGTTCAAACCCAGTCCCTTCCATTAAAAAAAAAAAAAAAGGAGGAGGGATGATGATGATGACAGTACGTTCCTCAGTGCTAGGAAGGTAGAGACCAAAATTCTGTAAAGTTTGCTGACCGGCCTGTCTAGCTAAATCAGTGAGCGCCAGGTTCAGAGAAGGATCCTGCCAAAAAATAATGTGGAAACCATCTACAGTCACCATATGCATGTGCAAGTGTACACACATAGGCATGAGTGCACACGCCACACACACCATACAAAGATGTTATAAGTGGGATATCTTTAGATTCATTGGTGTGTGAAAAGTAGCAAACATCTGGAAATAAATTTGGTTTTTCTCACAGAAGGTAAATAATAATTGCTCTTAATCAAGAATCAGTTTTTTTCTTCCCCCATAATCCTTTCAGCCCTTTCTCTTTCCTGTGCTTATGCCTTGGGCCAATCAATGACTTTAATCAAAGGCACAGAGCAGTTAATTTTAAGGAAGTGACTGAATTAAAGCCAGGAAAAGGATTGTGCTAAACAGTAACAACAACAACGGTGTAAGAAATAAAAATAAATAAATACATAAATAAATATACAAACAAACCTCCCCCACAAAGAAATTCTAGAAGAGCTGGTCACATTGCAACACACACACACACACACACACACACACACACACACACACATGCAAACACGCACGCACACACGCACATGCACACGCACACACTCACACACCAATACCAGAAACCTAGTTGGACTTTTTATTTTTATAAACTTTACTTAGAACCAACTAATCTAACAGGGAGACTAGGGTTCATCTCAGAAGGCAGGAACTGGGAGTCCAGAGCCCAGACCTATTTGACTTCCTTCTCACCCCATGAAGAAACCTGAGAAATACCCCAGAAGGTCTCACGGAGCTGAGGAAGGCCTGGGGAACTCCTGTGTGCAAATGTCTGTGGGAGAAGGCAAAGAGTGACAACCCATGCAGAGGCCACTGCTTATGGAATAGGAGACCACCAGGTTGTTGACAGACCCTGGACCCAAGAGCAAAGGTGAGGACAACATCACAGCTAATCCTAGGGGATGGACCCGGGGCACCCAAGGTACACACAGAGTGGAGCCCCTCACTTTCTCAGTTTACGGGAATAGCAGTGAGCTATGTTCAGAGAAGACGGAAGACAAGCGGCTCCAAGCACCAGAATCACCTGCACCATGAACTGTGCTGCCCTACGATGCTTACGTGTCGGCAGTCACGGTATGAGGACACTCGAGAGTCCCCAAATCCCCAGCAATGAACACGGTAATTAACAGAAAGTAGAGAAGTGCTTTCGCATGAGAGGATTTGAAAGGAGAGAAAGGTCAACCGTGAGCACACATACTGACTCATTGTGATCCAGCCCTGCTTTTGTGCACCTTGCTCTCGGGTGTAGCCTGCAAAGAATACAAAGGCCCACATCTTGTGTCAGGCACCACATGACCATGTGCCACCAAGCTGACTCACCTCCCATGCTGCTGACATTCACCAGCCGCCCCTTGGATTTTCTAAGTAGAGGCAGAAACACCTTGGTGACCTCCACTGCTCCGAAGAAGTTCACGGCCATGCATCTTCTGTAGTGGATCATGGGAGTAAGTTCCCCATCTATTGGCAACTGGAAGACCCCAGCATTGTTGACCACGGCCCACAGACCTGGGAACGAAAAGAAGCAGCTGTGAGGACGAGAAAAGGCTGGAGCACATGGGGGAGATTCACACACCAAACTCTGAACCCACCAAACCCCTCTGAAATGTAAGCTCCAGGCAGAGCACAAATTTCTTAACCTCAGTCTCTTCCCTTATACCTAAACCTCCCCAGGATGGGGCACCGTGGAGAAAAAAAAAAAAAAATGTGTGTATATTAAACAATGCTTTTGGAGATCCTCTCCTTCTAAAGTTTATTGAGGGGGTTGCTCATGCATGCCACCATGTGCATGTAGAGGTCAAAGGACAACTTATAGGAGTTGGTCCTCTCCTTTCACCCCGTGGGTCACATTGGCCGAATTCAGATCTTTGGGTTTGGTTGCAGACACCTTTACCCACCGAGATGTCCTGCTAGCTCAGTTCCTCTTTTGCCTAGCAGCCCTTTTCTGCAGCCGGGAAGCTGGGTAGTCACCATTTATGGGAAGAGTTGGCAGAGCCAGAGGTGAGTTTGTAGTGTCATAGTGGCCCTGGTCTTAAAGCACTGGTTCTCAACCTGTGGGTCGCGACCCCCCACGGGAGTGATGTATCAGATGTCCTGCATATCAGTTATTTATATTAAGATTCATAACGGTAGCAAAGTTACAGTTGTAAAGTAGCAATGAAATAATTTCTGTGGCTGGGGTCACCACAGCATGAGGAACTGCGTTAAGGGGCTGCAGTATTAGGAAGGTTGAGAAGCACTGACTTAAAGTTTCAAAGCCTGCTTCCTCCTCAGAGGAGTATGTAAAGACACCGTTAACACGCTGCAGGATGAGATGCTTGACAGTCTTCCCTCATCTCTAAACTAAAAACCTAAACACAAGAAGGAAAGGACCAACAGCAGCGGTGACTGCCATGTCCCTACCACCGGGAGCCTTACTTCCTGGACCAGACAGTGTGTCTCCTTGATGAACTTCAGAATCACAGCACAGCTGGTTCAGACATACTCCTGGTCCCACTACCAGAAATGCTGAGTGAACACGAGGTGGGACCTGAACATCTCTTTCTGCTAAGTCCCAAAGGATGCTGATGCTCGAGTTCCAGACCATCCTCGGAAAACCTCTGCCCCCAGCAGGGCTGTTGAACCCTCCTGGTACATTAGGATACTGTTTCTTCAGGCAACCCTAAGGCTCAGCTACCCCCTACCTCGGCCTATTAGATCAACCTGTGGGGTGGGAAAGAGAGTAGATCCAAACATAAGTAGTGTTTAAACTTGCCGAGATTCCAGTCGGGAACCACCCCCTAGAGAGTGGGAAAGCATGAACACAAAAATTCTAAGTCAGGCAAGGCAGGAGATATCTCAGCCTGGACCTCTCCAGTAGTTTGGGGTTGCTCAGGCCTCCCCTATTGTAGCAATGCACTTGGAGGCCTCGTTTCTTCATCTGCACATATTACACACACACACACACACACACACACACACACACACACACACACACACACACACCTGCAAACCATGCATCTAGCAACTTCAGAAGCCCTTCACCTGCACAGAGCTACACATAGTCCCATCTCCCCGCAGCAGTGTAAGTCTTCCCACCCCTGGTAACAATCATATTCAGACAACTTCTATTCAAGTATATTCCCCACGAATCCAGGTACAGAGACTAGAAGGGCTGATTCAGCCGGAACTGGCACCGGGTGTGTGTGCAGTAAGGCAAAACTGTATCCCCTAGTAACCTTTATGAAGACTTTTTTACCATCTTATGCTTGTTCACAGTTGGGTGTGTTTATGATTAAAATCAGATGCATTATGGGAAGGGACATGCTCGGTACTGAAGGGGTTAGATAACCTAACTTGTCAATCAAAATAGAGAAGCACTCAAACCACACTGTTTAGTAACCGGCCATTCCTTCCTTTAGGCCTCTGAAAACGAGATGCCAAGCCATAGCCCGGGACCTGGGAGTGCTGTCACTCAAGTGGCCCGCTGTCAGTCTTGACAGTGTGTCCCTCTGTGACCTGCACCGTTGCTTTGCTTCCGATAAAATTACTCTGATTCTCTAAAATTCTGGTTGAGCTTTAGTTTTCAGCTTTTGGTATAAGAGGCCAAGAGCCTGGAAAGACCCAGCCACACCGGCACCCAGTAACAACCCCATAGGGATTTCTTTCTGTTTTGAAGAGCAAGGTTCTGGAACACAAGTGGGAGACCTGAGAGGAACAGGGTGACAGGATCTGGGGTTGTTGAGCTAGACAGACTTGAACAGATCCTCTAGGTTCCTGGAGCTCCAGTATGGTGTGGGGCAGTAGATCGCAAAGTGTGGCCCACCACCCACCCCAGCAGCAGCAGTGGCATCTGAGGACTTGTTAGCAATGTGCATTTGAGGCTAGGGCTGTGGCCCCATGGGTAGAGTGCTCACTTGACATGCACAAAGCCCAAGGTTCAGTCTTCAGCACTACATGAACCAGACAGGGAGGTGCCCACATAAAATCCCAATACTTGGGAGGCAGAGGTAAGAAGATAAGGGATTCAGTTCCATCCTTGGCTATATGGGGGGGGGACAGTCTGGGATATATAAGACCCTCCCACAAAAGGAAGAAAAATATTTATTTAGTTGTGTGTGTCTGTGTGTGTAAGGGGGGTGCAGTCTGTGCATGATACAGAGGCCAGAAGTGGGTGTCAGACCCCCTGGAACTGGAGTTACAAGTGACTTTGAGCCATGGTATGATGCTGGAAAGTGAACCCAGGTTGTCTGGAAGAACAGCAAGGGCTCTCAGCCGCTGAGCCATCTCTCCAGATCAAGACTAACTTTTAAGGGGACTTGTAGTTTCAACAGAAAACAAATTGGTTCTGGGCTGAAAGGTTGGTTTTCATGGGTAGAGATCTACAAAGCAAAGAAATCATACTTGAGCTGCCCGTGGTGGCTCATGCCTGTGATCCCAGCACTCTGAAGGCTGAGACAGGAGGATTCTGAATTTGAGGCAAGCCTAGAATGCCAAGTGAGATCCTGTCTTTTAAGGAAAAATGAACTTTGATAGGAAATCAGATGCACACCTCCTTTCCATGGTGGGTAGAAATCTGTTTTCATTGGCTTTGCTTTCTTTCCCTAATTTCCTTTTTTCCTTTTATTGGAAACAGATTTTTTTTTCTCACATGATGTATCCCGACTACAGTTTTCTCTCCCCCTACTCCTCCCAATTCCTCCCCACTTTCCCTTCCATCAGAATCCACTCCTTTTCTGTCTCTCATTAGAAAACAGGTTTCTAAAGGATAATAATAAAATAAAATATAGTAAGATTTTAAAAAAATGGAGTTGGACAAAACAAACAGAAGGAAAAGAGCCCAGAAGAAGGCACAAGAAACAGAGACCCACTCTTTTACACACTCAGGAACCCCATAAAAACACTAAACTGGAAGCCATAATCTATACAGAAAGGACCTGGTGCAGACCCATGCAGACCCTGTGCATGCTCCCTCAGTCTCTGTGAGTTCATATGTGCCTTTATCATGTTGAGTTTGAGGGCTTTGTTTTCTCTGCACCCTCCATCCCCTCTGGCTCTCACACTCCTTCCTCCTCTTCCACATTTTCCCTGAGCCCTGAGAGTAGGGAGTTGATGAAGGCATCCTGTTTAGGGATGAGTGTCCTAAGCACTCTCTCTCTCTCTCTCTCTCTCTCCTCTCTCTCTCTCTCTCTCTCTCTCTCTCTCTCTCTCTCTCTCTCTCCCTCTAATGTCTGCCTCTGGGTCTCAGTATTTGTTCCCATCAGCTGTAGGAGGGAACTTCTCTGATGATGGTTGAGCAAGACACTGATCTATGAGGATAGCAGAATGTCACTGGGAGTCATTTGAAGGCACTTTTTTGTAACCTGACTCAGGCCCACTGCATCAGAAACTGTCAATCTGAAAGTTGCTGGACTCAGCATCTGCTGAGGTTATACCCTCCACAATCCTGAGGCATATTCATAGTCAGCACTGTGATATGGGCATGGCAGCCCCAACGGTGCCTGTCTGGTGGCAGAGACAAGGTGGAAGCCACCAAGCTGAGCACAAGGACCTAACCCAGCCCTGTGTACTTCTGTGAGGGTCAGCATGAAACACTGACCACCAAGACCAGATGTTCCATTCCCAAAATTTTAAATACTGCCCCCAGAGAAATGAGAGCAGGCTCAAAAAAATCCTGGCAATTCTTTACCTCATCACTGAAAGATGGTTCTAAGCCAAAACCAAGTTGTGACACAGAAAATAAAATTACATTTCTTGTGAGCCAGAGTTTGTGATCTGAATTCACAGGCACTGTGTGAGCATTTATTTGGGAGGAGGCCTGACACACAGAGAGAGCAGTAGCCATTAAGATGGGAATGAGTGTAGAGGAGGTGTCTTTCATAGCCACTCTGCCTGATGTGCACCTTTGGCCAGTCAACATAGAGCCTGAGAATGTTCTAGAACATAGATTTGAATATGAACTACCTCCCTACCTCCAACAGACTCATGCGATTCCCCAGTGCATCAAAATCAACTAAAATCAACTAACGGGCTCGTAATTATATGGACTATTGGAGACACAGTAGAAACTGTGAAAGGTAGGGCCTTGTTGAAAGAAGAGGATCATTTCTCAGTGGTATATCTTCTCTCTCTCTCTCTCTCTCTCTCTCTCTCTCTCTCTCTCTCTCTCTGTGTGTGTGTGTGTGTGTGTGTGTGTAATTGTAATTCTTGCTTGATAACTGTTTTGTTATATGTAATTTTACTAGGTTAAAGTTAAAACCTTCCTTTTAAATAGAAAGAAAGGGGGAACTGGTGGGTGATGTCACTCTCTATGCTGTGAATGTGTTGCTCTGATTGGTTGATAAATAAAATGCTGTTTGGCCAGCAGCCAGGCAGGAAGTATAGGCAGGATAAGCAGACAAGAAGAATTCTGGGAAGAGGAAGGCTGAATCAGGAGTCACCAGCCAGACTCAGAGGAAGCAAGATGACAAGGCAGAACTGAGAAAAAGTACCAAGCCACATGGCTAAAAATAAATAAGAATTATGGGTTAATTTAAGTATAAGAGCTAGTCAGTAATAAGCTTGAGCTAGTGGCCATAGAGTTGGTAAACAATCTAAGCCTCTGTGTGTTTACTTGGGTCCAGACGGCTGCAGGACTGGTAGGTGAGAGAGATTTGTCCTGACTATGGGCCAGGAGGGACACAGAAAAACTTCCAGCTACTCTGTCTCTCTTTGTGTCTCTGTGTCTGTGTCTCTCTCTGTCTCTGTCTCTGTGTCTCTGTCTCTCTCTCTCTCTTTCCTCCCTTCCTGTCCACCATAAGATGAGCAGCTTTGGTCTACTCCATGCTCCCCACCAGGATGCCTGGTCTCACACCACGACCCAGGAGTAATGACACTGTCAGCCCAATAAACCTCTCTTCCTTTAAACTGTTCATCTCGGGCATTTGCCACAACAGTAAAACGTGTAGAGGCTGAGTGCCCACCTCCTGCAGACCCTTCGGCTTCAGCTCTTGCACTGTGGCACAGGTAAGTACAGAGGTGCAAGCAAACAGGAGAAGCTGGGCTCATGTAAACTTCTATTTATAGACCAGTGGGCCAACCAAAGCAGGTGGCAGAGTGTGATGATAGCCTTTATTGCCTTTGTGTTTGGAGGACCATCTTCTAGAGCTTCGTAAGATATGTAATAGGTGGCTGTGGACTATTGTGCCATCGACAGAACTTACTGCTAACATCTAACCAGGTTCTGGTACTTGTTAACTACCATAGAATTCTAAACTGGCCAATAAGCCCATTACACTTGTGGGACTCAGTAACCGCTTAGTAATAATTAACATCAGTTAGCAATGATCAATATGCTGACACTAAATCAACAATATGCTTTGCAGGAATACAACCTAGTCACCAGTCCTCCATGAGACCTACTGGTTTATCTGCAGATTCTAGATGTTTCTTTCTTGGTGATCCTGTGGCTTCAGTTTCTCTTTAAGAAGACTAAAGTTAGAGAAACCTGGAGGGAGCAGGCAGGTGGAACACCCATTCTGGCCCAGGGGACAGCTGCCTTTCTCAATGCTAAGTGCAAAATGGCAGGAGTTCATACCATAAAAGTCAAGCTCCCACATCCCTTCCTGCCTGGGTACTACCGGCATTTCTGTGTCTAGAACTCATCACTCTGTCACTACAGATGGTCAGTGCTGCCCTGCTGGACCTCACGAAGGATTCTGCATCCAGTGTCTCCTTCTGTAAGACATTATTAAGTCAGACTCATGAGTGATGAGTGCAGACCTATTGGATGGTCGAAGATAAGGCCAGGAAAACTATCTAGAAAAGTCTGACTGGGGGGGGGGAGTGCTGCAGAGAGGGCTAAGGGGTTAAGAGAGCTTATTCTTGCAGGGGACAAGAATTTGGTTCTGAGTACCCACATCAGGGTTCGCAGCTGCTCTCTGTCTGTCTGTCTCTGTCTCTGTCTCTATCTCTTTCACACACACACACACACACACACACACACACACACACACACACAAGATCTTTTTTTAAGAAAAGAAAACTATGCTATACTTGTTGAGAAATAATTCCCAATAACTAACAATCTTCCTTACTCTCTTCGTGTTCCAATTATTGAGTAAGTAATTAATGTTCTAAATGTTGAATTGGGAGAAACAAGAGCCTTTACTGAGCATGACTTGCCTTGTTCCAGACTCTTCCATTTTCTCTTTCTATAATAATCCTTTGGCTACAAAACAAGGCAGGTCTCTCTCAGTGGGAATGTCAGCTGTGAGGAAGGTGGAACCTGGCGTGCTCAGGGCTTCCACTTACAGTCTCCATCTGAGGAAGGCTAACACTGGTGAAAACAGAACTCAGAAGCAGAAACCAAACCCCAGAGGCGTTGCTTAGTGACTGGATCCAGCTCCTATAAGCAAACGGGTCCTCCCTTTGCGGTTAGTTCATTTGCACTAGGTTGAGTCACTTGCAGCTGAGCGAGTCCTGATATGCTCATGGGTCTTATTCTCAAGGAAGCTGATAAGGAAGGAGCAGGAGAGGAGCATGGATTACAGCACTGAGGTGGTACAGTAGTAAGCAAGGCGTAAGGATAAGTCTGGAAAAGGAAGCAGTACAGCTCAGCTCACCAGCAAAGTTCGGAAGGGGTGGCATGGGTGAGCGGTCCCCATAGGAGAAGGAGCATCTGTCACAGAGACTTCATTGGTAAAGACAATAGTCTAAGGAAAAGGGAGCAAAGATGGAAAACCAAGGGAGTAGAAGCTGGACTGCGGCAGTGAGGAACGCCACTCTGTTCTGGAATGTTCCAGAGTGTACCAAGTGGACCGTACCACAGAGAAACAGTTTGACAGGCCATTGTCCCATGAAGTTTCAATCTTTATTAAGGTACTTGGATCGTTCGTGGGCAGAAGGGGAAGCACAGGGCCAGACAATGAGCCATGTGCAAAGCAAATCACAGCCACAGAGTAACTTGTCACAGAGACTCCATATTCCAGAGGTTCGGGAGCGTGTGACACCATAAGAGATGTGTGTTAGGAAGACTAGGTTCCATTGGAAAGTAATAGGGAAGTATAGGTGGAGGAGGCCATTGGGGTGCCCAGACAGGCAGCAAAGAGACCACTGGGGTGCCCAGACAGGCAGCAAAGAGACCACTGGGGTGCCCAGACAAGCAGCAAGGAGGCCATTGGGGTGCCCAGACAGGCAGCAGGGAGACCATTGGGGTATCCAGACAGGCAGCAGGGAGGCCATTGGGGTATCCAGACAGGCAGCAGGGAGGCCATTGGGGTATCCAGACAGGCAGCAGGGAGGCCATTGGGGTATCCAGACAGGCAGCAGGGAGGCCATTGGGGTATCCAGACAGGCAGCAGGGAGGCCATTGGAGTGCCCAGACAGACAGCAGGGAGGCCATTGGGGTGCCCAGACAGACAGCAGGGAGGCCACTGGGGTGCCCAGACAGGCAGCAGGGAGGCCATTTGGGTGCCCAGACAGACAGCAGGGACACCACTGGGATGCCCAGACCACTGGCTCAAATGACTGGGTATGCAGACAAGCAAGTCGATTTTCAGGCTGGCCTTAGGGAAAAGATAGCAAGGGCAGCTCTGAAGACAGTGAGGTTGAACCTCTGGGACATGAGTGGAAATGTTTGGAAGATGATTTTGTGTGTTTGGGTGCAGATGTGAGGACGCATAGCCAGGTAGGCTGCATAGCTTTGGAGGAGGGTATTAGTGTAAATTAGTTTTTCAACCCTGACCAAACATTAACATCACCGAGGGAGCTTTAAACAGTAAAAACTGCTGATGGTGCTGGGAGATGGCATGTTGGGTAAGGTGCTCAGTGCAGAAGCATGAGGACCTCCAGCCTCACATAAAGTGCACTAGGAGATGAGGGGGACGGATGGATCCCAGGGGATTGCTGCCCAACCAGACTGGCCAAAATAGCAAGCTCCATGTCAAAAACACAAGATGGAAAGTGACAGATGACACCTGACATTGACCTGTGCATGCTCACACACAAGCATGCACAAACTCACTCACTCCCCCTCTGCCTCTCTGTTGGTGCCTGACTCCTTAAGTAAACCGCAACAATTGAACTTTGGGCTGGAGGCACTCAGACATCGCCACCCCAGGCCATGAGACTGGGAATTCAGAAGGGACCCACATATGTTCAATGCCCCAATGTCACCATCTTAAATTTCTGAATCAGTTCCTCAATGAGGGGGCTCTCACTTTCATCTCACATTGGGTTCCACAGGGCATGGACCCCACTCTGAGGACAAGCATGGGTATTTCCAAGCCCTCCTCTAGTGTGCAGGGGACAGAGAATCCTTGGCATCAGGATAGAGTGGTCTGACCCAGGAGTGGGGATCGGAAAGCCACAGATGGATCCAAATGGGAAGATGCAGAGTTGATGGAGGAAGAGACCTATCCAGGAAGCAGAGAGAACAACCAGAGGACCGAGGAGCAAAGGGGAGGCTGGGAACTCCCAGTCTAGCAGAGAATGTCCTCTTGAAGTGGTACAGAGAAGAGAAGGTCTTTGTTTGCACTTCAAGATGACAGTGGTAGCTTTGGCCAGAGCAGGTAAGGAGGTGTGGTGAGAACCAACATTCATGTGATCAGCCATGAAGCAATGAACACAAATGGAGACCTAGCCACCCATGAAAGGGAGAAAAGGCGGAGCCTCAAGGAGGCACATGGTTCTGGGGCTGTTTGTCAAGCTGGGAAAGACCAATGCACGCTGATATTACCAGAGAAAGACCAAGAGCAGGGGACAGGAGAGTGATTAGAGTGACCAGGAGGACATGGGAGGAAAGTGGTAGAATACCCTGAAAGAGGGGCTGGGGCAGTGACTCAGTTGGTAAAGTGCTTGCCTAGCAAGCATGAGGACCTAAGTTCAATCCCCCAGAATGCACATCTTACAAAGCCTGTCACAGTGACAGGCACTTGTAATCCCAGCAGTGGGAGGTAGAGGTTGGCGGATCCCTCGGCTTCACTGGCCAGGCAGCTTTTCCTAACTAGTGAGCTCCAGGCTTCTGAGAGACCCTGTCTTAAAAGACAAGATGGGTGGTACATTTGAAATAACAGCCAAGGTTGTCTTCTGGCCTACATAAACACACATGCATGCACGCACGCGCGCGCGCGCGCACACACACACACACACACACACACACACACACACACACGCAAGCACGCAAGCACACACTCCTGCTGACCACACCGGAAGACAGGGTCTCTCAGCAGCCGTGGTCATCAGAGGCAGTGACAAGAGGTGGGTGTTGGTGAGTAGGGAGAGGAAGAGTCAAGGACGTACCTTTGTCTTTTGTCTTCTCTGTGACTTTGCTGTGAGCATCTTTGATCTGCTCTAGCTTGGTGACGTCCATCTGGAGCACGGAGAGGCGCTCGGAACAAGTTCTTCTCAATTCCTCCGCTCCCGAGCCTTTGGCATCCAGCACTCCGGCAAACACTGTGAAGCCCAGCTTGTCCAGGTTCTTGGACAAGGCATGACCGAAACCAGAATCAGCACCTGCGAGAGTCAAGACAGCACAAGGTGAGCTCAGACCAATGCAATCGGAGAGATTGAACTGAACATCACACGATGTTTGTGGTGGCCTCTGCTCCCTGGAAAGAAAGAGCCTGGGAAGCTTCTTGGTTGGCTAAGTTAGAGAACAGCTTGGGAAGTCAAGACAGACAACTTACTCTATGTAAAGGAAGGGGTGTTGATAAGTATTCAGTTGAGCATACATGGAAAAGGAAAGGCTGGAGGATGGTGGTCCAGGGGTAACTGACAAAAAAAAAAAAAAAAAAAAAAAAAAAGAATGTGGCAGGCAAACCATAACAGCATGTGGTAAGTCTCTCCAACCCCCCACCCCCCAACCCGTGTGTGTGTGTGTGTGTGTGTGTGTGTGTGTGTGTGTGTGTATGTGTGTGTATCTTTCTGTCTCTCTCTGTATCTCTCTCTCTGTGTCTCTATCTGTGTCTCTCTGTCTGTCTCCCTCTCTCTGTCTGTCTCCCTCTCTTTCTCTAATTTTTTGATACAGAGTCTCAGCATGCAGCCCAAGCTGGTTACAATGGGGCTCGGCTGGCCCGGCAAGTATGGGAAAGGCTGCAAAGAGAGAGGGCAGTGCGCCCCGTGTCTGCAAACACTGCTAGAGAGGCGACAAAGGAAACTGCAGGAAGCTTTGAGCACATTTCTCTTTGATTCTCACGTCAAGGTGGAAAACGTCACTTCTCTCAGAATTTCACACGAGAGCTTATACAACTTAGTTGGGAGAATATTTATGGACCTTGTACCCACAAATGTAAGACATAAATAATTTTTTTTAAAAAAGACTGAAATTTTAAAGTTGAAGACATCATGATCATAAAATCAGCCTCTGGGCCACGTCATGGGAAATGCCTAGTGGTTAACATGTTTATCCACTGGGGCAGTAAGAATCGTTTTTCCTCTAGCTGTGTCTTGTAATCTTCCTGTAAGCCTTGAGGGTTCTCTCTTATCAGTGGATGGTGGCTCTGGTCAGGCAACCACCCCAGACTGACCCCACACTTGTACCCTACAAGGAAGGACATGAATTACCCTGAGAATAACTACGTTAGAAGCAGGTTGCAGGGAAGGCAGGTGTTTCATGGGGTGGGGGTGGAGGCCTATTTTATAGTACATCACACTTCATGCCGCTGCTTCCATTAGCACAGCTTGGGGGCTTCAGGTCTTAACGGCCTTGGTTTCTCCCAAAGGCCTGCATTGATATTGGACCACCAGTATGCTCCCTGTTCAGAAAGCGTACCATTCTGCCAGCAGAGAGGCAGGCATGGTCTGGTTCTGTGTAGCACCAGCCCTCACCCAGCCAGGGTACCTGTTGCTCCCTGGACTGCAGAGACAGGTGAAAAAGACACTTATTGGTCTTTTTCATTTTTAATTTATTTTCTTTTTAGACAGGGTCTCACACTGTAGCTCAGGTGAGTCAGGATAGCTGGTCTCAAATTCATAACAATCCTCCTGCTTCAGACTCCTAAGCACTGAGGTCACAGGTATGATGGACCATTCCATTCCCAGGTGTAGACCTAAGAACAATGAACAGATAGGGTACACATGGATGTCCATAGCGGCATTGTTCATGGCAGCTAAGAAAAGCAAACTGACCAAATGCCCACCAGCTAAGGAACGGGTAAACAGAGGTGGTCTGTACACAAGAAGGATTATTATTGATCAATAAAAATGGAACAAAGTAATGACACAAGCTAGCAACATGGGTGAACCTTGACAACAGTTGCTATGTGACAGAAGCCAGGTAAAGGGGTGTGAGGTGTTGACCTTGACCACACTTTCTCAGAGTAGAGAATGACTTTGAAGGCATCTTCATAGGCAGTACTTTGGAACATAAACTTAGGATCTATCTAGGCCTGGAAAAGTCCCAGGGAGAGGCTGGCACTGTGTGGGAATGAGTTAGAAAATGAGAAGAGGCCATGATGAACTCTGCTTACGGGCTGGGACTCTGGAAACTAGCCAGGGTGAAGAAATCCCCCTGCCGCCTCTGTTCTGGGAAGTGACTCACTACCGTGATCTCCTTTCCAGCTAGCATGGTGGCACAGACATGTTATTCTTGTTTCTTAGAAGGCTGAGACAGGAGGATTGAAAATTCAAGGCCTGCCTGGGTAACTCAGTGAGACCCTACCTCAAAACAAAATATTGAAAAGAGGGTTGAGGAGACAGCTCAATGGTATAATACCTATCTAGAAAGTGGAGGCTAGGAAGAATGAATCTCAGCTTGGAAATTTCCTCCATCAGACTAGCCCACAAGCATATCCATGGGGTATTTTCTCTGTGACGTGGGAGGGTCCAGACTGCTGTGGGTAGTGTCACCCCTGTGCAGATGATCCTGGGTTGAACAGGAAAGCAGGCCGAGCAAGCCATGAAGAATAAGCCAGTAAGCAGCACCCCTCCATGGCCTCTGCATCAGCTCCTGCTCCACATCCTTGCCTTGAGTTCCTGCCCTGACTTCCCTTCATGATGGGCTGTGACCCGGAAGTATAAGCCAGGTAAACCCTTTCCTCTCCATGTTGCTTTTGTCAGTGTTTTATCATAGCAACAAAAAGCAAACAATGACACCCTAATAGTCCCTCTTCTAAAAATAAGGAACCCCATTCCTCATAGGAACCAGATGAGATTTATAAATGCCTCCTTTGCTGGATAAAGTCAGACCTAGAGCCTCCAAATCCCTTTTTTGCCCCATGATTGATCAGCTGACCTTCTTGCACCACAGATACACTGCAGCAAAATAGACCCAATTTTGGTTAAAGGTTCTGTCCTTTGTCTGGTCTTGAAGCACCCTCTATCTGAGCCACCTCCGCAGGCTGGGCTGACCTCAGGGGTCCCATCAGCCTGATCCAGATGCTCCTGGTCTTCCCACACCCCAAATACCCAGTTCTTCCTGGCCTTCTTGACTTCTCCCTATAGAAGCAAAATCCTCATGTCCCATTCTCAAGACACATGCAAGCCATTTGAGCCAAATCCTCATGTCCCATCCTCGAGACAAAGGCAGGCCATTAGAACAGAGTGTGCTCCCTTCTACTACTGTCCCTGCCTGATCTGGGCATCCCTGCAATAACCCTGCAGAATGGTCTCTCCTAGTTATAAAGGCTCCTTTGGATTGTCCACTGAATGCTTTTGTTTAATATTTCTGTATGTGTGTTTGCACATGTGTGTGGTCATGTGCACCATACCATGCATGTGGAGGTCAGGGGACCACTTTGTAGAGCCAGTTCTCCCTTCCACCTTTACATGGGTTCCTGGGATTGAACTCAGGTCACCAGGCTTGCACAGCAATTGCCTTTACCCATTAAGCCATCTTGCTGGCCCAACTGGCCAGTGAATTATAAAGGCACAGTTTGTGAGAGACCATTCACTATGCTCATTTGTGAGGGAGTGTAACATTGAGACCAGGTGCTAACCTGCCCTTCCCTGCTGCCTGTGTGTGTGTATGGGGTGGGGGGCTGGTGCTTCTCAGTGGAAGCTCTCAGATCTGCAGAATGGGCTTAAGAACGGGGTTGAATAGGTCAATGTCTATGAAGTGCTTGCACAGTGCTGAGTCTAGGCAATGGCTCTGGAAGTCTGTTTTAAAAATAAGTTGGATATGGTGGCATAACCTGTGACCTAAGCTGAGGCAGGAGGATTGCTATGAGCTCCAGGACAGACATAATAAGTCACAGACTGGCCTGAGCTACAAAGAAAGACCCTGTTTCAAAAACAAAATCCAACTATGACAATGAACTGCAGATGGCTAAGGAATACTGAGAGCAGAAAAAAATGTCCTTTCCTGGGGAAGAGCATATGACATGGTCGTCTAGTTCCAAACTCTTAGCCCTGAGAGCAGACACATACACGTGACCTTTACAGACTGAGAAGGCTGTATTTATGTATGTAAGAATATACGTACATAGGTATGTTTAACAGCAATTAAAGCAGAATAGGCCATAAACTTGAAAGGGAGCAAGGGGGATACACGGGAGGGTTTGGAGGCAGGAAAAGGGAGAGGAAAATGTTGTAATTATATTTAAATCTCAGAAAAGTAGGGAAGGGTTTAAAAAACACAAATAATATGAACCAGCTGGAGAGTAAATAAATATGCAAAAAGCATTTTTAATCCAAAAGTGAAGTAAAAGTGACACTGTGCTCTCTTTTGGGTTTTCAAGTCTTTACAAGGAGTCTTGGTCAATGGAAACTTCATCTCTAGTGCCAGGCAGCTGAGCATCATAGGTGAGAATCCCTGCCTGACTCTGTCTTCCATAAATGAACCTCAGGGAATGTGCACTGAACTATTTGGAGCCTCCACCTCCTCATGGGAAAAGTAAGGTTCGAGTCAGCCCATCTCCTAGATGACCTGAGCAGTCCGAGTCCAGTGCCGCTCAGAAAACCTAGCATGTCATAAATGGCTGCAGCCAACAGACTCTGGCCCTCAAGGCCGTGGAGACCTGGCTATGTGGTCCTCACAGTGGTGGAGACCTGGCTGTGCTGGTCCTCACAGTGGAGGACTGCTGATTATCATTTGTATGATGGCCGAGAGGCTATGTAGAGGTCAGCAGACCTTAGGAGAGTGGAAGTCCAGGGAGCTGAGATAAGATAACTTCTGTGTGCTCCTGAAACCTGGAGCAGAGAGTTAAGCCAGGCCAGGATAGCCACAGGTTTCCTCCAAGTTATACCATTAGGCAGCTGCTCAGAACAGTCTTTCCTAAGCTAGATCACAGCATGATTATCCAGTGCCAGTGGGCATCACTGACAGCCACTCTGGACATGGGGAGCAGACAACCTTATTATCATCACCAGGTTACAGAGGAGAAAACAGGCATGGAAGTTCACTCTCAGCTAGGGCCGACAAATGGGGCTTTGGGTGTAAACCCTGGAAAACGAAATTATCATATCCTTCACAGAAGAGGTCTGAGCACAGACCATGAGTGGTGAATGGGCATTTAGGAGGCTTTGGAATACAGGTGCCTGAAGAGTAAGAATTGGGCCTTTTTAATTTTAATTTTTTAATTTGTTAACCCGAATTACATAGGGCCATTTTCATGTAAGTATGTGATGGTCTTTGAGTCTCCAATTCCTGATTACCCGCCCTCCTCCTGCCTTTCTAGGGTCTCATTAGTGCCCTTGGTTCCCTAGGTAATTCCACATCTACCTTCAGGTCAACTCTACACACATGATCTTATAAAACTTAGGATGCACAAATGAGAGAAAGCATGTGATCTCCGTCTCTGTCACTCACTCACTGTGCATGTTCGTGTGCATGTGTGCATATGTGTGTGTGCGCGCGCATGCACACAGAAGCCAGATGTCAATGTCTGGTGACTTTCTCAATCACTCTCCTCCTTGTTTGTTTTCTGAAACAGAGTCTCTCACTGAACCTAGAACTCACCAAGATGGATGGACTGACTGCCCAGCAAGCCCCAGGATCCTCTTGTCTTTGCCTCCCCAGGGCTGACTTCTGCACAAGCTTTTGTTCATGAGTGGGGGATCAAACTCAGGTCCTCATACTTACGCAGCAAGCACTTAACCAACTCAGCCATCACCACAGTCCCAATATTTGTCTTTTGAGTCTGACTTAATTTGCTCCATATGAGCATCACTAGACATATCCATTTTTCAGCTAATGAAATTATGTCATTCTTCTTTGTGGCTGAAAAAGCTCATTGTTTGTATACACCATGTCTTCCTTATCCACTCCTCTGTTGTTGGACACCTAGGTTATTTCCATAACTTAGCTCCTGTGAATAGTGGAATCTTTGTCGTCAGCGTTGACTGTGCCTGACTCATCAACAGATCAGCAGACCATGTGAAATCAGATGGCCACCTAAGCAGAAGGCCAGGAAATGCTGAGGTCTTGGTGATATTCTTTGCAGTCCTTCTGTTGCTAGTGACTTAATCACCCATCATCTGGGAACAAGCACTGAATGCTAGAGTCCCATTTAGGCAAGTGCTATGGAATACCTTTCTGTATGCTGTGAATATATGTTGTTCCCATTGGTTAATAAATAAAACTGTTTTGATCTATAGCAAGAAAGCTTACAGCTAGGTGGGAAATCCAAGTAAGAATGCAAAGAGAAGAAGGGTGGAGTTGGGAGAGACATCAGCCTACTGACCAAGGAGCAACAAGATGCCAGCAGACCAGTAAGGCCACAGCCACATGGCAACATATAGATTAATAGAAATTGGTTGTGTTAAGTTATAAGAGCTAGGTAACAAGAAATCTGACCCATAAGCCATACAGTCTGTAAATAAGCCTCTGTGTGTTTACATTGGACCAAGCAGCTGTGGGATGTAGGTAGGAGAGATTCATCACTACCACAGGGCCAGGCAGTACTGGAGAAACTTCTGACTACATTTGACGTACCAATTTGGGGCTCTCAAATTCCATAAGGCCTAAAAGAGCTTAAAAAGGGCTTCAGCCGGGCGGTGGTGGCGCACGCCTTTAATCCCAGCACTCGGGAGGCAGAGCCAGGCGGATCTCTGTGAGTTCGAGGCCAGCCTGGACTACCAAGTGAGTTCCAGGAAAGGCGCAAAGCTACACAGAGAAACCCTGTCTCGAAAAAAAAACCAAAAAAAAAAAAAAAAAAAAAAAAGGGCTTCTAAACACAATAATGGAGCCCAAAACAGCTTTCTATTTATGTCTCTCATGCGGGCCACGGGTACAGAGATGCCACAGCATTCGGGCCTGAGCACAACATGGTAGATTCCCACCTCAGTGCGCAGTGGTGTCTCTAAGCTGCACAGCATGCTGCATGGTGGATTTATCTTTTACTCACACAGACAAAAATGGTTTGTGGGCCAGCTGCATGCTACCTGGTGGCAGCATGGATCCCAGAGTTGGTGGGGTAAGTGTGACTCTCCCTGGTACCTCTGCCATGTTGGGAAGCTGAAAGGGGTGGAGTCAGCAGCCAAGGCTGCCACATTGGTCCTAGCCATGCAGTTTGACAGTTTAAAATCTCTCCTGGTCAGAGAAGGATACAGATTCACAATGAGACAGACTCAGATGGAATAAAGTTCTAAACGGTTTATATTGTATATAAAAAGCTATGTAGAGAGAGAGAAGAGAAAGGATATAGATAGTCATAAAAATAAAATAAAGTCTTAAAAAATAATATATGAAGAAAATAATAAGCCACATAAAGATGGAAATTACACAGAGAGTCTGGATTATGCTGTCTTTGGGATTTTTAACTGGAGAGAGACATTTGATTGTAAAGGCTACTAACTTAAACCAATATATATATATATATTAAAGGTACCTTGACTTCAAATTTGAGTCTAAGGATATGTTGTTTTGAAAGGGAGGCTCTGCTCTTGTTTCCACGGGAAGCAAGAGACTGTGGATTTGTTTCAGGTTAAAATGAATCAGATTTGATCAAGCGAGACCTCCTGAACCTTGACAGATGGTATCTATCAGCAAAGGTTATAGACGATCTTCCAAGGACTTGACCATTATCTCAAAATTTCTCAGGATTCCTATAAGATTTCCAGTGCCCCCAATCAGCAGGAAGTAGTATGAGAACCTATGCCCAAATTCCCAAAATATTGTTCATAAATGTTTATTTTTATTTAAAGGGGGTTGATTATAAATGCAATCTCTTTCTAAAGAAGAAAAGGGGATATTATAGATATCATAGGATAAAAGAGTAGAATATGAAAGAGCAACAACTTGTTTAAAATGTTTTACATTGCTATGGATTTTAGTTTATTGATATAAATTTAAAATTAATTTTGTTATACAGTATATATATTTCTACTCTTGTTTAAGGTATTTTGTTTATGCAACTCATTTAAAATTGTAATGTATAATTAAGAAATATAGATTAATAATTTTAATCTATGATAATCACACTTATAGTCATGTTAGTTAAGTTTTCTAGGTATACATAGATATATTTCAATTAGGTAGATTATCTTCAAACACTTTAAAGACCTACAGAATATGGCATTTAAAATGTTTTAAAAATTAGACTTTTCTGGACAATGAGACACATCTGATCCTGGCAGCACTGATTTATTTCAAAGAGGAAGATGGGCATCGAAGAAAGTCCATATGGAGTTTGTCTTCTTGTCAAAACTGGCCATTTGGGCAAGAAACTGCTCTTGCCTGGACTGTTTGACAGTACATTGTATAGACTGGACCTGCAGGACCCATGGAAAAGTGACCACTAAATTTTGCCAAATCTAGGTGAGATGATCCTTCAGATTCCTGTTTCACAGAAGATACTGCCAGACATTCTGCATGACACAGAGGAAAGAGACTGATGAACTTTGCCAAAATAGGCAAATACTTCTTCAAATTTCCTG